>NC_135803.1:27082118-27690576 GCF_964213995.1 Mustelus asterias | reverse complement strand
TCTGCCAGCTAGAACCGGCTGACAGGCTGCTAGATGGAATCTGCCCTTTGCTTCCACGGAGAGGTTGCCAATTATATCGTTGTTTCCCTTTGAAGATTCTCTCTATATATTTGGCTGTCTGTCCTCTCAGCATCTGGTGTTCTGAAAGATTAACATATGTAGTTTTTTTTCATCACCCCATGCAGCACCCCTCCCTCCAGCCCCTTTCGTCTCTGAGCTCATCTCATCCATAAGATCCACCTTCTGCTCATTTGACCACCATTCCCATTAAACTGCTCTCTGACCACATTTTTTCCTTGCCCTGCAAGCAAACATAGTAAATTTGTTAAAAAACAGAAAATGCTGGAAAATCTCAGTAGGCCTGCCAGCACTTTTGGAGAGAGAACAGAGCTAACATTTCAAGTCTGGATGACTCTTTGTCAGAGCTCAGTAAAGTGTAAATTGATTTCTCTTTTTGGAAATTGTCTCCCTCTATTTTAAAATGATCACCATTGCTTCCTACCTCGAAAAGAAATTGATGATTCATTTGTCCTTGCTAGCTATCACCTCATCGCCAAGTCTTTCATTCCTGGGCAAAGTCTTTGACTGTTGTCACCTCCCCAAATGAGGGTCTATCTCCCACATTTCCTTATTTAATCCCTTCAATGAAGTTTCTGCAACCTACCCCCCCCTCCCCCCCAAGAATTAAAACATCCATAAGCCTTGAATGACATGCTTTATGACTGTAATCACAGTGCATAATTCTTCCTCAACTTCTGATGGCCGAGAGATATAAATGCATTGGTGAAGCTGCTAAAAAGGTCCACCAGGATACCACCAGAATTGAGAGTTATTACCTACCATGGAAGACCGAAGAAGTTTGAACTGATTTCTCAAGAAAAGAGAGTTAATATATAAGCTGATAAGTGTCTTTAAAATGTGGAGGGGTCAGAGGGGGAGAAATAGATGTAATATGCTTCTACCTTTGGGAGATTCAAGAACTAGAGGTCATAAATATACCATATTCACTAATAAATGTTGCAGGTTATTCAGGAGAAACCTTCTCTTCTCAAAGAGTGGTCAGAATATGTAGTGCACTACCACAAGCACATTTGAGGTAATATGTTTAAGGGGAAATTAGTTAAACATACGAGGAAGAATGAATTGAGGGACCTGCTGATTGGATTTGATGAAGTGGGGTGGGAGGAGGCTTCTGTTGAGCCTAAACACCAATATTGACCAGGTGGACTGAATTGTCACAAATTGTATACCTTTGCCAGTGACCATTCAGTTCCTTGGCCACCGTTTGCAGCCTTAGGATCGTGTTTAACTATTGAGTGGAGTTTCTGACCTCATATTCTTTTGCTGAAAATCTCATCAACTTGTGCACAATGTGGTCATTACAGTGTGGTCATTGATATGCACAAATACATGAAGGCCCATTGCCATTCCTCTTGTTTCAGGCGTGACAGTGCATGCTAGTTTTTGCATTTTCACCAATATGGCAGAGAGCATAATTCTTGTTTGTTGTCAGTGTGTGCTTCCTGCCTGATGTATTGGAGATTAAAAGGTCATTTAACACTCTAAAAATGCAGTGGAGCTTTTAGACCAATGTCTGTGGCTACTGCCACAAACATGTGTCTGTAA
This sequence comes from Mustelus asterias, assembly GCF_964213995.1. Taxonomy (NCBI): domain Eukaryota; kingdom Metazoa; phylum Chordata; class Chondrichthyes; order Carcharhiniformes; family Triakidae; genus Mustelus; species Mustelus asterias. The sequence continues at coordinate 27,688,950 of NC_135803.1, read as the reverse complement.
GCATGTGTCTATACCAATAACCATTAATTTCCTTGGCCAATGTCTGCAACCTTGGCCTCCTTATAAATTCTGAGTGGAGGTTTTGACCTTATATTCTTCTACTGAAATTCTAGTCTATGCCTATGTCACCTCTAGATTGGACTGTCCCACTGCTTTCCTGAGTATCTCATCCTCTAACCTCTGAAAATGTTGTCTCATCCAAAACTACTGCACATGTTCTATCTTGTACTCTCCTGTACAAGTCCCACCATCTACCACCCAAGGTTGCTGTCCTACATAAGTTTCCAGACGTGGCTGCTTTGTTTTTGAAATGTTCTTCTTTGTGTTTAATTTCCTTCATGATTTCTCCTGTCTCTATTTCTGAGTCTTCCCCTGGAACTCCTGCTCTGCTCTCCTGACTCTTGTTCATATTCTGTACTCCTTTTCCTATCATTGGAGCCCAAGTCTTTAGCTATTAGGGAAAGAATTTCAAAGCATTAAACCTTTGAGTCTCTCTATTTCCCTTTCCTCTTTGACTGTCCTTAAATCCCACCACCTTAATCAAACTTCTGGTTGCCCCTTCTCATATCTTCTCCTTTGTCCTGGTTTCTGTTTTTGATTATGTCTCTGTAACTTGTCTTGGAGGAGATCCTGTGGCGCAGCGAGTAGTGTCTCTGCCTCTGAGACAGAAGCTCCAAGTTTGAGTCCTGACACAGGACATGATGGCTAAGAAAAGTGTATTCATAACATGGCCAAACAGGTAGAGTGTCAACCTGTAAATCCTTCCAACACGTCAGTGGCTGCCGGTAAGAGCAGGAGAGACTCCTGGTCAGCCACCCTTGATGTGGAGTGGTGTCCCTCAAGCTATAAGCCTCTAGCGATATGTTTTAAGATCTTTGATTTTTTTTTAGGCATTTTAAAAGACAATTCCTATTTTGGTGGTTGCATTAGACTTCCCATGAGTGAACCATGCCAACAATGAACTGGCTGTGTACAATCTTAATTTGCAAAGGTATTAACTTACATTAATCTGTGCAGTGGAATTTATGTCTCATTTTAGTATGGCCATGATCAAAGTAATATCACATTTAGGATCTATACTATAGATTACATCTGTTTACACAAAAAAGACAGATATAAGCACAGGGCAACATTTTAATATATGCAGTACACATAATCTGTTAAGGGATCTGTCTGTAGTGACTGATTTTCTTCCAGAGAAAACAGTCTTTCTGTAGTCTACTGACTTAAATAGACTAATAGGTTTCAAACCAACAATGGGTAGAATCTTCTGCTCTTAGTCCCTGTCGGAATGGCATTGACATTCTGTCTCCTCGGGTTCTCTGACCAAATAGGGAAGGTGGATGGGTAGCTGCCCATTCTATCAAAGAAATTATTTCTAATTAAAGGGGACAATGCAAGCGCTCACGGCATTTGGATTTTTGAGGCTGCAGCAGCCGCAAGAAAGGAGATGGGCCCTGGAAAGACTGCTCCCCAGGTCTGTCTTCTTACCTGGATCTTCTTATGAGGAGAGGTTAAGTAGGTTGGGACTGTACTCATTGGAGTTTAGAAGAATGAGAGGTGACCTTATTGAGACATATGGGATTCTCAGAGAGATTGAGATAGATGCTGTGAGGTTATTTCTCTTGTGGGAGAGTCTAGGACCAGAGGGCATAATCTCTGAGTAAGGGGTCACCCACTTAAGACAAAGATGAGCAGAACTTTATTCTCTGAGAGGGTAGTGAATCTGTGGAATTCTTTAGCACAGAGTGCTGTAGAGGCTGGGTCATTAAGTATGATTTGATTTGATTTATTATTGTCATGTGTATTAACATACAGTGAAAAGTATTGTTTCTTGCGCGTTATACAGACAAAACATACCATTCATAGAGAAGGAAACGAGAGAGTGCAGAATGTACTATTACAGTCATAGCTAGGGTGCAGAGAAAGATCAACTTAATGCAAGGTAAGTCCATTCAAAAGTCTGACAGCAGCAGGGAAGAAGCTGTTCTTGAGTCGGTTGGTACGTAACCTCAGACTTTTGTATCTTTTTCCCGATGGAAGAAGGTGGAAGAGAGAATGTCTGGGGTGCGTGGGGCCATTAATTATGCTGGCTGCTTTGCTGAGGCAGCGAGAAGTGTAGATGGAGTCAATGGATGGGAGGCTGGTTTGCGTGATGGATTGGGCTACATTCACAACCTTTTGTAATTCCTTGCGGTCTTGGGCAGAGCAGGAGCCATCCCAAGCTGTGATACAACCAGAAAGAGTGCTTTCTATGGTGCATCTGTAAAGGTTGGTGAGAGTCGTAGCTGACATGCCAAATTTCTTTAGTCTTCTGAGAAAGTAGAGGCATTGATGGGCTTTCTTAACTATAGTGTCGGCATGGGGGTACCAGGACAGGTTGGTGGTGATCTGGACACCTAAAAACTTGAAGCTCTTGACCCTTTCTACTTCGTCCCCGTTGATGTAGACAGGGGCATGTTCTCCTTTACGCTTCCTGAAGTTGATGACAATCTCCTTCGTTTTGTTGACATTGAGGGAGAGATTATTGTTGCCGCACCAGTTCACCAGATTCTCTATCTCATTCCTGTACTCTGACTCGTCATTGTTTGAGATCTGACCCCTCGGTAGTGTCGTCAGTAAACTTGAAAATCGAATTGGAGGGGAATTTGGCCGCACAGTCATAGGTGTATAAGGAGTATAGTAGGGGGCTGAGAATACAGCCTTGTGGGGCACCGGTGTTGAGGATGATCGTGGAGGAGGTGTTGTTGCCTATTCTTACTGATTGTGGTCTGTGAGTTAGGAAGTCCAGGATCCAGTCCCAGAGGGAGGAACCGAGGCCCAGGCCACGGAGTTTGGAGATGGGTTTTGTGGGAATAATAGTGTTGAAGGCTGAGCTGTAGTCAATAAATAGGAGTCAGACACAGGTGTCCTTGTTATCTAGGTGTTCCAGAGTTGAGTGCAGGGCCAGGGAGATGGCGTCTGCTGTGGACCTGTTGCGGTGGTAGGCAAACTGTAGTGGATCCAGGTAGTCCAGAAGGCTGGAATTGATTCATGCCATGACTAACCTTTCGAAGCACTTCATAATGATGGATGTCAGAGCCACCAGCCAATAGTCATTAAGGCACGCTGCTTGATTTTTCTTAGGTACCGGGATGATGGTCCGTCTTCTTGAAGCAGACAGGGACCTCAGATTGTTGTAAAGAGACATTGAAGATGTCTGTGAATACCCCCGCCAGCTGATCCGCGCGGAATCTGAGTGCACATCTGGGCCAGTTGCTTTCTGTGGGTTGACCTTCAAGAAAGCTGTTCTAACATCTGCAATGGTGACCCCAGATACAGGTTCATCCAGGGCTGCCAGGGTGGAGGGCATGCTCTCGCTGACCTCTTGCTCAAAACGGGCGTAGAATGCATTGAGCTCATCAGGGAGGGGTGCATTGGAGCCGGCGATTTTACATGCCTTCATCTTGTAGTCTGTTATGTCTTGCAGACCTTGCCATAGTCGGCGGGGGTCGGTGTGGCTAGCCTGGGACTGTAGCTTGGTCCGGTATTTTTTGGCATCTTTGATGTCAAAGGTATATTCAAGGCTGAGATAGATTTTTAGTCAGAAAGGGAATCAATGGTTATGGCGATAAGGTGGGAAAGTGGAGTTGAGGATTACATCAGATAAATTGTGATCCCATTGAATGGCGGAGCAGACCCGGTAGGCCACATGGTCTACTTCTGCTCCTATGTCTTATGGTCTTATGTTTTGCTATGGGATCTAAGAGGCTGCATTGTGTGGTGGGCTCTCCAAAGGTCAGAAGGAAGAGAACAATCTCTCTAGCCGAGAAGGCATAGAATCAAGAGATTAAGGAAATCATCAACAGAAGTGGGGTTACTCCAACCTGGAGATAATGCATGACGTGAATCCAGGACCTTAGGAGGGCATGACAGGTGTGTGGTAGGAAAAACTATAATGGAACAATGGGTAACCTTTAAGGAAGAGATGCTTTGCACAGGCTAGATACATTCCAATGAAGGCAAAAGGTAAGGAAACCAAAAACAGAGCTTCCTGGATGATGAGGGAGATGGAGATTCTGATGAAACAAAAAAAGAGGATGCATGATGAATGTCATGTGAATTCTTCAAGTGAGAATCATATCAAATACAATAGTCAGAGGAGATGTGAAGAGGAAAATAAATCTAGCAAAGAGGAGTGAAAGAATAGAATGGCAATAAACACAAAAGGAAACCCAAAAATCATTTATCAGCAAGTAAATAATAAACAGGTAGCAAGACAAAGGGGATAATATATGCTTAGAGGCATAGGGAAAGACTAGAACACTTCATGAGTTCTTTGTATTGGTGGTTACTAGGAAGAGGAATCTGATAAATATCGGTAAAAACAGAAATGACGGAGGCAATGGATAGTGTGAAAATTTTAAAATGTTGTGTTACTGGAAAGAAAACATAAAATGCTGGAAAATCTCAGCAAGTCTGACAGCATCTGCGGAGAGAAAATAGAGCCAACGTTTCCAGCCTGGATGACCCTTCGTCAGAGCTGAGAGCAAAGAAAATCAGACGAGGGTTTGGGGTGGGGCAGGGGGGACTTTAATAGGACAAAGGAAATGTCAGTAGTGATGATGGAAGCTGAGAAAGGTGCTAAGAGTGTCCATGAAGTGATCGGAATGGGTTACTGGAAAGACTGGCTATGTTTAGGGTGGATAAATCACGCAGTCCTGATGGCTTGCATCCACATTGCTAAAGGAAATAGGGATGGAGATAGTGGAAAAGCTTGCCTTAAATCTTCAATTTTACCTAGATAGGGAGAGGTGCCAGAAGATTGGAGAGTGGCAAATGTGACACCTTTATTCAACTCGAAGTTAGTTATATTAACATCAGTGGTAGGCAATGTCTTGGAATTCATAATCAGGAGAAAAAAATCAACAGGCACTTGGAGACATTTGAGTTGATTAAGGAGAGCCAGCCTAGATTTGTAAAGACTAGATCACATTTGATTAATCTAATTGATTTTTTGGATGAAGTAACAGAGAAAAAAGATAACAGAAATGGGGTGAATGTTCCCCAAATGGATTTTAAGACAGTATTTGACAAAGTGCCATATAAAAGGCTGGTTATCAAAATTGAGGCTTGTGGAATAGGAAGGCCAGTAGCCAATTGGATAAAAAAATTGTTCAATGACAGCAGTGGGTTGTAGTAGATGGTTGTTTTAGACTGGAGTGTTGTAGTGATGTTTACTAAGGGTCAGTGCTGGGATTGCTTTTTTTTGCTGTACATAAATTACCTGGACCTTGGAATATGGAGTAAAATTTCAAAATTTGGGGATGGCACCCCACTTGGAGGCATGGCAGATAGTGAGGACAATATGAATCACCTACAACAGGACATATATGGACCAGCAGAAGGGGAAGACAAGTAGCAGATAGGGTTCAACACAGAAAGGTGTGAGATGATCCATTTTGGAAGGAGGAGTAGGGAGAGGCAAAATAGATTCAATGGCACAATTGTACAGTGTGCAGGAACAGAGGCACATGGGGGTGAATCTGCATCAATCTTTGAAGTTGGCAGGATGTATTGGCAGAATAGTTAGCAAAGTATCTGGGATCCTGGGTTTCATAAATGGAGGCATTGAGTACAAAAGCAGTAACTCTTGATACAGCATCTGTTTTGAGGATGCATTTCCTTTTGTCTCTCAATCTTAACTAAATTCAGTATCAAAGCAACAATACTAATTTTTACCCATGACAATAATGAAGCTTGGTTAATATTTAATAAATAAAGAAAAATGTTATCATGATTAACTGCTGCAGGCAATAGAGTCATAGAATCTCTCCAGGGCAGGAGGAGGCCATTCGTCCCTCGAGCCAGCACCGACAACAATCCCACCCAGGCCCTATCTCCATAACCCCAAGTATTTAACCTGACACGAAGGGGCAATTTAGCATGGTCAATCAACCTAACCTGCACATCTTTGGAGTGTGGGAGGAAACTGGAGCACCCGGAGAAACTCACGCAGACACGGGGAGAACATGCAAACTCTACACAGTGATTCGAGGCAGAAATTGAACCCGGATCCTTGATATTGTGAGGGAGCAGTGCTAACCACTGTGCCACCGTGCCGCCCTTACATGATCTGGTTTTTCAAGGAGTCCCTTCTTACATTGAATATATAGTTGCCATTATTGCTTTTTAATTCAGGTGGGTGGGAGATAGCTCAATTGTAGAACACAAGTCAAATGAGTTACTCATCAAGTCAAATGGTACTCGTTACTCATGTTTTTTTGGTAAGGACACTGCATAAGCATTATGGAACACTGTCACCAGCATTTAAAAAGCTCATAGTGTTCAAGTTTAAGCATCAGTTGTTATCCCCATGCTGTTTAGAATATGTGAAACTCCAGCTTGAAGCAGCTTTACCTCCGTTGAGGTCACATAAAGGCAAGATAAAAGATGATGGATTGAAAACAAAAAGGAACAGCGAAAATAATGAGTGATCAAATGCCTCAATAGCTAGAAGGAAGAAAGAATGTAGCACAAGATAATTTCATTTTACTGAGTAAAATGACTGCTCAGATCTGTCAGGCCTGTGTCTCAGCTCAACAAGAAGTGGTGCCTCAAGTAAAAAAAGAGGTCAGGTAACTTGGAGATGGAGTCGGGAGAAATTCTAACATTGCAGATGTTAACCACTAGAAGGAGAAGGAAAAGAGAAGAAGGTGTCACTGATCTTGTCGTGAATTTGCTATTCCTTTCAAAAACCGAATACTCCTTAATCTGTGTATTCATTTCGACTGCTGGAGAAAATAAAGGATGAATCCAGCAATACAGAAAGGTAAAAACACTTGCAATGTGTAGCATTCAGCCATAATTATACTAAAAATATTTTATGAAGGTAAGATTATTGGGATTGAGGGAATTTTAAAACAATCAAATTTAATCAGAGCTATTTGCTAATTTTCAGATCAGAATAAAAAAAGTCGCATAAAATTGGAAGATGTGGAAATGATTTTCTGTTCTCCAAGTGGCAAAACCAGTACAGTATATCAAGGAATGCCTGCATGAAATTGTTACCATGGAAACTGAGTCATTTATGGCATTTCAAAAGTACATCAGTCAATAGTGACGGCTTATGAAGAAATGTAGAAAACATGTAGCATGCATTTATAAGCACAATGTTTAGCTGAATAACTGACGAGGGATGTTCGAAACTGGGGAAGGATTGATGTGAAGTAAATTAATCAATAATTGATACATTTGTAGCAGAGAATTGAGGATAACAATCATTTAAACACTTTAAGGGATTAACTTGACAAGTGAAATGATTGAGAAAAGTTATTTAGACTAGCAAACAATCTGTAGTTTTGTCTGACTAAAAGCATGGCAGTATTGTTGCCTCTTATTCTAACTTAGAGCATGGCCCATCACCTCTGAGCTCACTGACCTACATTGGCTCCCAGTTAAGCAATGCCTTGATTTTAATATTCTCAGCCTTGTTTCAAATCTCTTCATGGCCTCACTGCACCTCAAACCCTCCAAGATATCTGTGCTCCTCCAATTCTGACTTCTTGAACATCTGCAATTTTACTTGCTGCACTATTGGCAGCCATGCCTTCTGTGACCGAGGCTCTAATCGCTGGAATCCCTTTCCGAAACCTCTCCACCTGTTTCTGCCTTTTAAGACATCCCTTAAAACCTACCTCTAGCTGCCCTAATATCTCACATGGCTCAATGACAAATTTTGATTGATAATGCTCCTGTAAAGGGCCTTGGATATTTCACAAGCATCAGGCTACAGAATGAACAATGGTTGGCAGATGATAACTAGTGGCATGCTGCAGGGATCGGTACTGGGGCCTCAACTATTTACCATTTATATAGACGATCTGGAGGAGGGGACTGAGTGTAGGGTAACAAAGTTTGCAGATAACACAAAGATAAGTGGAAAAGTGAATCGTGTGGAGGGCGTAGAAGGTCTGCAGAGAGATTTGGACAGGTTGAGTGAGTGGGCGAGGATCTGGCAGATGGAGTATAACGTTAACAAATGCGAGGTTATTCACTTTGGAAGAAATAATAGCAAATTGGATTATTATCTAAATGGAAAGAAATTACAACATGCTGCTGTGCAGAGGGACCTGGGGGTCCTTGTGCATGAGACGCAAAAACCCAGTCTGCAGGTGCAACAGGTGATCAAGAAGGCAAATGGGATGTTGGCCTATATCGCAAGGGGGATAGAATATAAAAGCAGAGATGTCTTGCTGCATCTGTACAGGGCATTGGTGAGGCCGCAGCTGGAATACTGTGTGCAGTATTGGTCCCCTTATTTGCGGAAGGATATATTGGCCTTGGAGGGGGTGCAGAGAGGGTTCACCAGGTTGATACCAGAGATGAGGAGTGTTGATTATGAGGAGAGACTGAGCAGATTGGGTTTGTACTCGTTGGAATTTAGAAGGCTGAGGGGGGATCTTATAGAGACCTATAAGATAATGAAGGGGCTGGATAGGGTAGAGGTGGAGAGATTCTTTCAACTTAGAAAGGAAACTAGAACTAGAGGGCACAGCCTCAAAATAAAGGGGGGTCAGTTTAGGACAGAGTTGAGGAGGAACTTCTTCTCTCAGAGGGTGGTGAATCTCTGGAATTCTCTGCCCACTGAAGTGGTGGAGGCTACCTCGTTGAATATGTTTAAATCACGGATAGATGGATTCCTGATCGGTAAGGGAATTAGGGGTTATAGGAATCAGGCGGGTAAGTGGAACTGATCCACTTCAGATCAGCCATGATCTTATTGAATGGCGGGGCAGGCTCGAGGGGCTAGATGGCCTACTCCTGCTCCTATTTCTTATGTTCTTATGTTCTTAAGGCAGAGAGAAGAGTGGGAAGGGAAGCTGGACCCCAAAAAGGCTGCATGGTAAGCTCGCAGTCAAGGGGATCAAAGGGATGTGTACTGGAGGGGAATACATGAAGATTCCAGCTGTGGTGGGTAGAGTTCCAAGTGGGGCATGGTGCCTCGCAGGTGATGGGCTCAGGGGGAGGGTGGGTTTTACATACACAGCATACCAAATTATTGAATTCAATTAGACATGGTGGGATTCAGCTCTTGTCAATGAACTATAAACCAAAATAACCAAAGTTACTGAATTACCCCAAATGAAGAAATTAGCACTTCAGTCGGTTTTACTTTAATGCGAATTAGAACGATTGCAAATTACATGTAAATGACAGGTAAATGATACTTCAAATAGAAAGGTAAATTGCACTTAAATTGTCGATACAACAAAAGATGCATCATACACAAACACATGTACCCGCATCTCTGTCCGCACAAATGTGGCACCATATACAACCTCACAGTCTTTCCACCTCCACCTTTAGCCTCCAGTATGTACGATCTCTCACTTTCCTACTCATTTGACTTGGCCATTGAGTTGGGTTCACCAGCAACTGTATTGCATCAGAGGCCCCTGGATACTGTTAACACCAACAAGGCACACGTCTTTGAACCCCCTCTCACTCAAAATCACGTCACTCCTGATGGCATATCTTTCTGGGGATACCTTTTCAACTGGCCAACTGACAATACTGGCCCCCTGATACAAACAGTCGGTTCTTTTGCACGCCTGAGCCATTCACACCGCTTTTAGGATTCAGACTCTTTTAGTTCAGTTGTACATTGCTTCTCCAGAGTTTCTGGAACTCTATTTTTCTATTTACTGCCAAACAGAAAATTGACCTTTTTGCTGAGTGTTCAGCTTGCTTCTAATTTAGTAATTGTGTCCTGCTGCAGCAGTTCTTTGTATCTCCATCTGTGTGCTTATCATCTTCTGCCTCCAGCTCTCCTTTGTGACAAGTTTCTGGTCTTAATTTCCTTCCTGTTGGTACTGCTTCCAGGTCAAGAATCGCCAGGACCAATATTTCTTGTTGCTGCAAAATTACAATAATCCCTTTACAAGTGATGCAAGCTCTTATCACAGAGAGAGCTCTATCACAGTGGAGTAGTGCCGGGGTTGGAGAAACAGGTCATGCCTTCTTTTTACAGCATTAGCTGCCTATGGTAAATTGAAAGATCCAGTTTGAATGGTAATGAATGGGTAGGGTAATAGGGTGGGTGAATTGGATAAGTGGGTAAGGTGTTAGTTGGGTCTGGGATACAGTGAGGTGGCCAGGGATAGCCGGGTGGTGGGAAGGTACTCGAGTGATCCAGAGACCGGAAGATTTGGCCTGTGTACCTACCTCTTGTGCCCCTCTTGATCCAGATAAGTCACGTTTTGTATTTTAGATTACTTTCATTGGTTATTCATATTATCCTGCATAGTCAGGAGTATTTTCACTGCTGTCCACGTAAATTTCTGTTAGTAAGTCTGAGACCCTGGTGGGATTCGAATCTGGATCCCCAGAGCATTAGCCTGGGTCTCTGGTCCATCGACACGACCACTACGCCACTAAAGTAAGTATAAAGTAAAGTTTATTTATTAGTGTCACAAGTAAGGCTTACATTCATATTGCAATGAAGTTACTGCGAAAATCCCCTAGTCACCATACTCCAGCACCTGTTCGGGTACCCTGAGGGAGAATTTAGCATGTTCAATCCACCTAACCTGCACATTTTTGGACTGTGGGAGGAAACCGGAGCACCTGGAGGAAACCTATACAGACACAGGGAGAATGTGCAAACTCCACAGAGACAGTGACCCAAGCCGGGAATCGAACTCGAGTCCCTGGCACTGTGACGCAGCAGTGCTAACCACTGTGCCACCATGCTGCCTGTGTGCCACTGCCTCCCCTGGTAAGCCAGAAACCCACCACAGCAGATTGTGGAATTTGAATTTAATAAACAAAAGTGACCATGAAACCATTGTCCATTGTCATAAAAACTTATCTGCCCACTAATGTCCTTCGGTAAGGAAAACTGCCATCCTTACCTGGTCTGGCTAACATGTGACTCCAGAGCCACAACAAATAGGGTTGGCTCTTAAAATGCCCTCTGAGTGGTATAACAAGCCACTCAATTAGGATGGGCAATAAATGCTGGCCCAGCCAACGACATCCACATCCCATGAAAGTAGAAGAAAAGAATGACTTCTGAGATGGTACCTACTGAACATTATTCACTTGTTTGAGTGGCTGCAGGAGTTGCAGGGTTACGGTGGGGATGATTCATAGTATCCCTACAGTGCAGAAGGAAGCCATTCGGCCCATCAAGCCTGCACCAACAACAATCCTACCTAAGCCCTATTCCCGTAACCCCGTGTATTTACCCTGTTAATCCTGCTGACACTAAGGAGCAATTTAGCATGGCCAGTCAAACGAACCCGCGAGTCTTTCGACTGTGGGAGGAAACCGGAGCACCCAGAGGAAACCCCCGGGGAGAATGTGCAAACTCCACACAGACAGTGACCAAGGCTGGAATTGAACCCAGGTCCCCGGACGCTGTGAGGCAGCAGTGCTAATCATTGTACCACCGTGCCGCCCACGGGGAAGTGCGGGGGGCGGGGGGGGGGGGGGGGGGGGAGCGGTTGCGCAGTTGTTCAGGGGTTGTTGGAAGCCTTAGGAAATTGGTCATTTTGTATAAAAAATGTATATTTATCTAAAATAGGATGGCAGAGAAAGAAATTCACATTAAAGTATGCCACATGTTAAAATGGAAATTGATAGAAATCTGTCAGCATCTGAAAACAGAAAGAAGTAGGTCAACATTTCAAGTGTAGATCCTACATTTGGGCTGACAATGCCTACACCTAAATCTTTTACCTCTGTTTTTGTTTCAAATGTTGACAGGTTTGCTGTGTCATTCTGGCAATTTTATTTCAGATTCTCAGCATTTGCAATTTTGTAATTTCTTGATGAGAATGTTTATGTATTTGTGTACATTTTATAATGCTGATGGGAGTATATTTGAGATTTGCAAACTCTATGGTTGAAGTAGCAGAATTGATACAATTTATCAAAACCGACCCGCACATTAGGTGGCCAATTTGGTGGATAAATGGACCTGATAAATGGGAATTCATGTAAAAAGTAATTATAAACTGAATTGGACGCAGATTAAAATAAAGTTTATTTCTTAGTCACAAGTAAGACTTACATTAACACTGCAATGACGTTACTGTGAAATTCCCTTTGCTTCATAAGGTTACTTCATATTTTTATAATTCTATTCACAAAATGTTGCATTTTGCTGTCACTCAAGCGTAATCAATGTCTTAAAGCAAATTAGCTCCAACGTATAATGGTTTTACTTTTTTAAAAAAATCAAGTCACCTGGAGTGTAAATCATTACTGTGACAAAAATAGAATGGTTTGAGAGAGTTTTCAACTGCTGCTGTGAATCCATAGATACATTAGTAATCAAAACAGTGGAGAGACTAACACACCTATGAATAATTGGAGCCTGTATTTGAGTTGCACTTTAGATTTTAAGAAATGGTAATTTTAGACTGAAAAAGTCAGGCACAGGCGGTAGCTTCTTGCCATTTTACAGCACTGTACCTTCATAATGCTAAATAACATCAGTAGCTTTGCTGCACTTTGTCCTGAATGCATGAGTGGTTTTACTGGTGAGTTGTTGAGATTCACACTGAGTCACCATGACTCATACAGAGATAATAAATAGATTCAAATTTGCACCTGGCACCTATGGGGAGAACAGCCATCAGGACAGAAGTAGATTGAGCACGGATGTAAATGAGCAGATCATTTTTCTACATTCACCTGTTCTCTGCCAAATGTCATTTTGCTGTTTTTGCATCCTTTTTTTTTCAAATGTTGCTGCTGTGAAAATTATGTAGCTGTACATTTCCAATCCTGAATGTAACTATGTGGAATTAGCACAACGCCCAGGATGACAGAGCAGTTCTGAATTTACAGTAATCTTGGTGCAGCATTTAACTTTTTTTCTGCTGTTTAATGCCTCCATTTATTCCTCCTCCTCTTCTAAAGCAGTGACTCCTGCTGAGAAATTATTCTGAGATGGCTGACTCTAGGTTTCCAGTAAATGCCTAGATCCTGGAAAGTGACTGATGGGGAAATATTTGACGATGCCGTCACGATGATTATTGCAGCCAAATAGAATTCTGTTCACGTCCACTGTCTACTCGTGCACTTTTCTGCAATCAGAAACCCAAATTGACTATTTTTCACCCACTATCCAGTGGTGCTGATGCCAAATACAATATTGTTACTGTAGCATTAGCTGCAGTGAGCTCAAAACAGGCAATGAGTCAAACCCAGAACTTTTGCAGTGGGGACCGTGGCATATGGTGCCATGAGGGGAGGTTGACTAAACTTTTTTTAAAAATGTAGGTAAACCATTATGGCAAGTTGCAGCTTGTCCAAATTTGCTTCATCATCTGCCTTGTATCCCATTTGCCTCATTAATATGTAACCTCCATTTAATATTACCTTATCCCCTCTTTTTTCTTTGTACCTATTTATTGAAGCCTCCATTATGATATGCTGGTGTTATGCATCTTACTTCAGATGACAGGGCCTTGAAATGATCTTGTGCACCATCAATTTCAATTACTCTCCTGATAGTGTGATTTGCCTACTTATGCAAAACAACTTTTTTCTTTCTTTTCTCCGACTTTTCCCTTCCTATCCTGTTGCTGTTTTAACCCTCCATTACATCCCCACAAGCAGGATTTTCCATGCTATTTCAGACAGTTACAGTGAATAGTGGCATCTACTTTCTATTTGCCATTGCTGTCTAGGTTATGGTTACTTGATTGTGGGTAGCAACGAGAACCATTGCAATTATTGTTCTCTTCCGTCTGTCATTGGTGAGAAAAAATACTTCTATAAATCTGGCAAATCCTAATGAATACTCTGTATTATGTGTTTTTCCTTTCTTTCCTGAGTCTGCATGTTCTCCCCACATCTGCATGGGTTTCCTCCGGGTGCTCTGATTTCCTCCCACAGTCTGAAAGACGTGCTGATCATTGGCCATGCTAAATTCTCCCTCAGTGTACCCGGACAGGTACCTGAGTGTGGCAACAAGGGGATTTTCACAGTAACTTAACTACAGTGTTAGTGTAAGCCTACTTGTGACACTTTGGGCCCGATTTTACCATTTTCATTCTAAGTGCTGAATCTGGGTGTAATGCAGATCCGACTTAGAAACCTGTTCCCAGGTACCCCCATACGCACTCAGCCTGAAAAAAAAATCACGAGTCCCATTTGCGCTGTGGCAGGGCTTATCGCACCTGAAATGATCAGAGCTCTGAACTGCGCATGCGCAGTTAGAAAAAAATGTGAAAAAGCGCTCCCGTGTCAGATCGCTCCCGGGCCGCAGAAAGTGGAGAAAGCGGCCTGGGAGCGAAAAGCGGGAGCGATGGCCCCCACACACATCCCTGTCCCCCTTATCCACCCCCCCCCAACTATCCACACACATCACTGTCCCCCTTATCCACCCCCCCCACTATCCACACACATCACTGTTCCCCTTATCCACTCCCCCCACTACCCACACACATCGCTGTCCCCCTTATCCACCCCCCCCCACTAACCACACACATCACTGTCCCCCTTATCTACCCCTCCACTACCCACACACATCGTTGACCCCCTTATCCACCCCCCCCCACTATCCACACACATCACTGTTCCCCTTATCCAACCCCCCCCACTACCCACACACATCACTGTCCCCCTTATCCACCCCCCCACTACCCAGACCGATCGCCACCCCTGCCCCCCTCCCCCCCCCCAACCGATCACCCGCAGAGTGGCAGTGGACCCCGCTGTCCCCCCACCAGAGATCTATTTGACCCCCCCCCCCACCAGCAAACGATTGGGCCTCCCCCCACCCCACCCCCCACCAGAGATACATCTCACCCCCCCCCCCCCACCAAGACAACGATCTGGCCTCACTCTCTCCCCCCCCCCCCCCACTCTCCAGAGAATGGTCTGGTCTCACTCTGGGGGCCCCCCCAGAGGAACATCTGACCTGCCTTCTCCTCCCTCCCCACCAGACAACGATCAGCCCTCCCCTCCACCAGAGATACATCTGACCCTCCTCCTCCTCCTCCCCCCCCCCAACCAGAGAATGATCTGACCCACCTCCCTCCTCCCCCCCCCGCCACCACTGATCTGAGTCAGAGAGCCGTTGGAAGCATTGAACGCGCTCTTCAGCAGCTGGAGCGCCCGAATCAGACTTTTATTCAGCATGTCCATTTTGACCCGATTCCGGATTGGCTAACGCGGTGGTAAAGGGGGAAATGCTGATAAAGTTGGGTGGGCAGTTCATTAATTCAATTTAAATGCATTTAAATCACCGTTGCGCCCGTTTTGGGCGCAAAGCGGATCGCCGCCATTCCCAGGTTTCGGTAAAGTGGCAATCTGCGTGGGTGCGGATTGCGTTAATGGCCTCACACCCGACTTTACCATGTTTGCGCGCCTGAAAACGGGTGCGACGCAATGGTAAAATTGGGCCCTTTGTCACAGAAATGAGTTGGGTTGTGAGAGTGTGGTGTTAGTGTCCCTTTAAGAAAGTTTTTTTTAAAATCGTGCTCACAGCCTTTTCTGTGAGCATGATTTTTAAAAAAAACGTTTCTTAAAGGGACACTTAGATGATGTCATTGCTGAAAGGAGGAAAAAGGGTTGTTTTTAGTTTTGTATTGGCTGCAGTTCTAGAAGCATAGCTGAAAGAAGTCTCTCTCTCTCTGTTTTTATTTTGAAAGTTTTACCAGTTAGCTGAACGCGCATCTTGATTGCCATCCTGCAGTAAAGGATCGGTGTTTTGGGAAGCTGAAGATCACAAGCTGCTCTGGGTTTTCAAGATCACTTGAAATCAGCATTCAGCCCAGGGAACGGGATTCCAGTATTATGTGAGCTTTAGCCTGTGCAGTGATAAATCTGTTTAAATTGTTTTGTTTATTAGATTTTGGTTTTAATTGGAACACATTAGAAATATTCATTAAGAGTTATACATTATCGTGGTTGTTTTGTTTCTTGTTTTGTAATTGAGAAAAGTTATTTCTAATTTTCTTACTATAAATATCAACTATATTCTTAAATAAACTTTATTTGATAAAAGCTCCCTAGTGAGTCTTTTAAATCACACCTGAAGTGTGATTTATCCTATGATTTATCATGCTTATCCTAGCCAAATTCAAGATGCAAAACTTATGGTTCGGGCAGTCTCCATAAAGCACTTTGGAGTTTCTGAGCTGAACCATAACAAGAGGCAAATCCTCACTCTGGGCCTTTATGAAGAACCTTACAGAATTTTATAAGTTGCATTCCACCTATGAGAGGTGTACAGTTGTCATGACCTGAACAAGTAGTAGTGCCTTACACTGGGGTTAGGTTTGGAAACAAGAATGCAGCAGCAGCAACAACAACTTGTATTTATATAGTGTATTTAACATAGTAAACCATCCCGATATGCTTCACTGGAGTGCTATCAAACAGAATTTGATATTGAGCCACACAAGAGGATATTAAAGCTGATGAAAGAGATAGATTTTAAGCAGTCTTATAGAAGGAAAGCGAGGCAGCGAGGTTGAGAACTAGAGGGAGGGAATTCTAGAATTTCTGGCTTGGCAATTGAAGGCATGATCAATAGTTTAGCCATTAGGATTGGGAACGCACCAGAGACCAGAATTGGAGATGCATAGATATCTCTGGCGTTTGTTGGGCTAAGGGAGATTCCAAAGGTAGAGAGAGGCAAAGTCAGGGAGGTATTTGAAAACCAGGAAGAGGGTTTTAAAATCACGGTGTTGATCAATCAGGGGCCTATATAGTTCAGCAAACACTGGGAGTGCTGGAGGATGGGACTTGGGTGCGTTTTTTGAGAGCAGACAGAAGAGTTTTGGAACAGCCTAAGTTTATGGAGGTGCAGGTGGCTAACCAGGAGTTTGTTGGAATGATCCATTCTAGAGGTAACGAAGACTTGGATGGGCTGAGACAGGGATGGAAATGGGCGACGTAAATGAGGTGTAAATAGGTGGTCTGAACGATGGTGCAAATTTATGTTCCAAAGCTCATCTCGGACTTAACATGACACTCGGGTTGCCAGCAGTCCGCCTAAGACAGTTGACATGATGTGGAGATGCCGGTGTTGGATAGGAGTGGGCACAGTAAGAAGTCTTACACCAGGTTAAAGTCCAACAGGTTTATTTGGAATTACGAGCTTTCGGAGCTCTGATCCTTCATCAGGTGAGTGGAGACAGTTGACAGTTGAGATGGATGGAGTCAGTGGCTAGGGAATGAATCTCCTTCTTGCTGCACCTGGGAACCCCATGAGCAACAAAGAGGAAGATCGCTGTGTAACAACTTTTATTTGTTCCTGAAGTGATTGCATTGAGTGAGCAGCACTACAATAATCAAACAAGCGGATTGCTACAAGTGGCTATTTTCTCAGCCAAACAAAATCACAGATATTAAATAATCTGCCCCCAAGTACCTCCTGTGATTTGTGCATGTTTAGTGGTATGGGACACAATGTTCCAAACAAAATTAATACAATAAGTTTCAGAGCCAGAAAATAAATAGAAGCCTTATATAGAATCATTGAATAAACAGACCAATTCTTCAGGTTAGAGGGTGTTTTCACAGTAAGGATCAAAACGCAAATTTAAAACAATAAACAAATGGCCAGTTCTCCTTGGTCACCAAGCAGCTCTGCAATTGAATTTATTTTGCTGAAACGTTGCTGTTTATATCTGTAACATCTTATATAAATGTCCCCTCCACTTCAGGGCGGCACAGTGGGAGCACTCACAGCGCCAGGGACCTGGTGGTATGGAATTCAGGGAGAGAGACTGTGAAGTTCTTGAGCAAATTGGGAGGGAAGGACAAGGATTTGGAGGTGTTGGCAGCCTTAAAAGTCGATAAATTACCAGGTCCAGGTAAATTATGCCCTAGATTGCTATGGGAGGCAAGGGAGATGGCAGGGGCTCTGACCCAAATTTTCAATTCCTCTCTGGCCACGGGGGAAGTGCCAGACGACTGGAGAACAGCTAATGTGGTTCCGCTATTTAAGAAAGGTTGTCGAGGTAAACCAGGGAACTACAGACCACTGAGTGTCACGTCAGTGATAGGGAAACTATTGGAGAAACTTCTGAAGGAGAGCATCTGTCTCTACTTGGAGAGGCAAAGCTTGATCAGAGATAGCATGACTTTGTCAGAGGGAGGTCATGCCTAACAAATTTGATTGAATTTTTTGAGGCGGTGACCAGGTGTGTAGATGAGGGTTGTGCAGTCGATGGAGTTAATATGGATTTCAGCAAAGCCTTTGACAAGGTCCCACGTGGGAGATTTGTAAAGAAAGTAAATTCACATAGGATACAGGGTAATTTGATAAAGTGGATTCAGAATCGTAGGAGACAGAGGCTGATGACAGAAGGCTGCTTTAGTGACTGGAAGCCAGTGTCCAGTGGCGTACCACAGGGATCTGTGTTGGACCCCTTTTATTTGTCATTTATATAAATTACATAGATGGCTGTGGAGGGTAAGATTAGTAAGTTTGCAGATGATTTAAGGTTGGACAGGTGGTTAACAGTGAGGCTACACTTGCAGTCTTAGGCTACAAAAAGATATAGGTGGAATGACCAAATGGGCAAATAAGTGACAGATGGAATTTAACCCTGAAAAGTGTGAGGTGATACACTTTGGAAGGAGTAATTTAACAAGGAAGTACTCACTGAATGGTAGGACACTAGGAAGTTTGTGGAACAATGGGATCTTAGTAGGTTTGTCCACAGATCTCTGAAGGCAAAAGGGCATGTTAGTAGGGTGGTGAAAAATGCATATGGGATGCTTACCTTTATCAATCGAGTCATAGATTACAAAAGCAGGGAAGTCATGCTGGAGTTGTTTAGAAGTTTGGTGAGGCCGCAGTTAGGGTACTGTGTGCAGTTGTAGTCACAACATTATAGGAAGGATGTGTTTGCACTAGAGGGGGTGCAGAGGAGATACATCAGGATGCTGTCTGGGATGGAACATTTAAGTTATGAAGGGAGGTTGGGTAGGCTTGGGTTATTTTCGTTGGAGCAGAGAAGACTGAGGGGCAACCTGATCGAGATGTACAAGGTTATGAATGACATGGACAGGGTGGATAAGGAGCAGCTATTCCCCTTAGTTGACAGGTCAGTCAGGAGGGGACATAGGTTCAAGATGAGGAACAGAGGTTTAGGGGGGATTTGAGAAAAAACTTTTTTACCCAGAGGGTGGTGATGGTCTGGAATGCGTTGCCTGGAAGGGTGGTAGCGATGGGATGCCTCAGATCCTTTAAAAAGTATCTGGATGAGCACTTGGCACATCATAACATTCAGGGCTATGGGCCAAGTGCTGGTAGATGGGATTAGGTGGGAATTCAGGTGTTTTTAATGTGTTGGTGCAGACTCGATGGGCCGAAGGGCCTCTTCTGCACTGTATGATTCCTAGACACATATCTGCAATGTCATTTGGGATTTTTAGTTTTGGCAGTTATAGAATAATGTTAGGGGATTTGGCCTACTGAATAGATCTATAATGCTTCAGTTATACTCTCTATTTCATGCTGTGGCATGACCTTTGCATTGCATTTCCCTGATGTAGGGTTGAATATACGGAGCCTGCAAGAGCAGGGAATCAGAAGGGGGACAGAGGGTTTTGGAATGCTTTTGGGCATTCTGCCAGGAGTGGAAAAGACAGAGTACACCTTCTTGCCCAGAAGGCAATTGTGCCACTGAAGTGGCCAATCAAGTGGATTTTCCTGTGCCACTGGCATGGTGTTGGGGCCTCCAAACCAGTCACTCTTTAGGGGGCCCTCCAGTGGCAGTAGCTGCCCTCATGGTAACACCCATCCCTCTTATCTGTGGTCTGCTGGACTGGCCCAGACAATCCCTGATCCCACCGAGCTTCCCGCACAGTCCATCACTGTGTGTCTAGCTGGCTTCAGTCCCAGCAGTGGCCACTGCTATTGACGAGCTGCTGGCCTTTTGAATGGCCAGCAGCTCCTGAGGTGGGCTCTCATTCCTTAAAGGGGCAAGAACCCTGACAATAGCTCACTTGCTGCAAGGCCAGCATTAACTCCAGCTGGAGCTCCTGCAAGCGACTGAACCGGGTTGTCCCCGACTTTCTGTTCCATTGTGAGGCCACACCAGCCATGAGACTATCCACAGAAATCATCTGCTTGGCAGCAATGGTAAAACCAACTGAAATTGGTTTTCTTGCACATTAAGAACATGGGCAGTCCGCAGCACCAGCTTTACATTGTTAATGATTTAAACAAACTGTCCTTCCAAATATTGGCAACCAGCAGCACGGTGGCACAGTGGTTAGTACTGCTACCTCACACTGCCAGTAACCTGGGTTCAATCCCCGGCTTGGGTCACTGTATGTGTGGAGTTTGCACTTTCTCCCCGTGTCAGTGTAGGTTTCCTCCGGGTGCTCCGGTTTCCTCCCACAGTCCAAAAGACGTGCTGGTTAAGTGCATAGGCCATGCTAAATTTTTTCTCAGGTGTACCCAAACAGACTCCAGAGTGTGGCGACGAAGGGATTTTCACAGTAACTTCATGGCAGTGTTAATGTAAGCCTATCTGTGACACTAATAAATAAACTTTAACTTTAGAATCTTGCAACATAAAAGGAGACCATTCAGCCACAGTGCCTGTGCTAGCTCTTTGAAAAGTAGCTTATTAGTCCCATTGGTTATGCAAGTTAATTGAATAGAATCCCAGAATCCATACAGTGCAGAAGCAGGCCATTGGACCCATCAAGTCTGCACTGACTCTGTCCGATAGAGTATCTTACCCAAACCATACCCTGTAACCCCATTCCTCTAATCTAGACATCTTGGGACCCTGAGGGCAATTTAGCATGGCTAATCAACCCACCCTGCACATCTTTGGACTGTGGGAGGAAACCGGAAGAAACCTACACAGACGCAGGGAGAATGTGCAAACTCCACACAGACAGTCTCACCCAAGGCCGGAATTGAACCCGGGTCCCTGACGCTGTGAGGCAGCGGTGCTAACCACTGTGCCACCCAATAAAATAGTGGAATTGATTTTTAAAAATTGGGGCAGGAGTGGAACTAAAGAAAAATTGGGATCTGGATTAAAAGGAACAGTGACACCAGAAGTGAGAATTGAAAAAAAGAAACTTCAGGTTGAGAGCAGGATAAAAAAAATCCACCTGGAATAGATTGGGAATAAAATGAATGCACACATTGAAAGCAGAAGTAAAGATAAACAGAGAATAGGACACAGAGTTTTAGATACCGAGAGCAAGAGTGCAACTGTGAGAAAGGTAATGTGGTAGTTGAAAGAAATATAACGCAGAATTGGAATAAAATGCTGAATTGTGAGGCTTGGAGCGTGTGAACACTGGTGATGTAAACTGGGAGTGGACGTCAGTACTGCTCAGTGAGAGGAAAGCTGAAATAAATGTGTATAGATTCTGTACTATTTCTCTCCACCTATGTGATGGAGTACCTTATAATAAATTCTGTAGCTGGGAAATTATTTCACTGGAGCTCGAGAGATTTGAGTCACAAGTAGCCAACAACTTGAAATTGTGACCTGCTTTGAAGAATTAAGTGATCAACTGCTGATTTTTTAGCGCAGCAGGCCGGGAGATTCAAGCACCGGCCGATTTGCACTGGGTTTCTGGCCCTGAGCACATCTCCCAGCGCCGGATTTCCAGAGCCATCAGTTCCACACTGATTAACTGCATTAGATACACAAAAGGTCACTCCCCTACAATTTAACTATAATTAGCAGGCCCGGGACTGAAGTCTCCAGGCCCGCTAGCCTCTTTCCCCCCCCCACCAGGAATATTTCACTCCAGCAGGGTTTACAGTAGCTCCCCACTAACGAGTAGCTGGTGGCCCGACCCCGTTAAAGTGAAGGGGGGGGCAATCGAAGCCCCCCAGAGGGTCGGGCACGGGGGTGGGTACCCTCTGGGCATTGCCACCTTGCTGCACAAGGGGCGAAGTGTCAATTCCCAGGGGCATCTTGGCACTGCCCACCGAGCAAAGAGCAGTGCCAAGGGGGTGGGGCCTGATGGGGCGGAGCCTGAAGGGGCAGCGCCTCTGAGGGGAGACCAGTGGGGGTGGGGGGATCCCACTGCCACTCTGCAGTCAAGATCAGTGCGGGAAGGAGAGAGGCCAGCAATTGGGGCTGGCCATCAGGGTGGGGGGGGCAGCTTGCCTGGGGGCGTAGGGGCTGCAGGGGATGAGTTGGTACTGCGGGTGGGGGCGATTTGGGACTGCCGGAGCGGGGGGGTGAGGGGAATCGGGGGGGTTGGTGGTGGGAGATCGAGGCAGGCCGGGAGAGGTGGGGAGGGTCGGGGCTGGCCCTGAGCATGTTTGGGGGACCAGCGATTGGGCTAGTGGGGGGGGGGGGGGGCAGTGATGTGGGGTCACAGGGCTGGCCAATGATTGAGCTGGCCCGCAATCGGGAGACAGGGGCCACTGCGCATGTGCTGATCTCGGCGCTGATAGATTGGCACGTGCGCAGTGACCCGCTTAGCATTATGCTGCCGGCCTCTTCCGCGGGGATAGGCCCCGCCCCCTGATTTTCAATGTGATTTACGCTAATACACTCAGCAGTGCACAGAGTGTGGGAGATTCTTTTTTAAACTCCCACTGAAAATAACAGTGCAATTTACTCCAGTTTTTATGAAATTTGACACTTAGAATGTTTTTAGGAGAATCGCCCCCATGGTTGCACATGTAGATTCAAAGTAACACACAGCAGGTTTATTGAAAGAGATGTTCTCTGCACAGAGTACAAACTGAAACTAAAAGCAGGTTCCTCTGAAACACCCCAATTACATCGCCGTCAAATCACGTGACCTGCTCTTAAAGCAATCATGAAACTAATCAAATATAGAATAATGCTGCATTTGCCAGATTTTTGCTCCCTCACTTAAACTGTGTCTGTCCTTTTGTTAATCCCCTTACATCCTCTTCACAGCTCATTTTCCTATCTATCTTTGCATTGTCAGCAAATTTAGCAACCATACTTTCAATCCTTTCATCCAAGTCATTTATATAAATAATAAAAAGTTAAGGCCCCAGCACTGATCAATGTGTCACACCACTCACCACATCCTGCCAATCAGAAAAAGACCCATTTATGCCAATTCTCTGTTTCCTGTTAGCTAGCCAATTTTCAATCCATGCCAACATTCCCACCTACACCATGAGTTTTTGCGCAATAACCTTTGATGTGTCAACTTATCACATGCCTTCTGGAAATCTAAGTACAGTACATTCATTTGTTCCCCTTATCCACAACACATGGCTCCTTCAAAAAACTCCAATAAATTGGGTAAACATGATTTTCCTTACACAAAACCATGTTGACTCTGCCATTGCCTTGAATTTTTCCAAGTGCCCTGATATAACATCTTTAATAATGGCTTCTAACATTTTCCCTATGGCCTATAGTTTCCTGCTTTCTGTCTCCTCCCTTTTTGATTAAATAAGTTACATTTGCTATCTTTCAGTCAAATGTAAACTTCCCCGAGTCTAGGGAATTTTGGAAAATTAAAACCAATGCATCGAATATCTCCTAGCCACTTCTTTCAGGACCTTAGTGTGAAGTCCATCTGGACCAGGATATTTGTCAGTCTGCAGACCAAACAATTTGCTCAATACCTCTTCCCTGGTGATTGTAACTTACTTGAGTACCTCCGTCCCTTCTATTTCCTGACTTGCACCCATTTCTGGGATGTTACTTGTGTCCTCTACAATGAAGACCATCCCTGGCCATTGGTCCTGGCCATCGACTGGATGCCTCTCCCAGCCTACTGTCTGAGGCTGAACCAGACTGTTCACAATGTTGGCATCTTATTTAACCCTAGATTAGCCATATAAATATTGTGGCTACAAGAGTAAGTCAGACAATAGGAATTCTGCAGTGAGTAACTCATCTAACTCTCCAAAGCCTTTCCACCATCTGCAAGGCACAAGTCAGGATTGTGATGGAATACTTCCCACTTGCCTCGATGAGCACAACTCCGTCAAAACTCCAGAAGTTTGACACCATCCAGGACATTGCAATCTGCTTGATTGGCGTCCCTTGTACAAACAACCCCACTCTTCACCATTGACGCACAGTAGCAACAGTGTGTACCATCTATAAGATGCACTTCAGGAACTCAACAAGGCTTCTTAGGCAGCACCTTCCATCTAGAAGGACAAGGGCAATGGCTACATAGAAATACCATCACCTGGAAGTTCCCCTCCAAGTCACTCACCATCCTGACTTAGAAATATATCACTGTTGCTTCACTGTCGCTGGGTCTAAATCCTTGGACTCCCTCCCAAAAGCACTGTGGGTATACCACCAGGTAGCTCACCACCACCTTCTCAAGGGCAATTAGGGATGGGCAATGAATGCTGCTCCTGCCAGCGAAGCCCACATCCCTTGAATGAATAAAAAAATCTCTAAACTCGGAACTTCTGATCTTCCCCATCACAAAGATCCTTTGTAACATTATCCATCAGCACCCATACCTCAAATGATCAGTTGCTGAAACCTTCATCTTTACCTTTGTTACCTTAAAACTTGACTATTTTGATGCCTTCTTGACTTGCCTCCCTGTGCTATCTGCAAATGTAAACTGATCCAAAACTCTGCTGTTCCTCTCCTAACTCTCATCAAGTCCCATTCATTCCTCATCCTTGTATTTACTGGATTATTGGTTGGGCTCTCCCTCAATTTTAAAATTCTCACCCTTGGTTTCAAATGCCTCCATGACCTCCTCCCCCTCCCTACTTTATAATTTCCTGCAACCCTACAATCCGCAGAGATATCTGTGCTCCTCTAATTCTAGCTACATGACCATCCTCAATGTTAATCGCTTACCATTGGCAGCCATGCTTTTAGCTGTATAGGTTCCGAACTCTGGAATTCCCTCCTCAAACATCCCAGCTTCTCTACCTTTCCTTCCCTTTAACACACTCCTTAAAACCCACTGCTTTGACCAAGCTGCTTATACAGCTCAATGCCAAATTTTGTTTGATAATCATTCCTCAAAGCGCCTTAGGGCTTTTACAATGTTAATGGTACTGTGTAAATTAAAGTTGTCATAGAAGGACAATGACCACGGGCGTATGGAAGTAGCATTGCCTCTAGTTCGCCCTCCACGTCACTCATCATCTCAAATTAGTCACACATCGCTATTCTTTCAATGTCGCTGGGTCTCTCTACCTAACAGCACTGCAGCAGTTGAAGAAGACGACCCACCACCTTTTTTTTATTCATTCATGGGACATGGGCATCGCTGGCTGGCCAGCATTTATTGCCCATCCCTGGTTGCCCTTGGAGGGCAGTTGAGAGTCAACCACATTGCTGTGGCTCTGGAATCACATGTAGGCCAGACTGAGTAAGGATGGCAGATTTCCTACCCTCAAGGACGTTAGTGAACCAGATGGGTTTTTCTGACAATCGATATGGTTTCATGGTCATCGGTAGATTCTTAATTCCAGATATTTTTTATTGAATTCAAAATCCAGCACCTGGATTCGAACCCAGGTCCCCAGAACCTTAGCTGAGTTTCTAGATTAATAGTCCAGCGATAAAAACACTAGGCCATCGCCTCCCCTAGAGGTGGACAATAAATGCTGGCCTTGCCAGTGCCAACCGTATCTTGAGAATTTCTTTTTTTAACGTTTTGAGATTTTGCAAAAGTAGCAACGTACTTCTGAAGACAGATCGATCTTCTAATGAAGTCAGACAATAAAGGCAAAGCAATGAAAACCGGGCAGATGAAATTCAATGAGGAGTTACTCTGCTGCTTACAATTTGCAAGTGGTTGAAAAGCTCTGATCTGGAGACCCTAGGTTCTGCTGCACCAAATGCTCAACAAAAGTTTCTCCCTTAAGTTTTCACTGTTACAGTCAATTAGGTAGAGTTTCCGCTTCCAAAACAATAGGTGATTCTGGTGCAGATTGTTCCCAATTTGTAAAGTGTTTTTGAACAGGGCTTCTGCTCAAGCTCATTTGCATTTCACTGAACATGCAATCTCCCATGAACTAGCATAATCGGGCAGCACTTTAAAATGCAATTTAAAACAAAACTTCAGAAATCTTCATTGATATATTGAACTGATGACTCGGTAAGATTCAATTTAAAATGCCTGAAAATAGGTTTATCACTAAAAAGAAGTATTTTAAATCCCAGTGCCATTTGAAAAATACATTTTTTTTGGTTAGATTGGGGTACAATTGTTAGCTCTTTAGTAATTTAAAAGCAAATCATTCAAAATGTTTTAAAACATAGCGATTAATGTGCTTGCACCCAAAAGATCCAGCTTTTCGGAATCTCCTCAAAAGCCTGCAAGCAAGCACAATTAGCTTGTGGGACTCCCAGCAGTAACTAATTCACCCTGGGGCATGGTCAATCTTGTGGGAGTGACCTGCTTCTAGCTTAATAGTTTTAGAATCCTGCAAAAGATTAAGAAACTTGAATTGTCCTGAATGCAATTTGCACAGAGGATCCTGTCATGCTTTCATGCCAAGTTTGGCCAACATCTAGGGAATTGCGCCAAGAAAGTCAGTGCATTTTAACAGAAACTCCAAACCAGCATTGTTTTTGGAATAATATGGCGGCACGGTAGCACAGTGGTTAGCACTGCTGCTTCACAGCTCCAGGGACCTGGGTTTGATTCCCGGCTCGGGTCACTGTCTGTGTGGAGTTTGCACATTCTCCTCGTGTCTGCGTGGGTTTCCTCCGGGTGCTCCGGTTTCCTCCCACAGTCCAAAGATGTGCGGGTTAGGTTGATTGGCCGTGCTAAAATTGCCCCTTAGAGATGGGTAGGTTAGAGGGATTAGTGGGTAAATATGTGGGGATATGGGGGTAGGGCCTGGGTGGGATTGTGGTCGGTGTAGGGCCTGATGGCATCTATCCTTGACTGCTCAGGGAGACGAGAGGTGAAATTGCTGGGCCTCTGACGGAAATCTTTGTCGCTTCTTTGGACACGGGTGAGGTCCTTGAGGATTGGAGGATAGCGAATGTGGTCCCGTTGTTTAAGAAGGGTAGCAGGGATAACCCAGGAAATTATAGGCCGGTGAGCTTGACGTCCGTGGTGGGGAAGTTGTTGGAGAGGATTCTTAGAGACAGGATGTATGTGCATTTAGAACGGAACAATCTCATTAGTGACAGACAGCATGGTTTTGTGAGAGGGAGGTCGTGCCTTACAAATTTGGTGGAGTTTTTTGAGGAAGTGACAAAAACGGTTGATGAAGGAAGGGCCGTGGATGTCGTCTATATGGATTTCAGTAAGGCATTTGACAAGGTCCCACATGGCAGGTTGGTTAAGAAGGTTAAGGCTCATGGGATACAAGGAGAAGTGGCTAGATGGGTGGAGAACTGGCTTGGCCATAGGAGACAGAGGGTAGTGGTCGAAGGGTCTTTTTCCGGCTGGAGGTCTGTGACCAGTGGTGTTCCGCAGGGCTCTGTACTGGGACCTCTGCTATTTGTGATATATATAAATGATTTGGAAGAAGGTGTAACTGGTGTAATCAGCAAGTTTGCGGATGACACGAAGTTGGCTGGAATTGCGGATAGCGAAGAGCATTGTCGGGCAATACAGCAGGATATAGATAGGCTGGAAAATTGGGCGGAGAGGTGGCAGATGGAATTTAATCCGGATAAATGCGAAGTGATGCATTTTGGAAGAAATAATGTAGGGAGGAGTTATACAATAAATGGCAGAGTCATCAGGAGTATAGAAACACAGAGGGACCTAGGTGTGCAAGTCCACAAATCCTTGAAGGTGGCAACACAGGTGGAGAAGGTGGTGAAGAAGGCATATGGTATGCTTGCCTTTATAGGACGGGGTATAGAGTATAAAAGCTGGAGTCTGATGATGCAGCTGTATAGAACGCTGGTTAGGCCACATTTGGAGTACTGCGTCCAGTTCTGGTCGCCGCACTACCAGAAGGACGTGGAGGCATTGGAGAGAGTGCAGAGAAGGTTTACCAGGATGTTGCCTGGTATGGAGGGTCTTAGCTATGAGGAGAGATTGGGTAGACTGGGGTTGTTCTCCTTGGAAAGACGGAGAATGAGGGGAGATCTAATAGAGGTATACAAGATTATGAAGGGTATAGATAGGGTGAACAGTGGGAAGCTTTTTCCCAGGTCGGAGGTGACGATCACGAGGGGTCACGGGCTCAAGCTGAGAGGGGCGAAGTATAACTCAGACATCAGAGGGACGTTTTTTACACAGAGGGTGGTGGGGGCCTGGAATGCGCTGCCAAGTAGGGTGGTGGAGGCAGGCACGCTGACATCGTTTAAGACTTACCTGGATAGTCACATGAGCAGCCTGGGAATGGAGGGATACAAACGATTGGTCTAGTTGGACCAAGGAGCGGCACAGGCTTGGAGGGCCGAAGGGCCTGTTTCCTGTGCTGTACTGTTCTTTGTTCTTTGTTTGTTCTTTGACTCGATGGGCCGAATGGCCTCTTTCTGCACTGTAGGGTTTCTATGATTTCTAATATGTACTTACATGTATCAATATCCATAGTAACCGGAGGTTTAGACTCAGCTTTGGTCTCAGAAAAATAAAATCATGTGGTATCATAACTTGACAGTACAAGTCCTATGCGGCACGGTGGCACAGTGGTTAGCACTGCTGCCTCACAGTGCCAGGAACCTGTATTTGATTCCCGGCTTTGTCTGTGTGGAGTCTGCACATTCTCCCCGTGTCTGTGTGGGTTTCCTCCGTGTGCTCCGGTTTCCTCCCACAGTTCAAAAGACCTTCTGGTTAGGTGCATTGGCCGTGCCTCCGTGTACCCGAACAGGCGCTGGAATGTGACACTAAGAAATGAACTTTAACTTTATGTGCTTGAAAACATTGAAATCTTGGATTGGTGTACATGGTTAACTGCAGCCTAAGTTGCAGGTTACATTCTTGGACACCTCCATATGGCTGGCGGTGTTCAGTAATTAAATAGATAACACTTGATACTGACCTGCTCTCCACTTGCAGCAAGCCAGAAGGGGTTTCAGTTCCATCTGTGTTTAATCGGTGGTTCTCACTAACCATCTGGACCGTGTGCCAAAAACAACTGAGGGACATGAAACAATTGGTGCCAATGTCAGACCTTGCATCTGTAGCAGAGCTTTGATCTAACAGAGACTGGCTGCTGCCTGATTTAATTTTGCTGTGTGCTTTTTAGCCAATAGCAGAATATTGTTGGTGACCCATTTGGAACAGTGAGTGAGGTGAACTGTCAGAAGCATTGTACATGCACTGTGTACTATCCTCAGGGACGAAGGTACATTACTCTGGTCCAGGTGCTGCACTGGTCATTAATCCTCTACCTTTTACCCTACTGACATTTTAATCACAGTATCAAATGACTGTGCTGGCACAGTTTATCAATTTTGTATTAGATTTGGATGTTATGTTTACTGTGGTGCAAAGTTTTTAAAAATTCAGTTTTCATGAATTTGAAATGAATGTTTTATACAAATAAATAATTTGAATTAACAATTTTTGGTAATTTCATAACATTATTATGCCACCATTTTGCCTGGTAGTTTCTCTGACAAATCATGTCTACAAGTCTTCAAACTGTGACTTTTTGAATATCAAGATTAGATACAAATGTGCAACAATGATATCCCATGATATCCTGATGGCACAGTAGTTAACACTGCTGCCTCACAGTGCTAAGGACCCGTGTTCGATTGCTGGCTTCGGTCACTGTCTATACGGAGTTTGCACGTTCTCCTCATGTCTGTGTGGGTTTCCTCTGGATCCTCTGGTTTCCTCCCACAGTCTGAAAGACGTGCTGGTTAGGTGCATTGGCCATGCTAAATTCTCCCCTGAACAGGCGCTGGAGTGTGGTGACAATAACTTCATGCAGTATTAATACTCGTGACACTAATAAATAAACTTTAAAATTATTGGCAGGGGAAGAATGAGGCTAATATTTGTTGGTGATGTAGTGAAGCAAAGCGTGATTTGCCTCAGCCAGCTCTTGTATACTTCCTAATAGTCATTTGGTGTTTTTTGACAAGAAGTCTGTTTTCAGTGAGATAGCACATGGTTAAAAAAATCAACAATTAGACTTAAACTTGGGGGCATTATTCAAACATTAAGAAGCAGATGATACTAAACTTGGGCATTTGGTTGAAAGTGAAGAAGAAAGCTATCGATTGCAGGAACATATCAGTTGATTGATCAGGTGGGCAGAAGAGCGCCAAATGGAGTTCAGTCTGCAGAAATGTGAGGTAATGTATTTTGGAAAGGCTAACAAGACAAGGAAGTATAAAATAAAAGGTAGGATACTGAGAAGTGCAGAGGAGCAGAGAGATACTGAAGTATGTCCACAGATCTGTAAAGATAGCACAGCAAAGAAGGCATACAGAATACTTTATTCACTGAGGCTTAGATTGTTCGGGCAAGTTTATTCTAAAACTGCTTAAAACATTAGGCAGGCCACAGCTATAGTACTGTGTCACCATGTTACAGGAATGATGTGACTACACTAGAAAGGGAAAAAAGGAAACTTAAGAGGATGGAAAATTTTACCTGTGAGGAAAGATTGGATAGCGACAGGAGTGGGCCATTCACCCTATCGAGCCTGCTCTGCCAATCAACTAGATCATGTCTGATCATCTACCTCAATGCCTCTTTCCCACACTACCTCCATGGCCTGAATTTTTCAGATGTCCTGTTTCCCTCGTCTGAAGAGTCAGCAGCGTGCCGGGGCAGTGGGGGGTGTGGTGGGGGGTGGGAGGTGGTGAGGAGACAGATCCCTGCCGACTCTGACTGCCCCACAGCCAATTTAGGAACCAATGCAGACAGACCTCCGCTCCCAACTTCGGAGGAAGTCCTGCTTCAGAGAGCTGCCAGTCAAGCAGATTGGCCAGCAGCTCTCCAGTCCCCGCAGTGACCATGAGAAGATGTTAGAGATTAAACCAGGGAACTGGTGGCCCAAGTAAGTTCAAAGTGTTCCTGGGCAAGGCCAATTAATTCTGCAAAGTTCATTCTCATCGATGAATTCTCCTGTCCTCACCTGTAATGAGCTGACATTTGTCCCAGCTAAACTCTTCCATTACACATCCCTAAAGAATCTTTTATGTTCACCTCTATGTCCCTCGCTAGTTTACATTCATATTCTTCTTTCCCTTTCTTGGTCTTCCTTTGATGGGTTCTAATTTGGTTTCACTCCTCACGCATACCACTTTTTCTGGCATTCTTATAAGTCACTTCCTTGGATTTAATACAATCTTTAACTTCTTTCATTACCTATGGTTGATTTACCTTTCCGTTTTGGGTGTTTATGCCTTGGAGGAAAGTGTATCTGCCATAGACCGTGTAGCATTTCTGTAAATACTAGCCATTGCCCGTCTGCCATCAAATCTTTTGGTGTATTTTCCCATTCCACCATAGCCAACTTCCCCCTCATATAAATTTCCTTTCTTCAGATTTAAGACCCAAGTTTCAGGATGAACGATATCACGTTCAAACTTCATGCAAAATTCTATCATACTGTGATCACTATTTCCCAAAGGCTCCTTTACACAACACCAAATCCAAAATAGCCCCATCTCTCGTTGGCTCCTCAACATACTGTTCCAGAAACATTGTCTCATGCACACTCCAGGAATTCCTCCTCCATTGCATTGGTGCTGATGGGTTAATCCAATCTATGTGTACATTGAGGCCACCCATTAATATGTTACATGCATCTCTAATTTCCTGATTTATACCATGCCCAGCATTAGCGATACTGTTTGGTGGCCTGTAAACCACTCCCACCAATGTTTTCTGCCCCTTTCTGTTTCTTAAATCCACCCAAACTGATTCTACATCTTGATCCTTCGATTTAAGATCCTCTGTCACTGATTTACTGATCTTGCCCCTTATTAACAGCGCTACCCCACCTCCTTTTCCTTTTTGCCTTTCCCTCGTAAATGCTGAATATCCTCAGATATTCAGTTTCAGATCTTGATCAGCCTGTAGCCACATCTCTGTGATGGCCATTATACCCATCTTCCCATCTACCTCAATTTGCGCATTCAAATCATCAACTTCTTGCGAATGCTATGTGCATTCAGATAGAGTGCCTTAAACTCTGCTTTATCAACATTATTCTCTATTCTGACCCTATTTGATGCCTTCCCATGCTTAACCTGTCTTCTATTTTTACTTTTCTACTTGTACCAGCTTTACACTTCCCTTAATTCTCAGGTTAAACCCTCTCTGGGCTGGGGTTGTCTCCTTTGGAACAGAGGAGGCTGAGGGGAGATTTAAACACACACCACCCACACACACACCACCCACACCACACACACACCACCCACACCACCCATAAAATATAATTAAAAGTTCGGGCAACAGAATGCCTTCGGGTCACTGTTGCTGGTGAGATAATCTGTTTTCCTCTTGAGTGTTCCTTGATAGAATGTTCCATCACAGCTATTGTGTCTTCAAATCTACTTGGGAAAATTGAGTTGCTGACTGGTAAGTGTTGCTTCACTTGTGAAATGTCTTTCTTGCTGTACAGATGCACAAAATATCAGTTCTGTGGGCAGTAAAATACACACATAACCATAAAATAATTACATCTTATTATCACATACTGCCCACTGTTTCCTTCTGTTCAACTTTCTCAAGGACTTAAAGGAGAATCTTTGCATATTTAAAAATAAACCTCATTATGCCTATTTGATTCAGAAAATTTGTTCATAATGTAAGTTTGATGCTTATGTTTCAGTTTGTTAAAGAAAAACTTTTGTTGGAATACTTAATTAGTATGCTACTTGGTGCCTGCCTATTCCCTAACAGTTTACTTTGCTACATCGCAGGGGCTACATTAAGGTTGCTACATGCTACGTTTTTGAGTGCAGTGCAATTGCAGCTCCTTCACTCAATCTCATCAATACATTTGTTCAGTGCTGCGGTTCTAATAGAACTATAAGTGTAGGATAGAAAACATGGACATGTTGAAAGCTAGCCTGGATGTTCAGTAGTCAAAGAGGTTAAATTCTTCGGTATTTCTTCGGTATATCTTCGGTATTTAGGGATTCTTCCTGCTGCTGCATTAAACTCACTGCTTGAGTTTGATCCCACGCCCTTGCTTCTGGTGCCATCACTACTTGCAGTTTCCCACCCTAACTGGTGGACCTCAATGCTTTGCTCGCTTTGTAACTCCTGGGTCCCCTTCTCAGCACTCTCTATCACTATCGTCATTTCCATCGCTTTCTTGAAAGTCAATTCAGACTCATCCAACTGTTTCCTTTGTACAGCTGCATTATTGACACCGCATACCAAACGACCTCTCAACATGTAGTTTAAAGTGGGTCCAAAGTCTCAATGCTCTATGAAGGCTGCAATGATCTCCCTGGGGCCATACCCATCAAATTAAACTGATTTTTGCAATCTTACCAAGGCTTTAGGGTGGCAATGCCCCTTTGCAAGCTCATGAGCTCTGCAAATGTCTTTGTGTCGGGGCACCAGGGAATGTTAAATTTCAGACCAAGTTTTCTGTCTGGGTCCCACATGCGGTAAGTAAAATGACTGTCTTTCTATCCTCTCCTACTTCATTAGCCCTGAAATAATGCTCCAGCTGTTCCAAATACTGTACCCAGTTCTCAGTGGTTACATCAAAGGCTTCTGGCTTGCAAGGAGAGGCGTGCCTGGTACCTCTTTCTTTTTTCCCACACTTGGATGGATCTGGTGCACTCTGCAGTTTTACGATGACGTTCTTGATGAATTCTTTGCTGCAGAGTTCCTCTGATTTACCTCGTCGCCAATGTAGTAATTGCAAGGATTGACGGCCACCAATTGGGACAAGGAGCTATAACGGTTTATTTACAAGCAGATAATTATATACAGAGTACTTCAGCAATGTTAACACTTGCAGCCCTAGGATCAGTTCCAGCTGCATAAACTCATATCCTGCACCAAGATTCCTGTGCTCATTTCCCATTGGAAAATCGGGTCACATGACCCTCCCGAATTCCATCCCTTAAAGGGGCCAGCTACTAGATGACATTAAATCTGTCACTTACTTAGCTGAAAAAGTTTTAAGTTATTCACTTCACGTCATTCATAGAATCCATAGAATCCTACAGTGCAGCAGAGGCCATCGATCTGCACCGACCACAATCCCACCCAGGCCCAATCCCCATAACTCCATACATTTAACCTAGCTAGTCCCCCTGACATTAAGGTGCAATTTAGCATGGCCAATCAATCTAACCAGCACATCTTTGGACTGTGGGGGGAAACCGGAGCACCTGGAGGAAAACCACGCAGACACCAGGAGAACATGCAGACTCCGCACAGTCAGTGACCCAAGCCAGAAATCGAACCCGGGTCCCTGGCGCTGTGAAGCAGCAGTGCTAACCACCATGCCACCGTGCGCCCCAAAATACTACATGTATCTCATAGCAGCATTTTTTAGGCAGTTTCGTTAACATGCTTACATACAATTAATGAAGGGGTCCTTTCCTGTGATAAAATTGAACACCAAAATAATCTATTTATTCAAAAGTTTTGAGTGCATCCAGATCTACAAAAATTAACAAATCACTTATTTTCTTTTTATGATCTTGTTATGGGCGGCACGGTGGCACAGTGGTTAGCACTGCTGCCTCACAGCGCCAGGGACCCAGGTTCAATTCCGGACTCAGGTGACTGTGTGGAGTTTGCACATTCTCCTGTGTTGGCGTGGGTTTCCTCCGGATGCTCCGGTTTCCTCCCACAGTCCAAAGATGTGCGGGTTAGGTTGCCATGCTAAATTCCTTGTTAGTGTTCCAAGATATATGGATTAGAGGGTTTAGCAGGGCAAACACGTGGGGTTATGGGGTAAGCTTGGGTAACAGTCAATGCGCTGAATGGCTTCCTTCTGGACTGTTACGATTCTATATGTGTTCTATATTCTATATATATCTCAAGAGGACAAAGACAAAGCATACTTTGTTTGAAGTCAGAAATGGTTTTGATGACTTTGACTAATGTAATGGTTCAGGTTAGAAACTCCAAAGTGTTTTATGAAGCCTGCCTGAATCATAAGTTTTGCATCTCGAATTTGGCTAGGATAAGCTTGGGATGTTTCACTTCAGGGATAATTCAAGTGACCCACTAGGGAGCTTTTATCAAACAAAGTTTATTTAAGAATATAGTTAACATGTATAGTAAGAAAATTAGCAAGTACTTTTATCAATTACAAACAAGAAACAAACAATCATGATAATATATAACCATTAACAAAGATATCTACAATGTTCCAATCTAATCGATCCCATAGATAAAAGACGCTTTTCACAGGTCTAACACAGCATAGACTAATGCTCACGTGATACTGGAAATTGAGTCCTTTGGTTGGTTGGAGTCTGCAGTTCTCTGGATTCGCTCCAAACAGGTTGAAGACAAGACAGCTTCCCAAAACACCAGAGAGACCCTGGTCTAGCCCCAACAACAGCAGATTTTCACCCTTCAGAAAAGCAACAGAATTTCTAAAACAACAGGAAGAGAGGGAAAACACTTCATTTTAGTTTGCTGTCCCTTCTAAAACTCAAAACTCAAACCTGCAGCTCCAAACTGAAAATGAAAAAAATTGTCCAAAAACACATGACCGTCCTCACAATGCAGGATCATAAAACTAATCCCAGAATAAACACAAACAACCCAATTTAAGCCACTTAAGTAGCAATAAAAGGACATTTCCAGCCAAGCTGGCAACACTGACATCACTGAAGCTGTGAGCTGAGAAACACTGACTGCAGAGATCATGATTTTTTAAAAATCTCTTAAAGGTATACTAACGTCACACTAGGGTGGTGTTGGTACTGGAAACTGAATAGAAGAGATTAGAAAAGGAAGTGACACAGGGATGGATATGAAGCTGTGTAATGATGAAATTTTACAGAAACTTAAAGTAGTGATTGTGATGAGAAGCTCTATTGTGGGAGGGGGCGGAATCAAGAAATTAGCGCTTGCAAGTGACTCAGGAGATTATCTTGATGAAGGCTTTGAAGAAATTGAAGACGCAACAGTGCCATTAGGTTGTATCACAGATTTGGTCCTGGTGGAGCAAAAATGGGATCTCAGGCAGGAGACAGAGAGAAGAGGTCTGAAGCTGTTGACTGAATAGTCTCAGTCAGCAAGATGGAAAATCTGTGAGCCCCTTTGCTTTGATATTGGAGATAAGAATATGTGAAGCAGAGGAAAGGTTGGGAGCAAGTAGTTTATAATCAAGAATTAGAGTTTGTTCATTCAGGATAACCTTGGAGTAGTAGAGGGATTTGTCAAGTAGAGGGAGGTGTAATAACTGCCTCAGATAATCTTGCCAAACTTTCATAGAATAGAATCATAGAATCCTTACAGTGCAGAAGGAGACCATTCGGCCCATCGAATCTGCACCGAGCACAATCTCACCCAGGCCCTATTACTGTAACCCCACATATTTACCCTAATCCCCCTGACATTATGGTCGATTTAACATGGCCAATCAACCTAACCCACACATCTTTGTGGTCAGTGACTAAACTATTATTATACCATGTGTAATCAAGCCTGCAGCACTCATATTCAAAGGTATAAATCTGGAATTGTGCCACAACAACAAGGGCAGAGTAGACTAAAGATCAATCATGACATCCAGGCAGAAAACTCACAACTGAGAAATGCAAATCCGAATGGAAAGCATGCTGTTTCCACTGCCTAGCATGCATGCCGTTCTACCTTGTAGTATCACCAGGTTATCATCTAATTTTGAGGTATTCCTGGCACTACTTTTGGCATGCTCTCCTACACAGTTCATCGAACCAGGGCCTGTCCCCTGGTTTGATCATAATGACAGTGTGAAGCATATTCTGGAACATGAGGTTACAGATTGTGGTTGAGTACAATTCTGCTGCTGTTGAGGGCCCCAGTCTCTCATGGACCTGAACCTTTGAGTTTCCAGATCTGTTTTGAATCTAAATCATTTATCACACTGATAGTGCCAGACAACATGATGGAGGGTGTCATCAGTGTGCGGACAGGACTTGGTCTCCACAATGATTATGCGTTGGCCATTCCTACCAGTACTGTCATGGACTCCCCTACCCAGAGTGCATTCTCTGTCTTGTTCCCTTCAGTCTTTACAAAGAACAATACAGCACAGGAACAGGCCCTTCGGCCCTCCAAGCCCGCGCCGCTCCCTGGTCCAAAACTAGACCATTCTTTTGTATCCCTCCATTCCCACTCTGTTCATGTGGCTATCTAGATAAGTCTTAAACGTTCCCAGTGTGTCCGCCTCCACCACCTTGCCCGGGGGGGCAGCGTATTCCAGGCCCCCACCACCCTCTGTGTAAAATACGTCCTTCTGATATCCGTGTTAAACCTCCCCCCCCTCACCTTGAATCTATGACCCCTCGTGAACGTCACCACTGACCTGGGAAAAAGCTTCCCACCGTTCACCCTATCTATGCCTTTCATAATTTTATACACCTCTATTAGGTCACCCCTCATCCTCCGTCTTTCCAGTGAGAACAACCCCAGTTTACCCAATCTCTCCTCATAACTAAGCCCTTCCATACCAGGCAACATCCTGGTAAACCTCCCCTGCACTCTCTCTAAAGCCTCCACGTCCTTCTAGTAGTGTGGCGACCAGAACTGGGCGCAGTATTCCAAATGCGGCCGAACCAATGTTCTGTACAACTGCAACATCAGACCCCAACTTTTATACTCTATGCCCCGTCTGATAAAGGCAAGCATGCCATATGCCTTATTCACTACCTTCTCCACCTGTGACGTCACCTTCAAGGATCTGTGAACTTGCACACCCAGGTCCCTCTGCATATCTACACCCTTTATGGTTCTGCCATTTATCGTATAGCTCCCCCCTACGTTAGTTCTACCAAAATGCATCACTTCGCATTTATCTGGATTGAACTCCATCTGCCATTTCTTTGCCCAAATTTCCAGCCTATCTATATCCTTTTGTAGCCTCTGACAATGTTCCTCACTATCTGCAAGTCCAGCCATTTTCGTGTCGTCCGCAAACTTACTGATCACCCCAGTTACACCTTCTTCCAGATCATTTATATAAATCACAAACAGCAGAGGTCCCAATACAGAGTCCTGCGGAACGCCACTAGTCACAGGCATCCGGCCGGAAAAAGACTCTTCCACTACCACCCTCTGTCTTCTATGACCAAGCCAGTTCTCCACCCATCTAGCCACCTCCCCCTTTATCCCATGAGATCCAACCTTTTGCACCAACCTACTATGAGGGACTTTGTCAAACGCTTTACTAAAGTCCATATAGACAACATCCACGGCCCTTCCCTCGTCAACCATTCTTGTCACTTCTTCAAAAAACTCCACCAGGTTAGTGAGGCATGACCTCCCTCTCACAAAACCATGCTGACTATCATTAATGAGTTTATTCCTTTCTAAATGCGCATACATCCTATCTCTAAGAATCCTCTCCAACAACTTCCCGACCACGAACGTCAAGCTCACCGGCCTATAATTTCCAGGGTTATCCTTCCTACCCTTCTTAAATAACGGGACCACATTAGCTATCCTCCAATCCTCTGGGACCTCACCTGTGTCCAGTGACGAGACAAAGATTTGCGTCAGAGGCCGAGCGATTTCATCTCTTGTCTCCCTGAGCAGCCTGGGATAGATTCCATCAGGCCCTGGGGATTTGTCAGTCTTTATATTCCTTAAAAAACCTAACACTTCCTCCCTTGTAATGGAGATTTTCTGTAACGGGTCAGCACTCCCCTCCGAGACACTCCCAGTCAACACATCCCTCTCCTTTGTGAATACCGACGTAAAGTATTCATTTAGGATCTCCTCTACTTCTTTGGGCTCTAAGCATAATTCCCCACTTTTGTCCCTGAGAGGTCCAATTTCTTCCCTGACAACCCTTTTGTTCCTAACGTATGAATAAAATGCCTTGGGATTCTCCTTAATCCTGTCTGCCAAGGACATTTCATGACCCCTTTTGGCCCTTCTAATTCCTCGTTTGAGTTCTTTCCTACTTTCTTTGTATTCCTCCAGAGCTCCCTCCGTTTTTAGCTGCCTCGACCTAACGTACGCCACTCTTTTCTTTTTGACCAATCCCTCAATTTCCCTGGTTATCCACGGTTCTCGAATCCTACCCTTCCTATCCTTTTTAACAGGCACATGCCTATCCTGCAGCCCTAACAACTGTTCCTTAAAAGACTCCCACATGCCAGATGTGGATTTACCCTCAAACAGCCTCTCCAATCAACAGCTGCCAATTTCTGCCTAATCCCACTAAAGTTAGCCTTCCCCCAATCCAACACCTTACCCTTCCAAATGGTGTTCAAAATGGAGGAGCACTGATTCACCAGTTGAGGAGGGTTGTTAGAGTAATCAGCTGCTGGTGTCCTTGTCCAATTTGTTCCTGTTCCAATAAATTCATAGAATCCCTTCAGTGCAGAAGGAGGCCATTTGACCCATTGAGCCTGCACTGACAACAATCCCACGTAGGCCCTATCCCCATATTTACCCATCTAGTCTCCCTGACACTAAGGAGCAATTTATAATGGCCAATCAACCTAGTCCGCACATCTTTAGAGTGTGGGAGGAAACGGGAGCACCGTTAGGAAACCCATGCAGACATGGGGAGAATATGCAAACTCCACACAGGAAGTGACCCGAGTCCGGAATTGAACCCGGATCCCTGGCGCTGTGAGGCAACAATGCTAACCGCTGTGCCACTGTGCTGCCCAAATAATAAGGAAAGGTAAAGTACCTTAAAGAAAAAAACTCGCCCTTGGAAATAGAAACAGGAGAAGGCCATTTATCCCTTTGCGCCTGTTCTGCCATTCAGTGAGATTGTGGCTGATCTGTGACTGATCAATGGAAAGGTTGGTTAACAAACCTGCTGAAATGAGCCATTCATTTCACAGAGAAGCTTGCTGTGATTTGTTCTGATATGTGTCTGATTGACAGCTTTTTGCACTGAGCAGACAATTATTTAAATGACATTTGGTTCCTGTTGCCGTTTTGGCGGAATTTAACTGGCTGCCCTTTTCAAAGCAGCAAGTCTATCTTGGACTTTTGAAAAGGAGGCTATCTGTCACTTTTGAAGACAATTTGGCTGAAACTCCTGAAGATTGCCAAGTAACCAGATATTTCTTTGTAGTTGTTGAGCAACGAAAAGAATAACTATCTGTAAAACTTAATTAAAATATAGCTCGGCTTAGGAGTTGTGAATTATTCATTGTTTTCCATTGCAAGAGGTGTCAGCTAAGCTTTTATGTGGTGAATTTATGTGGTGGTTCAGCCAAGAACAAGGTCTAAAGCAGGTTTACTTTGATGAGGAGGTGGATCCCCTGGAGATACATGGTAAAATCATAGTTGAATTAATCTATTAAAGATGGGGAGAGAAACAGAGCTAACATTTCAAGTCTCATATGACCCTTCTCTGGAATTTTGAGTTAGAATTCAACTCGAAACATTAACTCTGCTTCGCTCCATAGATAATGCCAGAGCGCTGAGTATTTTCAGCGCTTCCTTTTTACTTCAGATTTCCAGCATCTGCAATATTTTGCTTTCAATCCATTAGAGTTTTCTATTGAGCGTTGCTGGAATAAGACATTTTATCAAAAACTTTTTGCCCAGCACTCATCAGGACAATCACAAGACTACAAATGTTAGGGGAAACAACAAGTTTCTAATGTATGAGAAGAGTATGTTGATTGGTTGGCAAATGGATTCTGATTGGTAGAGGCCATGGAGAATGCACCAGTTAATGGTGACTAATAGTTAACTTCAAGCATTGTTTGAACATTTAAGCCAGGCAGCCTAACTGATTGGTCAAGGCATTGCCCTGAGGAATGAACTAGCGAATAGTCATCAGTTATGCTGTTTAACTGAAACAGACGCAATGTGTGTACAGTGTTCTTTCTGTCTGCAAAGAACTGGGCGTTATGTATTAATATATGTAGCTTCCAGTACATGCAAAAGCGCCACAATGTGAGCCCTGCTGAGAATCTTAAATTGGTTGTCAGTGTGGTTTTTAGCACACTGAGGATTATTTAGCAAATATTGCCCAATCATGGAATCAGATCTAATATTGGATACTGAGTTTTGAGTTTGCAAGCATGGGGCGGTTGGGTACAGTCTGCATCTTGCCTGTGGTGAGCATGGAAGGGACGTGCTGTTTGATACGATCTTGCCAGTCTTTGGGGGACACAGCCTACATACCTAGCACCACACTGATACTAACATTCATATACCATATTACTCATTTGTGTGATAAATAGAATGTCTGTTTAGCTTGACAGCAGCATCTTGTTAGTGAATGCCACTCATGTTGCCACTGCAATGTAGCAGCGTAAAACAGCTCGCTTCACCTGTTGCTCAAATATTTGAGATATCTTGCCCTTCCAGCGTAACCAGAGGTAGACTGGGCACTTTTCAGGCCCGAAAGTGACAGCCTTAGTTAAGCCTGTTCATGAGATTGCACAATATACAGTGCAAAATGATCTGATCAGGGTGGCCGTTATCCTGTCGAAAGGATGTCCTTAATGTGTCCTATTTCAGCATCAAGCTTTCATGGTGAACAAATGGCTTGAGCCCTATTTACAAGAATTCCAACATGTGTATTGACCAGTAAAGGTAGGCTTGCTGTGGTAGTGACAGGTTTCTCAACTAGTACATCAAGGAAAGGGAGTTCATTTGACTGCTCAATTTCAAAGGTACATTTTAGCACAGGATGGAGCCCATTAAGACATACAAGGAAATTATTAGATGCTACTATGGATTTAAATATAGCAAACACGTTGGAAATATTCATGGAGCTGAAGGTTAAGTATCATTCCATGAAAAACATGTTCCTCAGGGAACCCAACAAAGCTGTTTGCAAGATCTGGGCCTAGAGGAGACCCCATGGTAACACTATCCCTTTGGGCATAGACGGTATCATTATAGCTGAACTCAACTGCACAAGTTGCTGAGTTCATCAGCTCAATTAACACTGATTCACACAATGGCAGCAAGTCTAGATTGCCATGATATAAAGGTGCAGTGCAAATATCTATGGCTTACTTCCTTAAGTGGAACATTGGTGAATAGGCTAGCAATGTCAAATGACAGCAAATATCCAAACCTGTGACCTCTGACACCTGGTAGAGCAAGGGCAGCAGACACATGGGAATACCAAGCAACTGCAAATTTACTTTCAAGTCATACACCATTCTGACTTGGAAATCTACTGCCGTTCTTGCCCAGTCACTGGGTCAAAATTCTCAGGCTTCCTTCCTATGGATGGCATGGTGGCACAGTGGTTAGCGCTGCTGCCTCACAGCGTCAGGGTTTGATTCCTGGCTTGGGTCACTGTCTGTGCGGAGTCTGCACGTTCTCCCTGTGTCTACGTGGGTTTCCTCCCACAGTCCAAAAAAGGTGCTGGATAGGTGCACTGGCCATGCTAAATTCTCCCTTGGCGTACCCAAACAGGTGACTAGGGGATTTTCACAGTAACTTCTTTGCAGTGTTAATGTAAGCCTACTTGTGACACTAATAAATAAACTAAAAGTAACAGCACTGTGGGTACACCTACATCACATGGACAACAGAGCTGCCAGAAATTGCACACCACCATCTTCTGAAAAATAATTAGGAATGGGCAACAAATGCTGGCTTTGCCAGCAATGTTCACAGCCCATGAGCGAATAAAAAAAATTAAAGCAGGCAGGATTTCATTTTAAAATTATTTCACTGTAATATATAGACTTTATACACCATAGGTTATTACAATTTCTGATTTACTCACATATTTAATTATAACTGACAGTTGACATAACTCTAATGAATATCCTAAAAGTGCTTCTTTCTCTCTTGTTTCTAGGATGTGGGAATAGCACAATGAGTTACGATATGTTTATGAACGGTTACAGATCGATCACAAACATCGATTTCTCAGCAATCTGCATTGAAAAAATGGCTTCCAAATATGCTTCCTGCTTGGGTATGCAGTGGAAGGTTATGGATGCCAAGGCACTCAAGTTTGAAAATGAAAGTTTTGATGTTGTACTGGAGAAAAGTACCCTTGATGCAATGATGGTGGACGAAAAGGATCCTTGGAACGTATCACTGGAAACCAAAGAAATCATGGATCAAATTTTGAAGGAGGTAAGAATGAAGTAAAATGTTGAGTCCTTCTCAACTGGTAGTCATCTTTCCTTGGGGGCTTTACAAATTGGACAGAGAGCATTCCTCAGGTATGGAGCTTGTGCATTAATATGAAGATTGGTTCTTGTTAAAGCTCCGATATGCCTGAAGAAGTATCATATAATTCTAATTTAAAATAAACAAATTGTAGTTACAGTTTTATTTTAGTTACTACAATACCTTTGGGTAGAATTTCTAAAGGTGTTCTCCTGGTAGAAGATTGAGAGAAACATTGTAAAAACCTTTCATGCCTTTTCTCTGAGCATTTCACTGATCCTTTTCCAATGTTACTGCAGGAGTTCAGGCAAAGCCCTCCTGGAATTCTGTTTCATTGTGCTTAAGGTATAGATATTTTTGAACATCAATCAATCAAAACGTCAGCGCCAAACTTTTTGTCTGTTGTCATTTATAAACTAATGTGTTGTAAGCCCACATTCCACTCATGCCACAATGATGATTTGATTTAGATTTATTATTGTCACATGTTTTATTATAGAGTGAAAAGTTTTGTTACTTGCACGCTCTCCAGACAAAGCAGACCATACATAGAGAAGGAAAGGAGAGTGTTCAGAATGTAGTGTTACAGTCATAGCTAGGGTGTAGAGAAAGATCAACTTCATATAAGGTAGGTCCATTCAAAAGCTACAAGAAGCTACTTAAGAGGGAAATCAGGAGGGCTAAAAGAAGACATGAGGTTGCTTTGGCAGACAGAGTGAAGGAAAATCCAAAGAGCTTCTATAGGTATGTTAGGAGCAAAAGGATAGTGAGGGATAAAATTGGTCCTCTTGAAGACCAGAGTGGTAGACTGTGTAGGGAACCAAAAGAGATGGGGGAGATACTAAATGGTTTTTTGCATCCATATTTACTGAGGAAACGGGCATGGAGTCTACGGAAATAGGGCAAATAGGTAGGGAGGTCATGGAACCGTTACAGATTAAAGGGGAGGAGGTGCTTGCTGTCTTGAGGCAAATCAGAGTGGATAAATCCCC
Source organism: Mustelus asterias (assembly GCF_964213995.1). Taxonomy (NCBI): domain Eukaryota; kingdom Metazoa; phylum Chordata; class Chondrichthyes; order Carcharhiniformes; family Triakidae; genus Mustelus; species Mustelus asterias. The sequence goes on along the minus strand of NC_135803.1, from coordinate 27,644,884 downwards.
AGGACCGGCAGGGTATTCCCACGGACCTTGAGGGAAGCTAGTGATGAACTTGCAGGGGCCCTGGCAGACATATTTAAAATGTCAGTATTCATGGGGAGGTGCCGGATGATTGGAGGGTGGCTCATGTTGTTTCGTTGTTTAAAAAAGGTTCCAAAAGAAATCTGGGAAATTATAGGCCAGTAAGTTTGACATCAGTGGTGGGCAAGTTATTGGAAGGTGTGATAAGGGATAGGATCTACAAATATTTGGATAGACAGGGACTTATTAGGGAGAGTCAACATGGCTTTGTGCGTGGTAGGTCATGTTTGACCAATTTATTAGAGTTTTTTGAGGAGGTTACCGGGAAAGTGGATGAAGGGAAGGCGGTGGATGTTGTCTACCTGGATTTCAGCAAGGCCTTTGATAAGGTCCCTCCTGGGAGGTTAGTTAGGAAGGTTCAGTTGCTAGGTATACATGGGGAGATAGTAAATTGGATTAGACACTGGCTCAATGGAAGAACACGGTAAGAGTTTTAACAACACCAGGTTGAAGTCCAACAGGTTTATTTGGTAGCAAATACCATTAGCTTTCGGAGCGCTGTTCCTTCGTCAGATGGAGTGGAAATCTGCTCTTAAACAGGGCACAGAGACACAAAATCAAGTTACGGAATACTGATTAGAATGCGACTCTCTACAGCCAACCAGGTCTTAAAGATACAGACAATGTGAGTGGAGGGAGCATTAAGCACAGGTTAAAGAGATGTGTATTGTCTCCAGACAGGACTGTTGATTATGCTGGCTGCTTTTCTGAGTAGTGGGAAGTGTAGACAGAGTCAATGGATGGGAGGCTGGTTTGCATGATAGACTGGGTTTCATTCACAACCCTTTGTCGTTTCTTGTGATCTTCGGCAAAGCAGGAGCCATACCAAGCTGTGATACAATCAGAAAGAATGCTTTCTATGGTGCATCTGTAAAGGTTAGTGAGAATCATAACAGACAATCCTAATTTCCTTTGCCTCTTGAGAAAGTAGAGGCATTGGTGGGCTTTCTTAAGTTGAACACTCAAAAACACTGTCAATGAGAATTTTGTTCTTTGGAATTTCCCTCCCAAAATATTTTACTTGTTTGCTGTTTTGCTGCTGTTTCCAATTTTTCATTTTTTGTGTAAGAGAAAAGGTGTTGCTATATTCTAAAACACAACTAATATGCATATAATACCCCATCTCTGAAGCAGTGGGTGAAAATTAAATGCTTGAGGACTTTTTTACTCAGTTGCTTTTTATATAATTTTAAAGATGTTTTGTGCAGTCTTCCTGTGCAACTCCTTCAATGTCTGAATGCGCAATGCTTCCAGATTCAGTGTTGATGAAACTGCTTCTGAGTCTCTTGCTTCTCAGTGGCATAATGACAAAATTGGAGGTTTTAGTTCCTCTTTCACAAACCTTCATCAATACTCTCTACTCTGCAACCTGGGCTTCTGAACCCATTCTATCCAACTTTCAGCACCATCCATGGAAACATCTCCCTCGTTGGAATGCTCTTCAGACTCAGGGTCAGCTGATAGAAATAAAGTCTGCCTCAGAGTACCTTTTCAATTAGTTGGTTTAAAGGGTTAATCGAAGGCACCCATAGCCTGAATAAGGCAATTCCAGAAATCCCTAGAGCTTTGGTTCTGAGTTTCACTGCGATTTATACTTTGATCTTTTGTGGAATTCATTTTAATCTTGATCTATTGGGTGTAAGTAAAGTTGGAAATTAAAAAATCCTAAACTACCGGGCAGTTGTAATGACTTTAATCAGGCAATTGAGGTGGGCTTATTAGAATATGAACTCCCTGATTAAGGGCCAAATTGATGGGCCAATCAGGGAGCCTCTTAACCAGGAGTACTTAACCAGCAGTGTCAGTTTCTCTGGGACTCCTAATGTAGACTGCTAACTAAAAGCACTCTGTATGCTGTTGTCAAACTTGTAAATAAAGGGATTTTGGTGAAGGGACTTCTGCCTCCGAGGACTTATTACAGCAGTAGAAATGTAAATTAGATTCTAATGAAAGATGATTCACAGTATATACTCTTCAAGAGTGTCCTGATTGGAAAGGATTTGATGGTTATGCAAAAGTTAAGCACAGATGAATCCGTTACTTCTTAGAGCACTGTGATTTTGATTGTGCTGAAACCACAGGAATATTATCAATGAACTAGGCCTGGCTAAGATACGTGGCCAGAGATAATTCCATTGTGTTTTAATTCATGTGAACTGTCAGTCATGCTATTCATACCCTCAAGATATAATATTTTTAACATCACATCACCATCTGCTAAAATTGGGGGCTATGTGGACCAAATTACCTTGTATTTTCATTCTGCATTTTGTTTCATTGTTAGAAGGTTTACTGATTGTAGGCAGCTAGAAACGGAAGTTTTCCACCTCTGGTTGTAGGATTCATTGGTTGCAAGTTGCTTTACTTGCCAGAAAATCAGAGTGTTAGGTCTGTTATTAAAACATGTTATTTTTAAAATATTTAATTAAACCCATTGCTCTTGCCTACTGAAACTTGCCCGCTTCCACCTCACACCCCCCAAAACACACCACCAATCTTTGCCCTTACTCCCTCCATGCCAACTCACTTAGTATTCTTGGACAGTTCTTTGACATTTCCTGGATAGCTTTGACAGATTTGACAGCTGGACAGCCAGACGCTTTCTGGAGAGCTGGACACCACTTTTACAGTTTGACAGTTCTAATACATTTGTGCGTAAAAGTGCATAATCACGTTCACTTTTAACAATCCCAAAGTTGCCCTGAACCCTCACCAAAGGGGTACCTTATCTCTCCAAAGGGGTAGCCTAGATATCCATAAAAGTCCATCCAGTTCAAATCCTTTTACCTGTTCTAATCTGCACATTCTGGATTCCACACTCTTGTTCTTCCACAATCCCACTTCAATGGCAGCTGGTGATTTAAATGGCCAGCTGTATTCGCGAATTGCGCACGTGCAAACGCTGGTCCAATTCTAGTCCTTCCTTGCAAAGATGGAAAATGATAGGATCGGGGGGAAATTTTAGCCACTTATGGGATTTTCTTTATTGTGGTGAAAATCCAGGACAATATGTATCAGGAAAAGCAATGATCCCAGTTCTAATCCCTGGGTAAACCTGTTTCCTGTCACTCAGTCAACTTCGCACCCAAGCTGCTACTGTCCCTTTTATTCCATGCATCTGAATTTTGCTGGCAGTCCTATTATGCGCCACTTTATCAGATGTCATTTGGCAGTTTGTATAAACCGCATCAACTACATTACCTTCATTAATCCTCTGTTGCCTCATCAAAAATCTCAGTTAACTTGTTTGAATACGATTTGCCTTTTACAAATCAAAACTGATTTTCCTTATATAATAAGTCTTCGGAAGCAGAAGTCCCTTCACCAAAATCCCTTTATTTATGGTTCTAACAGCAGTACATAGAGTGTTATCAGTCAGCAGCCTACCTTCAGGAGTGTCAGAGGAACTGACACTCCCGGTTAAATACAAGGAAAAGACTTTCTGATTGACTCATCTTTGACTCATCTTTACATTTACACAAGTTACTCATCAATTGACTCCTTAATCAGGGAGTTCATATTCCAATAGGCCAACCTCAATGGCCTGATTGAAGTCATTACAACTTAATTAATTGACACTTGGTATTTTTGCCCTGGATGATCATTCCTAAAAGCTTTCTTATTATCGAGGTTAAACTGACCGCTGCTCCATAAGTCATATAGTCAGGAAAGTTCCATATTTGATCCAGAGCCTATTACCTGATTCCAGCTGCAGACAGTGATAAGCTGCTATAATTGGACTGAGCATTCCCAGACTAAAACAGAAATCAAATCATCAGGCAAGGTTTCAGTCTTGCTTGCCATCCACTAAACTCTGCTGGAAAATGGATTTATTGAGAAGGCATGATCAAAATGAGATAACCAAAACCGGAAAATCCTGCCCGAAGTCAGCGGACCTTTGCATGGTCTGCTCCCCGCCCACTGCAATTCCCATGGTGGGTGGAATGGGAACCCCCCTCCCCCTCCCCACACTTCAGTGAGCCTTAGTGGTTCAGTTGGTAGAGTTCTTGCTTCTCAGCTGGAAGGCCCTGGGTTCAAATCCCACGATGTGGAGATGCCGGCGTTGGACTGGGGTAAACACAGTAAGAAGTTTAGCAACACCAGGTTAAAGTCCAACAGGTTTATTTAGTAGCAAAAGCCACACAAGCTTTCGGAGCCTTAAGCCCCTTCTTCATGTGAGTGGGAATTCTGTTCACAAACAGGGCATATAAAGACACAAACTCAATTTACATGAATAATGGTTGGAATGCGAATACTTACAGCTAATCAAGTCTTTAAGATACAAACAATGTGAGTGGAGAGAGCATCAAGACAGGCTAAAGAGATGTGTATTGTCTCCAGACAGGACGGCCAGTGAGACTCTGCAGGTCCAGGCAAGCTGTGGGGATTACAAATAGTGTGACATGAACCCAATATCCCGGTTGAGGCCATCCTCATGTGCACGGAACTTGGCTATCAGTTTCTGCTCAGCGACTCTGCGCCGTCGTGTGTCGTGAAGGCCGCCTTGGAGAATGCCCGGTCACGGGCATTCGGCCTCTGATATTTGGGTAAGCGTTCTCCAAGGCGGTCTTCATGACACACGACGGCGCAGAGTCGCTGAGCAGAAACTGATAGCCAAGTTCCACACACATGAGGACGGCCTCAACCGGGATATTGGGTTCATGTCACACTATCTATAATCCCCACAGCTTGCCTGGACCTGCAGAGTCTCACTGGCTGTCCTGTCTGGACACAATGCACATCTCTTTAGCCTGTCTTGATGCTCTCTCCACTCACATTGTTTGTATCTTAAAGACTTGATTAGCTGTAAGTATTCGCATTCCAACCATTATTCATGTAAATTGAGTTTGTGTCTTTATATGCCCAATTCCCACTCACCTGAAGAAGGGGCTTAAGGCTCCAAAAGCTTGTGTGGCTTTTGCTACCAAATAAACCTGTTGGACTTTAACCTGGTGTTGTTAAACTTCTTACTTCAAATCCCACACCCGAACTTGTTGGTCATGGACGGAGCATTTAGGTGGCTCAAATCAGGCAGTTAATCAGCCTGCAAAACTTCTAACATTCCACACCATTCTCCGAGGAAGAAAAGAACGTTAAGATACAGCCAACAACAGCGCAGCTTGCATGGTGTCTTGCATGGCCAAATAGCTTGGCACTACTCACTGTCCAGGCTTGCAGATGAAAAGTGGTCATCAGGCTGAAGTATCAAAATACAAAAGCTTGGCGACAGTAATCACCTTCTGGAGAGAGGAGAAAAACATTCGATCATAAAAAAACTGTTCCCTGGATAAAAGCAAATTACTGCGGATACTGGAATCTGAAACCAAAAGAAAAACTGCTGTAAAATCTCAGCAGGTCTGGCAGCATCTGTAAGGAGAGAAAAGTGCTGATGTTTTGAGTCCAGATGACCCTTTGTCAAAGATTCTCCAAGAAATGTTCCCTCCCTGCGTCTCACTTAGAATGTGTTCATGCAGTAACATGCCGAGTAAAAAAAAATCTTCAATTTCGAGAACTGTCATGCCTCACCTTAATGAGCCCAGACATTTAGGAAGGCAAAGCTTTGGTGTTTAAGAATGGATCTGTAATTGTTTTTTTCTGTCTTGTTTTTATCAGTGCGAATGCGCTGTGTCAAATCATTTTGATTGTCATGTGGCTTGATGCATTGATTCTCGGTTCTCATCTAAGCCAAGTCTCGCTCCCTTTATATTCTGAATAATATCTGACAATCTCAAACAGTATCTGTCAGGGTCTCCCAGTGGCACTCACAGATAAAAGCATCCATACAACGTACTTTAAGGGATGATGTCAGCAAGCCCCTGCAGGGAGTGAGCATTTCATCTGCTATTCGCTTTGTTGGGGATGTGATAATTAGGCAGCATGTTATCTGTCAGCACAGACACATTAATATTCTGCACACATCCCCACTCTCTGCATGAGATTTCACCTCAAGAATCCCATTTATTTTCTAAACTCTGTGAATCGAGTCTTTCCCGGGAAGAACAGGAGACATTTTTAAATCTTTACTTTCTCTTAGTTCCCAGTAAATATATGTAACAATATCTGAAACTGCTTCTAACAGTACATTGAAAAAGAGGGAAGATGTGCTTAATTGTTGCAGCAGAATGTATTCACAGTTTAGGTAAAACGAAAATGGTAAATAGTATTAGGTCCCTGTGATTTCTCCCTGGGATTCAAATCCAGCGTCAACAGATCAATTAAAGATAGTGAGAGACTTGGTGATGCAGTGTGTTGGAAAAGGTTTTTCATCCGTGGGATCTGGGCTTTAAACCAGCACAGGCAGAGAAGATCAATGAATCAGGGAGGGCATTTAAAAAGAAATGAATGTAGCCCAGACTCACTTGTTGATAACCTAACTTGCATGTGCAGTACTTTAGAATTATTTGGAATGGTTGGCATGTTAATGTTAATTTGAAACTACTCTTTGGAAAGAAATCCTTTGGGCCTATCTTTTCATCATGGCCCTGTCTTTTTTAACTCACAAATTGGCAATCAACTATGGTAAAGCAAGGTAATTTGAAGAAAAGTAACACTCCCAAAGCAAATAACATTATAAATAGATAGATGCAGACAAAAAACATATTTTCGATCTGAGAATGTTTGTCTGTCACGAACAATGTCAGTGAATGTCTGAAGTATCAATACTTATTCAAAGAAGATCCATTTCTCAAGGCAACAATTTGAGCAGTGCTCCTCCTTTAAAGTCTTAAGTAGGTCTCTTTTAAACTAGTCATTGTTCAGAAAATTTCAATTTATCTGATTCAGAATCTCTTCAATTACAAAGCAGGTTTTTGTCAGTGTAAAATCCACCCAAACTTCAATATAAAATTGATTGCAAGGCATTTATTTCAATTTCTCTTTCTGACTTAAAGAAAATCCTGGTGCTTTACTGTTTTGAATTACTATTGTATGTTTACTCCACGCATTCCTAAACCCAATCATCAAATCTAAAGGAGTAAATATAATCACAAATAGCAGTTGGAGGAGGAGTGTTTAATCTCTTATAGAATCCCGACAGTGCAGAAGGAGGCCATTTGGCCCATCATGCCTGCACTGACAACAATCCCACCAGGTCCTATCCCCGCAACCCCAAGTATTTACCCTGCTAGCTCCCTGACCCAAAGGAGCAATTTATCATGGCCAATCAACTTAACCCGCACATCTTTGGAGTGTGGGAGGAAACCGGAACTCCTGGAGGAAACCCACGCAGACATGGGGAGAATGTGCAAACTCCACACATGATGTGGAGATGCCGGCGTTGGACTGGGGTAAACACAGTAAGGAGTCTAAAAACACCAGGTTAAAGTCCAACAGTTTTATTTGGTAGCAAACGCCACTAGCTTTCGGTGCGCTGCTCCTTCGTCAGGTGAGTGGGAGATCTCCCACTCACCTGACGAAGGAGCAGCGCTCCAAAAGCTAGTGGCGTTTGCTACCAAATAAACCTGTTGGACTTTAATCTGGCGTTGTTAGACTCCTTACTGTGTAAACTCCACACAGACAGTCCCCTAAGACAGGAATTGAATCCAAGTCCTTGGCGCTGTGAGGCAGCAGTGCTAACCACTGTGCCATCGTGCCATCCTATGGTGAAGGAAATGTATGTTCACCTGCTTCATCTTGGTTATATGGAAACTTGTTGAGCTACATTAACTGAATATGTTAAGTTATGTTTTTATTATGTAGGATTGGGACATTTTTGCCAATATTTGATGACTGAATTCCACAAATTTAAGGGTTCATTTTCTGCAAAATCCATAAATCAGTGGTTTTGAATATAAATATACGTCCTCACATGGCTCATTGTCGAGTGAGTGAGCAGTGGTAGATTACCTACCAGGAATAGCAGCCAGGACTAGAAGAAGCAAGATAAGATTTTACAAAGTTTTGATTTGTTTCCCTGTGCGCCAAGAGGAGCAGGAGTCCTTCCAGGCACACGGAAATCTGAACCACCCCTCGCCCAGGATTCTTCCTTTCTTCCTCCACTGTGATTGCTTTCCCAAAATACGTTACTTACTTATTCTGATGGCGATACTGCTGCATTCTGCCATTTATTTTCAATGGATGACCAACACAGCTTTCCTGTGCTATTTGTTAGCCTTGCCATACTCTCATTCACAGATGTCATTGGGTAGATCTCCCTTTCTATTGCTTTGTTTAACTGTGTGAAGTCGACACCGATTCGTATTGAGCCAATTGGTTTGCCAGGGGACAAGAAGACAACAAGCTACAATATAAGGGCGAGGAATCACTAGGGGCAACAAACATGAGCCAAACAAAAAGTGGCAGAGCAAGAAGAAAGGGGCACATGTCCTCTCTCCCTCCGACATCAAAAGCCAACTTATAGGTTTGGTCATAGCTGAGATGACTCCCCGATGCAGCATTGACTCCATTTCTTGTTCCATCGTCTGTAAAAGTGGATGTGGAACTTTGCTTGGAGTAAACAAATAGACTGGTTTTGTATCTGATCTCAATGTAATGTTATGTGAATAAGCTGTTCTCAGCTCCCAAACCTCGAAATAATTTGGAAATTCTGTCCTAAAATCTTTCAATTTTTTCCCAATATATCCACTTTACAGATACGTGTGCATTCTTTTCTGTTTAGCAGTGAACACTCATGGTTTTGATTCACAAGAAATATTTCTGTGATTTCTCTTCCTTTGTACTGAATTTTAGCTGTCAACTGTCCTTTTACCTTCAATTGAATATCTCCTGAACTGTGGAGTTATATGGCCAATAACTGGGAGACGTTTTGCTTTAGCCACTGTTCTCTGTCTGAAGGAATTGAAACTCCTGTTCCAGTGTCTAATCTGAATTTTGACTTTTATCCAATGACTATAATGTTTGTGCTCTAATAGTTCCCATTAGGTCCTGTAATTTCTCCCAAAAATAGCACTTTATGGTCTTCTTCATCTTCACTTTCTTGAATGCTACATGTGTTTGTAGGTTTTTCCTTTAATTTCTATGTAAGGAATTTTTTTTTGTGTGGCTTTTATCTTACAGGAAAGGTACTCCACATTTCTGGGGGTACATTCTTCACGCCAGTGCTATCTTTTCCCACTACACCAAGAACACTGAGTAATGGCAGCTACTGCACCCTCTTTGCTCTTTCCCTATTTTTGAGTAGGTGCACTACTACCTCTGTGTACTATAAACTGCACTGTGACAGCCACTTTTCTCCATGAGAACTCTTTATCACCTTAAATAAATATGCAATTTTTAATTCTCTTTTTGCCTGCCTTGTTGACAGCACAGTGTTTATCATAGAATCATAGAATCCCTACAGTACAGAAGGAGGCCATTCGACCCATCAAGTCTGTACTGACCACAATCCCAGTCAGGCCCTACATCTGTAACCCTCATTTACCCTGCTAATCCCCCTGGCACTAGGGTCAATTTAGCATGGCCAATCAACCTAACCCGCACATCTTTGCATTGTGGGAGGAAACCGGAGCACCCGGAGGAAACCCACACAGACATGGGGAGAATGTGCAAACTCCACACAGACAGTCACCCAAAGCTGGAATTGAACCTGGGTCCCTGGCGCTGTGAGTGCTAACCACTGTGCCACCATGCCGCTAGCATTAAACCTCCCAGTGATTTGTGAAAATCTGATAAAGTCTCTTCTAAGGCTCCTGCAGCAATGTGATCCTGAATTAATTTGTCTTTCAGGGCATCATATTCACAATTTTCAACTAGTCGATATAAATCGTTAATGAAGGAATCTACGCTCTCTCTGCTTTTGGGTGCATCTATTGAACTTTGCCCTTTCTATGACGGTGTTCCTTCTGAGCCTGAGACATGCATCAAAGGCCTTTATTACTTTATTGTATGTCGCTGTCTGTTCGCTAATGCCCTGTCTGATCAGTGGGTCACCTGCACTGTTGCCTATGGCATAGAGAAATGTACTGACCTGTTCCTTGCTCGTCATCGTCGCTCTTCCTGATGTGGTTCTGTACGTGGTAAACCTACGATGTCAGTTCTGTCACTTCTTGGCTTCGTTTGGGCCTTCCACATGGTTGAAGCAGCCTGGTAAAGGTAAGAATTTTTTTTCTATGGCCTTTCTTCACTCTAGTGTTTCTTCGCTCTAGTTCTGTTCATGTTTTCAGTCACTGGGCGCTTTACTTGATGATTTTCCTGTTGTCTTTTCCGCTGACACTATTGTTATGACATGCCTGATGGGAAATGCCAAACTGTCCCAAATCCCAGAAGGGAAAGTTATAACAACTACCAAAATGTTTATTTTGCAATTTGGAGAGTATGAGGAGAGGTTCTCAAATCTGGAAATGATATCCTGAACTACTTGTGATGATTTTATAGTAAATTAACTGTTTATTAAGAAATAAAAAAACAGAAAAAGTAGAATTACACTTGAACACAATAATGGCTTCATAGAATCAGTAAGAAGTTTAACAACACCAGGTTAAAGTCCAACAGGTTTATTTGGTAGCAAAAGCCACACAAGCTTTCGGAGCTCTAAGCCCCTTCTTCAGGTGAGTGGGAATTCTGTTCACAAACAGAGCATATAAAGACACAAACTCAATTTACATGAATAATGGTTGGAATGCGAATACTTACAACTAATCAAGTCTTTAAGAAACAAAACAATGTGAGTGGAGAGAGCATCAAGACAGGCTAAAAAGATGTGTATTGTCTCCAGACAAGACAGCCAGTGAAACTCTGCAGGTCTAGGCAATCATACAGCGCAGATGAGGCCCTTCAGCCCATCGAGTCCGCACCGACGCATTGGAAACACCTGAACTTCCATCTAATCTCATTTGCCAGTGCTTGGCCCATAGCCCTGAATGTTATGATGTGTCAAGTGCTCATCCAGATACTTTTTCAAGGATGTGAGGCAACCCACCTCCACCACCCTCCCAGGCAGCGCATTCCAGACCATCACCACCTCTGGGTAAAAACGTTTTTCCTCAAATCCCCCCTAAACCTCCTGCCCCTCACCTTGAACTTATGTCCCCTCCTGACTGACCCTTCAACTAAGGGGAACAGCTGCCTCTTATTCACTCTGTCCATGTCCCTCATAATCTTCACAGTAAGAATACTTTAAACAGTTCTAAAAGATCTTAACTAACCTCAGAGCTAATCTTCCTCTTTTCTGTTCAGCAAATCATTATCAATGTTAAAATCTGTACAATTCCAGTAATTTTTACTACACAGTGACTTTGTTTTATCTTGGGGTTGACATCAGCTGGTTCTTCAGGTCTGCCTTTGTTAACACTGCTTTCTGGGAGTTCTGACCATTTATTCCTGCTATCTGCTGGGAGATTTAACCAGCTACCCCCTCACATAGGAAACTCCTTAAATACGTTCTTTCCCTTTGATCTCTTCATGATTTCCCAGACTCTTTAGAAATAGAATTTAGAGATAAATGTATTTCTTTACTTTAGCTCTCAGGAATTAAAAGAAAAGTAAACTCATCCTATGTTTACTTCCTTACATTTTGTTTTACAACCTGTAAATGTTCTCCTTTGAACAACTAATTTAGATCTACTCCTGGCTAGTAAATTGACTAACAAGGAACAGGTAAGTGCCTTACCTAAACATCTGTTTGAAGTACCTCTTGGCTCATTACTATATTAAATCCACTTCTTATTGTTAGTTTTAATTCACACCGTCAGCCTGTCTCTTACTCCAATTACCATATTCACAAACCCCCAACAACCTGCCTTCCATTGAATAAGAAACATGACAATGATGTTATCAACAGAAAAATATTACAATTTCTTTATTTTCTTGACACCATTTTATCACCATTGTAAGTCTTGGGTGAAGTTGTCTTTAGTCAGGATTGATAGAGGCTACTGGGTGGCAAGGCTGTTGGTGAACTCTATCTTTTATTGAATATTTTACTAACTGTGTGCAGTACATGGCTTAGCACAAAGCTCTACATTGAACTATTTCTTAGAATACACTGATGATGTGGGCTGTCTATTTACATATTTAACATTCACCCATTATACTACACACTACAGTGAGGGGCAAAGTATTTGATGAATATGCTTCTATAAAGATGTACTTACTGAAATCTGCCACTGCTACAGCCACAACTGCAACCTCAGAGAATGGATGGAACACATTGCCTGTGTAAAGGTTACCTTGGGCATGAACTTTCATGAGCCTGGCTTCTTCCAGGCTGATGTTCAAGAGATTTGCAATATTTCTCAGTTTGCTGTTGTCTTAGGGAAGTCCCTGATTATCTATTCATTTCACTCTTTGTTGCAGAGAGAAGCAGGTGCAGAGAGCACATGGTGTCCCTCGGATTGTAAGCTTCCTCTTAGTGCAGGGTACCACTGTCTGTATACGTATTGTTTTGCAAGTGCAAAATTTCAGTTCTGCCCCCACACTGCAATCAACATGGATTCTGCTCCTCGAATGTCCAGGTGGTGTGTGCGATAGGCAGTGAATCAGACAGGTTAATGCCTGCTATCCTGACAGCAGATATGATGTCTTCATTCTGTGACAGCCACATTTGAGCCACTATTGCAAACCACGTAACTGATGACTCCAGTGTGCAACTCATGTATATGTGTACAGCATGCATACAAACAAAGCCATGTTGCCTCACAAAATGTGATAGAGCAAACCATTTGGCACACTCTGATGGTGCATGGACAGCTCGGGAGGAACCCTGCAGGTATCACTGGAGCAGATGATCTGCTGCATAACCTCCCCAGAATGAACCCTTGCTACCAACTTTCCACTGTTTCCAGTTCAGGAGGAGAATTGGGGTGGAGGAGGAGGAAGAGAGGGGTCAACTTACACGGCCCAGTTTCTGGCTGGGTTGATCATGAATGAATTACCTGAATGCAAAACCAGAAACAGCAATCCCAATCCCCATTCACCAACAGTCATAGCATCCCCTTGGCCATAAGACAAAAATTCTGCATACAAAAGCTAATTCGTCATTCTTGTGCATTCCCTTCATGTGTACTTTCTGTGCGCCTTTGGCTCTCCCTAATGTTTCTAGTTCTATTCCAATAACAGCAGCATCATTGGTAGACAACTTCTGACTGTCAGTATGGCAGACCACAGTTGGCCATGCAGGACACCCTTGAGGCAGCTCTGGGCCTTGAAGGCTCGACTGTGTATTATACCATCTCAGCACTAGTGGCAACAATTGGGGTGGTATGCTAACTGGCAACAGCAAGGCACTGGTGGAGTAGGATGACAAATGGTGCCTTTCTGAGAGAAGGCCACTCTGTGGAGCCACTGACCCTTTTTTGCTCAGCACTACACCAGTTCCGTTGGAGGATTAATGACCTACTGTGACACTCTACCAGCCTCTTTGCGCACTGTAATCCAGTGCCATGACAGCAACAGTTTGAGTTTGTATGGCATTTAGCTGAGCTTGCATGACCTCAGTCTTAGTCTTCCCTGCAGCAATCATTCTTCTTGTGGAAGCCGCTTCTGCTGCAACGAAAGTTGAGACATTATCCACCACTTGGATCTACAGGTGTCCTGGTGGAGTTGGCCAGCACGTCCATGCTGGAAAGATGGACTTCAAGATCTGGAGTAAAATCCTGTTTCAAGTTGGTGCTGGACCTCTCCACATTCCTTGAAATTGGCCGCGGGCTCTCTGGTAGGCTTTCCAATGCACCTAAATTTGGTTTGCAGATCCACCAGCTGTACTGTAGGCTGCTCCATTGAAGGGGTGATTTGTTCTTGGACATAGAACTGTCACACTGTCTTTCTGTGATTAAAATCATGGTACTTAGCTGGCATGATCAAGAGCAAACTCTGGACACAACAAATCTGGAGGGCATGCTGTTCTGACTGGAAAACAATTCTGTTGCAGCACTACCAATATTCACCTTGATATGAAGAAAAGTTAGTAGCTAAGAAATGAAAGGGCAAACCCAAACAACCCTGACTCAGACTTTACTCATGACAGACCAGTATACTCTATGTGCAATTCAACTAGTATACATGTATTAATGTTTTGTTTTATTCATTTAGTAGTACAAAGGATGCTGTCAATTTACCTTCATGAAATAAAACAAATCATTCCATAGTTTATTAACACAACTTCTTCTTGCGGTGTCTGACATACCAGTTGGAGCTTTGATTGACACATTGCTAGAGGCTTCTTCTCCCAGAACTCAGGAACATTTGAGAGTGCTAAGGCGTTTTTTTATCACCCACAAAATTTAAGGAATTCTTCATTACTCTGTGAAGCTTCTCTTTTTGATTTGTGAAGAATGACATAATTGCATTGGCTTCATAAGACCATAAGACATAGGAGCGGAAGTAAGGCCATTCGGCCCATCGAGTCCACTCCACCATTCAATCATGGTTGATTTCAACTCCATTTACCCGCTCTCTCCCCATAGCCCTTAATTCCTCGAGAAATCAAGAATTTATCAATTTCTGTCTTGAAGACGCTTAACGTCTCGGCCTCCACAGCCCTCTGTGGCAATGAATTCCACAGACCTACCACTCTCTGGCTGAAGAAATTTCTCCTCATCTCTGTTCTAAAGTGACTCCCTTTTATTCTAAGGCTGTGCCCCCGCGTCCTAGTCTCCCCTGCTAATGGAAACAACTTCCCTACGTCCATCCTATCTAAGCCGTTCATTATCTTCACTCCTACATCAAAAGAGCGAAACAGAATGGGGAGCTGTAGAACATGTTCCGTGGTTCCAAAGTTATGAGTAAACATTTGAATTTGAGGAAAGAAACAATGGGCGGAATTCTTCGGCCACGCTGGTCAAAAAGCCGGAAATTCCCACCTGACCGTCAATGGCGGCTTCACATTCTCGGCAACTCGCCCGCTAAAATTCCAGTGGCGGGTGGGATGGGAGAATTCCGGCCAATGTCAATAGGACTGGCTGAAAGCAAATTTTATAATCAGATCAAGCATGATCTTATTGAATGGCGGAGCAGGCTCGGAGGCCGAGTGGTGTACTCCTGCTCCTAATTTGTATGTGCATAAGTTTAGTTCTCAGACATTTCAGTAGATTCAACTAGCATGGATAATTTTCTACAAGGGTTTTGTTTCATAAATAGTTTATCACCTTAAAGTTGTGAATATAACGGCCACCATTAACATTACGGTAAAGAAAATTTGACATCTTGTTCACTGCAACTTTATGTCTTGGGTGACTGACATTTAGTTATTCCAAGTCAGTTACTGTTCCATGTGGCAAGAAATAGGATCGAAACAAAATAGATGGTTGAAAAGAACTTCGGTGAATCTGACAAATCCCAAAAACTAATACCAATCAAACACTCATTTTCTCAAATAGGTACCTATTTCTTCTTCAGCATATTTGCTTCCACATCTTCCCCGCGCAATCCATTCCTCACATTCTCCATCCTCTCTGCAAAGTCGTCTGCACCATCACTCTTTTAAGTTTGAGCCTGTGTCCCTACACGGAGAGTGCATGCCAATACTGTGGATTAATTAATCATTCAGGTCGTGCAATAGAGAATAATAAGGCCATTTCCTAGGATGTATAATTAACCTTGAGCTGGAGCATAAAATAGCGCACCAGCTGCCTGCTTTACACTGCACCCAATTCTTTTAAATCTATTTGCACGACTGAATTTCACCAATCTCGTGTTGGGGATTTAAGTTATGAGGAAAGACTATTCCTAAATTATTCTGCTTAGAAAGTAGGATTCTGAGAAGTGATTTTATAAAGGTATATAAGACTGAAGGTTCAGAGAAAGAAAACTTAGGGATGGGATTCTACAGCCATGTTCGTCCCAAAACTAGACAATCTTGCCCGAGGTCAACAGACCTTTGCAAGGTCCACGGCCACCACCACCACCCCCAACCCTGTGCCTGCTGCGATTCCCGTGATGTGCGGAACAGGAAAATTCCCCTCCTAGAGTATCATTTTAAATTAAACTGCAAAACAAATGAATACAGGTTCAAACTGGTTCAAATTAAGGACTGATATCAGGAAATTCTTCAATATATGGAATAAACTTCCCTCTCTAGTGTAATGAAGACAATTTTTTAACATAACAATTGGATGCTGCAAATGAGGGACTGGAAGGATTTCTGGATGAATGATTAAGATGGGCTACATGGTCTTCCTAGTCAGAAAGGGGGCAAATGTTGGAAGGTAAGTGGTTCTGTAAATAAGGAAGATTGCTTTTATAGATATGGTTATCTGATTGATCGAAGGCTTAAGCTATACTTTGTTTCCCTTTTTTTTAAAATTAAAAGTTTGCTAATTGTGAAATAATAGTATTTGGATTTCGCTGGAGTGCACAATGTAACATTCCCAAATACTTTGATGGCCATGAGTCCCTGATCCCAGAAATGTACTTGCCCATTGTGGTGGGACATGAGAGTGCAGCATTCAGGAGAATTGAATACAGTTCTATCTGTGTGTCAGCCACTGACTGAAGTAATAAGCACGGTGGCACAGTGGTTAGCACTGCTGCTTCACAGCTCCAGGGACCTGGGTTCGATTCCCGGCTTGGGTCACTGTCTGTGTGGAGTTTGCACATTCTCCTCGTGTCTGCATGGGTTTCCTCCGGGTGGTCCGGTTTCCTCCCACAGTCCAAAGATGTGCGGGTTAGGTTGATTGGCCATGCTAAAATTGCCCCTTAGTGTCCTGGGATGCGTAGATTAGAGGGATTAGCGGGTAAAATATGTAGGGATATGGGGGTAGGGCCTGGGTGGGATTGTGGTCGGTGCAGACTCGATGGGCCGAATGGCCTCTTTCTGTACTGTAGGGTTTCTATGATAAGCCCTATTTGCTCTCAGCAAAAAAAATTAAAATAATTTTTAAAATTGCAAACGTTTTTCCAATAACTGATTACATAGAAAATAGAAGCAGGAGTAGGCCATTCGGCCCGTCGAGCCTGCTCCACCATTCATTTTGATCATAGCTGATCATCAAAACCAATATCCTGATCCCATCTTATTGCCTGTTCTATCTGAAAAAAAATGTAAGAAAAGATAGCTAATTCCCAAATGGTTAAATAAGTGCATTTTTCATGTAAATTGATTTAAAAACATAATTATCCATGTTCATTGTAGATTCCAAAAAGTGTCAAAGATTTCCATTATCTGGGGCTGAGAATGCCTCCAGACTGTTTTGAAAAATGAAACCTTGAAAACTTCTATCCACCTTCAGTTTTCATGCATTTATGATTTGTTTCTTATAATACAAGGGATCTCCGGTGTACCTGCAAGTTAAAAACCTATGCTCTACTACACCTTCTGTGTAATATTGTTTTTGCATAGTTTGATACTGGATGTTGTTTTGCAGTTTTCCACTTGTTTGGAGGCAATGTCAGCTTTCTCTTGGTTGGCATTTATGGGAATGGTTGCTTTGGCTGTTTTTTATCATATCTCTGAGACCAATGTTTTGCCCTATCAACACCTTGAATCACTTTAAATGCATGGTGGCACAGTGGTTGGCACAGTGGTTAGCACTGCTGCCTCACAGCACCAGAGACCCAGGTTCGATTCCAGTCTTGGGTGACTGTGTGCAGTCTGCACGTTCTCCCTGTGCCTGCGTCCTCTGGGTACTCTGGTTTCCTCCGACAGTCCAAAAATGTGCGGGTTAGGTTGATTGGCCATGCTAAATTGCCCCTTAGTTTCAGGGGGGACTAGCAGGGTAAATAGATAGGGTTACGGGGATAGGACCTGGATGGGATTCTTATCAGTGCAGGCTCGATGGGCTGAATGGTCTCCTTCTGCACTGTAGGGATTCTATGATTCTATGATAGAGATCGACCTTGGAACTGTCAGTCTGTATGACTCAATAATGCACCAAGCCAGGAAGCCACGGGATAAATTGGTTACATTTATGTCCTGTAATCCACTAAGTTTAACGAGAAATCCGCATAGATACATGGTAAGATCAGCCCTGCTTGATCTTCTTCATCTACTCTCACTCATCAGCACTAAATCTTACATTTATTTATCCACTTTCTACACCTATACTTAAGTTGAGGAATACTGCGTGATGCCCTTAATGTTCAACATTCTCGCAGTTTCACTCTGCATACCAATGTTGACTGAACTTTATGCTAATTTACACCATTTGGCAAGAATTCAACATGAAACAGCTGTAAGTTTAAACCTGTTGCCTTACACTTCAATAGAAGTGTGAACATTTTCTGCTTGCAGATGATTCACTCCTATTACTATGGCAATGTCTTGTTGCTACAGCAACATTGAACCATCCTAATTGGTAACTTTCAATCTTGTCTTCAAGGTAAGGTAGCTCAAATTAGATTGATGTGACTTAAATTTAAACAAATTGTTTATCTGTGCCATTTAACTATTTATATGTGTCAGGGGACCACCAGGAGTTAGCTCTTATAAAATCACTGGGAATGAAAATGGAAATTTGTAACATACATCTCCCGCACTTTAAAAGTCTGTGTTTAAAGGCATACAAAAATCCTGTTACAACCCCCTCTGCATCACATTTCTGCAATATAATTTATGTTAGCAAAGGAATTATTTATAGGCCCTTCAAAGAGTGTTGTGGTGTGGAGAGCACTATATTAAAATCGTACTGTGGCTATAATATTTAAGTTGTTTTTTTAAATCTTTGATGAATGTGCAATTGACCATAATATACAGCTCAATGATAGCTATTACATGGATTGTGATTATACCGAATGATTTGGTTACAATGTCGAGCTCTGACGCTGTGAATTCATTTCCTGGGGTAGTGGTTGGGGCAGAAACCGTGTCAACATTCAAGTAGATGAAGGTAACGAAAATGAAGGAATATATGAATATCGTGGATAATTGTGATTAGGCCTATTTGCTTGTGTGGAGGGCAGCTGCCAACACGGACTGACTGGGCCAAATGGCTTGTTTCTGTGTCTTTCCTATGTATGAATAATGAATGGGAAAACTGGAACGGTGAGATTTTGGCCAGAGGACGAAGCAGCCCAACATGGCAACACTCTGCTTGATGGCTGGGAAAATGAAGTTGTTGCTGCTTGAGTGATAGCAAGGAGGTTGTTCTGTTTGTCATTCTGCAGAACCCTCTGCAGGAAAAGGCACTGTCTGGTAATTTAGAGCAGTTATAGCTAGCTCTTCTGATAAATCAAGGATAGTGCGCTTTTCTCTGTCTTCTTCTTAGGCAGTCACTTGGGACTGAAGATGGCTTTCTTCCACTCCTGGGTTGTGGGTCCTGAGATGGGGCAGGTAGTTGTTGAACAAGGTGGGTGGGATGCTCAGAGGTTTTGGTATGCTTCCTCTGCTGTCTGCGCTTAGCCTGCACCTGGGCCTGTTGTATGTTGTGGTATTCCGGGTTATAATAGCAGTCCGATGTTCTGGTCTTTTGCCACTGGGATTGTTCTTGAAAATCCTGATGTTCCAGGTCCCTGAAATTCACTTTGAGGGAGTGGAAGATGACTATGTGTGGGTATGTTTAATGCGGTATGGCCATTTCATATCAGCTACCACAAGATCCTGATGCAGCAGGGTCTTTGTCCAATGACAGGGAAGATTGAGATGATTGGAGACTAGATTCTGCTGCACAGACAGGGACTAACACACACAGATAATGTTGCCTCTATCCCCCTCCCGTATCCTGGGAGAAGTCACATCAGTTGACTGACATTTCTCTGTTGCTTCAAGTTGTCTTCCTCCTATGACAAAGGGAGTAATTCTCATGAGGTAACCCGTTGTGAGTTTGTGTTGTAGCTTGGAGGTCTCTATGTTGATCAAACAATATGCTTTTATCCGATCCTTCATTCGAGGTAAGTAATTCTGTCTGTACAGCAATATAGCTTTGATTAGGGACTGTCCATGTGACAAGCACAACAAATCACCCCATTGGGAAGCATCTTGGTAGTATTTATACGCTGTTAACTTGTCATGCCCATTTCTGTTGTATCAGTGTGAGTTTTTTATTTATTTTTATTCAATCATGGGACATGGGCGTCACAGGCTGGCCAGCATTTATTGCCCATCCTTAGTTGGCCTTGAGAAGATGATGCTGCCTTTTTGAATTACTGCAATCCACGTACTGTGGGTTGACCCATAATGCCATTAGGAAGGGAATTCCAGGATTTTGACCCAGCGACTGCGAAGGAAAGGCAACATATTTCCAAGTCAGGATGGTGAGTGGCTTGGAGGGGAACTTGCAGGCAGTGGTGTTCCCATGTATCTGCTGCCCTTGTCCTTCTAGATGGAAGATGGAAATTCTCACACAAATTTATCATTTTTGATGATTTTTCGATTGTCTTTAGTGCTAATTAGTTTTAAATTACGAAAGGTCTATGCATTCCAAAAATCCTCACTACCAGGCCTCACTCTCCTTTGCCAAAACATCCACTGCTCAGGTCATCCTGGAGAGCAAAGGTAACTCTGAGATTTCCCAACCACCAACCTATCTCCTCCATCCTCCAACAAGAAAGTAGAGCTCATGGAGTTCTTTATTTGAATATTGCTCCCTTCTGAATATTCTAATGTGGACAGCTGCAAGGAATGACAATCAAGGATTTGTAACCTGTTTTCCGTAGAACCCCTACAGTGCAGAAGGAGGCCATTCGGCCCATCGAGTCTGCACTGACCACAATCCCACCCAGGCCCTATTCCCATAACCCCACATACTTACCGTGCTAATCCCTCTGACACTAGGGTCAATTTAGCATGGTCAATCAACCTAACCCACACATCTTTGGACTTTGGGAGGAAGCCGGAGCACCGGGGAAAACCTACAGAGACATGGGGAGAATGTGTCTGTTTTCCACACAGACGGTAACCTGAGGCCGGTGTTGAACGTGGGTCCCTGGCGCTGTGAGGCAGTAGAACTAACCATTGTGCCACCATTTTGTACATCTTGCCACACCTGTGTAATTGCACATGGAGGGTTGTCAACATTGTGTGGAGTAGATGGTGAGGAGCCTGTCTATAATCAGGGCAAAGTCCATCTCATCTTTCTGCAGAAGTAATGGTAGATGTGAGAATGTTATAAATTATTTCATCTGAAAAAATGACAGTTTAATGGCTGCTGCCTGGTAAGTGCACACCGACCTGCATGATGTAATGTTGATTTTGTCACTGACCAGAGTTTATGCTGCTGAGAAGAAAAGGAGAAAAGATATCTAAGGTACCCTATTAAATGAAACATTGATCACCTATGTTAGACATTTGTGAGTAGTGATTGAGTACTGAAGATGGCCCGTTGCTAGCAGGGAAGAATAATAAAAGTGAGGAGCTTTGACTGCTACTGCATTGCTATCCCTATTGTGAAGGTTTGATGGTGGTTTCTTTGAAGCAACTTGTATACCTCTGTAAATTCTGAAGCTTGTGGATATAATACCTTTGCCTGGACCTAGAGACACAATCATGGCAAGTTAGCAGATACAAGCAGGCAATCCTAACATCCTTATTCTTTCTGTTGCATTAAATAAAGTGAACACTGAAATCATTCAATCTTGGATTCCAAGTGTCTAGCAGTGAAAAAAAGTCATGCTCACTTCTGCTGTTGAGATTTAGATCACATCATGTGAAAATCTAGCTGACGTTCAATGCCTATTTGAAATGGACAATACTTGTGATGTTAAGACATAATGCTTGCAAACAGAAATATTGTAGATTTCTCCACAAAAAAATAGTCATTAGCAGCTTTGCGTTCCCGGTGAAGGAATTGCCAGGAATACACAGGCACGGCATTTCAAGAGAGATGGTCAGTGGGAGTGGGGGAAGTGAGGTTCAGGACCCATCATTTATGACTCAGATGTGGAGAAATTCCTTCACCCAAAGAGTTGTGAATTTTTGGATTTCGCTGCCCCAGAGGATTATTGAACCTATTTAAGGGTGAGTTAGACACATTTCTGATCTCTCAGGGAAACAAGGGATATGGGCTGCAGGTGGACAAGAGATGAGGCTAAATATCAGCCTTGATCATATTGACTGGCTCAAGGTGCTGTGTGGTCTACTCCTGCTCCTATTTTGTATATTCTTATAAGTTGTTGCAGTGTATCTTGTAGTTGGTACAAACTGCTGCCACTTTGCACTGGTGGGAGAGGAAGTTTATGGTGGTGGTGGATGGGGTGCTGATTTGTCTGGGATGGTGCTGAATTTCGTGAGTGTATTTGGAGCTGCGCTCATCCAGGCAAGTGGAGACTGTTTCATCACACTGCACTTGTCGATGGTGGACACATTTTGGATAGGCAGATGAGTTACTCACTATGGAATTCTTAATCTATGACCTGTTCTTGTAGTCTCAGTATTTATATAGAATCTTACAGTGCAGAAGGAGGCCATTCGGCCCATCGAGTTTACACCGACCACAGTCCCACCCAGACCCTATCCCCTAACCCCATACATTTACCCTAGCTCGACCCCCTGACACTAAGGAGAGGGCAATTTAACATGGCCAATCCACGTAACCCGCACGTCTTTGAATTGTGGGAGGAAGCCGG
The DNA here is from genome assembly GCF_964213995.1 of Mustelus asterias. Classification (NCBI taxonomy): domain Eukaryota; kingdom Metazoa; phylum Chordata; class Chondrichthyes; order Carcharhiniformes; family Triakidae; genus Mustelus; species Mustelus asterias. The sequence goes on along the minus strand of NC_135803.1, from coordinate 27,622,414 downwards.
AGCATCCGGAGGAAACCCACGCAGACACGGGGAGAACATGCAAAGTCCGCACAGACAGTGACCCAAGCCAGGAACCAAACCCGGGTCTCTGGCGCTGTGAGACAGCAGTGCTAACCACTGTGCCACCGTGCCACTTTAGGTTTCTAGTCAATAGTAACCCCCAGGATGCTACCAGTGGGGGATTCAGTGATGGTAATGTCAAGGGGAGATGGTGAGATTGTCTCTTTTTGGAGATGATCATTGTCTGGAACTTGAGTGGCATGAATGTTACTTGCTATTTATCACCTCAAGCCTAAATGTTGTCCAGGTCTTGCTGCATGTGGACATCGACTACCTCAGTATCTGAGAGGTTGCTCACAGGGACTGCAATTTTAAAGACTTTGGAAGGAAACTTTTCACAAATGTATAAACATATTGATCATATTTTTGTTTCATATTTCTATCGACTCCTTTTCAGAACCATGCAATAGGACCTAGCCTATGAAGTAAGTACTGGTAAAACTTGCTGAAGGAAATCCAGCACAGAAATGGCAGAGTGGGAGCTTGGTAGACTGAAGGTGACATGTTATTACCACTGCGAATCTGTTTTTCTTCCTCCTGTTGTAGAAATTCTCCAGTAGCATTAATGGAATTATTACTGACTTTGTCGTTGAACATAAAAGTTAATTAGTTAATCATAGAGTTTGGCAACACTATAATTCACAAATTAACTCTTTATATTCAGAGATGTTTGAAGAGTTGAAAGATTTGAGAGTTTGAGAGTTGGCAATGGAAGATAGTCATGCAGTCATCCCACTAATCTTGCTAATGGATGAATGAGGCTCAAATTGGAATCCTGCTGGCAAAATAAACGGACAAACAACAGATGCCATTTCCTACGATGCTAATGTTTTATTTCTCTGTGAATGGTTTGCTGAGAGATTCACAACTGACAGGATGAAGGGAATGAGATTTGACAGCTTTATGATTCATATCTTGCACTAACTAGCACAGTAAAGGTGAGCTAGTTAGTGGTCTGCACTTAAAGTTTGGGCATTGGAGCTACAACTAAAACCTGTCATTCTCTTACAGATGTTCCAGTCTAATTTCTCTTGATTTCTTTGTATGATCTGAGGAAGTAACTTTTGTTCTTGTGAATGATCTAAAAGATGTTGGTGAATGTTGTGGCTAAGTAGAAGAATTCAAAGACTTACAACAACTTGCACTTATAGAATGCATTTAGCATTATTATTAAACATTGCAAAGTAACTATGACTAATGTTGAAATTGCAGGGGCCCTGGCAGATATATTTAAAATGTCGGTATCCACGGGTGAGGTGCCGGATAATTGGAGGATAGCTCATGTTGTTCCGTTGTTTAAAAAAGGCTCAAAAAGTAATGCGGGAAATTATAGGCTGGTAAGTTTGACGTCAGTAGTAGGTAAATTATTGGAAGGAGTACTAAGATCTACAAATATTTAGATAGACAGGACTTATTAGGGAGAGTCAACATGGCTTTGTGCATGGTAGGTCATGTTTAACCAATCTATTAGAGTTTTACAAGGAGGTTACCAGGAAAGTGGATGAAGGGAAGGCAGTGGATGTTGTCTACATGGACTTCAGTAAGGCCTTTGACAAGGTCCCGCATGGGAGGTTAGTTAGGAAGGTTCAGTTGCTAGGTATACATGGAGAGATAGTAAATTGGATTAGACATTGGCTGAATGGAAGAACACAGTAAGAGTTTTAACAACACCAGGTTAAAACTCTTACTGTGTTTACCCCAGTCCAACGCCGGCATCTCCACATCATGAATGAAAGAAGCCAGAGAGTGGTAGTGGAGGATTGCTTCTCTGAGTGGAGGCCTGTGACTAGTGGTGTGCCACAGGGATCAGTGTTGGGTCCATTGTTGTTTGTCATCTATACCAATGATCTGGATGATAATGTGGTAAATTGGATCAACAAATTTGCTGATGATACAAAGATTGGAGGTTTAGTGGACAGTGAGGAAGGTTTTCAAAGCTTGCCGAGGGATTTGGACCAGCTAGAAAAATGGGCTGAAAAATGGCAGATGGAGTTTAATGCAGACAAGTGTGAGGTATTGCACTTTGGAAGGACAAACCAAGGTAGAACATACAAGGTAAATGGTAGGACACTGAAGAGTGCAGTCGAACAGAGGGATCTGGGAATACAGATACATAATTCCCTAAAAGCGGCGTCACAGGTAGATAGGGTCGTAAAGAGTGCTTTTGGTACATTGGCCTTTATAAATCAAAGTACTGAGTATAAGAGTTGGAATGTTATGGTGAGGTTGTATAAGACATTGGTGAGGCCGAATTTAGAGTATTATGTGCAGTTTTGGTCACCTAATTACAGGAAGGATATTAATAAGGTTGAAAGAGTGCAGAGACGGTTTACAAGGATGTTGCCGGGACTTGAGAAACTGAGTTACAGAGAAAGGTTGAATAGGTTAGGACTTTATTCTCTGGAGCGTAGAAGTGGTTACACGATGGATGTATGAGCTTTAGAGCTAGTTAGGATATGGTCAGCAGAGTTTTGGATGAGTGTGGGTGGGATTTTATGGGCTCGCTCGTCCCGAAACCATAAAATCCTGCCCAAGGTCAACAGACCTTTCCATGGTCCTCCCCTCGCCCGTTCCAATTCCTGTGGCGGGCAGGGCGGTAAATTCTGGCCTATACGTTTATTTAAGGTGGAAGATATAAGGCCAACCAGGAGAGCATTAGAATAATTAAGTCTGCTGGTAACAATGGTATAGACGGAAGGTTTCAGCAGCAGATGAGCTGAGGCAAGCAATAGTACAGAGGTAAATGTAAACAGTCTTGCTAATGGTGTGGATATATGGTTGATAACCTGTTGATAATATCACTGAAGTTGTCTTGCTCAATTTAAGACAGTTACCAGGAATGGAAATAGTAGACAAGAAAATGAACTATGGTGGGGAGGAAGTTGCATGAATTCACCTGGATTAATTGGGAAATGTTGATTAAAATGTATCAGACTTATACACATCCATTTTGGGATGTAGTCTGTCTTCATAGAGTCCCTACAGTGCAGAAGGAGGCCATTCAGCCCATCAGATTTGCACCAACCACAATCCCACCCTAACCCAACATATTTACCCTGCTAATCCCCCTGACACTAAGGTCAATTTAGCATGACCAATCAATCTAACCCGCACATCTTTAGAGTGTGGGAGGAAACCGGAGCACCCAGAGGAAACCTACGCAGACACGGGGAGAATGTGCAAACTCCACACAGTCAGTGACCCGAGGCCAGAATTGAACCCGGCTCCCTGGCGCTGTGAGGCAGCAGTGCTAACTACCGTGCCACTGTGCCACTCATCTTGTTTATATATTGCTGGGGGGTCTTAGCCTGATTTCTCCCATCCAGGAGAGATATTCGCATGCATGTTCTCCATCTTGTTACCATTTAACTGTTTTGAGAGTTAATGGGAGGATGTGCAGTGTCTAAGCATTTATGTCACCCTGTCAACTTTGAATAAATCTAAGATATGCTCATACACCCTAGCTATGACTGTAACACTACATTCTGCACTCTCTCGTTTCCTTCTCAATGAATGGTATGCTTTGTCTGTATAGCGCGCAAGAAACAATACTTTCACTGTATGTTAATACGTGTGGCAATAATAAATCTAAATCAAAATGAATTTTTTTGAAATCAAATTTAATATTGCAATAGAGTAATATTCCACATAATGTCAAACCCAAGTTGTATGAGACTGATTCGTCCATTGTCAGCTATTTCATTCACATTAGTCCTCCCAAGTATGCATGCATGCTCGAAAGAACAATACTTGCAGCTTGGGTAGATGGCAGTGGGCTTTTCAATGAATAGTTTATTGGATTGAAGAGGAAACACCATCATACGATGCTAAGAGCCATTGACAAGAACTTATTTCTCATTAGTGAACAGTCAGCACTGATGTAGCGAACATTGGAATAGTGCTAAAACTGCCAGCTGACAATGTGAGAACTGTTTTTCCAGTTTTTCACCCCTCCGTAGGTACTATCAGTGGAAAGAATTTTGTCGCTTGAGTGTAATAGCTTTAATTCCAAAGTGTGATTGCAAGAGTCCTTGCCCAATTGTACAGAAACCTCCATCACCCATTGCCCTTTCTTACGTGGGATTTTTTTCAAAAAGTTAAAGGGAACAATGCTAAGTGGGATGTTAGTAGCAAATAATCTTTAGTCCTTAGTGATATTAACAGCCTTTTCTGTTAATATTAATTATCCTGTTATTAAAATTAACAGAATACTGATGTGACTAGAAGTGTCTTTCTTCTATATCAGCCGTGAGCATCAGTTTGACTCATAAGCCTTCAAATTTGAGTGGAATCAAATCCTTTTAATTAGATAGCCCTTGAATTTGTTAACTGTAATTATTATATTCATTTTTTTATTATTTAGCATCTAAATAAAGCTACATTCATTCAGGAAGTATGCAATAGACCTTTCTTTACTTTAAAGATTCAATTTCCTCAGGCTTTTCTGTGGCCTTTTCAGTGAAAGTAGGTAGGACCATTACAGTTTTCTCGAATTTATATTTTTAGAGAAAGTAGTGTCATGTAATTGCTAAAGTTTGAACACTCTTGGAGATACAACATACAAACTTGAAGCAAGAATAGGTGATATTGACTACCAGAGTGCCCTTTGCTGTGGGCGGGATTTTCCGACTGTTCAAATTGGCGGGACAGGAACGGTGCACCCCCGCCATAGGTTTTGCAGTGACAAGGCCATGAGCTGGCATGAAGGGCAAAACTCCACATCAAGAATGGGGAAAGACAAGGAGGCAGATCTCCATGAACTACCACAGTAGATACAGGGCTTGATGCCATTCTCCACCACACTCTAGTCATCTAGTCAACTGAGCTCAATGATCTGGACAATTCAGGGAAGAACCTTCTTATTCTCACTTAATGGGACTGAGTTTTGATGCTTTATGAGGCTTGTTCGAATGTTCAGCATTATGATTAGTGAACTGTTATTCATTCACTGCCACTGAATCCAGGGGATGTGGGAGTAGGGAGTGAGGCTGACGGTGCACAACAGGCCTGTTTTATTCCCAAACTTTGTACATATCAGAGTTCCTCTTGTGTCTCAACAAACATCACGATAACTGCTGACTCAGAAAGAAATTCAGAGAAATCTAATTGAAAATTTCCCAAAATGTCTCCTTCTAGTTGGCAACTAACTGAAAGACAATGCAGTCCTCATCTGCATGTAGCATACGTTTGGGTTGCCAATCCTCAGGATTTTTGACCAATAATAGCTTTGCTGCGCTGTCTTCAGAGTCCTTTGTATTTCCAAGAGAGAGATAGTTTCACAACCGTTATCACAAATAGTGAATTTAAAGTGCAGGAAGTAGATGATTCACCTCAACTAACCACCAAAACAATACATTGCCTGTGGTACAAAAAACTGAAATCTAGAGGAATACTTTGTCTTTTTTGAATTGGTACCAAACCAAAATTCATTAAGCAGGTGTTTGACCTACTGCAACTGTGTGGGTGGCTGAATCCTTATCTCCACTTGGCTGCCTGTGCATTGCATATTTATTTATTGTTAGGTCACAGTGCAAGGACTCTATTCATCCCATTAATTTGACTACAGAGCATGTGGGAGATATGCAGGCAGCATACTGAAATTAATATTTCCTATCCTTTCATCATACAGATGTACTTAATCCCTGCCTTGGGAATAACTTTTTGCAACTTACTTTTAGTGAAATCTTGGACTTATTTTACATAGTCTGCCAACTATGTCCCTCTGTGTGTTTGTAACTGAAATCTATCGTTGTGCTGATATGTACAAAAATTACGATTAGTGAACTGTTATTCATTCACTGCCCCTGGATCCGGGGGATGTGAGAGTAGAGAGTGAGGCTGACGGTGTGCAACTCTCCTTCACTTAAGTCTAATTCACGCGCAAGTAATCTTCATACATCTCATCCAAAACGCAAGTCCTGTGGTGACAGGTGAGCGATGAAGCAGCAGGTGTGACTCACTGGGAGCTGTAGCGACAAACCTGCACACAGGCGGTCCAAGCCATAGGGTCGTCTTTCACTAAAACTGAAGCAGCAACCTGAGCGACTGAGCAGCCCTTTTCAGGTTCACACTGCTCACCTCCATAGTCGGAGGAAGGGGCTAGAAAAGGTGCCCCAAACATTGCTTGCTTCACCAAAACCTGGCCAACTTACCGCGGCTGGTGGGCATCACTTTAGCGGGTAGCAATGTCAAAAAGAGAAGAAAGAAATCAAATGTGATACATGGAATGTGTGTACTCTCATGGACAATGTCTAAGCTGATAGACCAGAACAGAGAACTGCCCCTGTGGGAAGAGTGCTAGCCCAGTACAAAGCTGACATTGCCACACTTAGTGAAACGCGCCTTTCAAAGGAAGGTCAACTGAGGGAAATAGGGGCCTGGAGTGATTGAGCCAAAGAGGACTGGCGCAAGCTGGTGTGGGCTTCAGATTCAATAATAAATTGGTGAATAAGCTGACCAGCCTGCCAAAGGGTTTAAATGACCGCCTCATGTCACTCAAGAACCCACTGACAGGCAAGAAGCAAGCTATCATCATCGGTGCAAATACCCCCAAAATGACCAATCCTGAAGTCATCAAGGAGAAATTTGATGCAGACATTTGCTCCCTGACTACATCGAAGGCAGACAAGCTGATGATACTTGGTGACTTGAAGGCCAGAGTCGACACAGTTCACCAAACCTTGGAGGTGTTAACGGTGAAAACAGAGTTAGGAAAGGCAACAGCAATGGTCTACTCATGCAATTCTGTGCCTAGCATGAGTTTCTTCTCAACAACACAGTTATCCGGCTCCCAAACTGAATAAGACTTCTAGAAGCACCTTCACTCTGGGCACTTGCATCTCATTGACTGCATTGTCAGGAGGAATGAATGACAGGATGCAAGGTTGACTAAGACCATGGGAGGTCTGTCAGCTAACTGAAGACAAACTTACCTTCTCCAAAACATGTCTGATCATTCAGCCAAAGCAGCACCCTCAAGGAAAGAAAATCCCAAGAACCTGAACATCAAGACTGAAGATCGACTGCATCCAACAGCAGCTCACTAATGATCTAGAGAAGAGGCTAAGTGTCCTTCAGATCCCCTCTGACATCATCGAGGAAATTTGGGCCTCAACACTGGCATTTACCCAACAATGTGAAAAATTGCCCAGCTATGTCCTGTACATGAAGAGTAGGGCAAATCAAACCCAGCCAATTGCCACCCCATCAGCCTACTATCGATCATCAAAAAAATGATGGAAGGGGGGGTCACCAACAGTGGTATCAAACAGTACTTGCTTCACAATAACCTGCTCCGTGATGCTCAGTTTGGGTTGTGCCAGGATTACTCAGCTCCTGAACTCAGTTTAAACATAGATAATGGAGCAGAACGCCAGAGGTGAGGTAAGAGTGATTGCCCTTGACATGAAGACAGCATCTGACCGAGTGTGGCATCAAGGAGCTCTAGCAAAACTGGAGTCATTGGAAATCGGTGAAATCTCTCTACTAGCTGGAGTCAGACCTGGTACAATGGAAGATGGTTGTGGTTGTTGGAAATCAATCATCTCAATTCCAGGACATCACTGCAGCAATTCCTCAGGGGATTGTTCAAGGCCCTACCATCTTCAGTTGCTTCATCAATGATCATCCTTCCAACATGAATTCAGAAGTGGAGATGTTCGCTGATGACTGCACAATGTTGAGCACCATTCGCAACTCTTCAGATACAGACATTCACTTCCTTCACCACTGATGCACAGTGACAGCAGTGTGTACCATCTACAAGATGGACTGCAGGAATTCACTAAGGCTCCTTAGACAGCACCTTCCAAACCCACAACTGTTACCATCTAGAAGGACAAATGCAGCAGACACAGGGAACACCACCACCTGGAAGTTCAGCTACATGACTTGGAAATCTATCTCCATTCCCTTACTGTCGCTGGGACAAAATCCTGGAACTCCTTCCTAGCAACACTGTGGTTGTCCCAACACCACATGACTGCAACGGTTCAAGAACGCAGTTCACCACCACCATCTCAAGGGCAATTAGGGATGAGTAATGAATGGTGACCTGACTTACGATGCCCATATCCCGTAAATGAATTAAAAAGAATCACTTTGAAGAAGAGGCCAGTTTTTCTGATTGGCAGAAAAAGTGACAGAATCTCTTGGAGGCAATGTGTGAGCTGGCAAAAGAAGGTCTAAAACCTGGAAAGCTGTGGAGATGCGAAAGAGCTGGGTGTATTTTTCAGAAGTGGCCAGCCTGTGAACTAGGTTGTTATAGCTTAGTTAATTGAAAAGGAACACCATCAAGATTGTTGTGACCCAGGGGAGAGAGGACTTGTGCACCTTGTTGATGATAATGATGATTGTGAGACTCAAAGATGAAAGCTGTTGTTGGATAGGACTACTGACCTACCCTGTCCGAATAAGGAACAGCATACTGTGGAACTGCATAGCTTAGTGCCACATGTTTGTGTGGGGTTATTGTTGGGTGCTTTTGGTTGTGTATGATGTAACTTTGTTGTATAATCTCTTGGAAGTTAAATATACCTTTCTAACTGAAGTATCATTTGCCTGTTAATTCATGTTTTATTCATGTTGTTTCTGCTTTGTATTAAAGTAAAAGCTACAGACAATGGAATCATGTTGTTAATTTGGTTATTTTGGTTTACAGTTCCCTCATACAGATTGTATCACAATTGAATGAGAATTTTGCCCTGCCTTCTGGCTTGAACTGCCAGCACAATGGTTTCCTGAGCTGTGTGAAACTTGCTGTGGTCAACAAGGCGAGAGCACAGTGGAGATTGACGAGGCTGCAAAGTTGACAGGCTTAAAAAGCTTCAAGATGCTAAAATAAAACAGTTGCTTATTGCCAAAGTGAACCTTATAGGTTCTGAGTGCAGTGTCATTGCTTTGCTGGTGATTTCCAATGCTGTGGAGCTCTTTCCACTTTCTTGAGTTTTTTTGACTTTGATCTGCTGTCAATCTTCTGAGCACAGTAAGAGTTTTAACAACACCAGGTTAAAGTCCAACAGGTTTATTTGGTAGCAAATGCCATTAGCTTTCGGAGCTTTCGGCTCCGAAAGCTAATGGTATTTGCTACCAAATAAACCTGTTGGACTTTAACCTGGTGTTGTTAAAACTCTTACTGTGTTTACCCCAGTCCAACGCCGGCATCTCCACATCATAACCTTCAGAGCAGCATGAGAGCGGCTTAGGCAGCTGTATCTTTGACCTCTGATGAGGAACAAAAGGAGCAACATCAACATGATCAGATCTTCTCCTTCGTCAACTGCTGCTACAAGGGACAGAGGGGATGATTACAAAGTTCCAACTCGAAGGAGGTGATACCCTCCTAGCAAGTACAGACAGGGGATCAGCTTTCTGAACCTGACTAAACAACAATACCTCAGGAGGCTCAGCCTTTCTCAGCAGATCATTGTGGTGTCTGCAGATTCTTGGAACAAGACTTCCATTCAAGTGGGCCAGGTGGGAATGCATTACTAGTGGCTGTGAATTACCACAGCCCTGAATTTCTTGGCTCCCAGTTCCTTTGAGGAATCCAGTAGTGACATCTGTAAGACCTGGGCCTCCTTCAGTATGCACCAGTAAGGTGTCCCAAATGTAGCACTGCAAATTACTGGAACTACAGGAGGAGGAAGGTTATTACGGTTATGCATATCCAGAGGAGGTGGAGGAGAAGGAGGATGCTGATTTGGCCAGGATTCTTGCTGAGCTGCCAGAGATGCCTGCAACGGACACTTATATTCACAATTCCACTAATGCAAGCCGGTGAAGCATCATGGCATGTCAATACTGAACCTAATGCTTTGTCCAAACACACAGGATTCCCACAATCAGTAATCCCTCTCTCTCTTTGACACCCATTACGTTGGTCATATCTTTATCCTCAGGTGACAGCCACTTGCCTGCTGAGTGGCAATTCTGGAGGTGGCTGAACAGTGAGTCATGAACATTTTTATGGTTCATTAACAATGGCAATAAAATTGACACACTTGGAAGCACACTGATTCATGTGAAATTACAAAGTCTTTCGCTTTCTTTTAATATTATTTCTATGGTGGTGCCGCCCTGTGGCGGAGCAGAGCTGCTCTTTCCCCTGCTCTGACAGAGGTGATCCTCATGGTAAACATCTTTGGGATTTGGGACCTGTGAGGGCCCTGTCAATAACTCCCCATCTATAACTGTGTGGGGCAGAGGGAGACAGGAGACAGCACCTTGAGGACAGTCCTCACTTCTGTATGCCCATTCTCCATCTTCCCTCTCATAGCCCATCTGTGCTTCCCCGCCATTCAAGAGCTGGAGAGCATTTTTCTAAACTTCAGCGAGATGCTGAATGGTCAAGGTGATACTTTCCCATCCTATCCATGGTGGCCCGGTAGCACAGTGGTTAGTATTGCTGCCTCACAGCGCCAGGGACCCAGGTTCAATTCCGGCCTTGGGTCACTGTCCATGTGGAGTTTGCACATTCTCCCCGTGTCTGTGTGGGTTTCCTTCGGGTGCTCCAGTTTACTCCCCAGACCAAAGATGTGCGGGTTAGGTTGATTGGCCATGCTAAATTGCCCCTTAGTGTCAGGGGGACTAACAAGATAAATACATGGGTTACGGGGAAAGGGCCTGGGTGGGATTGTTATTGGTGCAGGCTCAATGGGCCAAATGGCCTCCTCCTACACTGTAGGGATTCTATGATTCCGCAATTCTATTTAAACTGGCAGACAGAGGGTGGAGGCCATTGGTGAGGGCGTGCATTTACATTTCAAGAAAATGACCATTTTTTCCATGGAAGAAAATATCAGTGCCCTGAGGTGTCATGATGCTCATCCTATAGATAGACTTCTCCAATGTCTCTCCATCGATCCACAGTACGTCTGGAAATGCTGAATGAATGTCACACATTTTCTGCTGCTGCTCCAGAGTAATTGCCTTCATGGATGATCCCTGCCTCCTGTGCAAAGCATAAAGACTTGCATGGACAGGTTAGGCCAGGGAGCCGGTTTGTGTGTTGTAGTTTCAATTTTATTCAATATCTTTAAGTGAAGATGAAAATTTTGGATTTTTCTGAACCAATGTTTGTTAACCAATGAATCCCTACAGTGCTGAAGGAGGCCATTTGCCCCATCACGTCTGCACCGACCACAATCCTACCCAGCCCCTATCCCCCTAACTCCCCGTATTTATCCTGCTAGTCCCCCTCACACCAAGGGGCAATTTAGCATGGCCAATCAACCTAACCCGCACATCTTTGTAGTGTTGGAGGAAACCCATGCAGACAGGGGGAGAATGTGCAAACTCCACACAGACAGTGACCCAAGCTGGGAATTGAACCTGGGTCCCTGGTGCTATGAGGCAGCAGTGCTAACCACTGTGCTACCGTGCTGCCCCCAACCTTTCCTTTTTTGTTTTGCTCGAATAGGAGGTGTTGATATTTTGGAGTCAGTCATGGTAGTACCATGCACAGAAGCTGAATTAATGTACATAATTAGGGTAATTTGCTGTCACATCCTGGACTGAAGCTTTCTCTTTACCGTTGGTAATCAACTTTCACTTTATCAGGCTCAGTAATTCCTTAATAAAAACATAAGAATTGAATAACAAAAGGAGGTCTGCTTTATTCAGCTTGTTTCTTCCAAAAGGCTGGATACAATTTGTATTGTCATTGATTTTTCACAACCTATTCAGTCTCCTGTAGGTTTATCAAAAAAAACCTTACAAAAGATTAAACTTGAAATTTCTCCCCAAGTCATGAGACACTCACCAAGATCCCAGGATAACATACGAATATTTTAATCCATTTTATTGAACTCTTGCCAAAGCCAGCCATTCTGCAATGGCACTGCGCTTACCATTAAAGCCTATTTATCCAAATAACAAACTTTTTACAGAGTTGATTCATATTTTGCAATTTTTTTTACTGTCAACGGTAGGTTTTGGCACTCAATTCTTTAAAAGATTTGTTCTGTAAAAGAGGAATATACAAGCCTCACTTTGTACTTGGGTTTGTCGCAAATGTATCTCTAAATTTAAACTTAGAACAGCAAGCAGCAACAAACATAGGCTGTTAAAATTATACTGGAATTATATTTTAATCTTAAATGAGTGACTTTGTTGAACATTGTTGAGAATAATATCTCTTTACACATTATGACATTGGAAAAGTTGACCTGAAGTTTGACAATAGGAAATAAGGTTTAGTAGACATGCCTTAGAAGAACTGAGAAAAAACCCAAATGTCTTCACTATCACATTTATAATGTAAGATTAATACCCTACCCACAAAGAATGGTGGAAAATATAACATTGCCCAGTAAGTCGTAAGTTTTTTTCTGAATGTTCTGTGTTCATTTTGTTTTCGGTGCGAGTCAATTTTAAGTCTCATGGTTAACATAGCAAATAAATCAAGCTTTTAGAAGAAAATATTTGTTATTGTTGTTTCTGGGTCCGTCAGCAAGCACTCGTGGACAAATTCCGCATTGCTCCTGAGTTTCAATTTGTTTGGAGTTGGACATTCCAACCATTATCTTGTAATTGAGTTTGTGTCCTCAGATGCTCTGTTTGTGAAACAAATCCTGCACTCACCTGATGAAGAGGCAGTGCTCTGAAAGCTCGTGTTACTAAATAAACCTGTTGGACTTTAACCTGGTGTTGTGAGACTACTTACTGTTTGGAAGTGAGTAGAGCCCAGGGGTGGGTGTGGGTTCAGGTCTAAATTCCCGAAAAATGACACCCACTTCTGGGTTTTATCAGAGCGCGTTCTGTGGTGAATGTAAAACTCCCTTCAGGCTGTTAGGTCAGTAATTTAAGTAACTAATTAATTGAGTTTTTAGCCCAAGACTCTAGCTTTAACAGCCAGCTCACGGATTTGTTGAGTGCTGTGGATCTGGACAGGATCAACAAGGTGAGAGCGTTGCATAGTGTGATTAATTCCGGGAACTGACAGTGTGGAAAGCCATTCAACAGTGAAACTGCATAGATGCTGGCCTGCCTATGTGAAAAGCTTGTGCTTACAACACTTGTTCTGAGAACATGACTTCACTACTTTACAGATGATTTCTAACTCTTTGGAAGTCACTTCACCTACCTTGGACTTTACTCACTTTGATTTTAAAACACCCTGCTGTGAGCTTTCGTTACCATGGCTCTCTGATAAAGAACAAGTGGACCAGCTATGCTATCACTAGTAGGAGCCACACTGACACCAACAACAGCTGCCTTCTGTGCAGCCACATGCCACTCTACAAGGCTAGAGAGGTTGGACACATAGCTCCAGCTTGAAAGAGGCAATTCAGGGCATGCAGACAGGAGGGCTGACCAGTTCAAAGGGGGCAGTATGGTGGCACAGTGGATGGCACGGCTGCATCACCGTGGCAGGGATCTGGGTTTGATTCCTGGCTCGGGTCAATGCATGTGCATAGTCTGCATGTCCTTCCCGTGTCTGCGTGTGTTTCTTCCGGGTGCTCCAGTTCCCTCCCACAGTCTGAAAGACATGCTGGTTAGGTGCATTGGCCATGCTAGATTCTCCCTCAGTGTACCTGAACAGGCACCAGAGTGTGGCGACTAGGGGATTTTCACAGTATCTTCATTGCAGTGTTAATGTAAGCCTACTTGTGACACTAATAAATAAAAACAAAATTAAATACCAGTCCAGCACACTCATATCAGTGTCTCCAGCCTAGCTGCTTTAACAAGACTGTGCAGGATGTCAACAACTCAGGGGGAAAGGCCAGCAGCCACAAAAAAAATCTGTTCCTCGCATTAACCACCCTTTCCCCAAGCCCATCACCTGCATGGACCTCTACCCTCCACATCTGGAGTCTTTGTTTATCCCCTTCCAGTAATCGATGTGGTTTTCCTTTAACCCCCTTGTTTGTGAACTTTTCTTGCAGCATTGTCAGGGTTTAGCTTCCCTCCTCTCGGTCTTCCCTCTGCCTTCCATTCTTCGTCTTCTTCATCCACCTCCTTGCATCTCTTGTGCCAACGTGAGCCATTCCCCCCACCCCGTCCCCCACAGACCTCCTGCCACATTGCTGCCTTGAGTTCATTAGGCAATACTCAACCTCACCTCGTATTCCACCTTTGGTCGAATTTCAGACCTTTGTAGCAGTGGCTGCATGAGTCCCTTAGCACAGTCCTGTCCATCAAACACAGCTCTGTGGCACCCAGGATCAAGGAGATCCCTGTACTCCCCAACCCCAGGGGCATTACTGATCTGACTCAGTGACACAGGAGGAGGGGCCATGGGTCCAGCAGCACGGTGCTGTCCATGAAGACCATCTTAGCATGGAGATGGAGGCAGGAACTGGTCTGCCCTGGCAGAGTTGTGAACAGTGTATTAGGAGCAACGCAGCACTATGGCAGAAAGCACTCATACCAAATCTCCTGACATACTGTGGGCTGCCTTTGTATGCCACGCATTAGCCACCAGGTTTGATGCCGATGTAATTTCTCGCTGACATGACGCAAGATTGAAAGGCTTTTTGGGCTGCCAGCGGGCAGCTATTTTAATGAGCATTCATGAGATGCAACTGGCATTTACGCCACCTGCTTGTGGGAAGAGTGACCCGCCATTGGGACAATTGCAACGTGATTTTACGTCAGCGACGTTTTGGCTCCTGCCAGGTTCACCATGCCTGCCTGCTGCCAAATCCGCCGTGGGCTGGGAGGCAGGATTTCGCCCATTGTTTCTGACAGAAAGTGCTGGACGCAGAATCACAAGTCCATAATGCTTAATTTTCTCTGCATTAATTTAAATGGATGAAATCAGGTACAACATGCCTGCAATTTCTCAACCAACAAACTGTGACAGCCTTGGTTAGTTTACGAGCGCAGGCTCACCCTTAATGTTCTGACTGACTTACTGAATTGACTTGTATAGATTTACCATTAACTCACTCGTTTTGTACTATGTTCATATTTATAAAACCTAGGATCTTTTCTTTTATCTCCACGCTTTATCATATTGCCTTCCTACTTTTATGGAGTGTGGACAATTACCTCCTATTAATATTTGTGTACAGACCTGCTTTTCATGCACCCACACCTAGGAGTCAAATAAAGTGGAAATTAACCTTTGATTCCACCATTTCAATTTACATCAGATTGAAAGATTAGGGCAATAGTACAAATGCATTTGCACTTGAAAGAGTGATGCTGACAATTCAGGTGAAAATTTACCCCAAGCATTTTGTTGCCTTGCCACCTTAAGGATAGACGACACGACAGACTTTTTTGACCTTCAGACTTGCCCTTCAATCATGCAGCAGTCTTCAGTTTAGCAAGATAGTACACGTGACTGCCTATGTTGTCAATAGGTACTGATGAAAATACAGCCTGCAGAGTTGGCTGTGAGCTGCTGGGCTGTGCAAATGGATCATCTTTTTTGCATTTTAAAAGCTACGCGTAATTTGGAAATACAGTTTGCGTGGGTGGACAAAAGGAATATTAATCTCTTTTAAGAGTTTGAAAACTGCTTAACTATTGTAGTGACAGTGTCATCATTGTTGATACTCCAGCACCTCTGGAGCAGTTCAATGAGCCTGTCATTATTGTGTAGGTGTTAAGTTATTTCATTGGCAAGTAAAAGTAGAAGTATCAGGAGGTGGAAAGGAGTGTAGGCGTTAACATTCATAGTGTGCTGGTCATTCTCCATGAAGATCGAAACTGGGATATCTGCTTTCAGTTAAATGCGATAGAGGTCAAATAAAACATGCTAGTTTCCCTTTGGAAAGCACTTTTTTATATAAACAGTTTATAGGAAATATGCTACTTTAACCATCTCCTCTGTAATTGAGGAAGTGTTTCTCATATAACCTCTATGACATACTTCATATTGTGATTCTCCTTCTGTCTCCAGCATTCCTGTGTCATTTCATTCTTGGACTTGTGGCTTGGGGTTTATTGCTTGTGCAAGAAATAAAATTCACATTAATATACATGTTCTTTCTATGTTGATAAATTCAGGGGGTTTGTTGAAAAAGCTTACACTCTGAAGTCATTTTTAGGTTATAATGAGCTATATAGATACTCTTAAAGGCAGATAAGATCATTCAAGAAATTCCATAACCAGCACATGGCTCAGTCAACAATAACATTTTTACAGATAAAAGCAATTAAAATTTCCTGTAAACATTATTCCTTTCATAAAAATCTTGTTAATTACAAAGTCCAGTGAGTCTCCCATTTTGTGTGGACTAAGATGGCTGTTAATGATGTGTATTTGATGAGTGGTACATTGTAGGCTAAGACAATACAAGTCTCCGTCCAGGACTTAAAACATTTTGACAGATTAATATCTAAATTAAATGATTTGTATAACCTTATTCATCAGAAAAGATTAAATTATCTGGAGCATAAGATGCGTAGGTTAGGTTGATTGGCCATGCTAAATGGACCCTCAGTGTGGGATTATCCAGCCGCACTCACCCCCAAAACCAGAAAATCCCACCCAAGGTCAACGGACCTTTGTCTAGATCGTGTCCCACTCGCTACGATTCCCGTGGCGGGCAGGATGGGAAAATTCCGTCCTCAGTGTCAGGGAGATTAGAATGGTAAAAACGTGGGATTACAAGGTTAGGGTCTGGGTGGGGTTGTCAGTGTAGGCTCGATGGACTGAATGCACTGTAGGGATTCAATGATAACATCTGTTCTTATTGCATCAAAAGACTGTGCTGAATGCTCTAAAATTAATGAAATTTGTATTATCTAATAGTTACCAAGCATATAACACTTGACATCGTTTCATTGACTTTTCTCTTTTGTGTCATAACATAGAACATAGAACAGTACAGCACAGAACAGGCCCTTCGGCCCACGATGTTGTGCCGAGCTTTATCTGAAACCAAGATCAAGCTATCCCACTCACTATCATCCTGGTGTGCTCCATGTGCCTATCCAATAACTGCTTAAATGTTCCTAAAGTGTCTGACTCCATGATCTGTACTAATAAAATGACTACAAAGTACTGTACTAAAGATGTATATATGTGTATAAGCTGTTTAGTTATGTCTAACTCGTTCTGGGGAGATGTTCCTTAATATGGTGTCAGTATGTACATTGTCTTAAGCTGCATTTTAGTGCAAGTCGACAATGTGAAAGGAACAACGTTAAATCCAAAAGTTTTGTTTTAAAGTGTACTGCTCAATTTCCCTCTTGTCTATTCTTAGAATGTAGTCGTCAGAGGTAAAAGGGCTGTGTCATTAAAACAACATTATGCCGGAGAAAGTGAAATCAACTTTTGAGGCTGATACTTCAAAACTGATAGGAAAACTGCAGGAAATACTACACCACAGGTTTGGCAGCATCTGTGGAGGGAGAAACAGAGTTCAGAGCGTAACCGAATAACCTGAAACAATGGGTGGAATCTTGTGCCCTTCCCCGTGGGCAGTTTGATGGTAAGGAGATATTTAATCAGGTCATCTTCTCACCTCCACTGAAATTAAGCCCATTGCAGGGAGGCCCACGGAAGGTATGCCCTCCGCACTGCCAATTAAGGTCCTTAAGTGAGAACGTAATGCTGATTTATGGGCTACTACTGGTATTTATCCAACTTCAGGGCTCGTCATGCGAGGAGCATGACAAACAAACCTTGGCATATCTGCTGGTGAGCTCCCAGGTGGGGTCCTTCGTTCAAAGGCACTCATGCTCACCGAGGGATCTGGCATCAGGAAGGGATCCACTGAGAGCCACATCCCCAGTCCTTGCTGCTAACCGCCTCCATGCCATGACCTCTTCCCGCCATCACTCACCTGTGCCTGGGTCCCTCCATGATCTAAAGCCTCAGGTGTGAGGTAATGGCAAGCAGGCACAACTTGACGGGAGGCAGACTCGCCATTGGCCAGTTAAATACCACAGTGGCACAAGATGCCATCGCAAAAAGAGCGAGAATCTTCATTGTCTCTACAAGAGTCCGCCTGATAATTCTGCACAGATGCTGCTGAACTTGTTGAGTATTTTAGCATTTTTTGTTTTTATTGCAGATTTCCAGCATCTGCAGTAGTTTGCTTTTGGATTAAAAATTGAAAATAGATTAGGAATTGTTAAAAAAATTAGTTTGGATTAATTTGAGAAGTAAATTTCTTATATAGTGGGCGGCACAGTGGATGGCACGGTGGCACAATGGTTAGCACTGCTGCCTCACAGCACGAGGGATCCAGGTTCAATTCCTGTCTTGGGTGACTTTGTGGTGTCTGCACGTTCTCCCCGTGTCTGCGTGGGTTTCCTCTGGTTGCTCCGGTTTCCTCCCGCACTCCAAAGATGTGCGGGTTAGGTTTATTGGCCATGCTAAATTGCCCCTTCATATCGGGGGATTAGCAGGGTAAATGCGCGGGGTTACGGGGATAGGGCCTGGGTGGGATTGTTGTCAGTGTAGGCTCGATGGGCCAAATGGCCTCCTCCAGCACTGTAGGGATTCCATGATTCTATGATTCTATATTGTTACCCAGTTCTGTTAATGAACAGATGTACAATGGAGACGAAGAAAGAAGGGACATTATTTTCCAATGAGCAATGGTTCAAAAGTCCTGAACAATTTATGGAAGAGTTCCTCCATGAATAGGATGAACTGAAAATTCTAACCATTGCTTCGTGTATTCTATTGAAAAAAGTATGTAAGCAAAGTAGAAGAACTCATGTTAAATAAAATTTTAATATAATTTAAATGTTCTGAAACACAGTACAATAGAAATCCTAAACTGATCACAATATTTTAGTTTGCAAAATGGTAATTAATTGTTGTCATTTCAAATTGTCGCATTGCTTACTGTTTACTTATTGTTTATGGGGCGTTGCTTATTGTAATTGGAGGGAAGTTTAATTTTTTTTATTTGTTCATGGAATGTGGGCGTCACTGGCTGGTCCAGCATTTATTGCCCATTCCTGAGTGCATTTAAGAGTCAACCACATTGCTGTGGCTCTGGAGTCACATGTAGGCCAGACCGGGTAAGGACGGTAGATTTCCTTCTCTAAAGGACAGAAGTGAACCAGATGGATTTTAACAATAACCGACAATTGTTTTATGGTCATCATTAGACTTCCAATTCCAGATTTTTATTGAATTCAAATTTCACCATCTGCCATGGTGGGATTCGAACCCGGGTCCCCAAAGCATTACCCTGGATCTCTGGATTACTAGTCCAATGACAATACCACTATGCCACTCCCCACCTCAATTAATTCATAAATTATTAAAAAATACATTATATATTTTCAGTTTATGATATGCTAATTAACCAGCAATTGTTCTGAGTCCAATTAAATATTTATTTAATGTCTGTCATTGTTTATCTGGTACCCCTGCATGTCCAAATAACTACAAAATCCATGTCTACAGGATACAACACCTAGTGTTGTCGGCCATTGAGACATAGGAGAATTATTACTGCTGAGAATTCAGCGTGAATTAATTCAATTATTTTTATTATTACATCATAAATATTTGCAAAGAAGGGGTTGTAAACAGGAGACTTACCAATAAATCTAATAGGGAATTCAGGAGAAACTTCTTTCCATAGAGAGTGGTTAAATCATAATTCATTACTGAAAGAAGCAGCCGAGGCAATAGCATGGGTTTGAGGGGAAGCTAGATTAACACAGGGGGGAGAAAAGAATAGGCAGGTTATCCTGTTAGGGTGGTATGAATTTTGTACCATCTATAAGATCCACTACAGCAACTCAACAAGCTTGCTTCAATAGAACCTTCCAAACTTGTGACCTCCACTGCTTAGAAGGCTTAGAGCTGCAGACTCATGGGAACACCGCTATCTGCAAGTTCCTCTCCAAGCCACACACCATCTCAGTGGCCCTGCCGAGATTACAGAGGGGCCTGTCCTCTGTTTGTACCAGGAGAATGGAATGTCTGGCTGCCCTCCTTAATAAGTTGCCGTCGCTGTCAGCAGCTCTCAATTGCCTCCTTTTGGCAATATTGCGGAACTCTAACCTCCTTCCGGAGTGTGTTGCCACCTGAAAAATTGCTTCAGCAAAATCTTGCCATACGTCAGAATACGTCAAATCAGTCCGCAACATGAGTGAGCCAGAATCTTGTCACCATTCATGCCAACGGGATTTTCCCATCCCGCTACAGTGAACAGAGATTTGGCTCGCCGCAAAATTCTCCGACCTCGCTGCAACGGGAGCATGATGTGGATGGCAGGTAAGATCGCGCCCCACCTGTCCATAAATTCTGCCCATTGAAAAGCAAAAAAATTGCCAGTTTTCTCAATTTCACTTCTAGATTTACGATTAGGCATAATTGATCAATAAGGGGACCAAGAGTTACGGGGAGAAGGCAGGGGAATGGGGATGAGAATCACATCAGCGATGATTGAATGGCGGAGCAAGCTCGATGGGCCAAATAGCCTAATTCTGCTCCTATATCTTATGGCCTCATGGTCTTACAGGCAATGTACAATTTGTGTATATTTCCTGAGAAGATGTAAGTCACCCTCACGGAGATCATCGTAACTCCACCTGTACCATGGCAAAACCATTTATTTTCAAGCAAAAGAACTGTTTTATTTGAACAATTGTGGGGAAAAAAATCGCAAACGGATAATTTTAAAATGATAATAAAAGGAAGCATTTGAGATCCAAACAGAAAGAGAATAAAAGGAAGGAAGCTTAAGCAAAAGCAAAAAAGACAATAGGAGGGCAGAAGCATAGTTGAAGGAAGAGACACTTATTTTATCAATGAGCCAATGGCAATGGAAAACAATAAGTAATGAAAAATTAGAAACTGATCAGACACTCATACGATGACCATTGAAAATAGACAGAAGTAGTAGATACCACTGATGATAGCAGGTAGTGGCGATTCTTTTATGCTTTTAAGATTTGAGAAACACATGTAATTTGCAAGTGTCCTGAAAACAATAGGAAATATGGACTCATTACCACTCTGACAATAGGTAATTAATTGAAACAACAACTAGAAATACCAGGTACAATGAAGTAGGAATGCTTGGCAGGAGACCAACATATGTCTATAGTTCCGTGACAAAAAAAGGAAATTCTGGAAAAACCTAGCAGGTCTGGCAGCGGAGAGAAAAACAGAATTAACATGTTGAGTCCACATAACTCTACTTCAGAGCTAAAGACAGGGAGATATATGATGGATTATATACTGTATGAGATTGGGTGGAACAGCAAGAGCAGAGTAGAAGGTCAAAGATAGGTGGGAGTTAAGAGTACATACGTATGAACTTACATAAGAATTTGGAGCAGAAGTAGGCCATTCGGCCCCTCAAGCCTACTCCGCCTTTCAATAAAATCATGGCTGATCTGTCCCACATTCCCTCCTATCCCCGATAACCTTTCATCTCCTTGTTAATCAAGAATCTACCTAGCTCTGCCTTAAAAAGATTAAAAGAATCTGTTTCCACTGCTTTTTGAGGAAGAGAGTCCCAAAGCCTCACCCTCCTCATTTCTGTCTGAAATGAGCAAACACTTACTTTTAAAAAGTTACCCCTAGTTCTAGATCCTCCGACAAGAGGAAACATCCTCTCCATATTCCACCTTGTATATACTTCTCAAGATCTTAAAGTTTCAATCAAGTCACCTCTTACTGTTTTAAACTCTAGTGGATACAAGCCTATCCTCCCCAGCCTTTCCTCATAACCCAGCCCACCTATTCCTGGTATTAGTCTCGTAAAACTTCTTTAACACATTACCATCTTTCCTTAAATAAGGAGATCAATACTGTGTGCAATATCCAGATATGGTCTCACCAATACCTTGTACAATTGAGGCAAAAATCTCCCTGCTTTTGTAGTCAATTCCCCTCACAATAAACAATAACATTTGATTAGCCTTCCTAATTACTTGCTGTACCTTTATGCTAGCCTTTTGTGATTCATGCACTAGAACTCCCAGATCCCTCTGTACCTCACAGCTCCGCAATCTCTCACCGTTTAGATAGTAAGCTTCTTTTTATTCTTCCAGCCAAAATTGATGACTTTACATTTATCCACACTATACTCCATTTGCCGGATGCTTGCCCACTCACTAACCTTCTTACGTCCTCTTCACAAGTTAATTTCCTGCCTATCTTTGTGTCCTTAGTGAATTTAGCAACCATACCTTCAGTTCCTTCATCAAAGTCATTGATATAAATTGTAAAATGTTGAGACACCAGCACTGATCCCTGTAGTAAACCATTCCTCACATCCCGACAACATGACAAAGACCCATTTATGCCAACTTTCTCTTTCCTGTTAACCAGCTAATCTTTAATCTACGCCAATATGTTACCCGTGATACCATGAGCTTTTATTTTGTTCAATAATCTTTTATGTGTCACCTTATGAAATGCCTTTTGGAAATCTGGGGTGGGGGGGGGGGGGGGGGCTGTGATCTTACCGTTGCGTCCTGCCGGCGGGGCAGGGCAAGGGGTAAAATCACACGAGAGCCAAGAAATCAGGTTCACGACCATTTTCTCGCCTCTCACAATCTTACCAGTACTGGATATCCGGCGCGATCAGCCTCGTGCCCAATTCCGGTGCAAGGCTGAATAATTTATTTAAATTAAATTTGCATGTGTTTAGAATTGATTTAATGAGCCCGGGAAGTTATTGTCTGGGCTCACTTGCCTCTGCGGCCTCGCTGGGAGAGGTTCACTCTGGCGAAAACCACAGCTTGTCCCCAACAACAAGGACCAGTCATGATGGCTTCGCCAGTAGAACTGGAGGCCATTGAGGCCACCCGGGGAGGTTGGGGAGCAAGGGGCAGGCCCCTTGATCAATGCCAACCTGGCAGTGCCCACCGGGCACTGGACAGTGTCAAGGGGGCAGCGCCATACTGGCGGTGGCTGGTTGGTGGTTGGAGGGGACCCACTGCCACTCTGCATTAAGGATCAGTGGGGGGAGGGAGGGGGACAATCAGGGCTGGCCATGGGGGGGTTTGGGCTGGCGATCACGGGATGGGGTCAGGACAGCGATCACGGTGGCGGGGTGGGGGGGGGGGGAGGCGGGGGAGGGAGAACAGGGGGGGATCAGTCTGGTTGGGGGCGGTTGCGGGATCGATTGGACGGGCGGATGGGGAGGTCATGGTAGGCCGCAGTGCCTTGTGGTGGTTGGGCGTTTTGTTTTGGCAGGCTGAGAGCATCAGAGGCACCCAGCGTGACAGGCTTCTGCTGCTAGACACCTGCACAATTGCACCCTCTGCTGCTCTCAGCCAGCATTTGGGTGATTTAAGCCCAGCCTCCGCCCTGTAGGTGAGAAACTGTTTCTGATGTTTCTTTACTCTAAGTGGATAAGATAGCAGATTTGAACTCGCCCAAAAAACGGATCAGAAACTCTCTCGTTTTCATGCCTGCCCTGGACTTACAATTTTTTTGATAAGCTCGCCCCCTGAGTACAGAACCTTGCTTCGTTTCACCCTACATTACATCCCTTTATCCTCAGCACATGTGACTCCTTCAACGAACTCCAGTTAATTAGTTGAACATGATTTCCCTTTCACAAAACCATGTTGAATCCGCCTGTTTGCCTTGAATTTTTCCAAGAGCCCTGCTATAACATCTTTAATAATGGCTTCTTACATTTTCCCTCTGACAAATGTTGGGCTAACTAGCCTGTAGTTTCCTTCTTTCTGTCTCCGTCCCTTCTTGAATAAAGGTAAGATAGCAGAATGTGCCAATGGGAGAACAAAGGTCAGTGCTCAGTGAAAGCAAAACTAAAGAACAAGTGACAGATGGCCAGTAATTGGAGGGAGGAGCAGGGTGATTTACACTGGGACAAAAAATGTTTGGATTTTAAAAAGGGGTCAAGATGGAGGAGAATTTCACAGTTTAAAATTTTTGAACTCAATGTTGGGTCCTGAAAGCTGTAACCTAATCGGAAGATAAGGTGCTGCTCCTCCAGTTTGAGTTGGGCTTCACTGGAGCATTGCAACAGGCCGGGGACGGACATGTGGGCATGAGAATAAGGTGCTGAGTTGAAATAGTAAGCAGCAGAAAGGTTGGGGTCATGCTGGGTTCTGCAAAAGCGTTCAGCCAATTTGCGTTTAGTCTCCCTATTGTAGAGGAGACTGCATTGGGAGCAGTGAATGTAGCAGGCCAAATTGTAGGAGGTGCAAATGTAACGGTGCTTTGCCTGAATGGAGTGTTTGGGGCTTTGAACCATGAGGAGAGAGGAGGTCAAGGGGCAGGTGTTGCACCTTCTGTGATTGCAAGGGAATCATAGAATCCCTACAATGCAGGAAGCCATTCAGCCCATCGTGCCTGCACTAACAACAATCCCACCCTATCCCCATAACCCCATATATTTACCCTACTAATCCCCCTCAAAACTAGGGTCAATTTAGCATGGCCAATCAACCTAACCCGCACTTCTTTGAACTGTGGGAGGAAACCCGAGCACCCGGAGGAAACCCACGCAGAAGTGCGATGGGAAGGGGATGAGGAGTTGGGATGAAGGAAGAGTGGACCATGGTGTCACGGAAGGAGCGGTCCCTGCAGAATGCTGACAGAATGGGGAGGGGAAGACGTGTTTTGTGGTGGGATCATGCTGGATTTGAGGGAAATAGTGGAGGATGGTCCTTTAAATGCAGAGGCTGGTGGGGTGGAAAATGAGTATAATGGATCCAACATGGTTCTGGTATGGAGGGGAAAGGGTGAGGGCAGAGGTGCAAGAAATGGGTTAACCCCGCCTATCAACCATGGAACCTCAGTGGAAAAGACTTGAAACATTGGGCCCGATTTTACCATCAAGTTGCGCCCATTTTTGGGTGCGAAAACTTGGTAAAGTCAGGCGTGAGGCGAGTAGCATGATCCGCGCCTGCCTCTGCGCCGTTTCCCCCTTTACCAAGGCCCGAAAATGGCCTCCATCTGGACCGGGCCCGAAACGGGCGCAACGGCATTTAAATGCATTTGCAAACATTTAAATTGACTTTAATGGGCTGTATGCCCAAACTTACCAGCACTTCCCCCTTTACCACCACGTTTGCCCATCCAGATTTGGCGCGAAACAGACATAGTCCGCAAAGGTCTGATTCGGGCACTCCAACATCTGAGGAGGTAAGCGCCGAGCTTCTGGCGGCTCTCTGACTCAGATCAGTGGGGGTGGGTAGTAGGGGGGAGGAGGGGCACGGGTCAAATGTCTCTTTGACTCAGATCGGGGGGTGCGGGAGGTGGGTCAGATGGCTCTCTGACTCAGATCGGTGGGGGGGGGGAGGCGGAGGTGGGTGGGGGAACCGCTGCCACTCTGCATTATGATTGGTGGGGGGGGGGAACGGGGGCGCCTGCTGCCATTCTGCCTGTGATCGGTGGGAGGAAGGGGGGCAGGGGGCGGTGATCGGTCTGGGTAGTGGGGGGATAAGGGGGTCATGAATGTTGTGGGGGTGGGGCAATGTCTGTGGGGGTCAGGGGGAAGCATTATCCAGCCCAGGAGTGATGTGGCAGGGAAGCGTTTTTTAATCTTTTTTTTCTGCGTATGCGCAGTTGGTGGCGCCGATTGGAGCGGCAGTGTTTCGGGCGTGTTAAGCCCCGCCCACAGGCTTCTGCAGCGCGATTCAGAATTACTGCTTTTTTTCAGGCAGAGTTCAGCCTGAGAACAGGTCTAAAAGTCGGATCTGAAACACTCTGAGTTTCAAGTCCGCCCAGCACTTAGAATGAAAATGGTAAAATAGGACCCATTAACTCTGTTTCTTGTTCCACAGATGCTGCCCAGACCTGCTGAGTCTTTCCTAAATTTGTTTGATTCCAGCCTCCGCAGCATTTTGCTTTTATTTATACTTCTGTGCTTCCCTACACACATGCATGGTAAATGACTGGATATGAATATGTTTAGTTTCTATATGTGCAAAACTGTTAGTTTTATCCCTGAAGAAAATTGAATATATTTGTGGAGTAAGAATTTGGCCAGGTTCAAACATTCAGTGAACCAACACAAACTCATTTAGCTTGGATTCTCAATTTTAGTTTGGCATTTACCCTTACTGTTGGCATGACAAATTGGTGTCTACAACAAAGCAGATTCAATTAATTGATAAATATTATGAAGTGACCACAGAACGCAAGGCCTTGAACTGAAAGAATTGGAGAAAGGTTTCACTGTTCATCTTGCTAAGACAGGCACCACATCAGAGGAAAAGTGGATTGACAGAGAAAATTGTTTCCAGGTGTACCTTCCAAAAGACCACAAGCAGTTAGCCAATAAAGCGCAGCTGCACAAGCCCAATTGGGCATTCTTATGAAATAGGCCTCCTAAAGCTGTAAGTGTTGAACACACAGTTTATCCTTTCTGTATTTTTATTATGTATAACAATCTTAACAGCAATGGATCCACTTTGGTGGGAGGTATAGATATGAAAGGTCATTTTAAATGGTAAGAAAGTGTAGGTGTACAAAAGAACCTGGGTGTCCTCATAAATAAGCCACTGAAAGCTAAATGCAGGTGCAGCAAGCAATTAGGAAAGCTAACAGTATGTACGAGAATTGGAGTGCAGGAGGAGTTAGCACTGCTGCCTCACAGTACCAGGGACCCGGGTTCGATTCTCGGTTTGCGTCACTGTCGGTGTGGAGTTTGCACATTCTCCCTGTGTCTGCGTGAATTTCCTCCGGATGCTCCGGTTTCCTTCCACAGTCCGAAAGACATGCTGGTTAGGTGCATTGGTCATGCTAAATTCTCCCTCAGTGTACCCGAACAGGTGTCATAGTGTGGCAACTAGGTGATTTTCACAGTAACTTCATTGCAGTGTTAATGTAAGCCTACTTGTGACTAATAAATAAACTTACTTAAGTCTTGCTTCAATTGTATAGAACTTTGGTTAGACCACATCAGGAGTACCAGGGCGACATGGTAGTACAGTGGTTAGCACTGCTGCTTCACAGCGCCAGGGACATGGGTTCGATTCCCAGCTTGGGCCACTGTCTGTTTGGGTTTCTGCCGGGTGCTCTGGTTTCCTCCCACTTTCTGAAAGATGTGCTGGTTAGGTGCATTGACCTGAATAGGTGCCGGACTGTGGCGACTAGGGGAATTTCACAGTAACTTCATTACAGTGTTAATGTAAGCCTTACTTGTAACTAATAAATAAACTTTAACTTTACTTTTTACTCTGTGCAATTTTGATCCCATTACCAAAAGGATACTTTTTCCCAGGATGGAGGGACTGTCCTATAAAGAGACATTTGGAAAACTAGGCTAATATTCTCTAGAGCTTTGAAGAATGAGAGATGATCTTATTGAAACCTACAAAATACTAATATTCCTTTATAACATCTGCCTTTTTAAAAATGACCAGAAAGTCTTTCAATAAGGTCATGGGATGTGCAAAAAACACCTCAGCATTTTGCTATTTTTATGTGCAAAAAAAAAGATAATATTATAAAATGGATTATTCGAACAATAATAATATAGAACAGAATTATTAAGCAAGTTGTGCACAAATTAGAATAATCACAGTATCAGGGACCCAGATTCGATTCCAGCCTCAAGTGACTGTGCGGAGTCTGCACGTTCTCCCCATGTCTGCGTGGGTTTCCTCTGGGTTTCCTCCCACACTCCAAAGATGTGCACGTTAGGTGGATTGACCATACTAAATTGCTCCTTAGTGTCTAAAAATGTGTAGATTGGGTGGATTAACCATGGTATATCCGTAGGATTACAGGGATAGGCCTGGTTAAGATGCTTTTTTGGAGAGTCACTGCAGACTTGATGGGCTGAATGGCCTCCTTCTGCAGTGTAGGAGTTCTATAATTATGATGTGGAGATGCTGGCGTTGGACTGGGGTAGGCACTGTAAGAAGTCTCACAACACCAGGTTAAAGTCTAACAAGTACCAAATAAACCTGTTGGACTTTAACGTGCTGTTGTGAGACTTCTTACTGTTCAATAATTAGTAAGGCTAATTGGCGAAGCTAAAATATATCAAACACAAAATATTGGAGATTAAAGTAAAATTCCTGAGAAATTTTGATTCTTCCCCTTTCTATCTTGCTAGAAATCTACAGTACAGGCAGGGTAGCACAGTGGTTAGCGCTGCTGCTCCACAGCGCCAGAGACCTGGGTTCGATTCCCGGCTTGTGTGGAGTTTGCACGTTCTCCCCGTGTCTGCATGGGTTTCCTCCAGGTGCTCCGGTTTCCTCCCACAGTCCAAAAGACATGCTGGTTAGGTTCGTTGACCCAAACAGGCGATGGAGTGAGGCGACATGGGGAATTTCACAGTAACTTCATTGCAGTGTTAATTAAGCCTGACTTGTGACTAATAAATGAACTTTAGTTACTTTATCATATTCATGGTGTAGTTATTCACGTGAGTTCCAGAGGCTATTGAATTGTGGGTGTCCTCGACAATGTGCATTGACACATATTTTTAGAAAGGTTTGTTGCTTTTCAATCAGGAGTTAAAATCCAGGTTGACTTCCTGCTCCATAAACCAGCGCAGGTTGCATGATAGAGAAGGGAATCTGGAATGTCATGAATAGAACTTAAAGAAGGATCAAGTTATAGTAACTTGTTTAGACATTCATAGTACCAGCCCTTTGAATGCATTCAAGATAATTGTCTGTACTGGAAGTACCTCATTGACATTTATCAGTCCATTTTATCAATGTCTGGCAGAAAGCCCAATTTAAAAGACAGACAATGTGGCCCGAATATTGCAGTAATAATGACAGTGAGACAATCCACATTCACCTCAGGACATTCACATCATTCCTTAAACTGACAACAACTAATGGAGCCCACGGGGGGGAATTTTCCTGTCCCACGCGTCACGGGAATCGGAGCAGGCGGGAGGACAAACCATGGAACGGTCCATTGACCTTGGGCCGCGTCACCCCGAAACTGGAAAATCCCACCACACACGCGTGCAGTTAAACAGAGACATCCAGAAATCTTTGGCAGTTACTCCATGATTTTCCAAAGTAAGTAGTCTCACAACACCAGGCTAAAGTCCAACAGGTTTATTTGGTAGCATGAGCTCTCGGAGCATTGCCCCTTCACCTGATGAAGGAGCAGCGCTCCGAAAGCTCGTGCTACCAAATAAACCTGTTGGACTTTAACCTGGTGTTGTGAGACTACTTACTGTGCCTTCCCCAGTCCAACGCCGGCAACCTATGGAGCAGGAAGTCAACCTGGATTTTAACTCCTGATTGAAAAGCAACAAACCTTTCTAAAAATATGTGTCAATGCACATTGTCGAGGACACCCACAATTCAATAGCCTCTAGAACTCACGTGAATAACTACATCATGAATATGATAAAGTAACTAAAGTAACTAAGGGCAGCACGGTGGTTAGCACTGCTGCTTCACAGCTCCAGGGTCCCGGGTTCGATTCCCAGCTCAGGTCACTGTCTGTGTGGAGTTTGCACATTCTCCTCGTGTCTGCGTGGGTTTCCTCCGGGTGCTCCGGTTTCCTCCCACAGTCCAAAGATGTGCGGGTTAGGTTGATTGGCCAGGTTAAAAATTGCCCCTTAGAGTCCTGGGATGCGTAGGTTAGAGGGATTAGCGGGTAAATATGTGGGGGTAGGGCCTGGGTGGGATTGTGGTCGGTGCAGACTCGATGGGCCGAATGGCCTCCTTCTGCACTGTAGGGTTTCTATGAATATTCTATGAACTCCACATCATGATTTTCCAAAGGTTGTGCAATTGATATCCACTGCTCCTCACTGTCCTGGAATGCAATATATGGAAACTCACTGATGCCACTTTCCAAAATGGTGTTGCTGATATGACTTCCGTCTTCCAAAATCGTGGTTTTCCACCCTGTGTTTGATAGGGCTCACAGCCATGTACGACCCATCCCTTGAGCCACTGTTACATAAGAACATAAGAAATAGGAGCAGGAGTAGGCCATCTAGCCCCTCGAGCCTGCCCCGCCATTCAATAAGATCATGGCTGATCTGAAGTGGATCAGTTCCACTTACCCACCTGATCCCTATAACCCCTAATTCCCTTACCGATCAGGAATCCATCTAGAACATAGAACATAGAACAGTACAGCACAGAACAGGCCCTTCAGCCCACGATGTTGTGCCGAGCTTTATCTGAAACCAACATCAACCTATCCCACTCCCTATCATCCTGGTGTGCTCCATGTGCCTATCCAATAACCGCTTAAATGTTTCTAAAGTGTCCGACTCCACTATCACTGCAGGCAGTCCATTCCACACCCCAACCACTCTCTGCGTAAAGAACCTACCTCTGATATCCGTCCTGTATCTCCCACCACGAACCCTATAGTTATGCCCCCTTGTAATAGCTCCATCCACCCGAGGAAATAGTCTTTGAACGTTCACTCTATCTATCCCCTTCATCAT
The DNA here is from genome assembly GCF_964213995.1 of Mustelus asterias. NCBI lineage: Eukaryota > Metazoa > Chordata > Chondrichthyes > Carcharhiniformes > Triakidae > Mustelus > Mustelus asterias. The sequence continues at coordinate 27,592,100 of NC_135803.1, read as the reverse complement.
TTTATACACCTCTATTAAGTCTCCCCTCAGCCTCCTCCGCTCCAGAGAGAACAGCCCTAGCTCCCTCAACCTTTCCTCATATGACCTACCCTCCAAACCAGGCAGCATCCTGGTTAATCTCCTCTGCACTCCTTCCAGCGCTTCCACATCCTTCCTATAGTGAGGTGACCAGAACTGCACACAATATTCCAAATGTGGTCTCACCAAGGTCCTGTACAGTTGCAGCATAACCCCACGGCTCTTAAACTCCAACCCCCTGTTAATAAAAGCTAACACACTATAGGCCTTCTTCACAGCTCTATCCACTTGACTGGCAACCTTTAGAGATCTGTGGATATGGACCCCAAGATCTCTCTGTTCCTCCACAGTCTTCAGAACCCTACCTTTGACCCTGTAATCCACATTTAAATTTGTCCTACCAAAATGACTCACCTCACATTTATCAGGGTTAAACTCCATTTGCCATTTTTCAGCCCAGCTTTGCATCCTATCTATGTCTCTTTGCAGCCTACAACAGCCCTCCACCTCATCCACTACTCCACCAATCTTGGTGTCATCAGCAAATTTACTGATCCACCCTTCAGCCCCCTCCTCTAAGTCATTAATAAAAATCACAAAGAGCAGAGGACCAAGCACTGATCCCTGCGGCACACCGCTAGCAACCTGCCTCCAATCCGAAAATTTTCCATCGACCACCACCCTCTGTCTTCGGTCAGACAGCCAGTTACCTATCCAATCGGCCAACTTTCCCTCTATCCCACACCTCCTCACTTTCATCATAAGCCGACCATGGGGGACCTTATCAAACGCCTTACTAAAATCCATGTATATGACATCAACTGCCCTACCTTCATCAACACACTTAGTTACCTCCTCAAAAAATTCTATCAAATTTGTGAGGCACGACTTGCCCTTCACGAATCCGTGCTGACTATCTCGGATTAATCCGCATCTTTCTAAATGGTCGTAAATCCCATCCCTAAGGACCCTTTCCATCAATTTACCAACCACCGAAGTAAGACTAACCGGTCTATAATTACCAGATCTATCCGTGATTTAAACATATTCAACGAGGTAGCCTCCACCACTTCAGTGGGCAGAGAATGCCAGAGATTCACCACCCTCTGAGAGAAGAAGTTCCTCCTCAACTCTGTCCTAAACTGACCCCCCTTTATTTTGAGGCTGTGCCCTCTAGTTCTAGTTTCCTTTCTAAGTTGAAAGAATCTCTCCATCTCTACCCTATCCAGCCCCTTCATTATCTTATAGGTCTCTATAAGATCCCCCCTCAGCCTTCTAAATTCCAACGAATGCAAACCCAATCTGCTCAGTCTCTCCTCATAATCAACACCCCTCATCTCTGGTATCAACCCGGTGAACCTTCTCTGCACTCCCTCCAAGGCCAATATATCCTTCCGCAAATAAGGGGACCAATACTGCACACAGTATTCCAGCTGCGGCCTCACCAATGCCCTATACAGATGCAGCAAGACATCTCTGCTTTTATATTCTATCCCCCTTGCGATATAGGCCAACATCCCATTTGCCTTCTTGATCATCTGTTGCACCTGCAGACTGGATTTTTGCGTCTCATGCACAAGGACCCCCAGGTCCCTCTGCACAGCAGCATGTTGTAATTTCTTTCCATTTAGATAATAATCCGATTTGCTATTATTTCTTCCAAAGTGAATAACCTTGCATTTGTTAACGTTATACTCCATCTGCCAGATCCTCGCCCACTCACTCAACCTGTCCAAATCTCTCTGCAGACCTTCTACGCCCTCCACACGATTCACTTTTCCACTTATCTTTGTGTTGTCTGCAAACTTTGTTACCCTACACTCAGTCCCCTCCTCCAGATCGTCTATATAAATGGTAAATAGTTGAGGCCCCAGTACCGATCCCTGCGGCACGCCACTAGTTACTATCTGCCAACCAGAAAAGCACCCATTTATTCCGACTCTCTGCTTCCTGTCGGATAGCCAATCCCCAATCCACGCTAACACCCTACCCCCAACTCCGTGTGACCCAATCTTCCTCAGCAACCTTTTGTGAGGCACCTTATCACACGCCTTTTGGAAATCCAAAAACACTGTTCTCACCCCCTCCCTCCCAAAACCAGGATAGGGTCCCCTTTGTCCTCACTTTTCACCCACAAGCCTCCACATTCAAAGGACCATCCTCCACCATTTCCACCAACTCCAGCACGATGCCACTACTCAACATATCTTCCCCTCAACCCCCATGTCAGCATTCCACAGGGACCGTTCAAACTCCACACAGCCAGTGACCCAAACCGGGAATTGAACCCGGGTCCCTGGCACTGTGAGGCAGCAGTGCTAAACACTGCGCCATCCATATGCAGCATGAAAATTTCAAAACAAATTAAATCACAGATCTGTATATTCAGTACAATAACTATATAAAATCTTGGTTAGGCCGTATTTGGAGTATTGCATGCAGCTCTGGTCATCACATTACCAAAAGGATGTGGAAGCTTTGGAAGCTCACATTTACTAACATTGTTCTCCATCTACCAGACCCTCACCCACTCACTTAGACTATCTATATCCCTTTGCATTCTTTCAGTGTCCTATGCACATTTTGCGCTGCCACTCATCTCACTGTCAGCTGCAAATTTTGACACACTACACTTGGTCCCCAAGTCCAAATCATCTATGTAAATCGTAAACAATTGCGGTCTCAACAGTGATCTCTGAGGCACACCACTAGTCACTAATCGCCAACCAGAAAAACACCTATTTAGCCCCACTCTTTGCTTTCTGTTAGTTAACCAAACCTCTATCCATGCTAATACATTACCCATAACACCGTGCACCTTTATCTTATGCAGCAGCCTTTAGTGCGGCACTTTGCCAAATGCCTTTTGGAAATGCAGATACACCACATCCACAGGTTCCCCATTGTCCACCATGTTCTCAAAGAATTCCACCAAATTAATCAAACATGACCTGCCCTTCATGAATCCATGCTGCGTCTTCCCAATGGGACAATTTATATCCAGATGTCTTGCTATTTCTTCCTTGATGATAGATTCAAGCATTTTCCCTACTATAGGAGTTAAGCTAACCGGCCTATAGTTACCCAGCTTTTGTTTACTTCCTTTTTTAAACAGTGGCATAACATTTGCTGTTTTCCAATTTGTGGAAACCACCCCAGAGTCCAGCGATTTTTGGTAAATTACCACGAGTACATTTGCTATTTCCCACGCCATCTCTTTTAATGCCCTGGGATGCACTCCATCAGGGCCAAGTGACTTTTCTACCTATAGCCCCATAAGCTTGCCCAACACTACCTCTTTAGTGATAATGATGGTTTCTAAGTCCTCACCTGCCATGGCCTTCTTGTCATCAATTTTTGGCATGTTATTTGTGTCTTCCACTATGAAAACCGACACAAAATACCTGTTGAACCTCAGGCGAGGGGGGAATGTTTAAGGGAGATGTGTGGGGGAAGTTTTTCACGCAGAGAGTGGTGGGTACCTGGAACACGCTGCCGGAGGAGGTGGTGGAAGCAGGCACATTAGCAACATTTAAGAGGCATCTGGATGGGTGCATGAATAGGGAGGGAATCGAGGGATACGGACCGAGTAAGGGCAGAAGGTTTTTTTTTCAGTTTAGTTCGGGCATCATGATTGGCACAGGCTTGGAGGGCTGAAGGGTCTGTTGCTGGAATGTATTTTATTTGTTCTTTAATACATTGCATTGCATGATACCCTGCCTCTTCAACCCCTAATAATTTCTTGGCACTTGTAATTTTGGAAAATAATTTGAGAGGCGATGACTTGCATCCACTCATTTGATTTTGGAGATTTCCTTTCTCTCTGGCATTTGTTTCAAGTCATCTTAGCCAATCTATAATCTGTTCTGATGAAGGGTCATCGACCCGAAATGAAACTCTGTTTCTCCTCACAGATGCTGCCTGACCTGCCGATTATTTCCAGGACTATTTGTAACCTTTTCTCATTCACACTTTTTGTAGTGTACATTATCCCACAAGGAACAATTATATAAACAACATTCAGTAGATATGCTACCTTCAGTACACCCACTATACAGTATCTCACTTAAAATATTTGATGAATAGAATCCCAAATCCCAAGTGGAGTCACAGGTGGACAGAGTGGCGAAGAAGGTATTCGGCATGCTTAATGCATCCAATGGTCAGAACATTGAATACAGGAGTTGGGACGTCTTGTTGAAGTTGTACAAGACATTGGTAAGGCCACACTTGGAATACTGTGTACAGTTCTGGTCACCCTATTATAGAAAGGATATTATTGAACTAGAAAGAATGCAGAAAAGATTTACTAGGATGCAACCGGGACTTGATGGTTTGAGTTATAAGGAGAGGCTGGATAGAGTGGAACTTTTTTCTCCGGAGAATAGAAGGCTGAGGGTTGATCTTATAGAGGTCTATAAAATAATGAGGGGCACAGATCATCTAGATAGTAAATATCTTTTCCCAAAGGTAGGGGGCATTGGTTTAAGGTGAGAGGGGAGAGATACAAAAGGGTCCAGAGGGACAATTATTTCATGCAGAGGGTGGTGAGTGTCTGGAACAAGCTGCCAGAGGTAGTAGTAGAAGCAGGTACAATTTTGTCTTTGAAAAAGCATTTAGACAGTTACATGGGTAAGATGGGTATAGGGATATGGGCCAAATGCGGGCAACTGGGACGAGCTTAGGGGTTTAAAAAAAAAAGGATGGCATGGACAAGTTGGGCCAAAGGACCTGTTTCCATGCTGTAAACCTCTATGACTCTGACTCTATAACTCTAAATCCACTAAATCCACAAGAACCGATGTTTTGGCAGCCCAAGTTATTTTTAACAACATTCTTAATCTTCTTCCCTTCCTGAGTTAAAGAATAACATTTCCCATTCTCAACTATCAAAAGTATTATGAAGCCAACTGCACTGGAACACCGATCAAGAAGATTAGTATGTGAAGCATCACTAGAAATGGTAACCTTTATATTTATGAATGACCTGGGGATGGGAACTTAAGCACACATTTATCCAGACGTCACTTTCTGAATACGTTACTTGTTCTTGAAACATTCCTTACATTCGGTGTTTCATCATAGTACTTAACACCAAAGACACAAAACCTATGATCTGGTTGTACCGATGGTCGAACTTATTCAACCGACAGTCAAGCTTCATAATTATTCTGTCTTTGTAGATATCATTTTGTCATGATGACCTATTACACTTAACTGGGAGAAACACTCTCTAAGTAGGATTGCTGATTTAAAGTTATTCTCGGCTCACTTTGCTGAACATAACCCAAGATGAAAGTCCCACAAAGCTGAACTCCCAGTTTTAAATTCTGCTCTAATCTAATGAATCATCACCCTATAAGAAATCATAAACCTGCATCATGAAGATGCTAGAATGTTTCCTATTATGGTACTAATAAAACATTGCAGGATCTGCTTTTAGTTCAACACAGCCCATTTTGAACAAAACAAATCTCAATCCAAACATACCACACCCTGGAGGCATCATTCAGGCCAGATAATTTGTCTTTAGAACGTGTTGCCTTTTTGGGCAGTTTCAGATACTTATCTCTAAAAAGAATCACCCTTGCAGAAATGTGGTTTTAGACTTGATTGATGTCTGCTCGCGTGATTAAGTGGCCAATAGAGCTTAAAAAACACGTTTCCAACTGTGGAAGAAACCCCTCTAAGATCTCTGTCATCCAGTTGCTCTTAAAAACCAAGCAAGTAGCCTCACCACATTCTTAGAAGTTCGATGTGCATGGACTTTTTCAACATAAATCCACCCGATGTGACAGAGCTGCTGGGCCTATTTACAATCCATCAAAATGAACTCTCAACTCTCCAACTTTCTCTGTTTGTCTCTCTTAATTTATCCTCAAGTTTATTGGCAGCCACCAAGCTTCATGATTATAACCCCATATGCATCGGGTTATGTTGTGAGGCTCCTCTGTATCCTCTATTTCCTTTTCTAATCTATTGAAGTTATCGCCTGTACTTTCATTTTAATGATGTGGAGATGCCGGCGTTGGACTGGGGTAAACACAGTAAGCGTTTTAACAGCACCAGGTTAAAGTCCAACAGGTTTATTTGGTAGCAAATACCATTAGCTTTCGGAGTGCTGCTCCTTCGTCAGATGGAGTGGAAATGTGCTCTCAAACAGGGCACAGAGACACAAAATCAAGTTACAGAATACCGATTAGAATGCGAATCCCTACAACCAACCAGATCTTAAAGATACCGACAATGTGAGTGGAGGGAGCATTAAGCACAAGTTAAAGAGATGTGTATTGTCTCCAGACAGGACAGCCAGCAAGTCTAGGAGGCACACAGCTTGCCTGTAGGGATTCGCATTCTAATCAGTATTCTGTAACTTGATTTTGTGTCTCTATGCCCTGTTTGAGAGCAGATTTCCACTCCATCTGACGAAGGAGCAGCGCTCCGAAAGCAAATGGTATTTGCTACCAAATAAACCAGTTGGACTTTAACCTGGTGTTGTTAAAACGCTTACTTTCATTTTTATGCCAGCTCAGACAACTGTTGGGACATCTCCCTCCTGCACCATCAGAGATTCTTTCTTCAATATGTGTGATTGTGAGTGTCACTGTCAAGACCACCATTTGTTGCTTCCCAGTTGCCCGTGAGAAGGTGGTGATGAGCCACTATTTGAACTGCTTCAGTCAATGTGATACATCAACAATGCCTAATATGTTTGATCTCACGACAGTGAACCTACAGTGATACAGTTGCATCTCACCCGAAGGTCTGTGACTTGGGGAGGAGAACTTGCAAGTGGTGGTGTTTCCATGCACCTACTGTTCTTCACCTTCTATGTGGTAAAGACCCTGGGTTTGGTAGACGCAGGTGAAGAACTTTGGCGAGTTGCAGCAGTGCATTATGTAGATGGTACACAGTGCTGCCACTGTGTGCAGGTGACGGAGACAGCAATGCGCCATGCAGATAGGATACAGTGCTTCCACTGTGTGCAGGTGGTGGAGGCAGCAGCGCACCATGTAGATGATATCCAGTGCTGCCACTGTGTGCAGATGGTGGAGGGAGTGACTCATCTCATGGTGGCCAATCTGAACCAACCTGCCCGAGCCAGGCAGTTCTGCTGTGGACGGACCTGTGACACAACACCATCAACACAGCCCAGAATCAGCACCCGATTGATGACTCTATGTTGCAAATCCTAGGCTTCGACCTCCTATGTGGCGAATGGGTCAAACTGAACAGGTCTTACCCTGCCACAGCAACCTCTTCTTTTGGGGACAACATGACTCACCCCTGTGCAACTGTAGCAAAGTGCAAACATGGTGCATATAAATGGCCTGGCCTGTGCTTCAGTGGCAGTCTCACTGCCTTACACCAGGCTGAAGAAGAAGCTGTCAACTGGCTGAAGAACTTCAAATTTGACATCTAGCTGTTCATCAGTGTGATGATAGTAATGGTAGCACTAGGTGGTGGATCGGTTGCTGAGCAACTAGACTGCTTTGACGTGGATGGCGTTGAGCTTCTTGAGTGTTGTCGGAGTTGCACTCATCCAGGCAAGTTGGGAGTATTCCATCACACTCCTGACTTTTCTCTTGTAGATGGTAACCTGGGGATTCTGGCGGTTACTTACGCATTGCAGGATTCCCAGCCTCCCACCTATTCTTGTAGCCACAGTATTTATACGGCTGATACAGTTAAGTTTCTAGTTTATGGCAATTTCCAGGATGTCAGTAGTGAGGGATTCAATCATTGTAATGCCTCTAACTAAAATGAGGAGATAGTTAGATTCTCTATTGTTGGATGGTCATTGCCTGACAATTGTGTGACACTTGCCACTTATCACTTATCCTAAACCTGAATGTTGACCATTCAGACCTCGTTGTATAAGGACCTGGATTGCTTCAATATCTAAGGAGTTGTGAATGATACTGAACAAGGGTGCAATCATCAGGGAACATCCCTACTTCTGACCTATTGATGGAGGGAAGATTGTTGATGAAGTAGGTGAAGATGGTGGACCCTAGCACATTACCTGAGGAACTCCTGCAGTGATGTTCTGGGACTGAGATGATTGGCTTCCAACAATCGCAGCCATCTTCCTGTGTGGCAGACATGAAACCCACTAATGGAGAGTTTCCCATTTCTCATTGACTTCAATTTCACTAGAGGTCCCTGATATTACACCCAGTCAGATACTGCATTGATATTAAGGGCAATCACTCTCACCTCACCTCTGAAATGCATCTCCTTGTTGCCATGAATACTTTTCTAACACTTTGATGAGAAAAATTAGGTTTTGTTAAGGGAATAATGTTCGGTCTGGGTAAACTAGAGATCAACTGACTTTCCAAAAAATATTCCTTATCATGCTCAATGTTAGGTTTCATTTGTGTCCTTTTCATAGAAGGAAAGTTTACACAACAGCATCAGTATTTCACTAGAGACTACATTAGTACTTACAAAACTTAGGAATGTGTTGTCATCACCAAACCTAAAGCAAGTATTACTTTAATATTTTTTAACCTTGCATGAATCCTCATTACCTAGTAAGAAGTCTCATAACATCAGGTTAAAGTCCAACAGGTTTATTTGGAATCACCTGATGAAGGAGCAGTTTTCCAAAAGTTCGTGATTCCAAATAAACCCGTTGGACTTTAACCTGGTGTTATGAGACTTCTTACTGTGCCCACCCCAGTCCAACACCGGCATCTCCATCTCATTACCTAGTGAATGGCGTTAACTGATCTGCCCCACATACTGTGAAGCACAAACACTATCCAGAACTACACAATTAAAAGAGTCCACGTCTGACACATTCATCACAAAACTAAAACCAGTATGAATTGTTAAGATTCATCATTATCTTGAACCTTTTCCTCAGAATTCTTGTTGCCACATTCATTTTAAAAACTCTGCCTCTTCACTTTGGCAGTTCATCCCATAATGATACCTTGAATCGCACCTGAAGCACCTATTAATTCTTCCTCAGACATCTCTGGGATTCATTCACCTGCTATTATTCTTCAAATTATGCCATCTGCTATATTAGTCTGATTTGCTAGTGGTGCTTTCATCTTCGTTCTGCCTGTCTTTAATCCTTCTGTTATATTGATGACTCTGCCCGCTATTTTGAAATCGGGCAATCATTGAGTCCTCTTCTGTGTGTCATCGCAGAATGTCACATTTCTGAAGAGTGAAGGAAATGACTGTTTCCCAGGATTATTTTTTGATGCAGCAGTTATCTTATCCAACATGGTTTCCATGAAAATAAGAACATAAGAACATAAGAAATAGGAGCAGGAGTAGGCCATCTAGCCCCTCAAGCCTGCTCCGCCATTCAATAAGATCATGGCTGATCTGATAGTGGGTTCAGTTCCACTTACCCGCCCGCTCCCCATAACCCTTAATGGTTAAAAATGTATCTATCTGTGACTTAAACACATTTAATGAGGTAGCCTCTACTGCTTCATTGGGCAGAGAATTCCAAAGACTCACTACCCTCTGGGAGAAGAAGTTCCTCCTCAACTCTGTTTTAAATTGACTCCCCCATATTTTGAGGCTATGCCCCCTAGTTCTTGTTTCCATTGTAAGTGGAAATAACCTCGCTGCTTCTACCCTGTCTAGCCCCTTCATTATCTTATATGTCTCTATAAGATCTCCCCTCAACCTTCTAAACTCCAATGAGTGCAGGCCCAGTCTACTCAATCTCTCCTCATAAGCTAACCCCCTCAACTCCGGAATCAACCTGGTGAACCTTCTCTGTACCCCCTCCAAAGCTAATATATCCTTTCTTAAATAAGGGGACCAAAATTGAAGAGAACACCAATTAGAATCAGTTGTCTGTCCATATGAGGATAGCTTTACACAACCCAGTAATGTAAATGCTAGTATCGATCCAGAGATCCCCACATTAAATTATTGCAATCTTTTATACAGTGTCTACAATATATTCCTCCACCTGTTTTCCAAAATCTATCAAGGTCTAACCATGCTTCATACATATTTAACAGATCACCTTCATTGCAAATTTCATCCAAGTACACTGATAAAAGGCCCAAGCCTTCATTACTACCGAATTGACAGGCATCCAGCTCACAATATACTTTATTTCTGATTTTACTTGTTATAGGAAGTGATAATGGTAAGGTCATATCTTGTTTTTTTCATAGTTAAGGGTATGACCTGTGACTGTCTATCTACTTAATTCTCCAGACTCTGAGAACGCTGGAGGGTAATATATCCCAACAATTTATCTTTGCTTTCTGCCATTGTCCACAATTGCCACCAGGATTTTACATTTCTGTCTGAAACTTGGGCTATAACCTCCACTATAGATTCTCTGCCGCCATGTTATAGTTCATAAAGTCAGGTGCTGAAAGAACTAGGGCAATCTTTACACACTTTCATAAGCATTTATTTACAGGGGTACACCTTAAAAATGTGCACATGTTCACTTAACAACCACAGTTCCAGTTTGTTCCTTTTTATAGGGACACAAGCAAATCCCCAGTTAATGTGCGCCACCTGCACACAATTAATATACAGTTAACAATTCCACCGTGGACTTTCCTTCGGGTTTCCCAGCTTAGGATTTCCACTAACTGGTGTGTTCCCTACTGGCCCCAGTAGATCTTCTGTATTCAGACTAAATGTAATATTGGTAGCAAGCTCCAAAGGCAGCAACGGTGGCACAGTGGTTAGCACTGCTGCCTCACAGTGTCAGGGACCCGGGTTCAATTCCTGGCTTGGATCACTGTCTGTGTGGAGTTTGCACATTCTTCCCATGCCTGCGTGGGTTTCCTCCTCCGGTTTCATCCCATAGTCCAAAGATGTGCAAGTTAGGTGAATTAGCCATTCCAAATTCTCCCTCAGTGTACCCGAACAGACGCCAGAGTGTGGAGACTAGGGGATTTTCACAGTAATTTCATTGCAGTGTTAATGTAAGCCTACTTGGGACTAATAAATAAACTTTAAAACTCAAATAGTGTTTCTCAGGTCACCTGATCTTCAGGTAGGGTGGGGAGGGAAAATTGTTGTAACGTATTCTCTGCTCAGTCTCACCCCAAAACCATTGGAAAATGGGCTGTAGTTAGAGAAAACTCCAACCCTTCACACTGGTGTTCCAATGTGCATTAATTTAATCAGATAACCTTATTTAATGTGTCCATTCACTTTGACGTTGTCAATCTCCCTAAAATTACTTGACCATATAACTACGTGATCTGTAGATTTAATGATGGTTCCGGAAGTATCATCATGAATAACATGAATAACAAAACGCAAAACAAACTTGAAGAAATTGAGCAGTTATTTCAGCCTAGACCAGTGGTTTCCAAAGGATGCGGCGCGCCACACTGGTGCGGCGAGAGAGGATGGCAAGTGTGGCGGGAAGATTCAAAGACAATCAAGGAAACATTTAAACATGGATAGATATTTTTCCAAAGTGAGAGCAAGAGCATCAAGTGATGCTGAGGACGATCCGAGTCCACATTGTGATCCAGAATTGCCGTTCGAACAGAGTGCTGAAGAAGAGTCGTTTAATTCTACACCAGTAGCAGGCCCAAGCAAACCTCCAAAAAAGAAAGTTTGTCGACAATATATGGTTAGCTATCTGAGTCTCGGTTTCATATGGACTGGAGATGAAAACGTACCTCGGCCTATGTGTTTGATCTGTGGTGAGAAGCTTTCCAATTCCAATATGGTCCCAAGCAAGATGTTGTCAAAACATGGAAATCTGGCAAACAAGGATGTTCAATACTTTGAAAGGCTTTTGGAACAGCAGAAATGCCAACCATCATATTTCGAAAAACGAATGACAGTCTCAGATAAGATGCAGATTGTATCTTAGCAAGTGGCTGAATTGATTGCTCAACAGACAAAACCACATACAATAGCTGAAAAATTGATTCGGCCTGCCTGCAGCTTGATTGTGAAAACTTTGTTTGGTGATGATGCTGAGCGAGAAGTTATGGAAATTCCTTTGTCTGATAATACAATTCGCAGAAGAATAGTTGACATGTCAGCTAATATTGAGAAGCGTGTTTCCGAAAGTATGAAGAATTCTAAATTTGCCATTCAAGTTGATGACTCGACCGACATTAGTGGAAAAGCACAGTTGCTTGCCTATATCAGATTCATTCACAATGACGAAATAATCACACAGTTTCTATTTTGCAAGGAACTTGAAAAACATACCAGAGGACAAGATATTTTCCAAACCTTGTCTGAGTATTTGGAAAAAGTTGAGATTTCATGGGATTCTTGTACTAGAATTTGTACGGATGGAGCGCCATGTATGATAGGGAATGTGAGAGGCTTGGCGACACTCATCAAACAGAAAAATCCAGATGTAATATCAACTCACTGTTTTTTACACAGAGAGGCATTAATCACCAAGACCCTTGTAGCTGATTTGAAGTTGGTTCTGGATCAGACTGAGCGCATTGTGAACTTCATCAAAGCAAAACCACTAAAGGTGCAGTTATTTGCTCAACTCTGCAAAGACATGGAATCAAAACATCAAAGCCTAATTCTACACTCGGAGGTTCGCTGGATGTCCCACGGAAAAGTTTTAAATCAGGTGTTGGAACTGAAGAATGAATTAAGAGAATTTTTGGAACAAGAAGGGAACCCATTGTACCACCAACTGGATGACAATGACTGGTGCGCAAAGCTGGCATATTTGGCCGATATCTTTTCCCGGTTGAATATGCTCAATGCCAGTATGCAAGGCCGCGATGACAATATCCTCACAACTACAGACAAACTAACTGCATTCAAAAAAAAGCTTCAGCTCTGGCTCGGAAGAGCGATGCAACATAACCTCAAAATGTTCCCACTGGTAAAAAGTTTTAAAACGAGCAATGAATTGTACGGCCTCATACAGGAACATCTTGCAACACAGGTGGAAAAGATTGATCATTACTTCCCATCGTTGTCTACAGAAAAATTCGACTCGGTTAGAGACCCCTTTGCGAATTCCAGCTGTTCAGGTCTGACATTGGATGAGGAGGAAATGGCCTGCATTTCGAGTGATCGCACCTTGAAAATGAAACACGGGAGTATGCCACTGGACTCTTTTTGGATATACAACCAGAAACAGTATCCACGCATCTCTTCAAGAGCATTAGCTATTCTTCTACAGTTCTCCGCAACATATTGTTGTGAACAGGGATTTTCAGCTCTGATGAATATCAAAGACCAGAAAAGAGAAAGGTTTCTTTGTGTTGATGAGGAGATGAGAGTTTGTTTGTCTCAAATTAGACCTAATATAAATTAGATTACCCGACAAAACCAAGCTCACACCTCTCATTGAGTTGGTATACTTACTTAAGTTTACATATGTAAGAGGCTCGTTTATAAGTATATTTTATGTAGCTGCATTGTTTTATACTTTCTGGATGTCCCATGATCATATTATAAAGTAGTTGTGTTCTATGTTATGAATCAAGCACAGCTAGGAGTTGTTTTTTTTTGTTTTTGAATGTATTTCTTATCAATAAAAAATTCGGTGTAGCGTGAGCAAATATTTATTCCGAAAGTGCGGCCCAGTGAAATAAGTTTGGGAACCACTGGCCTAGACAAATACTTCTCTGTTTAGCTCTTGGAAAAGCCGGAGCAGGAGCCTTATTGTTTCAACCTCTGAGAATAAAAAGGTAAAAGAATTAATTGTAGGGATAGGAATAAAGGAATTCACATTGTGCGGTAGAATATTAGTTATCACTGATGCCATTTGAAATCCCTCTGCTTTTGTTAAAAGTACCAGAGAATGAAACTTAAAATTAATGTATTATTTTTGTTATTGTAATCTCATACAGTGTGATTCAAATCCAAAACTTTGGTAATAATGGCACATTCCTCCAGCCCACAGTGTCAAATAGGGAATGGAGAGAAACCGATAGGAAATTCACTAATGAAATCCACTCTTTTATTTTATTGTATTAGGCAAGTGGGTTGAATTTTTTAATATGCTAAATTAACTAGAACATTGAATTTAAAACTAAATGTAGTAAATTAGCCCTACTTCACAGGTTTATTGTGTTTTATTATGATTTCTGATTTATAAATTGTGTGTGTGGGAGGATACAAGAATAGCAGCGTTTCATTAACCATTTCCCACCCAAAATAGCTATCATTGATTATAAATGCTTACTGAAGGTTTCATGTTTCTAGTCTGGAAAGTGTAATCATTGTGTTTTTGTGAGTGTCTGTATGTGTACATTTGGGTTGAGTGGCAGCATAGTTTCATTAACTGTGTGTTGTATACAAGACAAAAACATGAAATAATGTCAGTTTTATTCTGTTGACTGTCTGTTCCGGGTGACAGTGGCAACATGGTTTCATTTTGTGTCTGGGAGGATTACTGAACCCTCTGTATGCAGAAGCAGAGTGGACTGGGAAGGTGATATTGAGCGTTGTGACAGTTTTTTAAGATCTACTGTTTATGCAAGGCAAAACCATCATAGTGGCATGTATGTGACATGGGACAGCACGGTGACACAGTGGTTAGCACTGCTGCCTGACAGCGCCAGGGACCTGGATTCGATTCCCAGCTCGGGTCACTGTCTGTGCGGAGCCCGCATGTTCTCCCCATGTCTGTGTGGGTTTCCTCCGGTTTCCTCCCACAATCCAAAAGACGTGCTGGTTAGGTGCATTGGTCATGCTAAATTCTCCCTCAGTGTACCGAACAGACACCGGAGTGTGGCGACTAGGGAATTTTCACGGTAACTTCATTGTAGTGTTAATGTAAGCCTACTTGTGACACTAATAAATAAACTTTAAAAAACTGGTACAATACCATAGACAATATTATATAAAAAGATTACGAGATGCTAAGTAGGGAGTGGGATTATAAATGATGCTTATGAAACTGCAATAAATTTGTACGTTAACTAACTCAACTGAATTTCAATGGAAAGTTATTATAAGTGATTAGTGAAGGATCCAAATAAAGTGGAAGATAAGATAAAATAATGAAAGCTTTTTTGTAAACAATAACAAGTCAAAGGTGCTTTAAAGAGAGTTGTCTTAATAAAGAAACATTAGCAATGATTTGAAAAAAGTCCAGACATAATTTTAAATAATAGAGTGTTACAAGGCAGTAGAACCATAAGAATGTTATTTGAGGAATTGAAATGATAGGAAAGGTCTCAGTAGAGGAGTGAATTGTAACCTTTCTACCTTTGACTATCTTTTAAATGGGTTGTATTGAGTTGAGTCTTCTGTATATGTCAGTCATACTATCAATAACTTTGGGGATCTTCAAAATCTCCGTCTCTCAAATTGTTAAACCCCTTCATTTTGGGTTAATACAGCTAGCACAGCGCAGATTATTTTAAAAAACTCCAAATAGCCTCAGTAAGTCAGAGCAAGTACCTGAAACAGAAACATGGAGAAAGTTGCAGAACACAAAAAAAAGAAAGCACTCTTTGATTACATCTGCTCAAAATTCAGAATTGTCCTGTTAATTTAGCAGAATGATTACACGACTGGAAATTTTGTAGCTACCCCAGTGGCTCAGGGTGTAAAACAGGTGCGACCAGACTCCACCCTTGTCTCAGCTTATTTACTGCTGAAAACTTCATCCGTGCCTTTGCTACCTCCAGACTTGACTATTCCAATATATTCCTGGCTGGCTGTCGACATTCTACCTGCTGTAAAAACCCAGCAATCCCTCTGCATCCTAACTTGCACCTGAGTCTCGTTCATTCATCACACCCGTGTTCGCTGACCTAAATTGGCTCCAGTTAAGCAACACCTAGATTTTTAAATTCCCATGCATGTTCTCAAATTCCTCAATGGCCTTTCCCCTTCTTATCTCTGTAGTCTCTTCCAGCCCTGTAAGTTACTGTGATACCTGCACGCTTCAGAATCCGGCCCCTTGAACTTTCACAATTTTAGTCACTCCACTATTAGTGGTCACACATTCAGCTGCCAAGCCAACATCTTTGGAATTCTTTCCATAATTTTCTTCACCTCCTTTAAGATGTTCCTTAAATCCCGAGGCCAGAATCTTACCACTGTTCACACCGGCAGGATTTTCCTATCTTGCTATCGTGAACAGAGATTTGGCTGGCCAACAAATTCTCTAACCTCGCTGCAGCAGGAGAGTGGCATGAACTGCGGATAAGATTGTGCCCCTACTTTGATCAAACTTGTGGTCATGTGCCCTAATGTCCCCTTATGTGGCTTGGTGTCAATTTTATTTGATAATGCTCCTGTGAAGTGCCTCAAGACATTTTACCAGGCTGAAGGGACAATATAAATGCAAGTTGTCATTCATTACTGTTAGGTTAGGGAGGACAAAATAAATCAACCATGATTCCTGCTTTTGGTCGCTATCCAGTAACCCCAGCTGAAAGTGCACATTGTGTGGTGCTCAGCTGAATAACTTACCTTCATCAGTAATGTTAGGCAATGGGTTTATCAGAGCATGAATGATAACCTTGGAATCAAGGCATAGCAAGTAGTCAGCACCTTTACAAGTGAAGGGGACAATTAGTTTTGGTGGATGGGGAGGAATTTGAGAAAAAAACATTCTGATGTATATGATGTTCCGGCTCTCACATTTCTCTCATATATGAAGCTGGCCATACTAATGGGAAGAGAGGATTTGAATCTCTTTTTCCACTTTAGTAGATGTTAAATTTATTTTAACATCATAATCATAACAGTAGCAATGTTTAGCAGCGTACGGACCTTTTCATGAAAAGAGTTGTGTTGAATCTCAGGGAACTTTGACTATCCACAGTTCTTGAAAAAGCCTTTTTCAGGAGCTCTGTTTGAGACCAATAACATCTGGAATATTATGGTGAAATTACAGAAATGATACCAGTATCTATCGCAGAGTGAACATTTTTGAAGGGATTCTTATATTTTTGCCCTAATTTTAATCTGAATTAAATTTGTGATACCAGACTTTAAAGGTAACACAAGTGCTCAGTGTACGCTCAGTGTATAAACATGGTAAGGTCTTGCAAGATATCACCATAGCAACGCAGTCTCTTTGCAGTTTTACGAAGAAACCTGGTATTTTTCCATTACATCTAGTCGATTATATACCTAATTACTAGATTAAATTGTCTTCAATTTTAAGTAAGTTAACGTACCTAATTTTTCACTGACACTTGAACATGTTTGTCGGTGAACTATCTCTCCAGCAGCTTCTACACGCAGTTGTCATGTATAACATTCCTGACGAACAATCATTTTAAATTAATTTTTTCTCTAATCTAGTACACGCAGAAGGCGCTCAAAATGTATTTTTGCATTGCTTTTAATTATGGGAAAAGGGGTCTGATCACCCAGCTGCTACCTGGTATATTAGTTAACTGCAAGAAGATGTCTGCTAATTCATTTTAACATTCACACGCAAACTTGTCAAAAGATAGAAAATGAGTGCATCAATCAAGCTTATTCTCTCGTGCCGCACAAACTAACTGAAGTCTAGTATTGTGACACCTAGTACTAGTGATGTTCACCAAATTAAGTTTTTTTTTGTTCTCTAATTTAAGACAAAATTTGCAGGCTTCTGGAAAAAGAATTGTGAAATATGACTACTTGGATTGTTCTTTCAAGGAACTAGCCCAGACACAGTGGACTGAATGACGATCTTCTGTGCTGTATAATTAAACGATTTTAATTTTCCTTTGATTTTTCTCCTTTTATGTTCCCTGATGGTGGGGTCTCTTGCAGGAGCACAATTCACGTCCCAAGACCAAACCCCTCACATTTCACATCCAGAAGAGCTCCACGGATGGCTTTTTCTGCTTTTTACCTTTGCTCACCCGAAACACTGAGGCAAATTGTACGACTCCAAATATCACCCTGGCTCACAATGGCTTGTGACATAGTCAAGGGTTTAAACATAGGGTGCTTTCTGGTCTTTCATGTCTGTGTCACACCACAAAGTGCATTTTCCCCCGAAATTATGATTCAGCAAAATAGTTTATGTGACTGATACATGAATCTGAATTAAAAGGACCATCAGTAATAGCTGCAATTTGAGAGTTACTTACGCAGACATCACTGACTGCTGCTATTGTTTAGCACTTTGAAAAGCAATCACTGACAACTCCAAGTACACCGTTGTTATTTAAGATGACGGTGATGCATTACCTGTAAATGGGTAAGGTTTGAAATATAAAAATAAAAACCATTGAGTGATTGTTAAAAATACACTTGGATTTACTATGATGCATGGAGGATATGCTATTATAGGCAGAAAGAAATATAAGTACTTTTTTTTTAAAAAGTTTAATCGTTATTTTACCGTTACCAGATTTGTTGTATTATTTCATTACATTTAGCTTGACGCACCGATCTACGGAAAATACAAGGGGAAATTTATAAAACATAGCTGATCCTGACAATATCAGATTGTAGTATCCCCAGACGTGATTCGACTCTGAATTCTGTTACTCCATATCGATTTGAATTCACCACAAAGCTCAGTGACAATCTGATCAATGCTGGTTGAGAAGAAAGCATTACGATCAGCAGATAATACAGGTATTGAAAAGGTTGAAGTGCCGTTAATGATTTGTAATTTGCATCTCTGGTGCATATTTTTAATTAGCAATTTTCCAAGTTGCAGTACAGGGGAAGAAAATCTGCACTTTTATCTTTCGCGACATATTTTTTGTGCGATGCATTATATTTTGTCAATGGCTGCCGATCCCTTTGGTACAGAAAAGGTTTGCAGTGATTTAGTTGCAGTGATATTGATGGCCACGTTCTCCTCCACGGTTGCATGCTTCTCCATGTTGTATTACACTGCCACATTTAGTTATTTAACTTGATGTCAAATGTATATTTCCTCGACTTATAATTTATAGTGTGCCTTATACTGAGTAAATTATTTTACACAGTAAACTCTGCATGATAGCTGATATTTCATAGCAGGGCACACTGTCAGTGATGGCTTTAATTTGTTTAATATCTCAGTAAATAATATCGTAAACACTGACACACATACTGTGCACTTTCACAGAAATTTTAATGATGCACAAACCTGCACCTACTGGAGCAAGCAATGATTTTCTGCTCACCCGTATTATGGGTATATCTTTGCATTTGATCATAGTATGGATGCTCCTTATCTGTGATAAAAATGGTGTAACTCTCCTGTACAGGTGGGTAAGAGTTCCCACTTTATATGTGTACTGTTTGTTTGTTTCATATCTTCATACACATTTTCTTCCCTTTGGGGAATGTTGGAAGGAATAGCAGGTTGAGTATCGACCTGTTGAACCACATCATTAACCCTCCTTCCTTGGCCAATAAGTCCTGGAGTGGGGTTTGAATCTACAGCTTATTACTCAGAGATGAGGCTACTTACTGAGCTAAAGACTGCCTATAAATATTATATATATAATACAGGTAGCTCGGAGGTGAGGGCAAGGTTGTAGCCACATTCCCTAACCACCATTGAATCAATAGAGGCTCAGACTTAATGCCTACTTTTCCAGGAAGGATATTTAAAGTAATCTCAAAATCAGCACGTCTAGCCCTATCAACTACAAAATAGCAATTTTAATATTGTTAATCTACTTCAAAAAATATACCCTGATCGTTTATTGAGTAAATGCACTGCCAAATATTGACCCAACAAGAATCAAGAACCAAGTGGACAAATCGAGTTAAGATATAGAGCAGGCTTGATTTAATTGATGGTGCATAGGCTCAAAGGACTGAATGGCTTACATCTATCATAGGAGAATCATAGAATCCCTACAGTACAGAAAGAGGCCATTCAGCCCATCGAGCCTGCACTGTCAACAATCCCACCCTATCCCTGTAACCCCACAAATTTACCCTGCTAATCCCCCCAAAACTAGGGTCAATTTAGCATGGCCAATCAACCTAACCCGCACATCTTTGGACTGTGGGTGGAAACGGGAGCACCCGGAGCGAACCCACACAGACACGGGGAGAACCTGCAAACTCCACACAGACAATGGCCCGAGGCCGGAATTGAACCCGGTTCCCTTGCGGCTGTGAGGCAGCAGTGCTAACCACTGTGCCACCACCGTGCCACCCTACATAGAATAGCAACTTAGCTGTTCCTACATAGCATAGCAACATTCCAAATCTAGTCCAAAGTCTCAGCTGACGTTATGGGTGCTACAATTGGTTTGACCCTTAGCTAGATATGGGGGTGGAGGGGGGAATAATATCAGATATGGTTGGGTAATTGCAATGCAGTGACCCCTGCTGAAAAATGTACATATGATGGTGACAGGTGAAAACAGGATTGGAGTTAGTCTCAATGGTTGAACAGTGTCGGAACACTCGTTCCCAAGGCTCAATCGTGAAGAATGCCTGTTTGACTGGAATACTGGAAGCGCTTAGCACCCAAAGAACTGTAACATCAATCAAATCTTCAGCAGAAAGCAGGGGAAAAAGAAAGTATACTCCCCTTCTAAATAAATGACTTTCCCTTATTTTCTGAATGCTGTCGAAACTGCTGTTTGTCAGGGGATGATGATATTTTCTGTCCCCTATAATAAAGAGTAAAGAATTTAAAGAGAATTCTGCTAAAAATGTTGAAAACCAACGAATGCTAAAAAAGCTTTCATTACATTTGAAACACAAACAACAAAAAAAAGACAGTAAAAGCAATTTTGACATTCATTAGATGATAGAAAGTCTGTTAGTTTTGCCACAATAACAGGAAGCAATTCAGTACTCATCCACAAATACTGCTTTGAATTGAATATTTTACTCCTTTGAAAATGTCAATTTTTTTTAGAGCAATAATTTTTCTCGGTTATTTTTGCCAGATTATCCCTGAATCTCTGGTACAATCCCCATAGAAACCAGCATCCAGTATTGATTAGACACTGATGTTGCTATAGCAACTGGAGTTGCCTACAGGGTTGCTGTTAATTGGATGGATTCAAAGGAGCTTTTCTTGCTGTGGTGCAGTGGGTTTTCTCCCAGAATACAAACTGGTTTAATCTTGTGGGAGTGAGGTTTGCAGAGAATATGTTTGATACTCTGTAGAATCAAAGCATCACACTGAAGTTGATAGAAGATGTTATATAAAAAAAAAAGCTTTAATCCTTCAAGAACTGCAAAAACATCTCAGAACCACACTGAAATGTATGTATATTAATGTCTAGGTATTTTTTAATCTTCAGTCTGTACTTGAAATGTCAATATTTCAGATTGTTTTCTTCAGTATTCAGAGCCTTCATCTGTTGCAGCAATATTTAACTATTACCACAACTGGTGTACATGTTCTGACTGTTAATACCTCACATCGCTGATACACCGATAAAGCTATCGTCACTCCTATGAAATGCTGCAGCAATATATAATAAAAGCAAGATACTGCAAATGCTGGATATCTAAAATAAAAACTGCCGCAAAAACCCAGCAGGCCTGGCAACATCTGCGAGAGTAAAGTTAACATTTTGTATCCATATCATCTCTTCATATTCCGACTCTTCCGTGCTGAGTCTTAAGTTCAGCATCAATATTAGGTGCTTTTTTTCATTGCAGTTAAGAGTAAAAATATTGGGCAGAGTTTTAAGTGCCAGGGCGGAGTGGGCTGGGCAGGGCGTGTGCCTGGGGAAGGCTTTGGTGCAGGTGGAGTATCGGGTCAGGGGGGGCGGGTGGTTAAATACCCCAAAAAGTTGCATCAGGCTGGGAACCTAACATCATCCCACCCCCCTTTCCAGGTTTAAAGGGTGCAGGTTAGCAGATGTGTGGGAAAACCTCACGGAGCTGCAGAATCAGTAATTAGAATTTGGTAAGAGACAATTTGTTCAGGATTGAGTTCAGAATTCTGGCTTTAACAGCCTGAAGACTGGTTTCCCTGTGTGGAGCTCACCAGAGTCAATGAGGTGAGATCACAGTAGGGTGCTGCTTCAGTTAAAGGTCAGTAACGTTTCAAACAGTGAAACTGGTTAGCTTTGACTATGCACAAGTGAGAGGCTGTGATCGCAATACCTTCCCACTTGCCAAGTGATTTACCACTTCTTGGAAGTCAGGAGTCTTGGAATTTGCTCACCTTCCTCGCTGTCAGCCTTCATTGCAGCATGAGAGCAACTGGTGCAGCTCTACCTTGGACCTCTCATGAGGAACATGGGGACCCGCAACATCAAGACGCGCAGCAACAGCTGCCTTCACCTCAGTCAAGTGAGGCTCTACAGGACTCAGAGGCCCACCTTTAAGGAGGAAGTGAGACCTCCCACTCCAGCATCTTGAGTCAAGATTAACTCCCTCAGAAAATGTGAACACCAGTGCCTCAGGAGACTCTGGGCGGGATTTTCTTGCCCTGAAACCAGAAAATCCCACCCGAGGTCTATGAAGCTATCCATGGTCCGCTCCTCGCCCACTCCAATTCCCGTGGGGGACGGAGGGGGGAATTTCAGCCCTCTGTCCCTCATGGCTGACATCCTCACCCTCCTGGAACAAGATCTCCTTCCTGGTGAGCAATGTGGGAACCCACAGTCATTGGCTGTCATGGTGGCAGCCGCTGGAAGATCCTCCCACCATTACCACCACCCTCAGTTTTGTGCTTTTCCCCAGAGTTCAAAGATCATAGAATCCCTATAGTACAGAAGGAGGCCATTCAGCCCATCAATCCTGCACCAACAATAATCCCACCCTATCCCCGTAACCCCACATATTTATCCTGCTAATCCCCCGAAACTAGGGTCAATTTAGCATGGCCAATCAACCTAACCTTCACATCTTTGGAGTGTGGGAGGAAACCGGAGCACCCAGAGGAAACCCACGCAGACATGGGGAGAACATACAGACTCCACACAGACAGTGACCCAAACTGGGAATTGAACCCGGATCCCTGGCACTGTGAGGCAACAGTGCTAACCATTGTGCCACCGTGCCACCCAGTTGCTTGGGAGTTGTGCACACTCTTCTGCAAGGAGAGAAAGCGAGCATTCTGAGTGTGAGAAATGGATTGTGTACAGAGGAGGGAAGGACAACATTTTATGGAGGGTGACTGTGTCGTGTCATACTCATTCCTCAAAGAAAAACTTGATTGCTCAGATGGAAATGTGAGGAGATGCTCAGAGATAGGAATGAGTGAGGAGAGGGAGATCATTTATCATCAAAGAACTGTGAGTATTTGGAGTTCTCTATCTCAGATAGTTGTAATGTTCCACTGTTGAATATATTTAATGCTGAGAGAGACAGATTGTTGGTCTCTTGGGGAATCAGAGGATATGTAGAGAGGACAGGGAAGTGGGATTGAAGCTGAAGGTTAGCTATGATCGTATTGAAGGGTGGAGCAGGCTTGCCACACCTTATGGTCTACTCCTGCTCTTATTTCTTATGTTCTCATGAGCGAAGTTTCAAGGTGCATTGTTTTGTGGAATGTTGTGGAAAAATCAGAGCTTTTGAGGGTGGTAATGACAATGGCCTGCTGAGTTTGATTTTAACTCTCAACTTCATGCCCTGCTTCCCAATGCAATCATGGAGTCAGATATATTTAGAACTTGCTTTCTGGAAGCATGCACTGATACCTTCATCAACAGGGGCATCTCTACAGGGTGTGCTACCCAAGCTATGAGAATTTGTCTACAACCTTGAGACTGATGCCATCAACCATTAAGACCTGTGCTTCACAGTGTGTGTCTGATGCTGAGCTAAAACATAACCATAATGCTCAATGTACTGGCCAGGATTTTTTAGATGGCGGAGTTTCCCTTCCTGCCATCAAGATGTCGGGAGTGGCAAATACTAACTGCCCCCCAGCCATTTATTGCTCCAACAAGTATTATTGGACAGGTATGGGTCTTCCTTCAATCAGCTGGGAGGAAATCCCACCTCAGAGAGCTCTAGTCTTCTAAAAGCTGCAGTGGTCAGAATATAAGTCCAGAACCAGATAAGCTTTGGGGACCAAAAGGGAAAATGCTGGAAAATCTCAGCAGGTCTGGCAGCATCTGTAAGGAGAGAAAAGAGCTGACATTTCGAATCCAGACAACCCCTTGTCAAAGCTTAAAGGCACAGAAAGTGGGAGATATTTATACTGCAGGTGAGGGAATGAAAGATGAATCATAGCCACAGAAACCAGGGAAAACAACTGCCAATAGCTGTCCACAGAGCGAACAGAGGGTGCGAACGGCCAAACGGCAGAGAAGCGAAAATGAAAATATTGGGGGATGGCGGGGGAAAAGGATGGGACGGAGGTAGGATTTAGAAAAGGAGAAGCAAAGGGGGAGAAGGGGGATAAAGTAGGGGTACAGAATGGGGGAAAGAAAAATGAAGAAAGACAATAAAGAAATAAAAGGTAGAGAACAGTAAAAAATTAAATAAAATAGAATGAAAACAAAGGGGACGAGGTGGGGTAGAGCAAATCATCTGAAGTTGTTGAATTTGGTGTTGAGACCGGAAGGTTGTAAAGTGCCGAGCCGGAAGGTGAGATGCTGTTCCTCCAGTTTGCGTTGAGCTTCACTGGAACATTGCAGCAGGCCAAGGACAGACATGTGGACATGGGAGCAGGATCATGTGTTCAAATGGCAAGCAACCGGAAGGTCAGGGTCCTGATTGCGCACAGACTGAAGTTTTGGGGCTCTCAGGACGGGGATGGGAGGTGACACCCAGAGGGCTGGCAAAGGAGGTGATGGTGCAGAGGCTGGGTGGAAGAAGCTGCCATAATGGCCAGACCCTTGAGGATGGTGGTGGGGACAGGGGGAGGCCCATACTAAAAAGAGGTTGTTGGTGGAGGCATTCTCCCCTCCCTCCCCACCTGAAGCTTCAGTCACTGCCGCCACTCTCCCTATCGGAACTCCTTCTGCCAGTCTGAAAATTGAGGCTGGGCAGGAAACGGCACTTCACTGGTTTTTAATTAGTCACTTAAGGGCCTCAGTTGCAGCAAGGGCAGTGGGAAGTGGAGGCAACCTGGGCCTCACCTGACCCACCCTACAACTGTGAGAGGTCAGGGAAGCTCAGCGTCCAGTGGGAAGGCCATCCAAAGAATTTTACTGCCACCTACCAACCCACTGGTGGGGGAATATAAAATTCTGCCCACTGAGTTAGTGATGTTTTTGGCTAACTCTCGAGAATGTGTTTGCTGTGCTCTGGATGTCTTCTTGTTGTGGGCAGCTACGGTACAGTCATTTGCATACTGAAGCTTTCTGATTACTCTCTGTGAGTTTGGCGGAGGCACACATTCTGGAGAGATTAAAGAGCTTTCCTGGATGCGACCTAATGTTGATGCCTGCAGGCATGTCTCTGGGTGGCTTCCTTAAGCTTTGCAGCAAAGAAGAGATTGAAGAATTGGGGTGCCACAACGCAACCTTGCTTTATGCAGCTGGTTGTTACAAAGACATCAGTCATTTTGTCACGTACTGTATCTTTGGACATGGTTCTGTATGTACAGGATATTGACAAACTTGTAAAGACATCCTAGCTTGAAGAACAAGTGCCAAAGTCCAGGTCTCCTCACACTGTCAAAAGTTTTAGTTAGGTCTATGAACAGAATTTCTAGACCAGGATATTACTCTCTGCGCCGTTTTTAGAGTTGTCTTGCTGCAAATACCACATTAGCTGCTCCACAGTTAGTCCTAAAACAACACTATGATTCCGAGATGATATCACTTACGAGAATGTATAGTAGTTTAATATGATCCTTGCTAGAATTTGTTTTGCAATTGAGAGAAGACATTTCTCAATCGCTGCCACATACATGTTTGGATCCTTCTTGCTTCTAGATGTTGGCTACATTGGCATTCTTGCCGTCTTGGGGAACGTTTTCCTGATCACTGATACTCTTGAAGCCAGCTGTAAATTTGTTACCAAGCTTTGCACCATTATACGTCTGCAGGAATGTCATCTGGAGCAGGGGTTTTGCTTGGTTTGTTTTATTTATTGCCATTGCCATTCGGCAGGAGGAAGGGATTGGCTTTCTTTCTCAGGCAACCCCTCAATTTGATACAAAAGATCTGCTGAGATGTGGAAGTCTTGGATGAAGAGCTTGGTGAAGTGTTCAGGTCACCTTTCCAGTACAGCTGCCTTATCAGTGATTAATTCATTTCCATTAACTATTAGGATAGGAACAAAGGTAGTGCTGGCTGAGCCATGTACAGCACATTGCAAAAACACAGATTGCGCAGCTCATCAGCTTTTGAATTTTTTATAATCCTTGTGGGGGAACCGTAAAACAAAATAACCAAATTTATCCAATAATCCTCAAAGAAGAAATTACCATCACCGTTTCACATTTTGTAACTTTTACTTTAGCATGAATTAGAATCAAAAATCAGAATCAGTAAATTGAACATAAATTAACAGGCAAATAATACTTCAAATTTCACTGTAAATAATGAAGACAACAAAGATACACCTTAAAGGTCCACAAGCACCCACATCACTCTCTGCACAAACATGACCTGACGTAGCCACACGCTTCTAAAATGTGTAGTTCAGGCAGTGTAGGGCGGAGTCCTATTCGATAGCTGCTGGGTCACGACAGTCCTGATGGTGTAGCTTTCCCTAGATCCTTTTCAACCAGCCAAGCTATAACAAGCCGGTTCACGGTTTGGCCTCTTCTGGGGAAACACCCAGCTCTTTAGCATTTCTGAGCTATTCACAATACTTTCCAGGTTTTAGTCCTTTTTAGACAGCTTATTATTTTGTGTCTGTATCTGTGCACGAATCACCTTCAAACACACACCCACCGCTCCCTCGCCTTCCCCCCCGCCCCCTCCCCCGCCCCCACCACCCCCAGCTCCTTGCTTGTATCTCCCAGTTAAACGGTTCTGGTCTTAACTTCCTGTTGGTATTGTTCCTGGTGTAACCTGGTGTTGTGAGACTTCTTACGGTATTGTTCCAGGTCAGAGGTAAGCAGGTTTTTTCTCACTAGCCAAGAAAATTGTAATTCATACAACCAAAGAACCCCTACAGTGCAGAAGGAGGCCATTTGGGCCATTGAGTCTGCACTGACTCTCTAACAGAGTACCTTATCCAGGCCCTCTCCCCTACCCTATCCCCATAACCCTACACATTTACCATAGCTAATTCCCCATAACCTACCCATCTTGGGACACAAAGGGGCAATTTAGCATAGCCGGCACATTTTTGGTGCACATAATTGATCCCTTTATAATTGATGCAAATTTAAAGTCCTTTCAAACATTCTTTAGAACAATAATAGATTCGACAGGCATTTTTTAAAGAAAGTACAGCATTTTCTTACTAAACTGTCTCTGGGTTAAAAGTCATGACAAGCTTCACCAGACATTTTGCATTTCTCTTTAAAGCACGCTGGAACTTATGTTTAACATTTTTATAGACTTGATGTTTGGGACTTTAGGAGGCTGCTTCTGTTTGAGAAGATGCAAGAAGTTTTTATCATTCTCATCAAAGCAGTCTTGGTGTCTGTGCTTGCAGTATCCCAGGACGTTTGCTGAAATCTTGAAGATCTGATTATGGAGCTGTTTCCATTCATCTTCCATATCACACTGTGGGAGGAATATCAAACTTCAGAGTGGGGTCAGGTTGTGTAGCAAGGTCGAACGCAATAGTAGAATTCTTGAGAAGTTTGACATTTAACTCTGGCTGTGCCTGGCAAGTAAATTTATGATGTCTTGGCTGGATCGTTAGACTCAGTTTGGTGTAGATAAGGTTTTAAAGTTTATTTATTAGTGTCACAAGTAGGCTTGCATTAACACTGCAATGAAGTTACTGTGAAAACGCCCTGGTCGCCACACTCCGGCGCCTGTTCGGGTACACTGAGGGAGAATTTAGCATGGCCAATGAGCACGTCTCTCAGACTGTGGGAAGAAACCGGAGCAGCTAGAGGAAACCCATGCAGACACAGGGAGAATGTGCAAACTCCACACAGACAGTGAACCCAAGCCAGGAATTGAACCCGGGTCCCTGACGCTGTGGGGCAGCAGTGCTAAACACTGTGCCACCGTGGAGTGGTCTGTCCACCAGTCAGCTCCTAGCAGGCCATGGGTTAACTAGCAATCACCCTTTTCCTTCCGTCTGACAAGCACATATTCAAGAAGGTGCCAGTATTTACACTGTGCGTTTGGCCAGCTTTTCTTGTATCTGCCTTTCATGCGGAATAGGGTATTAGTCATACTAACCTTAAGCCTGGCACACAACAAAGGTCAGAGAGTTCCATTTGCAATTTCCTTTCCAACTCCAGGTTGACCAAAGACGCTGCTCTTGTGATGTGTCACGTCTGACTCTGGCATTGAAATCGAACAGAAGGATAATTTTGTTATATTTAGGGATTGATTGTAGGACATGGTCTTTACAGAACCTTTCTTTTACATCGGCACTGTCAGTGATACTAAGAAGTGTTACATGCCTCTCCCATGTTGTTGCAGGGGGAGGTGTCAGCTCATCGGGTGTCCATTGATGCCTTTGGGAAAGTTTTACAGATTCTTTGCAACCTTTCTGTTGATGAAACCAGCCCCTGTCTCTCTAGCTTTTGCAGGACGTAGACAGCTCCAGAAGAATTTTAGGGAGAAATGGTTAGATTCTCTCTTGTTGGAGATGGTTATCACTTGGTGCTTGTATGGTGTGGGTCTTACTTGCCACTTAGCAGCCTAAGTTTGAATGTTGTCAAGGTCTTGCTGAATGTGGACATAGGGCAGCATCTGAGGAGTTGTGAATGATATTGAAGATTGTGCAATCATCAGTTAACATTCCCACTTCTAACCTTATGTTGAAAGGAAGGTCAGTGTTATAGCCGATGACACTGGCCTGAGGAACCCCTGCAACAAGGTCTAGGGGCTGAGCTGATTGGCCTCCAACAACCACAACCATCTTCCTCTGTGCGAGGTATACTCCAACCAGTGAAGAGTCCCCCCCCACCCACCTCCCCCCCCACCCCCGCCCCCCCCCCCCCGGATTTCCATTGACTTCAATTTTACTGGGGTGCTTGCTGCCATACTCAAATACTGCCTTGATATCAAAGGCAGTCACTCTCACTAACCCCTGGAATTCAGTGCTTTTGTCCATGTTTGGACCAAGGCTGTAGTGAGGTCTGGCAAAATCCAAACTGCGCTATTGCTGAGTAGATGTGAAGCATTTTCTGACTATTAGCAAACATGTGAAAGGTTGAGTCAACTTGGGATGTTGCTGTACCCAAGCATGTTCTGCATAACACGTTGATGGAATACATTAGTAAAACTGTGCTTTACCACATGCCACAGTCTGGAAGATTTTAGTCAGCGGACACTTCCCTACAGGGAATGAAAGACCACAGGGGGAACCGCTGCTGTACACTCCATAATGCAAGGTCAAAAGCACCATGTCATCTGGGTAGTCTATAAATTTTGATATGGTTTAGAGGGAAGTTAAGGACTAACATTTTCACCCAGAGAGAGGTGAGATCTGAAACCCACCACCTGAAAAGGTGGTAGAAACCCAACGCTTAGAATATTAATTATTCAGAGGCAAGTTCTCCTCCGACTATCCTGGCAGGCTGGTTGCTGCTTCACCCACCCACCCTCAGCTGATGGGTTCAAAGGTCCTGGCACCATATTTAAATACTAGTCCAGCATGCTCATTTCACTCTCTCCAGCCCACCAGTCTTCACCAGAACATGCAGTATGTCAGCAACCCAGAAGGAAAAGGCTAGCAGCCTCAAGACCAAGTCTGTTCCCTGATTCAGCCACAACCTCCTCTCCCCCCTCAGCAGCGCCTCCCCCCCCCTCCCCGCCCCCCTCCTCCCCCAGCCCATCTTCAAAAAGTGTGATGGAAGAGCCAAGACAACTATTGATCCATTAGCCTTTTAATCTTACTTCAGTTCCTTATAAACTGATAGAAACAGTTATCAGGAATATGTTTGAGGATTGTCTATATAGTAATAATTGAATAAACAATGCAGCATGGCTTAAAAAGGGGTATATACTGCCTCCTTGCTTTCTTTGAGGGAATGACAAATCAAGTGGATTGTGAAAAACCATACAATGCATTGTGTCCAGATATCAAAAGGATTTTGACACACGCTTAGAAACCATGGGTGCGACCATACCACCTTGCCGTGCCCGTCGAAAACAGTGTCCGAGGCCTAAAATCCCAGTGCAAAACAGTCTGCTGCCTTCCCAGTCCCCTTCTAATGGCGAGAACCACTTCGCACCCAAGATTTTACGCAGAAATCTCTTGAGGTATTTGGTATATGTTGCAATAAGTTGATAACTTCAAAACATGAACCCTTTTAAAATGTGCTACTTTATGATCATAGAAAAGTCTCTAGGTTTAACTGCAGATTTAATAATGAGTAGATAGATGAAAGTTGGAGGGAAACTACACAGAGAAAAAAAGTAAGCAAATAGGTGAGACAGCATGATTTGTGCCCATTTCATTAGTTACCTATCACTGCACTGTGAAAGAAGTTGAAAGCCCTGGAGAACCATCACAGAAAGACAAGCAGTCAGGCTGAAAATCCAGTCTGGCCTCACTGCTCACGGCCTGTCAAATCTTTCAAAACAAGCCTTGTTCTGTCACGGAATGAGGCAACTGCTTTGTCTCTCAGCGGAGGCTCCACATCCCTTCAAAATATATTTGCCTTTTTTAAAAAAAGTCTTGTGTTTTAAGCAACCTCGCTGTGCCCAAAAAATAAATTACTTTAAAAAGTATGACAAAGTTAGCACTTTTTCTCAACTAACGTTAATTATAGTGTTTGGTATTGACTTTAAGTCACTCAGCTTCTGCAAGCTTGAATTTGTTAGCATATATTTCAAATCTATTTTTTTCTTTCATCTTGTTCACTTTTTTTTGTTGAAGTTCCTTTTATGAATCGATGCATTTATTCAAATATATTTCCCTGTTTATATTCCCTTTCATTTTATTTTCCAATCTCCTCATCAGCACCTAATCGTTTATGTAGATCTTCTGTTTTATCAGGAATGGGGCAGGTATGAGAGAATATTGTTTCTTTTGAGCATGGGATCTTTTAAAATAAGAATTGCCCCACTTGTCCTCTTTACTCCAATGCTCCACTGAAGGTACTGATTAATGCTGGGAAAGTTGGACAATGCCATGGGCATTGTCAACACTTTGGCATCTTTGCCAATTTACCATCCTTCAGGTGTGATCTCAGGAAATGATGTCTGAAGCCAGATTGGCTGTAGGAGCATCAGAGGAATGCCCAGTCGGATGTTTGCACACTCTAGCTGCTTTCTAGCTTTCTGTTGGCCCAGGACTCTGAGGCCATTTGCCACAACCTTATTAAAGGTAAAGGTAAAGTTGCCATAGTCCCAGATGGTCATAGATTGCTCTCTCCTTCGAGGGGGGAAAACTGACTGATGGTGATTTAATCTGAGGATCACCACAGCTCAGGCGAGAAGCAAGATTGAGAAGGGGAGGAGTCCTTCATGAATAACCTCAGCCGGTTTGGGAATTGAACCCGTGCTGTTGGCATCAGTTGGCTGGACCTGCTGACTGCCGCTCTGCTAATTACCTAAGCCAGAACAGACCACATGAACAAGTATAGAAAAAGATTTGAACAGTGCAATTTCCAGATGCCATTATCCCCATTCCCTCTTCCCTAGCCCCACAGGCAAGTACTTTAAACTCTGAAGACAATCCAGTAAGTTCCAAGAGATTGTGTTGACTGCATGAGTCAGAGCTCTGCCACCTTTCCACCCCTCCAACAGTCCATTTATCTTCCAGATATAGATGTGCTAGCCACTCTTTTCCAGCTCCTTTTGAAATATGTGCAGTGAATCAAGACTAACTGCATGTGCCCACAAATGATTCCAGAGTGTGAACATGGAGAGAATACAGGCAGCCGAAGCAGCAATACTGAAGAATGGAAAGGAAAGCACAGACTAAAGAGCCAGTTCAAGTAGGGTTTGTACAGTAGAGGTGCTGAAAATTGAGAGTGTGCAGAAGAGTTTATAGAAACCATATGAAAGGACAAGGTAAGATAGATAAAGCAAACTGTTCCCAATAATTGAAAGGTCACAATGAGAGGCTGTAGATACAAGATTACATGTAAAAGATTTAGAACAAAGCATGTTTGCAAGGTATTTCAAGGCTGTAGCATGCATGTCTGGGGTTAGTGGTATTGGCAAAAACTATGTCAGCATTCAAGTTTCAATTAGTTGGTTGAAAGAAAAGGGATTGAAAGGATAGGTGATAACAAGGGGCGAGAGAGAGGGGCAGTAGGGTGGCACAGTAGTTAGCATTGTATGCCTCACAGCGCCAGGGACCTGGGTTCGATTCCTGGCTTGGGTGACTGTCTGTGTGGAGTTTGCACATTCTCCCTATGTCTGCGTGGGTTTCCTCCAGGTACTCTGGTTTCCTCCCACGGTCCAAAGATGTGCGGGTTAGGTGGATTGGCCATGCTAAATTGACCCTTAGTGTCAGGGGACTAGCTAGGGTAAATGTATGGGGTTATGGCGATAGGGCCTGAGTGGGATTATGGTCAGTGCATACTCGATGGGCCAAATGACCTCCTTCTGCACTGGAGGATTCTATGAGAAATGTTGAAAAGTGAGCTGAGGTATAAGTTAACACCTTTAATCAGGCACAGTTCACTTTTTTTCAAAGCTATTCCACCTCGTATTGAGAGCACACATGCATAGATATCAGGAAAGTAATGTTTTACGTGGGAATTGTTTCGTTGATGGCTCAGAGTGAGTATTTGAAAAAGTAAACCAGGAAGGTCCTAAATTCAAAAGCTGAGCATCTGCTGGCTTAACTGTTCTCTGCCTGGATGGCACTTGTGGCACTGCAGTTGGTTTCAATACCATGGATGAGGATGGGAAATGTGGTTGAGACTTCCACTTCCGATTACTATGCTGTGTATATCCTGTTGGAATCGCAAGCATGTAGTCGTCACATTAAGGCAACGTCAGATTTAGTTGCGAGATATCCTCCAGTTGTATAGTACGCTGCTAAGGCTCTCACATAAACAATGGGAACTTGGACAAGGTGCTGAAGAATCCCCAAGGCAAATGTTACTGTATTTTGAGGTCAGGTACCTTCGAAGAGAAGGGGCAGGTGAAAAATGGGAGACAACAGGGTGATTTCTCGGAACATGAAAAGGTCATTGTTTACCCGTCGTCTCTCCCTGTCTCTAAATTCCTTTTGTATTCAAAAATTGTTTTTGGAGCCTTTAATGCAATCCTCATGAACCGGATCATTGTTAACTTTTTCATGGTCAACTCTTCTTACTAACATCCCATTCACTCCCAACTTTCACATTTTTGAGCTTTTATCTCCTGGCAAGTGAACCTGAACAATTTGCTTGGATCAATTTCCTTAATAATGTAAGAATGAGAGGTTCTGCAGTATTTAAATAAAAGCACAAGTTCCGAATGTTTAACCTATAACAAAAGGCCCCTCAGTTGTGGTTGATCCAACAAAGTACAAACGTCTTGTATTTGTAAATTAAGAAATTACGTAAAATATAAATTTACTCAGCAAGAATCAACGAAGTGAGCCTGAAAATATGACCTAGAATGCTGACAGCGCAGTTAAACTCTGTTTTCTTCTGTCTCAAAAGTAATAATGAACCATGTCTCAGAAAAAGTATGATGTGGAGATGTGAGAGCACATTTCCACTCCATCTGATGAAGGAGCAGCGCTCCGAAAGCTAATGGTGTTTGCTACCAAATAAACCTGTTGGACTTTAACCTGGTGTTGTTAAAACTCTTACTCAGAAGAAGTATACCATTGAAGCAATGGTAAAAGTGTACCAACGAAGACACAAATTTTCCAACTTTTATCCCCATATCTCATTATTCCTCCATCCCTATTTGGAACCAGTTCAAATTACTCTTTCTTATTGGCTATAAGTGAATGCCACCTCACCTTTGCAACACTTGCTTCATTGGTCTTAAACTGAGATGCAGCTTTATCTCTTACTTCCTTAGGCCCCAGAAGTTTAAATTCATTGCAAACAAAAGCAACATCCTTTAGGTATAGATTACCCATGTACAAACAATGTCACGTCCTCTTATAAGGGTTGATTTGATTTCATTTATTATTGTCACATGTATTGGGGTACAGTGAAAAGTATTGTTTCTTGCACGCCATACACTCAAAACAAACCATTCCTAGAATACATCGGGGAGAAGGAAAGGAGAGGGTGCAGAATATAATGTTACAGTCGTGGCTAGGGTGTAGAGAAAGATCAGATTAATAAATGATAGGTCCATTCAAAAATCTGATGGCAGCAGGGAAGAAGCTGTTCTTGAGTCGGTTCGTATATGGTCTCAAACTTTTGTATCTTTTTCCTGACGGAAGAAGGTGGAAGAGAGTATGTTCGGGGTGTGTGGGTTTCCTTCTGTTACAGATCAATTAAAACAATACATAGCTTGTTTAAACATAAAGGGCATTATTTTACCATTTTGATTCTAAGTGTTGGGCGGACTTGAAATTGGGAGTGTTTCAGATATGACTTTTAGACCCGTTCTCAGGCGCCCCCATACGCACTCTGCCTGCAAAAATATCAGCAATTCCAAATCCCGCTGAACAAGTCTGTGGGCGGGGTTTAACGTATCCGAAACCCTGCAGCTTCGATCGGCGCCTCCAACTGCGCATGCACAGAAACAAAATGATAGAATGCTGCTCCTGGGCCAGATAATGCCTCCCCCTGGCCCCCACAGACATTGCCCCATCCTCACAACATTACTGACCCCCCTTATCCCCACACCCCCTCCACCACCCAGATTAATCGTGGGCCCCTTCCCTTTCTGCCTCACTGATCTCAGGCAGGGTGGCAGCGGACCCCCCTCTCCCCTTCGGCCAACCTATTTTAACAATGGCTAACTTAAAAATTCTAATCATTAGTTCCCCCCATGCAAAATCCCTAGAAATAGAGGACAGAATACTCCCAACCCTCGGGTGTAAAATTGTTACAATTCTCCCAATGGCGGGGGGTCAATCATACCCTGGCAGGTAGGGCAAAAATTATTTGCATCTCACGAATGCTCATTAAAACAGCTGCTCGCCAGTGTCCTGTCAGACCTTCCAATTTTGCCAGTGGGAAATCACATTGGTGTCAAACCCGATTGCAAAAGCGTGGCATGCACAAGACAGCCCTCAGTTGACAAAAAAACTGAGGTGAGTGTGACAAAGCTGTCTGCCACAGTGCTAGACTGCTCCTGATGCACTGTACACCACTCTGCTGAGGCAGAGTACTGTGCCTGGGGTTGGGGAGTACAGGGGTTCCCCCAGTACCACATATCAGCGCTTCTCTGGACAGCACCCCGTGCTGTGGGACTCACACGGCCACCGCAACAAAGGTCCAAAGTTTAACTGGGGGTGGAGCACGAGGGAAGGTGGGTGGGGCGGGGGGGATGGGGGGGGCGCGGAGAGGAGTGATGGAAGGAGGATGGTGGCCTGACGATGACAGGGGCACAATGTGGGGGAAGGGCTGTGCAAAAGTGGGGGGGGGGGGGGGGGCACGGGGGGGGGGGGGGGCACAGGGTGAGGGGTCACAATAGCAGGTAGAGAGGCAAGGAGGTGGATGAGGAAGACGGACCATGAGGGGCAGAGGGAAGACCGAGGGGAGGGTGGTTGGACCCCAACAAGCCGACATAAAAAGCACACAAACAAAGAGCTCAAAGGAATCCCACAACATTTATTGGAAGGAGGTGGGTGATGACTTGAGAAGCAGTGGTTAGAGGTCCAAGTGGGGCATGGACGCCTCACAGGTGCTGGACTCGGGAGGAAAGCAGTTGAATCGAGTAACAGACTTCTTCTTGAAGCTGCTCGCCTTTTCTTTCTCCTCTGGGTTGCTGACATCTTGCACGGTCTGATGAAGACAGGTGGGTTGGTGAAAATGATACAAGTGTGCTGGACGGGTATTTAAATATAGTGCCAGGACCTTCAAACCTGTCAGCTGAGGGTAGGTGGACAGATCAGCTCCCCACCTGCCAGGAGAGTCAGAGGGGAAGTCCCCTCTGCACAGTTATTGTGATTCCAAGCACAGGATCTGGCCCAGGATCCTGCCATTCTGGTCAGTGGGACAGGTGCTGCCAAAGCTGCCCAGCACTGCACTGTCTCAAAATGGGAGAATTCCATCCATAATACTGTTATCAAAATCTGACAATCTTAAAAAAATCAATTGGTTTCATGAAAATTATTTCTTTCCATTTACAAAAAGAAGCTCCATTTTCTTGATCATTTTTGAATGATTGATAACAGGGATCATGCATTCACAAAATGATAAGCAAAGAAAGAGGCCATTCAGCCCATCATGCAAGTGCTGACTCTTCGGTAGAGCTATGCATTTAGTCCCACTTCCCTGCTCTTTCTCCTTGGCCCTGTAAATTTTTCCCGACAAGTGTTTATCCAGTTCCCCTTTGAAAGTTACTGTTGAATGTGCTCCCCCACCCTCTCAGGCAGTGCCAGATCACAACAACTCATTGCATATAAAATAAATTCTCCAGGTCACCTCTGGTTCTTCTGTCAGTCTTGTTAAATCTGTGTCATCTGGTCCAATCCTTCTGCCACTGTAAAAAAAATTATCCTTATTTACTCTACGAAAACCATTCATGATTTTGAATACCTTCATCAAATCCCCTCTTAACCTTCCTTGCTCTAAGGAAGGCAATCCCAGCGTCTCCAATCTCTCCGTATAACTGAAGTCCCTCAGCCTTGAAAATTAATTTAGATTGTGCCCTGTACATGCAAGTCCAGGTTATTAATATTTATCAAAAGTAGCAGCGGTCTGAATACTAACCCCCGGCTAACTGTCAACTCCAACTGTCACCTTTATCCTCAGGCCCTCACCCCTCAGACCCTCACCTCCCTCAGACCCTCAACTCCCTCAGACCCTCACCTCCCTCAGACCCTCACCTCTCTCAGATCCTCACCTCCCTCAGACCCTCACCTCCCTCAGACCCTCACCTCCCTCAGACCCTCACCTCCCTCAGACCCTCACCTCCCTCAGACCCTCACCTCCCTCAGACCCTCACCTCCCTCAGACCCTCACCTCCCTCAGACCCTCACCTCTCTCAGACCCTCACCTCCCTCAGACCCTCACCTCCCTCAGACCCTCACCTTCCTCAGACCCTCACCTCCCTCAGATCCTCACCTCCCTCAGACCCTCACCTCCCTCAGACCCTCACCTCCCTCAGACCCTCACCTCCCTCAGACCCTCCATTCCCTCATCCTCCATTCTCAGACCTTCCTCAGATGCAGACCTCCCTCACTTGCCTCCGACCCTTACCTCCCTTACCATCACCCCCCTCTGACCCTCTACTCCCTCACCCTCAGACCCTCCACTCCCTCACCCTCCATTCTCAGACCTCCCACTCCCTCAGATGCTGACCTCCCTCACTTCCCTCAGACCCGTACCTCCCTCAGCATCACCCCCCTCAGACCCTCCACTCCCTCACCCTCACCCACCTCAGACCCTCCCCTCCCTCACCCTCCGTTCTCAGATCTTCCACTCTCTCGGACGTTGACCTCCCTCACCTCCCTCAGATCCTCACCCTCAAACCATCACCCTCCACTCCCTCACCCTCAAACTGTAGCCTTCCACTGCCTCAGACCCTCCACTTCCTCACCCTCAAACTGTAGCCCTTCACTGCCTCACCCTCAAAGTGTAACCCTCCACTGCCTCAGACCCTCCAGTCCCTTACCCTCCACTCCCTCGGCTTCAAACATCAATCCATTCTCACTCCCTCAAACTATCACCTCCCTCAGACCCCTAAAACTCACCCTCAAACCTTCCATTCCTTCGGCCTCATACCCTTCAAGCTGTCACTCCATTCTCACTCCCTCAAACTATCACCTCCCTCAGATCCTCAAACTGTCACCCTCAAACCGTCCACTCCCTCAAACCCTCCAATCCCTCACCCTCAAGCTCTCCATTCCCTCAATGATCCCCCTCCTTGAATTATCCTCATCCCCTTCGTCACCCTCAACCCCTTTGTTCCATCACCCCCCACCCCCTCTCCTGATAGATTGGGAAATGTTACTTGAGGTGATGAACGGTGGATAAGCATTGGCAAACATTCAAGGAGCACATGGGTGAACTGCAACAATTGTTTATTCCTGTCTGGTGCCAAAACTAAAACTGGAAAGGTGGCGAAACCATGGCTTAGAAAATAAATTAGAGATAGTATTAGCTCTAGGATGTGTGGGTTAGGTGGATTGGCTATGGTAATTTGCCCCTTAGTGTCAGAGGGACTAACTAGGGTAAATGCATTGGGTTATGGGGATAGGGTCTGAGTGGGATTGTGGTTGATGCAGACTTGAAGGGCTGAATGGCCTTCTTCTGCACTGTAGGATTCTGTGAGTCTATAAGTAACACTACTTCATTTCAGTCTGAAAAACAACAATTCATCATTGCTCTATGCTTTCTATCTTTCAGCTAATTTCATATCCACATTGCCACTGGTTTTAATTTTGCTAATTTTATTATTGGAAGCTCTAGGTTCAAGTCCCAGTCCAAGACTCAGCACAAAATACTGGTGCTGGAATCTGAAACAAAAACAGAAAAATGCTGGAAAATCTCAGCTGGTCTGACAGCATCTGTGGAGAGATGGAGCTGTGGAGCTCTGACAAAGGGTCATCCAGACTCGAAACGTTAGCTCTATTCTCTCTCCACAGATGCTTTCAGACCTGCTGAGATTTTCCAGCATTTTTCTGCTATTGTTCCACTCTAAGACTTAATGGCCAAGGAACATGTGTACATAATGTGACCAAAGAAGTTGAGTATAAACTTGTAAATTCTTCCAACATACACCTGTAGCAGATGGTAAGAGCAGGAACGATTCCTGGTCAACCACTGGCAGAAGGTGATGGCAAAATACTTCAGTACCTTGCCAAACATAACCATGGGCCAACATTTAGAAGTCCATGGTCACCAATGCTCTCTTGGGGCATGATACCTGAAGAGAGGGAATGACTTTGTTAACATCTTTTGGAAGTTTACATATACACAATATTAGCTACACTATTCTCCTTTTCATTATCAAGAAAGAAATCAAGTTAGTCAATCACGATCTGTCTTTAACAACTCCGTGCTGACTTTCATTAGTCCATACTTTTCTAAATGCTAACTAATACTGTCTCTGATTATTGTCTCTAAAATTTTCTTAACCACCAACGTTGGGTTGACTGGTCTGTAATTGCTGGGTTCAAATTTCCACCCTTTTTTTAAAAGAAGAGTGTAACCTCTATAATTCTCCAATCCTTCAAGACCATTCCAACTCCTATATGAAGAACAATACAGCACAGGAACAGTCCCTTCGGCCCACTAAGCCTTCGCCAATATACAGTTTCTATCCCTCTGTTTGCCACCCGTTCTTGTGTCTATCAAGATACACCTTGAACGTTGCTAACATGCCTGCTTCCACCACCTCCACTGGCAGTGTGTTCCAGGCCCCACTGTGTAAAAATATTTCTCTTCCCGCATGGCTCCCCTAAACTTACCACCTCTCACCTTGAACCTGTGCCTTCTTGTAGTCGATCCTTTCACCCTGGGTAAAAGCCTCAGACTATCCACCCTATCTATGCATCTCATAATTTTGTAGACTTCTATCAGGTCACCCCTCAGCCTCCGTCTTTTCAGTGTAAACTATGGACAGGCTTTTATAGCCTCGCTCGAGTGATACCAAAAATTCCTGCCCGAGGTCAACGGACATTTTGGTTGTCCGTCCCTTCCCCGCTCCGATTCCATGGCGGGCAGGGTGGTAGAATTCTGGCAAATACCTAAGGAACATTGGAAGACTGTGGCCATTTCCCATGCTCAGCCACCTAGGATACATCCCATCCAGATGGGATGACCTATCTACTTTGAACACTTCTAAACTTTAATTTCCTTCCCCTTACGTTTACCCTATCCAGTTTGCTTCTACCTCCTCCTTTGCTGTTACATTGACAGCATCCTCTTCCCCAGGAAAGACAGATGCAAACTATTCATTTAATATCTCAGTCATGCCCTCTGTCTCCACAAGAATATCTCTTTTATGGACCTTAATTGGCCACACCCTCCCTTTGAGACTACCCTTTTCCTATTAATATGTTTATAAAAGGCTTTTGATTTCCTTTTATGTTAGCTGCTAATCTATTCTCATGCTCCCTCTTTTATTCCCTTTTTAGCTATCCCCTATTCT
Source organism: Mustelus asterias (assembly GCF_964213995.1). Classification (NCBI taxonomy): domain Eukaryota; kingdom Metazoa; phylum Chordata; class Chondrichthyes; order Carcharhiniformes; family Triakidae; genus Mustelus; species Mustelus asterias. The sequence continues at coordinate 27,552,066 of NC_135803.1, read as the reverse complement.
TCTATGTTCAGCTTAGTTCTCTACAATATTATGAACCTTACATTTGTCAAAAATTTCTTTTTTATTTTTATTCTTTTCTTTGCATCAGTCATCCAGGGATCTGTAGCTTGGGATGCCCTTCCTTTTCCCCTCATGCGAATGTATCCTCTTGGAAGACCTCCTATTGTTCAATTACTGTTTTTCCAACCAGTGTTTGATCCAATCCACTTGGGCCAGATATCTTTTCAATTTATTGAAGTTAACCCTTCTTCAGCTTAATGTTTTTTACAATTGATCGGTTCTTGTCATTTTCCATAACATTTCTAATCCTGATCATATTATGATCACTGTTCCACAAATACTCCCCACTTCCACTAAAACCTGCCCAATGTCATTTTCTTAGAACCACATCCAGCTCTATTTCCTTCCTCATTGGACTGGAAACACACTGGTCACTAAAGGAATTTCAGGAAATTCTCCCCTCTCTTTCCCCTTTACATTATTAATTTCCCAGTCTATTTTCATTTTTATGTTTGGAAGGATGAAAATATTAAAATTAAAGATAATATTTTCCTATGTTTATTTGACAGAACTGCATACGGAAATCTATAAATGGTCTGAACAGTGTTTTATATAATTGATCAGCTTATATCAAAAGTTAGAAAATTATTCATTTATTTCCAGCTTCAATTAAAAATCAGTTCATCTTCAGTTTGGTAGGAAATGAATAGTTCACTCCAAATTATCACCTGCAAGGTAGGTGAGGAATGAATCTTCCAAGGAACAAACATGCTACTTAGAAATTCATGATGGATATAACACCCCCTTCATTAACACAAGCTGGAAGCAACTCCATATGTCAATTACAATTTCAGTGAGAGCCAGAATTCACTTCAGTCTTGATGTTTGTTCTTGCCTGATTGCTTTTCCTTCTTGATTGGTCTAGGATTAAGGTAGCCATCACTGTAGTTTGCCAATTTACAATTCCTGGTATTTATTATCTTAATCCATTTGGGAATGTGTTCTCTGTCCAGCTGTTGAGATGGAATCTCCCTGCTGTCTGACATAGGGAACACTCAAGGATCACCCTCAGTCGTCTCATCCCAGCAGCAGCGGTTTTTACCCATCAAGAGGTGAAAAAGACATGGGGCAGGATTTCACGGCCTCGCTCATCCTGAAATCATAAAATCCCGCCCGAGGTCAACGGACCTTTCCATTGTCCACCCTTTGCCCGCTCTGAATCCCATGGCAGGCGGGCTGGTAAAATTCTGGCCATGATTTACATTGCGTGGCAAATCCAAGAGAAATGCAAGGAACAATACCTTTTGCCGTATGTTGTATCCTCTTTCAATATCATGAAAGCTTCTGACTCTGAACCATGAAGACTTCTGGGATATCCTCTTCAAATTTAGCTGCCTTCAGCAATTTGTCAGCATCCCCCACTAGCTCCACGATGATGTACCAGCCATGATCCTCACCAATGAAACAAATCTTAGCTCAGTGCAGATTGGGACTAAAACAGGCTGCGTCAATGCATCAACCCTCCTCTCCATCTTCCTCATTGCAAAATTGCACTTCACTTCCAGCAAACTACCCATAGGGGTGGAGTTCATTTACAGGACAGACGGGAAACTGTTCAACCTATGTGCCTTCAATCCAAAACCAAAATCGCTCCATCTTCAGCCATTGACTCCAGTGTGCAGATGACGCTTGTGTGTGTGCTCACTCAGAAACTGAGCGCCAGATTAATGCCCACGTTTTTTTTGAAGTATGTGAGAAAATGGGCCTTTTGCTAAACAGCCAGAAAATTAAACTCCTCTTCCAACTAGCTCAACCATTTTCCATATCTTGGGAGCATTGTCTTGACGAAGGCAGACACAGCGAAATTCAACATCTCTTTCAGTGTGGCAGCTCCCCACTCTCTCTCACACACTGTGTAGAACCCATCTTCCCACCAACACACACACTATAATCAACACCACCACCCCCCCCCCCCGCCCAACCCCACCAACTCTACAACACATACACCGTAATCAGCGCATCTCTCCCACCAACACACACACTATAATCAACACCACCCCCCCCACCAACTCTACAACACATACACCGTAATCAGCGCATCTCTCCCACCAACACACACACTATAGGCAACCTCCCCAACACATGCACTGTAATCAGCCCTTACCCCAAACACAAACACTGTAATCTGCCCCTCTTCCCATCACCCTCACACACATGGTAATCAACCCTCTCAAACCCAGAGTGCCTGATGTTATTATCAAAGCTTGCTTTTAATGAGTCACTGATGCTATGTATTTCTTGATTCACCAATGATATTTTATCTGCATCAGGTTCCAAATATTGGGAACCAAATAGTGAGAATCCAATGCTAAATGTCCTCAAAGTTCATAAAATTGTAAAAAATCATTATCTCCGTGAGCTGTAAGAAGATTCTGCAGTCAGTGTAGAGTACATCTATTTATGCATTCCATTTCTTTTTTAAATTTGTATCTGTGATTAATTTCTTAGGAGGTCTAGTTAACACCTAAAGTCTTGCATCCAGCATCTGTTCTTCGCACATTCTAATTGTCCAACAAATGAAAACGACAGATTCTCTCTATCAAAATACATTTTCTTCACCGTCTCAAAGCAGATCTTCCATGAACTTTTTAAATTGTTTCATTGACCATGTGCACCACTCTACGCCCGAGCATCCATTTCCCCCTTCATTAACCTCCAAATCACCATAAACAAAACTACAGGGGATGAGCTATAGTAATAGTTTGAAAAGCAGAAGCTGTTAATATGATGCCATTGTAATGGCAGCAACTAGGTGCCCACGGCTTGATTTCAGAGCTGATTATGGCTGGAATTTTAACCGTCCCACCCGTCACAGGAATCGGAGCGGGCGAGGGATGGACAATGGAAACATCGTTGACCTCGGGCAGGATTTTACGGTTTTGGGATGAACAAGGCCGTAAAATCCTGCTCTATATGTTTTTTGTAATAACTTCAACAAGGCCCATGAGTTTGGCCTCTTGGAATATGAGCTCCCTGATTGAGGTTATAATTGCCTGATGCCTGCTAGGCACCGCAGGGACTGGGGTGCCTTATTGACCCCTTTAATCACATTTGATTTGATGTTTTAAGTTTCCTTTCCACTTTGTCTTTTGTTTCAGGTGGTTCCCCATCTTTTTGGGAGCTGCCCCTTTCAATTTATCCCCTCATTAATTTGAGTTAATTTACTTGGTTTGCCAAAAAGATTGGTTATAACTGCCTGCCCAATCAGGGAGCCTCACCGGTATATAAATATGGGAGTGTCATGTCCATCGGCACTCCCGATTCTGAATTTGTACCTGAAACACTCTTGGCGTGGAATTGAGTTTGCAAATAAAGGGAATTTGGTGAAAGGACACCGGCCTCTGAGGAGCTATTGCAGTTTTAAAATATTGGTTTGTTTTGGATACGTAGCAGGATATGGTAGCATAGAGATAATATGAAGAAAATTTCTATAGAATTGGAGACCAGGATGTCCAGCAGAACTTCAGTATAGTTGAAACTGATCCAAGTTTTTAATATCAAAGCCACTTCCACTCTCGTGCCCCCATTCACAGCCCCTTTACCCTTAACCAAGAGCCCAATTTTGGTCAATGTGACTTTATTTCTTTAATAGTAATAGTTGTCCATCTTACACACGCAATGTTAGGCCGTTAGATATTATTCCAAAGAGAAGGTAAAAAGGAAAAATGTCAGTGGTTAATATAGCTCTCCAATATGACATATTGTAGCTCCTGTACTATCCACGGTAAGAGCATTATTTTTCTAATGAGCCAACCCTTTCCAGTTTTTTAGAGAGGTTACATATTTGAAGAGAGGTGAAGTGAAACCAATCAATTTATTTATAATCTCATCTAAAAAGCTGCATATGAGGTAATAAACGCTAGCCAGATTGGTCTAATTGGTTGAGTACTGAGTTTCGGTTTTGTATCAGTCTTCAGGGCTTCAAGCACAATGTTTTCATAGCGATATTAAAAGGACAAGTTCCAACAAAAATGGAATTTACTCATTTTCAGTTATTTAATCTGATAGCAAAGGTAATATTTTAGAAGTTCATAGGTATTGAAAGATAATTTAAATACAGATGAATACCACATTGTAGAGTGCCTCAGTCAGCCAGCATTGTTGATGCATTAGTCACCTTGTGAAACCGTGTCAAGCAATCACAAAATAATTTTACTGTTACCGTGTTTTCAGACAGGTGTTATTTAACAAAATAAAATTAATTCAAATTGATGTACTAAGTGGGGGGCCCATTACGCAGAGCAGCATTGGGTGAAGCATTTAAATAGAGAAGCATCAATGAGCAGTCGAATGCATTGTTATCTGGGTGCAGATCAGTCATTTCCTATGCTTAGAATAGCCAGTCACAGATTGACTTTGTCTCCCTTTGCTTTCGGGTAATTTAGTGTTGCAGGACTGTCACATCGCTTCTTAAACAATTGTACCACGCATTTTGGATTACAATTAAGATGCCGATTTTGCATCTGAAGAGAGAAAGCCTGTATTTATTTAGCGCTTTAGCAGTATCCCCCAGACTGCTTCTTAAACAATTAATTATCTTGAGGTGTAATCAATTATGTTATGTAGACCGTGACCAACAAATTAGATTAATCAGTCTATTGTGGGTGTTGGTTGAAGAAGAAATCCTGTCCAAGACACTGAGAGAACTCACTGCTCTTTGAAAAGTGACTTAGGGTCTTTTATGGAGGGCCTTCGCGTAATGTTTTATCTGGAAGACAGCACATTGAACAGTGCAGAATGCCTTCAGAACTGCACTAAACTATCAATCCAGATATGTACTCAAGCTCTGAACTAGGGGTTGGCTGAACAATTTAGAATCATAGTATTCTACAGTGCAGAAGGAGGCCATTTGGCACCACAATCCCACCCAGGCCCAATTCCCATAACCTCATGCATTTATCCTAGCAAGTCCCACGACACTAAAGGGCAATTTAGCATGGCCAATCCACCTAGCCTGCACATCTTAGGACTGTGGGAGGAAACCAGAGCACCCAGAGGAAACCCACGCAGACACGGGGAGAATGTGCAAACTCCACACAGACAGTGACCCAAGCTGGGAATCGAACCCGGGTCCCTGGCGCTGTGAGGCAGCAGTGCTAACCACTGCACCCAATTTAATAACTCAAAGAATCCGATTGCCGGAGTAAGCTGGCATTAAGTGAAACAAAAACAGAAAATGCTGGAACTCTGTCAGAACTGGGAAAGGTTACAGATATGACAGGTTTATAAGCAAGTATGGAGGCAGGAAAGGGGGATGGAAGAAAGCAAAATGAAGGTCCACTTGTTAAGTGCATTGTGCAATAGCTTACTGAAGGATTCATAGCACAATACTCTAGTTCCTGATTCAACATCTGCTCTGAAGACTCAACTGATCTCAGTTAGAACAGCAATGGGAGCTCTTTAATTGGCTACAGTACATCAAAGCCACTATTGAGTAGTGCATTTCCTCCTGATTGTTATCCATTGACTAGTCTGGTAAATATAGGTGTGTTGATATTGGATGAGGACAGACCTGATTGTGTTGTGATGCTCCCTACAATAGCTTGCTGGACCTTGCAATCCAAGGTTGTTGAGGAAGAATGGTGTATATAATGTACAGAGAGCTAGTCCCACCTGTGGAATCGCACCACTGGAAAAGATGACAGAAAAGAGGCAAAAATTATAGACATTTTTTTATAACTACAGATGTTTTCAAGTCCAGAATTGTCATTAGGTGTTTGGCAAAGTAATTCAAACTGATCCATATAGTGGGGAAATTTTAGATGGTACCAGTTTTGTGTGGATTATTGAAATAAAAGAGCAATATGAGCAAATCAGTGTTTTAATGAATCAATTTCTGAGCAAATCAGAGGTGATTTTGTTTTGTTTTCAGAGTTTTTTGAAAGACATTTCATATCTGGAAACTGATTTCTTATGAAATGAACATTTTATATGGTCAGCTATTCCATACAGGAATTTACGAAAGCTAGCTACAGGCCTTTGCGTTAAAGTGAAAAGATCTTGCTGCACGTGTAGATTTTCCCTTTCCATCTCAATTGGATTAAGTCCCTGATAAGACGCTTGCTTCCATTTAACAGTGTTACTTCCTTGCGATGTTTGGGAACATCGATCACTTAAGTGAGATGTCTTGTTTAACAACTGTAAAACAAGTTGTGTTATAGATTTTATGATGATGCATCTTTTCTGCTTGAAAATGTGTGTTTGCAAATAATATATCCCAATATTTTGTTCTATTTGAAGAGGGCGTTCTTCTACTGAGTGGCCTACATGCCTTAATTTAGCTTTCTTGAATATGGGGATTGACACAAATGTGGGTATCGACACAGATATTACTGGCAGGGCCAGCACTTATTGTTCTTACTTTTCACCCCACCAGCCTCCGCATTGAAAGGAGAGGGATGTGTTGACTGGGAGTGTCTCGGAGGGGAGTGTTGAACCGTTGGAGAAAATCTCCATTACAAAGGAGGAAGTGTTAGGTTTGTTAGAGAATATAAAGACTGACAAATCCCCAGGCCTGATGGAATCTATCCAAGGCTGCTCAGGGAGACGAGAGATGAAATCGCTGGGCCTCTGACGCAAATCTTTGTCTCGTCACTGGACGCAGGTGAGGTCCCAGAGGATTGGAGGATAGCTAATGTGGTCCGGTTATTTAAGAAGGGTAGGAAGGATAACCCGGGTAATTATAGGCCGGTGAGCTTGACGTCCGTGGTGGGGAAGTTGTTGGAGAAGATTCTTAGAGATAGGATGTATGCGCATTTAGAAAGAAATAAACTCATTAATGATAGTCAGCATGGTTTTGTAAGAGGGAGGTCATGCCTCACTAACCTGGTGGAGTTTTTTGAAGAAGTGACCAGAATGGTTGATGAGGGAAGGGCCATGGATGTCGTCTATATGGACTTTAGTAAAGCGTTTGACAAAGTCCCTCATGGTAGGCTGGTGAAAAAGGTTGGATCTCATGGGATAAAGGGGGAGGTGGCTAGATGGGTGGAGAACTGGCTTGGTCACAGAAGACAGAGGGTGGTAGTGGAAGGGTCTTTTTCCGGCTGGAGGCCTGTGACTAGTGGTGTTCCGCAGGGCTCTGTATTGGGACCTCTGCTGTTTGTGATTTATATAAATGATCTGGAAGAAGGTGTAACTGGGGTGATCAGTAAGTTTGCGGACGACACAAAATTGGCAGGACTTGCAGATAGTGAGGAGCATCGTCAGAAGCTACAGAAGGATACAGATAGGCTGGAAATTTGGGCAAAGAAATGGCAGATGGAGTTCAATCCTGATAAATGCGAAGTGATGCATTTTGGTAGAAATAATGTAGGGAGGAGCTACACGATAAATGGCAGAACCATAAAGGGTGTAGATATGCAGAGGGACCTGGGTGTGCAAGTCCACAGATCCTTGAAGGTGACGTCACAGGTGGAGAAGGTGGTGAAGAAGGCATATGGCATGCTTGCCTTTATAGGACGGGGCATAGAGTATAAAAGTTGGGGTCTGATGTTGCAGATGTATAGAACGTTGGTTCGGCCGCATTTGGAATACTGCGTCCAGTTCTGGTCGCCACACTACCAGAAGGACGTGGAGGCTTTGGAGAGAGTACAGAAGAGGTTTACCAGGATGTTGCCTGGTATGGAGGGGCTTAGTTATGAGGAGAGATTGGGTAAACTGGGGTTGTTCTGCCTGGAAAGACGGAGGATGAGGGGAGACTTAATAGAGGTGTATAAAATTATGAAGGGCATAGATAGGGTGAACGGTGGGAAGCTTTTCCCCAGGTCGGTGGTGACGTTCACGAGGGGTCATAGGTTCAAGGTGAAGGGGGGGAGGTTTAACACAGATATCAGAAGGACATATCTTACACAGAGGGTGGTGGGATGCGCTGCCAGGCAAGGTGGTGGAGGCGGACACACTGGGAACGTTTAAGACTTATCTGGACAGCCATATGAACGGAGTGGGAATGGAGGGATACAAAAGAATGGTCTAGTTTGGACCAGGGAGCGGCGCGGGCTTGGAGGGCCGAAGGGCCTGTTCCTGTGCTGTATTGTTCTCTTTGAAAGGACCATCAACCAGCTCAAGCAGGATGCCATCATCAAACACAATTTCCCCTCAGTTCCCCATCAGCATTCTGGAGGGAGCACTCGTTCCGTGACACCGTGGTCCACTCTGTTCATGGCACCGTGGTCCACTCCCTCTGTGGCACCGTGGTCTACTCTCTCAGTGATACCGTGGTCCCCTCTGTCCCTGGCACCGTGGTCCACTCCCTCTGTGGCACTGTGGTCCACTCCCTCTGTGGCACCGTGGTCTACCCCCTCAGTGATACCGTGATCCCCTCTGTCCCTGGCACCGTGGTCCCCTCTGTCCCTGGCACCATGGTCCACTCTGTCCGTGGCACCGTGGTCCACTCTGTCCGTGGCACCGTGGTCCACTCTGACTGTGGCACCGTGGTCCATTCCTCCATCACTCCCAACGTTTTAGCACCTGCCCTTGTAATCACAGAAGGAGTATCACCAGCTCCTTTACCCCCTCCCTGTTAAATGTCCCAAATACTCATTTCAGGCAAAGCAGCATTTCACTTGCACCTCCTTCAATTTGGTCTACTGTATTCGCTGCTCCCAATGTGGTCTCCTGTATATTGGGAGGACTAAACACACACTGGGTGACTGCTTTGCAGAACGCCTTCGCTCAGTCCGCAAAAACACCCAACCTTCCTGTTGCTTGCTATTTCAACTCAGCATCTTGCCTACATGACCGTCCTTGGCCTGCTGTAATGCTCCAGTGAACCACAACGCAAGCTGAAGGAGCAGCGCCTCATCTTCCAATTAGACATGTTACAGCCTTCAGGACTCAACATTGTGTTCAACAACTTCAGACTGTGATGTTCTCCTCCATCTTGACTCCTTTATTTATCCTAAATATTTGTCACAACGCAAACCACCCTTCCTCCACTGGGCCATCTGTCACTTGTTCTTAAGTTGCTTTCATTGAGTATTTACCTTTTGTTCTCCTATATTCTGCTATCTTACCTTTATGCCACTAAAAGCACCTCCCTCATTGTCCTTCACTCTGCCATAAACACTTGCTCTGTCTTGTGCCCGACACATCTTTGTTGCAATCTCTCCTCGCTCTCACCTATCACTGACTTTTTACTTTGCTCCCCCCTCTCCACCCCCCTCTTATACAATATATAGTCCATCACGTTTCTCCCTTTCTTTAGCTCCGAAGAAGTCACACGGACTTGAAACGTCACCTCGATTTCTCTCTCTAAAGATGCTGCCAGACTTGCTGAGTTTTAACAGCATCTTCTGTTTTTATTACTTATTCCTTGTGCTGCTTTCCCTGATAAAGTGTTGATCCACTTTCTTGAACTGCTGCAGTATGGAACGGATTATAATCGCATCACACTGTAACCTATTGTGTATTTTATGCATGCTTTTGTTGAATTATTCAGTATTGGAAGCACGGTAAATTTATTAAAAGCTATGGAGACTTCTTTATATGCAGAGATGAATCTCATATTTACCTAGTATATCATTCATTAACTCTTTTTAACCAATATGATTTTTTAAAAAAGGAAAGGCTCTCGCAATGAAAAGGACAAGAAAAACATCCCACAGATCTAGAAGGTTTGAAATGAACATTGAAAAATGCTACCAGCCTATAGTAAACATGCCACTCTTGAAAGGAAAAGAGAGATCTGAAGATTTTGAAGTCAGAATGTGTTGCCCCACCAGCCCTGCAAGAAGTTTATTTATTTGTGTCACAAATAGACTTATATTAACACTGCAATGAAGCTACTGTGAAAATACCCTAGTCGCCACACTTTGGCGCCTGTTCGGGTACACTGAGGGAGAAATTAGCCTGGCCAATCTTGTCTTTCGGACTGTGGGAGGAAACCACAGAGCATTCAGTGAAAACCCACGCAGACACGGGGAGAACGTGCAGACTCCGCACAGTCACCCAAGCCAGGAATCAAACCCGGGTCCCTGGTGCTATGAGGCAGCAGCACTAGCCACTGTGCCACCATCCCGCCCCACTGTTGGATGATGTTTCTACACCTTGAAATGATGTCAACTCACAGGCAGAAAGTAGGATTGTAATGGGCATGCATGGAAACCTTATTGGGAGAAATGGAGAGAGAGAATTCCAGAAAGGGAAGAGTCAATATGCAATGATGAGAGGTGAGTAGGAGTTGGAAGCATAATTGGTGAATTCTCAATATAAAAGTGAGAGCAGGAAGCAGCAGCTAAGAGTTGTTAATGCAACAGGATGTCAGGGAGAAACTGGAACTTCTTCAAAATTGGGTTCCTATAGTAACATATTTTTCTGGAGGAAATGAGTGCCATTAAAAGATGTTGAGGAGAGTCGTGGATTAAGACTGGATCGCTGTTCAAGAAGTAGACCGAAGGCTCAGAAATCAGATGGAGGTGTCAAACAGCCCTGGTCAAAAAGAGACAATTAGTTCTAGAGAATACGAGGTCAGCACAGCAGGAGAGCATATAAAAGGAATAATGGATGTAAGTGAAATGAACTGAACAAAAGAAAAAGTAAACACCAGAGGAAATTAATTTAGTGACGAACAACTTGAAACATTCAGGCTACTGGAACAGTCACTGGAGAGCATTTGGAAATGAACTGTGGTAGATCAGAAACAACAAATTTGGAGGACAGAGAAAGATGCTCTCCTCCTTCAAGGTGGCTCCAGAGCATGGCGACATCTTGCAAGCTGTCCCCAGCATACCCTCGAATTCTATGCTTTTAAAACTGTATTTGAACTCTTTTAAACTCTATAACAATGTTCTGCACCCTAGCTACGACTATAACACTATATTCTGCACCCTCTCCTTTCCTCCTCCCCATGTGCTCTTACAAACAGTACGCTTTGTCTGTATAGCGCACAAGAAGCAATACTTTTCACTGTATACCAATACATGTGACAATAATAAATCAAATCAGTGGCAATGTTTGAAATGATATTTTGATGTACCAGAGTTGAGGCATGTTTGTGTCCGAGGTCAAGGGAGTTATCAGAAAATAGGTCGTCATTATCTGCCGTATGACAAACAGTGTCCACTTTGTCAGCAGGTTTAATGATTTTGTTCCTGAAGTTGAGTGAACTCGTATTTTTAAGTTCAGGGAATGATCAATTACTGAGAAAAGAGTGACTTGGTTGTGCTTAAAGCCCACCTCCAGGATTTAAGTACATAATCTCGAGTGGTACAACACCAAGGTGGCATATTGTGTAGAAACATTTATGGCACAATATGTGGCATATTGCCAGAGGTAGTGCCCTTAATGTTTAAAAATAACCAACTCCCTTTCTGAAACAGGAGGCCATGTGGCTCCTCATTTCTAACCTGGCTGGAAAAGAGTTACCCAGCCTAATCCCACATTCCAGCTTTTCAATGGTCGTCCATTAGATTACAGCACTTTAGCTGCATCTCCAACTCTTGTTTAACTGTGATGAGGGTTTCTGTTTCTACCACCCTCTCAGGCAGGGGATTTCTGACCCTCAAGATCTTCTGGGTGAAAAGATTTCTCAACTCCCCTCTACTTAATAGATCACCAAGATATTGCCAAATAAACTATTACCTGCTAGGGTTCTATGATCAATCTTAAAAGTTACTTTAGATCTATACCTCAGCTTATTGACCTCAAAGGAAAATGGATCCTCCCTATCTATTTTATCTGGTGAGTGTTACAGTTTGTTCAGAGAGTCTGAGTTGCTGTGGCAACATGCGGTTTTACACGCATGTTGTAATCTGGAGCTCTGGATAGAGATGGTAGATGGTCCCACATTCTTTCCATCACATGGCTGACCAGGAATCTCCCCCACTCTTTCGGTACATTAGTGTGTATTGGAAGGATTTGCAGTTTGATACCCAACCTATTTGACCACATTATAAATGTACTTTCTTGGCAATTAAGTTCTGGGGTGAGACTCGAGCCCAGAGCATTTGGCTTAGAACCAGAGATGCGCCACAATACATCTCTCTTTTTGTCCAGGCCACTCATAATTCTACACGCCTCAATTAAATCTCCTTCCAGGGGAGGCGATGGCCTAATGGTATTATCGCTAGGCCATTAATCCAGAAACTCAGCTAATGTTCTGGGGACCTGAGTTCAAATCCCACTACAGCAGATGGTGGAATTTGAATTCGATAAAAAATAACAGGAATTAGAAATCTACTGATGACCATGGAACCATTGTCAATTGTCAGGGAAACCCATCTGGTTCACTAATGTCCTTTAGGGAAGGAAATCTGCTGTCCTAGCCTGGTCTGGCCTTTATGTGACTACAGAGCCACAGCATGTGGTTGACTCTCAACTGCCCTCCAAGGACAACTAGGGATGGGCAATAAATGGTGGCCCAGCTAGTGACGCCCATGTCCCACGAATGAATTAAAAAAGTCTCCTCTGTTCCAAAGGAAGCAATGCCATTTATCCCGTCTTTCCTCATAACTAGAATTCTCGATTCCTGCTATCATCCTCATGAATTTCCTCTGTACTCTCTCCAATGCGATCACCTTTCTATAATGAAGTTACCAACATTGTACACAGTAGCCAACTAGTGGTTTACACATACGTGTTCAACTAGATGTAAAAATTGCCACGGCATGTTTTAAAGGTACTTTTTCAATGTGAATTCTTTATAAAGGGAATAGGGAAACTGAGAGGGGTGACAACATGGGAACAAGAGACGAAAGGGAGTGATCTAGGGGGATCGAGAAGAATTATGTTAAAGGGGTTCAGATTCACAAGGTTGTGGGGCCAGGGTGGCACAGTGGTTATGGAGACAGCGCTCCTGAAAGTTGGTAAATCCATACATTCACATTCCATGTTGTACTAATTATAACTTTTGTGAGGTAAAAAAAACTCAAATGTTTCTCATTATCCACAGGGAGAAATGTTTCTACACAACACACCTGTAAAATTTAATCTTTAATGTATAGCTGTAAGTATTCATTTATCATCGATAAAACAATGGCAATTTTTAGACTGCACAGTATTGAATTATTTATTTGGTACCAATCCTGCCAGATTTAATTGCCTATGTTACTGTAGCAATCATCAATGTTTCATTTGTTCATTGTTTTTATTTTCTCTGTGTAAAATAATTTCAGTTCAGAGTGTGGAAACTTGGGGGAATAAAATCATATGTTGCATGGATGTGAGCTATGAGGATTAGGCTTGATAGACCATCAGGATATTGCCATGGAAACTATTAACTGCCAGGATTCTATGATCAATCCCAAAAGTGCCACGGGCTCAAAAGGCAATCATTGAAAGTTTTATGAATCTAGCTCAAGCTGTATTTGAGTAATTGTGCTCAGTACGCATACAGACAGATGCACATTTGCAATCCTGTGTTTTCTCTAATAGCATAGCTGCTGGCATTTGATGATAAGTTGCACGCGGGATACAGTACTTCACGTTCCATGTTGCTGACTGAATTTGATATTGGTGGTCTTGTTAATATTGCATGTTTTATTCCACACCATGATTGAATTCCAGAATGGCATAAGCAAATTCCAAATAAAGCTCCCGTCTTTTTTTAATACATTTTTAATTGTCCAATTTTCAAATGTTTTATGGTAATTAATTACATGAAGAATGATTTGAGTCTATCTGATTATAATTTTAAATGATACATTTTGGTTTTTTTAAAATCTTATTCAGAGATTCTTGAATGTTGCATGTTTCTGAATCTTGGTTCCATATTCATGGTTCATATTGGTTCATATTGGTTCATATTCTGCAAGCACCATGCATTCTCGATGCTCGTATCGTCTTGATCATATGAGGAGAAAATACCAGAGATATTCAGTACTCAAAGGGGTGATAGTGTTTTGATGATGTTTTTGTTGCTCATTCTCTATATGAACAGAGGACTGAAAGCAGAACTAAGGAGTCAAATGCAAATCAGTATACAAAACTGAAGCGTGAAGTTTGAGATGCCATCCACTTTGGCAGTGAGAGGTTGTACAAACACCCTTGGTTGTTTATTGGAGAGGATGATACTGTGTCTGGGGAGCAGTGCATCCATATACTCTGGTGGTCATTATGGTGAATAATCCACGCAATCCAGTTGAAGCAACAAATCAATGTTATCTGAGGTAGTATTTGTTGTCAGTTGTGTCGTGGGCATAATCCATAGTACATCAGCTTTAACCATTTAGGTATTCTACTGGTAAAAGTGGTGGATTGCTTTATGGGGTGCAATTTATTGCAATAGCTGTGTAAGTGCCTAGTATTGTCAAAGATTGAATACCACAATTAATTTTTTAACAGGCAAATCATTATTTCTTTACAAAATTAAAAAGTACACCTACTTTCTGTTACAGGCAACAGTCATTTGCTTACTAGCTGCTGTTGTAAAATAACTACGCATGTAGAAATAAATATTCTAAAGGCACAGGAGAAAATAAATGCATAAAATGGGCAAATCTTTCTATTTAATATATTAACTCAAAATGTCTCCATTGGGGCACCTTTTGAGTTGGAATTAGTTTTGGCTAGGATCGTCACAGAAGGGTTATCAGACTAAATTCAGACTTGAGTTTCACCACAGAACCATTGTTAGCAAGTGAATGTATCGAGGTTTCCTCCTGCATGCAAGTTGAATATATTTAAATTGTAATCTGGTACATTGAAATGTGGCTAAATGCTTTTTAAAATATATTTACCCATAATTTTCTTAATGCCTGACAGCTTAGAAATTAGGAATAAGGATAGATTCCTGCCTAAATCTGCTTTTAGAAATGTGGCCTGAACTTTAATCTAGCTACATTTTACTTTCCGCTGGTTTAAGTCTGGAACGAAGTATCCTGTCACTGCATATTTGTTCCATAATAAGACTGGTTTGCAAGTATGAACCTCCTAGTATAAGCATCAGATCCTAAAGATCTGCCACTATAAAAACCAACCTGACCTGATCATCATACAATGTAAACAAAGATCCTGCCTGTTTCCAAACAGTGGTAAAGACCAGCATGCCAATGGCACTCCACTGGGATATACCTGATGTGACTAATTACAGTATAAATGACCTTACTTACTCTGCAGTATCCCAATGAAAATTTGCTGCTCCTGTATAGTGAATCCAGGGGAAAATGTTGGAAGAAGATGATGCATTTTGGATTGCAGTAGAAAGATAGCACATTGCAAAGTCAATTTAGATCAATCATTTTTGTCAGCCTGCCAGTTCAAGGACTATTTAATTACTGGAAAAGTGAAGCAATATTGGCATAATTCAGTTAACTGCATTCACAGACAGACCAAGGTCTGAGATATGCCTCATGATTTGTTAACCATTGGATCACATGATATTTCAATGTAATTTCTTTGGTTGTAAAATTCATATGGAGTCAGAGTAGCCTCATGACAGCATTTAATAAAGAAAAATCTTAAAATGCAATAATCCAAAACAAAGCTGTCTATCAAAGTTGAAAGAACCCTGGGATTTCTCTCCGTTCACCAGCGTATGCTCTCAAACGATTTGCATACCGCTGATTACTCAGTCGGAGACGCCAAGAACTGTTTTCGTATCGAAAAGGATTATGTTATCCAAAACTATAATATTCCATTTATATTCCACCACAACAAATAGTATTGTACTGACGTCAGCACGTTAAAAGCTGGGGAAGGGGAGAGATCTGAACTTTTATACAGTAATATAAATCTTCAGCTTAGTGAATTAGGACAGGATTTATCCACTCAATCAGCCAGTCTTCTTGTCATGGTGGCTGGAGCACATTATATTTGATAAACGTATTTAACTCCTTCTTGGTCCTACTTTACTTTTGATTTGCTCTTTCCCTCCCCTGTTGGTGTGACTTTTCCCCTCGTCTTATTCATTTATTGCCTGTATTTTTATCGTTTCACTTATCTAATCTCATATAATTTGAATTTAACTTTGAAACAATTAAATATGCCATGGCACTGGTCTGCTGGGGATTAGAAGAGAATTCTTTCAGTTCTGGAACCTGGGTTTAAATATAGCTCAGACTGTAGAGATACAATTTTCTTTCTCTGCCATTTGTAAGGATCCCACGAGAATTAAGTCTGGGTGGTCTCAATCAGTTTTTAATGTGTGCATATTGTGGAGAGCACAAAGCTGCTTGAGAATTTGACAACAGATCACATGGATGGTTACAGGAGAACAAATGACAGACATAAAAGATGTAAAGTTTAAAAAAATTTTTTATTAATGTCACAAGTAGGCTTACGTTAACACTGCAATGAAGTTACTATGAAAATCCCCTAGTCGCCACACTCCGGAGCCTATTCAGATACACTGAGGGAAAATTTAGTATGGCCAATGCACCTAACCAGCACGTCTTTTGGACTGTGGGAGGAAACCCACGCAGACACGGGGAGGACGTGCAGACTGCACAGACAATGACCCAAGCAGGGAATCAAACCCAGGTCACTGGCGCTGTGAGGCTAACCATTGTGCCACCGTGCTGCCCTATTATTATAGAGTAGACAATGGTATTGAAAGTTCTCAATAATAACATATATTAAGTGCTTTAGCAAATCAAAAAATTTCAACATGCTTCAACAGCTGCATTTAAAGTGGTAAAACATGCCAAGGTACTTCACAGAAGTTATTGAACTAAATTTCATACCGAGCCACATAAGGAGATCTTAGGGCAGATGAAGGTAGGTTTTAAGGAACATCTTAAAGGAGGAAAGAGAGGTTTGTGGAGGGGTGGTATTCCAGAGCTTTGGGCCCCAGTAGCTGAAGGTATGTCCATCAATGGTAGAACAATTCAAGATGTGGAGATGCCGGCGTTGGACTGGGGTAAACACAGTAAGAAGTTTAACAACACCAGGTTAAAGTCCAACAGGTTTATTTGGTAGCAAAAGCCACACAAGCTTTCGAGGCTCTGAGCCCCTTCTTCAGGTGAGTGGGAATTCTGTTCACAAACAGAACTTATAAGACACAGACTCAATTTACATGAATAATGGTTGGAATGCGAATACTTACAACTAAATCAGGGATGCCTAGAAAATGGGTAGCCTGAATTTAGAAGTGGGACCAATGTTTGTACAGGTTGTCCTGCTGGTAAATTGATTTGCTCTGTGCCTGTTACATATTCAAAAAAAACAGGCACAGTGCAGACTAGTTTCTGCATCTTTTACTGAGATTAGTTCTGCGAAAAACATCGTAGTTGCTAACACTGACAATAAGAATGGTTGCTTCTATTAAAAGGGTACTTGTTACTGATATAAATCAGGGTCATTACTTCAAATGAAAATCAGTGAGATTGCTACGGGTGAAGATGGGTTTCCGCTATTGAAGACAATTTTTGCTGCCATTAAGGGTTATTATATTTGGCTCCTATAAAGAGTAAATTCAGTTACACCAGCATAGGGAACATCAGTGAAAAGAAGTGCAAGGACCCTTCACATTTTCTCTTAAAGGTCATCAACAGTACCCGCGTGATATTAACAATGGAACTGTCAACTAGCCTGATAAGTGTAGAGGATAAATCATTACACTGTAATTGCATTAAATTTGTTGGTGTTGTAAGATCTGTTGAAGTTGAACAAGCCTCGTTTATCAGTGCATTTTGGGCACAGTGGTAGTTCCTATGGTGGTGCAAATCCAATGCTATTTATATTCAGGAAGTATTTTTCCTATTTAATGGTGGTGATATTGAGAGTAAAAACAAATAGCATTGTAAGGCAGAAAACTCTCAAAATACTTTTATTTTGTATATTCTTATCTCAAATCAATACTTATGTTTAAATCCTAAAATGTTAGTAACTTGCCATATGTATAGCACAAATAATATACTTGCTAACGACCTGTGAATATGATTTGGGTCCAACTAGTAATGTTGCCTGAACTCAGTCAGAATTTTAAAGTTTATTTAAGTAGGCTTCATTAACACCGCAATGAAGTTACTGTGAAAATCCCCTAGTTGCTACACTCCGGTGCCTGTTCGGATACACTGAGGGAGAATTTTGCATGGCCAATCCACTTCACCAGCACGTCTTTTGGACTGTGGGAGGAAACCGGAGCACCCAGAGAAAACCCACGCAGACACGGGGAGAACATGCAGACTCCGCACAGACAGTGACCCCACTCAGGGTCGCTGGCGCTGTGAGGCAGCAATACTAACCACGGTGCCACTGTGCCCTCCTTTGTCGCTTGAGTTATCAGTTAAGTCTGTTTCTGTGTTATAAATCCCAAAGTAGTCCAGGGTTCTTATGGTTTATTCTATAGGTATTGCACTTGTTAGGTAATGTTTCATATCATGCACTATATGATCTATTTGTTCCTGTGAACTAAATTTAACATTGTGCTATCTTACTCTGTTTTGCAGTCCCTTCAAAGATTTCAAATTTGTAGTTATGAGACTGTTTCCATCTCAGTTGTAATCAAGTACTAGATTGCAGTCTGAACACGTTTTTTAAAATAATTCTAAACACAGCAAAACTTCCATGGAATAAATGGAAGATATAGAAGCTTCTAGCTTTGACAAAAGTAACAGAATAATGAGAACAGAACAATTGAAATGCTTGTGGTCGTTCTCGTATTTATTTCCTCTTGTATCGAGTCTATATGCTGACCCCAGCCAGCAGCCCATTATAACAAAGTCTTCGCTCTTATTTGGGAAATCCTTTCTCTTAATGCAGAGTAAATCTTGAGGTACAACAGAACCTGACAGAGCATAGATCTGTTCTGAAGAGCTAGTTTCAACTGAAAGAATGTGCAGCCCATTCCACATATTATATAACAGGGTAAGTAAGAGTAAACTTCCACTTTGGCTGCCATAAATAGTAATATAATTAAATGTTAATGCGTACTGCAATCTAATTCTCTGTTGTATCAAGCTACCATTGTAAATTGCAGCTTGAACGTGTGCTGTACTGGAACATGGGCATGCATAATAAGTGAATAATTATCTTCAAAGTTGCCTGAGTGTTTGGCATAAGCTGGCAATAAATGTATAACAAGTTGACAAGTAAACTTTTATGGTACATATGCTTCAGCCATTCACCTGGTATGTGACACTGTTGGGTAGCTATGTCTTAGCTATTTTCTTAAGATCCATTGCTGTCTTTTGCATTAAATTCTAGGGCCCACAGGTATCTTACAGCATTGACCCTGGCCACCACCTCCTATTGAGGATGTCACTGCTGTCCTCTAGGGAAGGTGCCCATCAGTGCCAAACAGAAAAACCTTATCAGGGTGGCATTGTGGCACAGTGGTTAGCACTGCTGCCTCACAGCGCTGGGGACCCGGGTTCGATTCCTGGCCTGGGTCACTGTGCGGAGTCTGCACGTTCTCCCCGTGACTGCGTGGGTTTCCTCCGGATGCTCTGGTTTCCTCCCACAGTCTGAAAGACGTGCTGGTTAGGTGCTTTGGCCATGCTAAATTCTCCCTCAGTGTATCCGAACAGGCACCGGAGTGTGGCGACTCGGGGATTTTCACAGTATCTTCATTGCAATGTTAATGTAAGCCTACTTGTGACACTAATAAATAAACTTTAAATCTTTAAAAACACAGCTACATCATGTGATCGCATTTTCACTTACTTAGGCCCACACAACATATTGTAAAGGCTGTCAAACATTTTTTGCTGGCATGTGCCATTCATTCCCAAAGCGACTATGTCTGTGCAAGTAATATATTTTAGTTTTAGCAAATGCCACACAAGGGATTATTTCATGAGGTAGGAAACCACAGAACAGGAGATAAGCTTCTGAAGTGAATTGAAAGCCGGCTAAACCAAAACAAGCAGAGTAGTTGTGAATGGAGTCAGCATCAACATGAAAAGGGGTCACTCACAGATGCCCACAGGCTGGGTTAGGCTGTTTACAGTGTGTAAAATGTCGTCCAGCCTGCAGATTACACCAAATTGGATCTAACAACAAGGACCACATATATCAAACACAGAGGGATCTGAGTAGGATGGTAATGTGAGCAGATTTGAAGTAATGAAACCAAGGAATGGGGGTAAAGAGTGGGAATATGAATTAACTGGCAATAAGCCATGGAATATTCCACACATTCTGTTGTTTTAGGTGGATAGTTCACTGAAACCAACAACGCAACGTGTATTAGTAATAAGGAAAGCTAACTGGATCTTGGGATAGCACAGATTGATGCAATATAAATTCCAGGAGATGATAATGAGTTTGCAAAGGTATTTATATGATCCCACCAAGAGGACTATTTGCAATCCTTGGAGCCATACAAGAGAATAGATGGCCAGGCATTAGAGGCATCAACAACAAAACTGATACCCATGCAGCTTAAAACATCCAAGCAATGAGAAGACTTTGGGATTTTTTTACTCTGATAAAAAGAAGACTATGTGGTAATATTGTTCAAGTATTCCTAGTTCGATAAATATGTTTGAGTTTTGTCACAAACTCTAAAACCAGGAAATCCAGGCTTGAGAAATCCAGGCTTGAGTTTAGTGGAAAGAAGGTACATAGGAAGTTTAGATTCTATCATAGCTGATGGTGACTTTGTGAAGTGGACTACTCTGAGCGGATGATTAGTGCTAGAGAATTGGATATTTACTTGAGAAATTGGATTGAGGTTTTTTTGAATGGCTATATGGACAGCAGAATCAACTCCGTCCCATACTTTGCCAGGATCCTGTCTCTGAATATGATCTGTAACCTTTTATGGGCTGCAGTTGCACATGGTGGTCTGCTTTCAACCAGTATTCCTGGGTTAGAGGCAAAGCCAAGTGCTTTATAAAACAGTCACTGTAGGGTGAAGCTCACAATGTATAGAATCATAGAATCCCTACAGTACTGAAGGAGGCTATTTGGCCCATCGAGTCTGCACCGACACCAATCCCACCTAAGCCCTATTCCCGCTTAATTACCTTGCTAATCCCTCTAACCATCACATCCTGGGACACTAAGGGTTAATTTAGCATGTTCAATCAGCCTAACCCTAAGTATTCTTACCCTAACCATAAGTATGGATCCTTTCAGATGATCTTTCAGATGTTATGATAAGAGAGGTCCTAAACCCCCGACCCTCCTGCCCAAGGGGATGA
This sequence comes from Mustelus asterias, assembly GCF_964213995.1. Classification (NCBI taxonomy): domain Eukaryota; kingdom Metazoa; phylum Chordata; class Chondrichthyes; order Carcharhiniformes; family Triakidae; genus Mustelus; species Mustelus asterias. The sequence goes on along the minus strand of NC_135803.1, from coordinate 27,530,983 downwards.
AAAAGACCGTAAAACATTGAGCAATGTCTCCTGGCATCCCTTAACCAATGCCTAAAATGAATGATCTGGTTATTTATTTTCATTGCTGTTTGTGGGACATTGCTGTACACACATTTACTGCCCGCTTTCCTAAATAAATACAAGTGACCACATTTCAAAGTTCTTAATAGGTTGTAAAACACTTCAGGGCATTTTGAAGCTGTCAGAAGCATTCTATCAATATACATTCTTCATTAAACATTGGGGATCGTTCTCTTTATACTGATCTCATTGGGCAGAAAAATCGATATTCCATTCAATTAAGGAGATTGATCAATATTCTTAAACAGAATAGAAGTTGTTTCTAAAAGTGTTGGAAGAGTTATAACATATTGTAAAGATTTCCGACAGTATTCTCAAGTATGGAGCAAGGCTGTTCAGTACACTGCCTTACTCTGTGGGCCACAAATTAATGGCATCGCTCGCATTGTAATGAACGTTTCTGAAAACATACTGTCGGATGGCAAATAGGAGAGTACTATGAATAATGTTTCAACACCAGAATGTTCACTGTGCTTTAGATGTTCGAGAATAAATACCCACACAGCTCAAAATTCTTAACCAAAGAAGGAATTCTGAAAGCTCTTAAGAATCAACACGTGCATTGTTGTCAGTCAGGACTTCTATTTCTAACATATTTGTTCACGTGTTCTATGATGGAACTCCTTTTTTAAAGAAAGTTGTTATATCAATAGCAATGAGATGAGTGTCCATTTAATCAGTTGAAGGGAGAATCTTGGCTGAAACATTGAGAATGAACATGTTGGTCAGGATTTTACGGCCCCTCCTGCCCAGTGGAATGTCATAGGCAAGATTCTCTGGTCTCCCCACAGCATCTTTCTCGACAGTAGCCTGCCATTGGCTGGCGGAGAAATCTTCTGGTCCTGCCTCTATCAATGGGATTCCCCATTGATTCCTCCCTACGACACCAGGAAACCCACAGCAGGGATGTGCCATTGGCGGGACCAGAAGCTCCCGCCAGTGTGAAGGGCTGGAAGATCTCACCTTATAGTCACACCAAAGTAAACGGCAATGGAGCTATGCCATGGCAACGTCATAAAATCCTGATCAAGCAACCTTCAAATTGTGTTGATGGAGCTTTAATGTCCATCTAATCCACAGGACTAAGTAAGAGGGGCCTCATTTAAAGACTTGCCAAAGAACAGTACCTCTGGCAGTGCAGCATTTCCTTACATGTCAACCTAACTATATGCTATCATCCTGATGTGAAACCGAACCCACAACCTTCTGACCCAAATGCAAGAGTTGCAATCTGACATGCTAAGTGAGTTCTACAATGTTGTCAGCCCAGGCCTTAATAACTGTTGAAGACTGAAGTAGGGTGTGACAGCTTTTTAAATACTATGATACTGTATTACAATAAATGAAAAAGGGATTATTAATTACATCAAACTGCAAATTCTATGGAGTGTTTACGACTGTAACCATGCCAGTGGAACACCGGTCATCATTTATGATGTGATGAACAGCACAGCTGTCAGAATCAGGAAATTACTTAATTAATATCTGACTGACTCCTGGGACAACAGATCGGATGTTTAGATATTTAAAAGAGAATACAACAATTAAACATTGCTCCAATTATAAGCAAGTAACTTAATGATTGCCCTGTGCAGCTTTCAAACTTGGCACATTTTCCATTGGCCTAATAGTATGAATTTTTGTACATTTCAATTGTTGTCGTAAAATAGTATTACAGTAATATTTCAAAAACATAAAATGTTAATCAATCTGCAGTAGTTTTTCATAAAACTATCCATCCATTTGTTAAAAACTGCAATGCAACTATACTCTTAGGTCGTAACAATACATTGTTTTTAAATGTTTTTGTAATGAGGGAAAAAGCAGCAACTTCACAATTCACAATGTGTTCAGGCTTATAAGATAGAAGCTGAAATGAAATGCAATGAAGTTCTCGCATGAATTGCTTGAATGCTGTGGCACAAATTAAGAATGACACCTCATTAGACAATAGGGGGCACTTGTGTTGAAAACATTACAGTGTGATTAGCACCCCATTCTGATTGCACAACAGAATTCATCATACAGGTTTCCATGTCATGTGAGGCTGATGATGCGCAATTCCCCCTCACTTTAATCCAATTCATACGCAAGTCATGTTCATCATCTGTCATCCATCATCTATCCCTCATAAGTCCCATGACAGTGAGTGAGCAATGTGACAACAGATCTGGTTTCACTCTGAGCTGTAGCCATAAACCTGCACACAGACGGTTCAGGCCACAGGGATGTTTGTCACTTGGAAGGAAGCGGGAATAGACCTCAGCAGCCTCTTGAGTGATTGAGCAAACCTTTTCAGGCCTCATCTCCCTAATATGGAAGAGGGGCTAGAAAAGGTGTCTTAAGCATTGTCTGCTTCACCTCCCTGGTTAGAAGATTATCGCTGGCAGGGATCTCAACAAGCAGTTGCCAAGCAAATTTCAAGAAAGGAAGTAAAGGTGACACCAGCCATCACTGGCATATGGAACATGCACACATTCATGGACAACACCACAGCCCTGACAAACCTGATGGAGCTGTTCTTGTCGATAGAGAGCTGGCTAGGTACAGTGTCCATATTGCCATCCTTAGTGAGGCTTGTCTACCTGAGGAGGGCCAGCTTAAGGAAATTGATGCAGATTTCACATTCTTTTGGATTGGCCATGGTAAAGAAGAATGGCGCAAAGCTAGTGTAGGCTTTGCTGCCATGAACTATCTCCTCAGTAAGTTACCTTGCCTTCCCCAAGAATGTGAATGTTTGTCTGATGCTGCTTTAACTCTTATCAGTGTGTACACCCTTACTATGACCAACCCTGATGAAGTCAAGGATAAATTCTATGATGACCTCCACTCCTCGATTGCTGCTGCACCAAAGTCAGACAAGCTAATCATTCTCGGTGACTTCAGTGAGAGAGTTGGTACAGATCACCAGGCATTGGAAGGGTTCATTGAAAAACAAAACAAGCTTGGTCATTGTAACAGGAATGCTGAAGATGCCTGCTGCACATGAGTTAATCGTCAACAGAGTGCTCCATCTCCCTGATCGCAACAAGACATCTTGGATGCACCTCTGTTCTCTGCATTGGCATTTAATTGACTGTGGCATCACCAGGCAGTTGAACAGGCAGGATATGAGTGTAACAAAAGCCGTGTGTGGCACTGACTGCTGGACTAACCATCGTCTTATGCTCTCAAGGCTAAATATCAAGATTTATTCCCCTGGACGCTCCAGAGCATGAAAGCTCAGAAGCATCTCAAGCCTCAAAGAGGCAGTCATGCAGGAATCTTTCTCAGAGCGACTAAAAAGTTGTCCAGGAAAGTACACTCACTTAATTGAGGATGACTGGGTGACCTTCAGGGATATAGTGTACTCTGCTGCTCTGGAGGCCCCTGGCCCTCCCTCTCAAAAGCATCAAAATTAGTTCAACAAAACTATTGGAGGAGAAATACTGCATCTACAGAGCTTACCTTAAAGACGTGTCATCAGCATCCAAGCATGGTGCATACCCCATCATCCACAGGACTGTCCATTGCACGCTCCAAGAGATGGAAGATACTTGGACTGAATCAGAATGTAGATGACCTGTAGTCATATGCAGAGCACAATGTAGTGAGACATTCTACAATGCTCTGATATCAGTCTACAGTCCCCTGTATACTGGCTCATCACTAATCTTGGTGCTAACAGGTCAACACTTTTCATAGAAAAAGCCCAAGTTCTAAAAAAGATGGGCAGAGCATTTTAACCACAACCTCGTTCGGCCTTGATCAATAAAGAAGCAACAGGTTGCCACAAATTCCCACCAACTGTTCTCTTGGTGACTCTCCCACACTGTTAGAAACAATGGCAACTATTGTGGGCGTCACCGGAAAGGTCAGCATTTATCACCCATTCCAGTTGCCCTGGGAAAGTGACAGTGGGCCAACTTCTTGATCAACTGCATGCTATGTAGTGTAGGTACACCAGCAGTGCACTGTGGAAGGGTGTTACAGTTCCAGCGACTGTGAAGGAATGGTGATATAGTTCCAAGTCAGGGTGCAACTGTACTAATATGTTCCAAATCAAAAGGTATCCCTATGGGAACCTGTATGGATCTTAGCCATTTTTCATTGGAAATGTGGAACATTTTTGTTCCAGTCCTATTTATATCCTCTCTATGACTTCTTTTTTGCCACAGATGGCAGTGTTGCTGTCACTTCTTACTTTCATCCTGAACTTGAACTTTCTACCACTTTCCACTACTTTCTACCTCTTTCCACTACTTTCTACCTCTCCTTCAGCTTCGCATTGTCCATCTCAGCTTCTTCCTTCCCCATCTCCAAATCTAGAAATTGGCTACACAATCAGTACCTGCTATAAGCCTGTGAATTTCCACAGCCACCACGATTATTTTTCTTTCCTACCCTACTCTTGCAAGGACGGTAAGAACATGGCAAAAAGACAATGTCTCAGCTGAATCTGTCCCAGACATGCCACTTTCTGTACCAATGTTTCTACACTCTGTCAAGAACCTTACAGTTTAGGATATGCTTTCTTTCTCACATTCCTAACACTGAACTGCAGCTGCTGCCTACCTGACCTTCCAGCCAACCTGCCTATGTCCTCTTGCCACCTCCTGCATTTTTACTCATGTTTATTTTTCTATAGTATGATCAGAAAACTTTAGTACCATTCACCTTTGTACCTCTGTCCAAATCATTTATATAAAAGGAAAACAAATGGTGTTCTAACACAGAATGCAATCCCACATACCACCAGTCCAAAAGAAGTCCATATTTTCTGTTGTATAGCTATACCCCTTTGCAACTCTTTGCAGCTCTGAAGAAGAGTCATATTGGACTCAAAACATTAACTGTGGCTGGGATTATCTATTCCTGTCTGTGGCGGGCGTCATGGCAGCCGAAGTGGAAAATCGGTTTTATGACGTCATGAAACCAGTTTGCAATATTGCCGGCATGCCTACATTGGCAGGCTGTGTTCCCCACCTTGCACTGTCAGGAGTGTATTGAACATAAATTTTAATACCATGAATACTCATGGGAAGGACTGGTGACCTGAAAGAAGATGGACAAATTGTCGTTACTTTGAACAATTGGTAGCAAGTTCCTCCCAGTCATTAATGTGAGGATACACACATCAAGGAAGGGTAGACAGGCTGAGATTCTACTCCCTTGAAAAAAGAAGGTTAAGTGGTAACCTCGTAGAAGTCTGTAGAATGCTGAAAGATGGTGAGTGTGTGGAATCAGAGAGAATGTTTCCTCTTCCAGGGAAGAGTATAACTAGGGGTCACCAATGGGAAATCCAATAAAGAATTCCGAAGGGACGTTGTTGACCAAACGTGAGAATGTGGAACTTGCTACCACAGTGAGTATTTGAAGTGAATTTTATAGATGAATTTAAGAGGAGGCTGGACATGTACATGAGGGAGAAATAAAGAATTAAGCTGATCGATTTGGATGGGGGAAGAGGCCTGAGTGGTACACCAGCATCAACTGCTTGTGCCGAGTGGCCTATTTCTACACCGTTTATCCTATACCGTTTATCCTATATAATCCTATGCAATCCTATGTATCTCAGTCCTTTAGTACAAGATTAGTTCTTTGTTAATATGGTTGGAATTTCAAAAGATTGCTAAGACATTAATCACAAATTGCTGAAACAGTTCTAGTGATTGTTATTCAAAGAATGATTTTGATGAAAGCAGTTTTGAATGTATGGGTGGAATAATCTCGAGTCAGATGTAAGATGTATGGATTTGGGTCACAGATCAGTCATGTTCCAACTGAATAGCAGAACAGGCTCAAGGAGCTACATGGTCTACTCCTGTTTTTAGGTTCCTCTGTGAACCATAGATGTAGTGATTTAGATGAGGATTTAAGGAAAGAAAGATTAACATGCTATAATGTGTTGGGTTATTCTGAACCATTGTCATCAAACTCCTAACTCATTCTGTCATTTGGTATTTCTCAATTGTCAAATTAGCATCATCACACAAGTGTGAAGTATCACCACGTTAATATAGATTGAATGGCCCCAGTTATTCATAACCTATTTCAATAATTTGGATGTGGGGACCAACTGTAATATTTCCAAGTTTGCTGATGTTACAAAACTAGGTGGGAATGTGAGTTGTGAGGAGGATGCAAAGAAGCTTCCAGGGAATACTGACAGGCTAAAGGAGTGGACAAGAACATGGCAGATGGAATGTCAAGTGGAAAAATGTGAAGTTATCCACTTTGGTAGGATAACAGAATGCAGAATATTTCCTAAATGGGGAGAGATTGGGAGGTGCTAATGTCCAAAGGGACCTGGATGTTCTTGTTCATAAATCACTGAAAACTAATCTGCTGATACAACAAGCAAGTAGGAAGACAAAGATATCCTTCAGGGGCTCCCAAACTGAGTTCCGTTCCACGACAGGCCACGCTTGTGTCAAAAAACTGCTCTTCCAATCAGAGACTAGCTTCTCCAAACACCAGCCTTGGATTGGAAACAGCATGAAACTTGAATTTTGAGATCAGGGTGAGCATGGAAGCAGAACGATGGTGAGAGCCAGGCCTCGTAGAGGGAGCGGGCAGACCCAGCCATGCAGTGAGAGCGAGGGGGACGCCTGGTCTCGGAGAGGCTGACTGGGCCTCAGAGGGAGTCAAAGGGTGATTATGCTTCAAAGAGGAAGTGAGAGTGTGAGGGTGGCAAGGGGGAAAACGGATGAGGGTTGGGATGCAGAGTGAACGAGGATCACTAGCGTGTGTGTGTGATGAGAGGTGTGTGTGAGAGAGATGAGAGGAGTATATGTGTCTTGAGAGATGAATGTGTGATTGAGAGGTGAGAGTAAGTGTGTGCCTGATATGAGAATCCAGCTTTCCAGCAGCCATTGGAGCCTAAGGAGCAGCATTACTCCTCCCATTAGAATGACAAAAAGCGAAGACCTAAGTAAGTTTTAATAAGAAAACTTTTTCATTATAGTAAGAGTATACATATAGAGAATAGAAGGAACTTCCATAAATTAGGTTTTTGTACGTTTATATCTGTTGTTCGAAAACAATTATTTTTTGTGCTTTGCTCTTCAACACAATAAGAATATTTCTCAGGTGTTGCTTCAGTATTCTCAGGAGGTCAAAAGGGTTCCATGGCTGGAAAAGTTTGGGAAACCCGGGTATTTGAGTACTGGAGAATGGAAGCCTTGCTGCAGCTCTAAAAAAAGAGTCCATAAGACCTAAAAGCAGAAGTAGGCCATTCTGCCCATCATGTGTGCTCCACCATTCAATGAGACGGTGACTGATCTGTTATAATCCCAAACTCCACTTTCCCGTCTTATCCCCATAACCCTTACTGATTAAAAATCTGTCTATCTCAACCTTGAACATGCTTAACGACCCAGCCACTACAGCTCTGTGCAGTAAAGAATTCCACAGATTCACTACCCTCAGATTGAAGAAATTTCTGCTCATCTGGGTCTTAAATTAGTGACCCCTTACTCTGAGATTATGCTCTCCGTTCCTAGACGATCTCACAACAGTAAACAGCCTCTCAGCATGTACCCTGTCAGCCCCCTGAGAATTCTATATGTCTCAATAAGGTCGCCTCTCATTCTTCTAAACGCCAATGAATACCTGGTCCAACCTACTCACCTCTCCTCATAAGAAAATCCCCCCCATATCCGGGATCAACCTCGTGAACCTTGTCTGGACTGCTCCAATGCCAGTGTATCTTTCCTCAGATAAGGGGACCAAAACTGTTCACAACATTCCAGGTGCGGTATAACTAGTGCCTTGTGTAGTTTTAGCAAGACTTCCCTATTTTTATACTCCATTCCCATCATAGGGACTTGAAATGTTAACCTTATTTCTCTCTCCACAGACACTGCCAGACCTGCTGAGTTTCTCCAGCACTTTCAGTGTTTGTTTCTTGCTGCATGGAGCTTTGGTGAGACCACACCCGGCTATAAAGGGAGTGAAATGAAGGTTCATCAGACTAATCCCTTGGGGTGGTGGAATTGTCCTATGAGGAAAGATTGAGCAGATCTGGCCTATATCCTCGAGCATTTAGAAGAATGAGAGATGATCTCATTGAAGTATCCAAAATTTTTATTGAGTAGATGCAGGAACGATGTTTCCCCTTGTTAGGGGATTAAAAACGAGGAGACCCAATCTTGGAATAAGAGGCAGGCCATTTAGGACCGAGATGAGGAGGAATTTCTTCAGTTAGAGGGTGTGGGAATCTTCAGGATTCTAACCAGTCAGTTAGAAGATCAGCCACGATCCAAAATCAGCCATGATCTTGTTTAAATTGCAGAGCAGGATTGAGAGCGGGGGTGGCAGGGGCTATTCCCATTCCTATGTTCTGAACCATGTTTAGCTGTCTGGAATGATTTTGGTTTTCCATCCAGTAGCCATGGAATATGTGGAACATTGACTACTGGAGTATTTTCATAGCATGCTGGTCATACGGTTTATTCGTGCAATGTTGTGTTGGTTAGTCGGATGGTTGGGCGCTCTGTATAAGAGCTACATCAGTGTCAGGTAGCGTCCCGAGAAGTGTGCAGTGTTTTCCAGTGAAAATGCTTCAAGAGACTTCTTTAAACCCTCAGTTACTTTAAGTGAAGCGGAACTGCTGACCTCATCGGACAATTCTGCCATTCTACGGATTAGTCTGGTGAACTTCATTGCCCTCCCACTTTAGACGGCATAACCTTCCTTAGGCAAGGAGACCAGAACTGCACACAATAATTGTCTGGCAATTTTGTCGGGCACCTTAAGGCCATACACTTAAGAGAGAGCTCCAATTAGAATTATACATCTAAATTGCAAACATCCCATTAGTGTTGCATTTAGTTCTCTTCCATGAAGTAAGAATGACAGAATTTCTGTAAATTGCTCATTTTCTTCATTGAACTAAAACATTTTGAACTGTGGCATATCTCCTCAGCATCTTTCGATTAAGTTTTTTTTTCGTTGTAATAGTGAGAGTAATTCTTGTGAACAAGTAATACTGCAATCCTGCAAGGGTTAATGATTGCCTATTTCTGTAACACAAAGCAATCATTATTAATTCTCTTTTTCAGGTCAGGGAAAGAATTCAGTAATTAGAACAAGCTGCAAAGGATCCTCTCCGAAGCCCTCGGTTGAGGATTTTCTCATTATCGCACGACAAAAATAAACTTGCTGTACAATACCTACTGCAAAGGCAGGCTGTAGGGATCCTCAGATGCACTGACATTTTGAACCAGATTTTAAAAATTGCCTTGTCATTAATGAAACCAGTACTTTTCCCATCAATTATTACCCCAACCAACAGCCATCCCCCCCCCCCCTCCCCGCCTACTCCAAGATAGGACTGAGCAATATTCTTGTAAAGAAAGATTTCACGGGGTCTCTGAAAAAAATCATGGTTGGGTACTGAGATCTGTAGATCTTTATCTTAGATAAGGTCTTTAGATTTTCCTCATAGCTGCTTGTACCCTGGAGTTGCAGGAAGAAAAGATATATTTCAATCTGTAAGATTTTATTTTGCTCGGTACTAGCTTTAGGAACACAGGAATTAGGAGCAGAAGTAGGCAAATTCAGCCCTTCGAGCCTGCTCCGCCATTCAATCAGATCATGGCTGATTGCCCCCTGGACTCAAATCCACCTCCCCAGCTTTCCAGGTTACCAATGGGTGCCTGCAATGCTACTCTATGCTGGCTTGACAGAAGATGCTCTGGTATTCAGGAATATCTATATTCCCAAAGGCAAACTGTCTTCAGAACTTTTATCTCAGCGGTTTTGCAAAAGCCCAGCAATTGATAATTTGGGAAATTTCCTTGCCATCTTAGTATGCAAGCAATTTACTTTCTGCTTTTAGCAAGTCAGTAACTGATCAATTTTCAACTATGGGACTGGGCCCCATGACTTTACTTATCACCTCTGCCACTGATGTTGGGCAGAGGTAATGTTTTAGTCCCTGTTAGTCTGTAAACAATACTTTATAAAACTAATGGATGGATTTCAGTGAAACTGCAAGTACAGGTATGGCCCAAGGGAGGACTAATTCATTTTTGGCAAAGATCCAGATGTAGATCCTGGAATTTTTGGAAGTGATTTGTTAATATTGGGAGGTAGGGAAAATTGACTTCTTTACCTCTACCACTGAAAGTGGGCAGAGGTAATATTTTCGCCCTTTTTGTTATTCTGTTAGTCCATTTGTGTTTTTGTCGGTAATCTCAAACTTACGGATGGGTTTGAACGGAATCTGGTACACAGATGGGTCTGGCCCAAGGAAGGACTGATTAGTTTTTGGTGAAGATGCAGATCCGGATTCGGATCCTGGAAGTTTTTAAAGGATCCTTCCGTTAACATGGGGAGATCAGGCAAATTGACTTTTCCTTTTTGAATGTTGTGGGTTGTTTGATTTAAGGGAATGAATTTTCCTTTCCCGCCAGCAGCAGTAATTGTGATGGACTAACTTGGTGTGAGGGAAAAAGTCAGTTTTCCGCCATTGGGAAAAAAGTCTGGAATTTTGTTCTCCCGACTCTGATTGCCAGTTAATGGCCAGTCAAGTTTCCTGCTAATCTATGTACGGAATCACATTTGCATTCATTTGCATCTCATGATTTGGTTTGATTTGATTTATTATTGTCACATGTATTAGTGTACAAGTGAAAAGTATTGTTTCTTGCACGCTACACAGACAAACAATACTGTACATAGAGAAGGAAAGGAGAGAGTGCAGAATGTAGTGTTTCAGTCATAGCTAGGGTGTAGAGAAAGATCAACTTAATACGAGGTCAGTGCATTCAAAAGTCTGATGGCAGCAGGGAAGAAATTGTTCTTGAGTCGGTTGGTACATGATCTCAGACTTTTGTATTCTTTTTTCCAATGGAAGAAGGTGGAAGAGAGTATGTCCGGGGTACCTGGGGTCCTTGATTATGCTGGCAGCAGGAAATGTGGACAGTGTCAATGGATGGGAGGTGGTTTGCATGATGGACTGGGCTACATTCATGACCCTTTGTAGTTTTTTGCGGTCTTGGACAGAGCAGTAGCCATACCAAGCTGTGATACAACCAGAAAGAATGCTTTCTATGGTGCATCTGTAGAAGTTGGTGAGAGTCGTAGCTGACATGCCAAATTTCCTTAGCCTCCTGAGAAAGTAGAGGCATTGGTGGGCTTTCTTAACTATAGTGTCGGCATGGGGGGACCAGGACAGGTTGTTGGTGATCTGGACACCAAGAAACTTGAAGCTCTTGACCATTTCCACTACATCCCCATTGATGTAGACAGGGGCATGTACTCCGCTATGCTTCCTGAAGTCAATGACTATCTCCTTCATTTTGTTGACATTGAGGGAGAGATTACTGTCGCCGCACCAGTTCACCAGATTATCTAACTCTTTCCTGTACTCTGTCTCATGATTGTTTGAGATCCAACCCACTATGGTGCTGTAATCAGCAAACTTGAAAATCAAGTTGGTGGGGAATTTGGCCACACAGTCATAGGTGTATTAGGTGTATAGTAAGGGACTTACGACACAGCCTTGTGGGGCACCGGTGTTGAGGATGATCGTGGAGGAGGTGTTGTTGCCTATCCTTACTGATTGCAGTCTGTGGGTTAGGAAGTCTCAGATCTAGTTGCAGAGGGAGGAGCTGAGCCTCAGGCCACAGAGTTTGGAGCTGATTCTTGTGGGAATAATGGTTTTGAAGGCTGAGTTGTAGTCAATAAATAGGAGTCTGACATAGGTGTCTTTGGTATTCAGGTGTTCCAGGGTTGAGTGTAGGGCCAGGGAGATGGCATCTGCTGTGGACTTGTTGTGGCAATCGGCGAACTGTAGTGGATCCAGGCAATCTGAGAGGCTAGAATTGATTTGTGCCACGATTAACCTTTCAAAGCACTTCATAATGATGGATGTCAGATCCACCAGACGATAGTCATTAAGGCACGCTGCTTGGCTTTTCTCTGGTACCGGGACGATGGTCATCTTCTTGAAGCAGATAGGGACCTCAGATTGTTGTAAAGAGAGATTTAAGTTGTCTGTGAAGATCCCCACCAGCTGGTCTGTGCAGGATCTGAGTGCTTGTCTGGGTAGCCCATCCGGGACAGTTACTTTCCATGGGTTGACTTTCGAGAAAGCTGCTCTGACCTCTGCAATGGGGACCACGGATACAGGTTCGGCCGTTGCTTCTGCGGTGGAGCGCAAGATTTCACTGACCTCTTGCTCAAAACGGGCGTTGAACTCATCAGGGAGGGGTGTATTGGAGCTGGCAATTTTACATGCCTTCAGCTTGTAGCCTGATATGTCCTGCACACCTTGGCATAGTCAGTGAGAGTCCGTGGGATGGTGGGCTGAAAGTGGCTGGCAGGCATCTGCTGGTAGTGTGTGACATCTCTGTGGACTTTTAACTCTTAGACTGCCTGAAGCCCTTGGAAGAATGAGTTTGCACTGAGTTAGAAGTTTCATTTACCCTGGTAGAGGGCATCATTTTGTTTCCTGTATTGAAAAGCAGTTCCTTTTTGGGTGCCGTGAGCACTGATCTCCCTGGCGATCTCGTCCCAGACCAATATGGTCGGTTGGAAGGACCCCCTGCTCCCATCCTGAGGTAAGAGGACCTCTCACCTTTCCTGGACAACCTGGAGGAGAATCCCCGTGAAGCCTCGTTGAACCATGGAGCCAGCAGTTTATTGCATCTGCTCAACATGGTCTTGAGCAAAACAGATTTTCACAAAATGTTTTTTTCTTTTAAATATGGAAGGATACTATTATTTAGATACTTGTTTTTTTTTAATATGTTCACCTTAGATCAGTCAATAAGCATGCCTTTTCCAAAAAATCATGAGACCAGCATGCTACTTGAAGGGGAAGAGCTATTTGTTTGTTTTGTACTTTAATTGATGGGGAAGAAAACGGGGAAAGACAAACCCTCGTGATTTACTGGAAATCACATTTCGGAGACGAGCTTCAGGTTTTGGACCCGTTGTTTTAAGTTCAGTGTGTTTTGGGGAAAAAGCTGAGTAGAAAAGCTGCCTTAACTCGTTCTATCCCTGCCTTGCCTGAAATTCCGTGTGTGGTTATCAACCAGAGAATCCTTATCTGAGCATAACTTGTCTGCACTTGGAACTTTGAAGAGCTGAGGCAAGAAGAATTAATCCAGCTCTATATTCTCCCCCGTGCCGAGAATGTCCAGATATCTATTGGGAAGAGTCTCCATGCAAGGGAGCTCCAGATCAACAGCATCAAAATCCTGCAAACTTTATCCTTTTCTCTTCGAAGCCTATTCTCCAAAGCCGATATCTGCAGAGTCCCCGTCTATTTGTCCGTTTGTTTGTACGTGTGTACGTGCCTGCTGGGGTACTTTTTAAAAGGGATAGATAGTTATCTTTTCAGGGTACAATTGTGTGTGTATCAGTTCTTGCAATTTGATTTTAAAAAGTTTTGGTTTAGAATAAATCAATCATTCTGAGTTTATTGAATGAAGCCTGGTTAAAGTCTCTTTTATTCTGAGAATATTCTGGTCGAAGGTAAATAATTGGCCATTTTGGTGAGCGAATTAAACTATTAAACCAATGGTGTGACTGGCAGAGTAGTGGGTCTAGATAAACTGCGCACTCCTCCCATCCTGGTCATAACACTGGTTATATAAAAGATGAGCCCATACCTGGCCTGCAGTGAGTGAATGTCTGTGCGGCTGCTGTTTAAATATGGTGTCAGGACCTTCGACCCCATGAGGTAAAGGCAGGGCAGACACATCACTGCTCACCCTGCCACGAGAATTGTTGATGCATAATTAATGAACTGAAACACGGAAAATGTGGCACAGAACTCCACACTGCCTCCCAGCGGGAATCTTGCTGACATCCCCACTCACCACTGCACTGTCTAGGGTGTTGTTGATTGTGTCAAAATGTTGTGGATTGTCTTAGCTGTTGTGTGGAAAGTGTCACAGCTGTCAAAATGTAAGCAGAATTTTCAGAGCAGGTTGTTGCATGTGCATTGGCCTGAAGCCTCCTTATTGAGATGAAAGTTTTTGATAAAAATATATTTTTTTTAGCTTTTTAGTTGCAGAGCACCAATCAGGAAGGGAAAATATTCAAAGAAAAACTGCGTAATTGTAATAACGTTAACACAGAATGGCATTGGGGTGCCCTCTTCCCTTGTTTTGTAATGTAGCAGTAATCCCCTCCAATTCGATTTTCAAGTTTGCTGATGACACCACTGTAGTGGGTCGGATGTCAAACAATGACAAGACAGAGTACAGGAATGAGATAGAGGAACTGGTGTGGCAACAATAACCACTCCCTCAATGTCAACAAAATGAAGGAGATTGTCATCGACTTCAGGGAGCGTAAAGGAGAACATGCCCCTGTCCACATCAATGGGGACAAAGTAGAAAGGGTCGACAGCTTCAAGTTTTTAGGTGTCCAGATCACCAACAACCTGTCTGTCTTGGTCGCCCCATGCCGACACTATAGTTAAGAAAGCCCACCAACTTTCTCAGAAGCCTCTACTTTCTCAGAAGACTAAGGAAATTTGGCGTGTCAGCTATGACTCTCACCAACTTTTACAGATGCACCATAAAAAGCATTCTTTTTGGTTGTATCACAGCTTGGTATGTTGCCTTTGGAGAAAATCTCCATTACAAAGGAGGAAGTGTTAGGTTTGTTAGAGAATATAAAGACTGACAAATCCCCAGGGCCTGATGGAATCTATCCAAGGCTGCTCAGGGAGACGAGAGGTGAAATCGTTGGGCCTCTGACGCAAATCTTTGTCTCGTCACTGGACACAGGTGAGGTCCCAGAGGATTGGAGGATAGCCAATGTGGTCCCGTTATTTAAGAAGGGTAGGAAGGATAACCCGGGTAATTATAGGCCGGTGAGCTTGACGTCCGTGGTGGGGAAGTTGTTGGAGAAGATTCTTAGAGATAGGATGTATGCGCATTTAGAAAGGAATAAACTCATTAACGATAGTCAGCATGGTTTTGTGATAGGGAGGTCATGCCTCACTAACCTGGTGGTGTTTTTTGAAGAAGTGACCAAAATGGTTGACGAGGGAAGGGCCGTGGATGTTGTCTATATGGACTTTAGTAAAGCATTTGACAAAGTCCCTCATGGTAGGCTAGTGAAAAAGGTTGGATCTCATGGGATAAAGGGGGAGGTGGCTAGATGGGTGGAGAACTGGCTTGGTCATAGAAGACAGAGGGTGGTAGTGGAAGGGTCTTTTTCCGGCTGGAGGCCTGTGACTAGTGGTGTACCGCAGGGCTCTGTATTGGGACCTCTGCTGTTTGTGATTTATATAAATGATCTGGAAGAAGGAGTAACTGGGGTGATCAGTAAGTTTGCGGACGACACAAAACTGGCAGGACTTGCAGATAGTGAGGAACATAGTCAGAGGCTACAGAAGGATATAGATAGGCTGGAAATTTGGGCAAGGAAATGGCAGATGGAGTTCAATCCTGATAAATGCGAAGTGATGCATTTTGGTGGGAATAATGTAGGGAGGAGCTACACGATAAATGGAAGAACCATAAAGGGTGTAGAGACGCAGAGGGACCTGGGTGTGCAAGTCCACAGATCTTTGAAGGTGACGTCACAGGTGGAGAAGGTGGTGAAGAAGGCATATGGCATGCTTGCCTTTATAGGACGGGGCATAGAGTATAAAAGTTGGGGTCTGATGTTGCAGATGTATAGAACGTTGGTTCGGCCGCATTTGGAATACTGCGTCCAGTTCTGGTCGCCACACTACCAGAAGGACGTGGAGGCTTTGGAGAGAGTACAGAGGAGGTTTACCAGGATGTTGCCTGGTATGGAGGGGCTTGGTTATGAGGAGAGATTGGGGAAACTGGGGTTGTTCTCCTTGGAAAGACGGAGGATGAGGGGAGACTTAATAGAGGTGTATAAAATTATGAAAGGCATAGATAGGGTGAACGGTGGGAAGCTTTTCCCCGGGTCGGTGGTGACGTTCACGAGGGGTCATAGGTTCAAGGTGAAGGGGGGGAGGTTTAACACAGATATAAGAAGGACATATTTTACACAGAGGGTCGTGGGGGCCTGGAATGTGTTGCCGGGCAAGGTGGTGGAGGCGGACACACTGGGAACGTTTAAGACTTATCTAGACAGCTATATGAATGGAGTGGGAATGGAGGGATACAAAAGAGTGGTCTAGTTTGGACCAGGGAGCGGCGCGGGCTAATTGTTCCTTGTTTCTCGTTTCAAGGCTTCATTCTATGATCATCTTGCTGGTGCCAGTACAGAGCGAGACTGCGGATAGTTGGGAACCTGTCTCGGGGGCAGGGAATTCATATGGTGTTCGTGGAAGTGGAAATGACTAGGGTTGGGAAGCATTTTCCGATCAGGGCCAGTGTGATCTCCTGGACTCGTTTCGATCGCCTCAGGGGGTCGGAGAGGAATTTCCCAGATTTTTTTCCCCCATATTGGCCCTGGGGTTTTCACTCTGGGTTTTCGCCTCTCCCTGGAGATCACATGGTCTGGAATGGGGGGGTGGGGGTGAGTTAATAGGTTGTGATGAACAAAGCATCGTAGCTGTGAGGGACAGCTCGGTGGATAGGATATTGGTATGTAGATAGGCTGGAAAATTGGGCGGGGATCCTGGATTCAGGATTCAATCCTGGACCGGGGAGCGGCGCGGGCTTGGAGGGCCGAAGGGCCTGTTCCTGTGCTGTTTTGTTCTTTGTTCTTTGTATGGCTCCTGCTCTGCCCAAGATCGCAAGAAACTACAAAAGGTCATGAATGTAACCCAATCCATCACGCAAACCAGCCTCCCATCCATTGACTCTGTCTATACTTCCCGCTGCCTCGGCAAAGCAGCCAGCATAATTAAGGACCCCACGCACCCTGGACATTCTCACTTCCACCTTCTTCCTTCAGGGAAAAAGATACAAACGTCTGAGGACATGTACCAACTGACTCAAGAACATCTTCTTCCCTGTTGCTGTCAGACTTTTGAATGGACTTAACTTGCATTAAGTTGATCTTTCTCTACGCCGCAGCAATGCCTGTAACACTGCATTCTGCACTCTCTCATTTCCTTATCTATGAATGGTATATTTTGTCTGTATAGCGCGCAAGAAACAATACTTTTCACTGTATGTCAATACATGTGACAATAAATCAAATCAAATCAAAATCAAATCTACCTCCGCCTTTTCTCTATTATTGTATCAACTTCTATATTTGTCTGTTTTCTTTTTCGTGATCTACGGAAGCTTTTCTCTCCTTCCTAAATCAACTTTAGTCAAAGAAGATTTTTTAAAAAGATTCATCTATTAAAACTTTCAACTTCAGCGGAAGGAGCTGGGGGAAACAGCGCAGTTTATAGCGGGTCATAATGAATGGGCCACACCATTTACACCCCACCTAATGTCCAGACATTTGGTGACTTGTATAGTCGGCAGCCAATCTGATAACACCCATTAAACACACTGCTGAGATTGAAAGTTCCAGCCATTATCCCCTGTTACAGTTCACAGAGAGAAATAATATATTTTATGTATATATTCTGAAAAGTCTGTTCATCAAACAGTGTGTAGCATTAAAAAAACAGTGATAGCGGTGTTTCATAATCTCTCAGCAGACTTCTTTCCTTGGGATGGGGGAAAAGTTCATTCATGATCTTTCAATAATTGTGAAACCTGGACAAATCAGGAGACAAAATCCCCTGCGACGATTTGTGAATAATGCACGTAGTTTTTTTTCCTGTGTGAGACGGTTTTGATAACCGAATGATCCACCCCTGGGAGTCCACACTGGCATTGAGACCATTAGGAAATACTCATCTTTGGTATATAAATTGCAGGGACAGATTGCTCCATCTATGACAGCTGCACATTTCTGTACATTTCTCACATTTAAATGGGTTTTGCAAAAGTTTTAAGAAGCAGTATTTTCCGGAAATGTTTCACAGAAAGAAAGTTTGGAGAGTAACTGTTCACTTTATTAATTCACATCAGAGTGTAGGTTTTACACGTATATACATTTACGAAAATGATATTTCACAATGGAATATACTCGACAATTCAGGGAAATAATATTTCTTGAAAAACATGACCATGATTTTGTGATCTGTGGCAAACAAACAACACGCACTGTTCATTACACTTCCAACGGCCCACAGAGTTTCTGTGGGATTTTGGACTGTGATTTGCAAGTTGTCAATCTAAACAGCACCGTGCCCAGAGGTCCTGGGACTTGTGTGAACAGGGCAAGCAATAGAATGTCTCCATAATCAATCAGAATGAAGAATCCTTACTGAGACATGCAGGGACGGATTTTCCCTCTGGTGACAGGAATCAGGAGTTAGGATTGTGTCTGGGTGCCGAATCCACCCCACTAAGTGAGGGGAGTTGGAGGAAGACGATCACTCTTTTCACAGAAGCACTTCCTTAATTGGCATGGATTCAGCTCCCCTGCCCAACTAATGACAGCAGGCAAATGCTCCATGTCAATCCAGAGGACTTCCAGCTTGAGAGGAGCAGCAGCCTGCAATGGATGATGAGTAACTGAGACGACACATCAACATGGAGGCACCTTCTCACCAACCTTTTTGAAACTTCAAATAAAAAATGGTTTATGTGGAATTCATTGCCACAGGAAGTATTTGATACCAAAACATTGAATGTATTCCAGAAACCAAAACAGAAAACGCTGGAAAATCTCAGCAGGTCTGGCAGCATCCATAAGGAGAGGAAAGAGCTGATGTTTCGAGTCCAGATGACCCTTTGTCAAAGCTAAAAGGCATAGAAAGTGGGAGATATTTATACTGCAGGGGGAGGGAATGAAAGATGAGTCATAGCCACAGAAACCAGGGGAAAAGACTGCAAATAGCTGTCCACAGAGAGAATAAAGGCTGTGAATGGCCAAACGGCAGAGAAGCTGTAAGCTGTGACAGATGGAGATGTTGGCGGGGTGGGGGGGGGGGGGGGGGTGGGGGGATGGGACAGAGGTAGAATGTAGAAAAGGAGAAGCGGAGGGAGAAAAGGCAAGGGTAGGGGGATGAAGTAGGGGGACAGAGTGGGGGAAGAAAAATGAAGAAAGACAATAATGAAATAAAAGGTAGAGAACAGTACAAAATTAAATAAAATAGAATGAAAACAAAGGGGTTGAGGTGGGGTAGAGCAAATCATCTGAAGTTGTTGAATTCGATGTTGAGACCGGAAGGCTGTAAAGTGCCGAGCCGGAAGGTGAGATGCTGTTCCTTCAGTTTGCGTTGAGCTTCACTGGAACATTGCAGCAAGCCAAGGACAGACATGTGGACATGGGAGCAGGATCATGTGTTAAAATGGCAAGCAACCAGAAGGTCAGGGTCCTGATTGCGCACAGACCGAAGGTGCTCAGCAAAGCGATCACCCAGTCTACACTTGGTTTCTCCGATATAGAGGAGACCACATTGGGAGCAGCAAATGCAATAGACCAAATTGAAAGAGGTGCAAATGAAATGCTGCTTAACCTGGAATGAATATTTGGGACCTTGGATGGTCAGCATGGAAGAGGTAAAGGGACAAGTGTTACACCTTCTGCGATCGCATGGGAAGGTGCCATGAGTGATGGGAGAGGTGTTGGGTATCGTGGAGGAGTGGACTAGGTTATCCCGGAGGGAACGATCTCTGCGGAATGCTGACGGAGGGAGTGAAGGGAAGACGTGTTTGGTGGTAGCATCACGCTGGAGTTGGCGAAAATGGCGGAGGATTATGCTTTGCATGCGGAAGCTGGCGGGGTGAAATGTGAGAACAAGGGGGACTCTATCCTTGTTCTGGGAGGGAGGGAAGGGGGTGAGGGTTGTGATGCGGGAGATGGACTGCACGCTGTTGAGGGCCCTGTCGACAACTATAGATGGAATCCACGGTTGAGGAAAAAGGAGCACATATTAGAAGTACCACTTTGGAAAGTGGCATCATCAGAACAAATGCGATGGAGGCGAAGGAGCTGAAAGAAGGGATGGAGTCTTTACAGGATGTAGGGTGCAAAGAACTGTAGTCCAGATAGTTGTGGGAGTCAGTGGGCTTGTAATGGATATTGGTAGATAGTCTATTGCCAGAAATGGAGACAGATCAAGGATGGGAAGGAAAGTGTTTGAGATGGACCAGATGAAGGCAATGGATGTATTCCAGAGGCGGCTAGATATAGCACTTGAGGCGAATGGTATCAAAGATTATGGGGTGAAAGCAGGATTAGGCTACTGAATTGGACAATGAGTCATGATTGTGATAAATGGCAGTGCAGGCTCGAGGGACCAAATGCGTCTGTCTCCTCCTGCTTCTGTCTTCTATGTTTCTATGAGAGGAACAGCAGCCTGCAATGGATGATAAGTAACTGAGAGGACACATCAACATGGAGACAGCTTCTCACTAACGTTTTTAAAACTTCAAATAAAAAAGGTTTCTGTGGCTAGGTTTCTGAGGGCGTGCAGTTTGCAAAATTAACCAGCATGCAGCCTGTATTTAATCATGCATTTGTGTTCCCTCTTTCTGTGAAGACTTGAGTTTCTTTGCTTTTTCTGAAATACTTTCAATAAAATGGAGAATTCTAATTTCAAGCAAATCATGATGTTTAATTGAATTTATTAGTAATTGAGGTATTTTGGTGATGGATCTCTAACAGTCCTGTGATCAGCAATACCCATGATGTTGGGGAGGCCTCTGTCTACTGGGCAGCAGGTGGATATGAAGGGCCCCTAAACCTGCTTGAAGCACTGGCCCCAACATGCCATTAAGTGCTCATCGCCAGTTAAACTGCAACCCTGTCAATTAACAAAGCTCACTAAGAAGTCTAACAACACCAGGTTAAAGTCCAACAGGACTGTTGGACTTTAACCTGGTGTTGTTAGACTTCTTACTGTGTTTACCACAGTCCAACGCCGGCATCTCCACATCATAATTAACAAAGCTGTTGGACTTTAACCTGGTGTTGTTAGACTTCTTACTGTGTTTACCCCAGTCCAATGCTGGCATCTCCACATCATAATTAACAAAGCTCTTAAACAGCCTAGGCAGTTACCCACTGCATGGGGGCACATAGCCCTGTTGGCCCCGACTCTGCCTTGGCAAACATGACTGGTGTTGGGAAATCATTTTTGAATATACATGTGTAAACAGTATCCTCCTACATGAATTAATATAGTGAACAGTTACTCTCCAAACTTTCTCCCTGTGAAACATTTCTGGAAACTACTGCTTCTTAAAAGTTTTACAAAACCCCATATAAATGTGAGAAGTGCACAGAAATGTGCAGCTGTCATAGATGGAGCAATCTGTCCCTGCAATTTATATACCAAAGATGAATATTTCCTAATGGTCTCAACTCCGTTGTGAACTCCCATGGGTGGATCATTCGGAACTGTCTCTCACTGGGAAAAAATATGTGCATTATTTACAAATCATACCAATTGGCACCAGTATTTTCAGGCCCAGTCCGCCTCAGTTCCTAACACCGGTGGAACTCAAAAATTCTGCCCAGAGACTAAAATAAGAAATGTAACTAGAATATTTAATTAAATGTAAAATTTTATGGGAAGTGAAATTGAGAGGGAAGAAAGAAAAAGTTAAATGAAAGAAAAAGCTAAATAAAAGTTTTTTTTAAAAAAATCCCAATCAATTATTGAAATCTGGTCCACACTGGGAAAAGTAAATTTTCAGTGCCAAAGAGGTTGACATTAATTGACTTATCATGCCATTAAAAGTTCACTTATATTTGAATGGATAAGCATTCACTTTTTTTAGTATGTTTTGTGGAGAGGTATCACAAATTCAAACCTCTCCATGTGTGTAGATGCTGAGTGTCTCAGAGAGATACTGTTGGAACATAGCTTGTGGAGGAGCAGTGTTACGGACAGGAAGGGAGTGAATTGAAACAGCACTAATTACTCCTCTCACTATCTGTCCATGAACACACAGGTGTTTTAATTTGTTTCCCTCTTTATAGCCCCTTTGGTTTTGCCGCGATCCAATTTTCTATTAATAGCCCCACAGCAAACTCAAGATAGAGTGAACTAAAAAAGAATTAGTTTATTACAAACATTCAAAATACGAAAGGAGGGTTGCAATGTTGCCTCCACACTCAGGCAATAAATAGAGTGATGGAGAAAGTAAGGTTTTCCCGGACAGAGTGAAAATAAATATTGGGTTTATATGAATTAGAGTCCAGAATCAAAAGTCCAATGAGGGTCCTTCACGGAGGTTGTGGGCTGAATTTACATAGAATTTATTTTTCTTTGAGTGGACTTCACAAGATGAAATAAACATGCAGAGATAAATCAGTCTTGTAGGTGATGGCACAGAACTTCCAACAGAAGCAGTGTAGATGGGGCCAGATGGTCAATTTGGGCAGTGTTTTATTATAGTGGGTGGGATTTCACGGCCTCATTCAGGTGAAACTGGAAATTCCTGCTCGAGTTCAATGGAGATTTCTGTTGTCGGATACTCACTTGCTCCGATTCCATGGAGGGCGAGGTGGTAGAGTTCCGGCCCACGAGTCTGCTAGTCAGATGGTAAGCAGCAGACTGAACTTTTAGTTCACCAAGGCAATATTCCTTGTTCCGCAAGCAAGAGGCCCATGTCACATCTCCACCATCTTTGACAAAAGATATGTATCCAAAAGAGAAAACACTGGGAAATCTCAGCAAGTCTGGCTGCATCTGTAAGGAGAGAAAAGAGCTGATGTTTCGAGTCCAGATGACCCTTTGTCAAAGCTTTTTGGTTTCAGATTCCAGCATCCGCAGTAATTTGCTTTTATTTATTATGATATGTATCCATTATCTGGAATCCAATGACTGTTAAATGTCTCAGCCATTAGAAATTGTAATGAAGGTTGCAGGACCTTTATCTCAGCAGGCAATCCATCACCTTCTGGCCAGCCTGGATTATTAAATGCAGATGGCCTTTATAGCTGTCTTTGAAGTTGGGTTGTACAATCCATAGGGGGTTGTTAATCAGTCCTCAGAGGTAATGAGATGTGTGTGGGTTTTCCTAAAATTGTCAAATGGATTCTTTTACTTTGGGGTCACTGACAGACACAGTTTCAGCCAATTGAAAGGTCTTTGTTCAGTATTAAAACATCTCAGAAATAGTGATAAATGTATGCTTATATTTTATAAAAATATACAATGTGAAGTCCGAGTCCCTCACAAAAGCAACTCGAAGATAACTTCCTGAATTCTGCATCTAATTGTGCATGTGCTGACACCAAAAGTTACTATAACAGTGACCCTGATAATTTCAACATGATTCTTACCATAAAATCTGGGCCCATTGTTTGAAAACCTCTTTCTGTACTGTAGTGCTGAAAATGGCCTAGATTTTGCATTAAGTGGCAAAGTAACAGTGTTCGGCACTGACTTTGAAGGAAGGTGCTTGTAAAGATTTAGCAATCTCTGTGGTGCAGACTTTATTTTTTCTGACAACAGTTGACAACAGGCGCCAAGCCAAGTGGATCTCAAGACCTGCAGCAGCAGTGATGTCAGCAGGCAGGGAAATCAGCCAGTCACATTGAAGTATTCCCACAGATAGCACATCAGGAAGTTAAAAACATTGAAACCCTTCATTATAATTTAAAATTTCACTTTGAATGATATTTAAAATGTATAATTTTATCATAATAGAGAAATTGGAATTTGACAGCTTTGAAATTCGCCTTTCATGGCCAATGAGGTTGATTAGCAGTAACAAGGTAACTTTCTTTCAAGGGTATTTACATATGACTAAGAGCATACAAGTGGAAGTTCTTATCAGTTCAAAGATTTCCCATTGACTGCAGCCTGGGGAGACCTTAATATTGAACCCTCTGAGAAACATAGTACAGCTGACAGCAACATCTGGACTCCTGCATTTCACTGTACGTGTGGTTTCTGTCAGCTTCACAGGAATATTAATGGCAAACGTTGACAGTTTCGCTGTAATTATCATCGTAAAATCCAGACCAATGTCCTTTCTTTTCGAAGCATCAGTGCTCAAAATCATGGATGTTCCTGATCACAGGACTGTAAGATCTCCATCACAGAATACCTCAATTATTAAAAAATTCAATTAAACATCATCATTTGCTTGAAGTAAAACTTATAGAATTATCCATTGTACCAGAAGTATTCCAGAAAAAGCAAAGAAATTTTAAGAGGCTGGGATTTTCCGGCCACACTCAACCCAAGACCAGAAATTCCCACCCAAGGTCAACGGACCTTTGCAAGGTCTGCCGAATTTTCTGTCCCATCTGCTATGATTCCCGTGGCGGGCGGGACAGGAAAATTCCACCCAAAGTCTTCACAGAAAGAGAGAACATAAATGCGTAATTATGTACAGATTGCATGCTGGTAAATTTTGCAAACTACATGCCCTCAGAATGTATAGATGTGATTCAAAGCTTTTAAAAAAAAATTACAATGGAAGTAAATTGCCATTATCACACTTTGTATCTCTGTGTACTGTCAAATTACAAACTCTCTTTTAGTGCAACTTACATCAGTGAGTTACAAGTGGGGTAGTTAGCTGGCTTCAAAATTCTGCTTTAAGAAGTTTAGCTAACAAAATAAAACTACTTGTTTTTCCTTATTTCATTCGCCCTTACTCTTCTCTCTCTCTTTCAGATCCCAGGAAGAAAACATAGGTGTATAACTGGAACTGCAATTAACTTGTTTTCACATACGCACCGTCTATTTTTTTTAAAAAAAAGCTCTTTGAATTTTACATCAATAAAGCTTTTCTAGTTTGTGCTGTCAAATAATTTTGAAGAACTTTTGAGTAGAAACTACTGGAAATAAAGCTTCCTCACTTTTGCTGACTGATAATGAGGCAACCTGGGAAATTAGACTCTGTATAATGAAATATTCAGCTCACAGTGTCACACCTCTGGGCAAAAATATCCCACTCAAAAACCCAGGTTTGTAGACAAACTGGGGCATTCAAGTAAAAACTTAAAGACTCGAATGCCAATTCATTGGTACATTTTAAACATAACTACGTACTTTTTAAATTTTCATATTTTGGTTGAAGTTTTATTAGACATTGGTTATTGAAATTTCCGTGGAGAAAATAGTGAAAGAAAAGATACAGAAAACATTTGGTGAGAATTGTGGGAACCTCATAGCCAGATTGTGGAATTTGAGTGATGAATTTCAATTGCCATTTTCCATTCCAAAGATGGACAAAGAAATCTATAATGGGGAAAGCTCACGCAAAAATGTAACAAATACATGGTATTCGGAAATTAAGTACATTTCTTCCCGGGGAAACTGGAAAGCACAGAGATTGGAAGGAGCCTGCTTTATAAAGGATGGTACTTTAGAAATAAGGCACAACTGTCCAATTTGATCATCTCTGCAGTTCCACACACCTAGATTTGTCACTGAAGGAGTCTGCACAATCCCTTTCCCATGGCATAAGCTAATATCAAGTATGACCTGAGACGTACATACAGGAAACTTTCAAGCTCAATATTAATTCTCCTGAGATTAGAATCATAGAATCCCTACAGTGCAGAAGGAGGCCATTCGGCCCATCGAGTCTACACCAGCCACAATCTCACTGAGGCCCTATCCCCACAACCCCAAGCATTTACCCTAGCTAGTCCCCCTGACACTAAGGGGCAATTTAACATGACCAATCCACCTAACCCGCACATCTTTGGACTGTGGGAGAAAACCTGAGCACCCGGAGTAAACCCACACAGACACAGAGAGAATGTGCCACTGCGCCACCCCACGGTTGTAAGAGCACTGTATCCCAAACAAAACATCCCAAGGTAAAGGAGGTAAAAATCAGTCAAGATTACCCCATTTGATCATTAAGTAGAGATGACAGCTAGAAATATAGAACCATTGATGTGGGTGGCACAGTGGTTTGCACTGCTGCCTCACAACACCAGGGACCCGGATTCTATTCCAGCCTTGGTTGACTGTCTGTGTGGAGTTTGCACATTCTCCCCGTGTCTGCATGGGTTTCCTCCGGGTGTTCAGGTTTCCTCCCATACTCCAAAAATGTGCAGATTAGCTTGATTGGCCATGCTAAATTGCCCCTCAGTGTCCCAATGTGTAGGTTAGGAGAGATTAACAAGGTACCACTGTTTCTAAATTTCAGGCGATTTGTCTGGAATTCCAAAACTATTAACTTCAGTCTCCACCACAAACTCTGTTCCTCAACCACTTTCTCCCTGTTTCTGTCTGAACCAGATCGTTCACAACTTTGGTGTCGCATTTGATGTTGATATGTTCATTTTACCACATATCCATGACATCAGTAAGGCTGCTTACCTTCCTCTCTAACATTGACAGACTTGCCCTACTTTCGGCTCATCTGCCACTGAAATTTATCTCTTTATTACTTTTAGACTTGACTACTCCAAGACATTCCCTGCCAACCTCTCATCTTCCACCCTCCACTAACTTAAGGTTATTCAATGCTCAGTTGCACATATCCTAACCGGTACCAAGTCCCATTCACCTATCATCCCTGTGCTCGATAACCTACATTGGTTCCCAATCTTGCGATGCTTTCATTTTAAAATTCTCTCCTTGTTTTCAAATCCTTCATGAGCTTGCCCCTTCCAATCTCTGTATCCTTCTCCAGCTAAACAAGACATCTGTGCTCCTCCAGTTACAGAATCTTGAGACCTTGCGTGTCGGTGCAGACTCGATGGGCCAAAGGGTCTCTTCTGCACTGTATGATTCTATGATTCTTGATTTTCGGTATTGATGTCTGTGCCTTCAACCACTGATAGCCCGAGCTCTGGAATTCCTTCTCTAATCCACTTCACCTCTCTATCTCACTTTTCTGCTTTAAGATGCTCCTATATCTTGGACCTAGCTTTTGATCAAGTGCCCTTACAGGGTTTGGTGTCAATTTTGCTTGAGAAAGCCAAGGAGTACTGCAGGGATCAGTTCTTGGCCCCCGCAATAGTTCACTATTTACATTATTGACCTGGAGGAGGGAATAGAATGTAAGATTTTCAAATTTGCCAAAGATCGTGGAACGTCAGGTTGTGATGAGGATATTGTGATTCTGCAATGGGATATAGATAGATGTGTGACTGGATGAAAACATGGCAAATGGAGTTTAATAAGAACAAAGAACAGTACAGCACAGGAACAGGCCCTTCGGCCCTCCAAGCCTGTGCCAATCACGTTGTCCTATCTAGACCAACTACTTATATCCCTCTATTCCCCACCTGTTCATGTGTCTATCCAGATAAGTCTTAAATGTCGCTAACGTATCTGCCTCAACCACCACCTCACTTGGCAGTGCATTCCAGGCCCTGGGGAATGCGGGAAAGTGTAAGGTTATGCATTTTGGTAGGAGGAATCAAAAAGCAGAGTATTATTTAAATGGAAAGAGACTGCAGGTGAGTGAAGTGCAGAGGGATCTAGGTGTTCTAGTGCATGAATTACAAAGGTTTGCAAGCAGGTCCAATAAGTAGTTAAGAAGGCAAATAGCATTTTGGCCTTTATTGCAAGGGGGCTGGAGTTTAAAAATAGGGCGGTTTAATTGCAATTTTACAGGGTGTTGGTGAGGTCTCACCTAGAATACTGCATACAATTTTTGTCCCTTGAACTTAAAAAGGATATGATAACATTGCAGGCAGTTCAAAGGAGATTCATCAGGCTAATTCCTGAGACGAGAGGGTTGTCCTATCAAGAGAGAATAAATAGTTTGGGTCTGTACTCCTTCGAGTTTGGAAGAGTGAGGGGTGACCTTATTCAAACATATAAGATCCTAAGGGGGCTTAACAGGGTAGATTGTGAAATGTTTTCACTTGTGGGAGAGTCTAGCACAAGGAGATACAGCTCCAAAGGGCTAGTCATTTAAAACAGAGGTGCGTAGAAATTTCTTCTCACAGAAGGAGGTGAATCTCTGGAATTCTTTGCCCCTGAGAGTGGTGGAGGCTGGGCTATTAGTATTTAAAGTGGAAGTGGATAAAATGTTTGATCGATTGAGGAATCGAGGGCTATGGGAAATGGCACAGTAAAAGGGCCGAGGCCGGCATAGATCAGCCTTGAGCGTATTGATTGGTGGGTCAGGCTTGAAGGGTCTGGTGGCAACTCCTGCTTCTATTTCTTGTGTCTTGTTTTGAATGTCTTGGGATATTTTATTATATGAAAGGCGCTACCTAAAGGCAAGCTATTATGTGAGAAAACTTAGCAGCCATTCTTCCAGACCTTAGAAACAGCCATAAAAATGAGTGACAAATTCACCTGATTTAGATGGCATTGCCTGGCAACGAATGTTGTCTTGGACACTGGGAAAATTCCCTGCTTATATTTGAATAGCTCTGTAGGATTTGAACGTATATCTGAATCAACATAATAAACACACAGGACCTGTTTACTATAGAGTTTGAAGGAAGTTCAGAACTTGCGTCTTTTTTCAGAAATACCCATGCTGTCAAAGTTTCTTGTTCAGCACTCATCAGGACAATTCACAAGGATACCAAATGTGCTGATTGGTTGGCAAATGGATTCTGATTGGTAGAGGCATTGACATGGAGAATTCACTGATTCTCTCAATTGGTACTCAAAACACCAACCAAGCTTTTTTTGCTCAGGTTGGAGTGGGGTTGGATAAAGACACTCCTGATTAACAGTGTTACCGAAAGTGCATCTTAATTTTCTGTTTTGGATTCTATCTGGTCTGCTATGTATTTCTGGGTTTTTTATTTTTATTTCAGTGTTCACAGGATACTTGATCCACTTTTGTGATATATTTTCTTTGAGAAGAAGCTCTCTCAGGCAACCTTTATGGTTTAATAATTTGACTCTTAAATAGAAAGCCTCACCTGTGTGTCCTAGTTTGTTTGGTAGACTAAGTTTTATCAATAGATTGTCCGTTGCAATATAAAACGAGCGATAAACCATTTGAGTCTCAACTGGAAGCAATTATTCTGCTCGATTTGCTTAACTCAATGCACCTGTTGGTGAGTCATAGAATATTAACTTTGGATATTAGGAAGCATCCTGTTATTTGAGGAGAATTAAGTATCAGCAAGCTACAAGAGAAAAATAGCAGAGGAGACAGGAAAGTGGAGGAACAAGGAAAAAGGGTGAAACATGTGGCTCAGTTCAAATCTCAGGTCTCAGACCTAGGGTGAATATCCTCAATTCTTATCTGAGGAGATGGTTTGAATGATGTTCTAGACAGATATTCTGTCTTGTGTTGAAAAGACTCAAACCAGCCTCCCACCCATTGACTCTGTCTACACTTCCCGCTGCCTCGGAAAAGCAGCCAGCATAATCACAGACCCTGTGCACCCTGGACATTCTCTCTTCCACCTTTTTCCGTCAGGAAAAGGATACAAAAGTCTGAGGTCACGTACCAAGCGACTCAAGAACAGCTTCTTCCCTGCTGCTGTCAGACTTTTGAATGGACCTACCTCGTATTATGTTGATCTTTCTCTACACCCTAGCTATGACTGTAACACTATATTCTGCACCCTTTCTTTTCCTTCTCTATGTACGATATGATTTGTCTGTATAGCGCGTGTACGGTATGCTTTGTCTATATAGCGCGCAAGAAACAATACTTTTCACTGTGTACCAATACATGTGACAATAATAAATCAAATCAAATCAAAAGAAATCCGAGGCTCATATCTCCTGAACCACTCCTGCTTGGAGGAAATCTCAGTTTCCAATTGACAGCAGCCATACAAAACTGGAAGTCTTAGAATGTTCTATTCTGGATGGGAGAAGGGAACAAGCCAGCAAAATATAGTGTGAAATCTGAAGAAGAAGTTACGAGAGCAAAATAACAGTAGAGAATTTGGTAATTGCCTTGGTGTGATTTAAATCTGAACAAGATTGCATTCTTGAATTTATCTGCCGTTTTTGTAAATAGTTGGTTTTTGGTCTCATAAATTGGCAGTCAATCGGTTTCTTGCAAAGCTGCCTGTTAACGAATTTGTTTTAAATAATGCTCCTCCTACTGCTGGTATTTAGCCTTCAAAGTCATGATCAACACTAAAAACTGGCTCTGAAGGTGGTAGCTCAACCTGCGTGCCAGAATACTATGGTGATAAATCAGTCACTTTATATTTAAATTTACTCGTGAGTCACTAATTCCTTGTCTGTATAAAACAACAAGCTTCTGGAAAAACATCTAAGAATTGGTTGCCCGCTCTGTTTATCCATTTATTTTGCTCAGTAGCAATTCTTCCCCACCCTGCCACCCCCCACACCCCACAAACAAATGTCCAATCAATCTGCTTTTGCCTGAATCAACTGGAATTGTTTCATGTATAATTCATGATTCCTTGTTAGTATATCTCGGAGGAATTACTCCCTTCCTTATCCTGCTAATCCATCCCGCAGTTCAAAGCAAATGTTCTTTAAATCTGAACAACTTGACCTGCTTTCACTGGTCTCAGCTGGAACTATCCACTCCCAGCCTGGGTTTTGAGAGTTCTGCAGCACCTCGTGAATTATTGAATGCAGATTGCATCGAGATACTTTTCAGGGATTATTGAGGGTAAATTCTAGATTCTTACATGCTTACCATAAATCCTCAACTACTTCCAGGATTGTAGTTATGCATCGTGACAACAGCTGATGTGAGATCTACTTGTTTAAAATTCCGAACTTAAGGAAAATACTTACCTCCCATGTTACAGCAAAATTGTGACTTTTGACAAACTTGGCAAAGTACTTACATACTCATTGCAAAACAGAAAGTATTGAGGGTAAACAGTCAGGACACGTTACAGATTTTCTTTTTTGTTGCAGCTGCATTAGAATAAAACATCTGAAAAACACACACACAGGCAATGACAGCTAATGGCCTGTTGCACATCTGGCCAGAGGATCGCAAACATGCCATATAATGAACAACAAAGATTATAATAGAATAAAGCAAATACATTATGGACAAAAAAGTCTAAGTGTAAAATGGGAGGTTTTTTCAAGTAAGTAATGGTCATTTACGGCACTCTGTTCAACACAGAGGCTATAATGCGAATCTTGTCAGTGATGGGGGTGGAGTCTCAGCACACCCATGAGGCTGGCTGCAAGAGCTCTAGGGGCGCCATTGTGCAGGCACCTCAATCTCCCAGTATATTGTGGGGACCAGGGCGCGAAGCTGATTTCGCCGACAGAATGGGATGGGCAAGATCGGGCAAAATCAGGCGCAAACCTATAAATCATTCTAATTTGTTCTCAAGGTGGGAGTATCACTGGCCTTTATTGTTCTTCTCTGGTTACCCTAACATAGATGATGATGGGCTGCCTTCTTGAATCAGCCTGGTGAAGATGCCTCCAAAATGCAGCTGGTTAGACAGTTCTACAATTTTGTCACAGTGAGAATGAAGGAACAAGTCAGCATGGGGTGAGCTTGGAGGCATGTCCTTCCCTTAGTTTTGGAGGCAGTACTGAAGAGATCTTGGCAGAGTTACTGAAGATCTATCTGGAGATAGTTTGCAGCCACTGTCTGCTGGACAATGGAGAAAGTGTATGTCTAAACAAGTGGATGGGGTGCCAATCAAACAGGTTGCTTTAGCCTGAATAGTGTCAACCTTCTTGAACTGCAACTATCCATGCAAGTCACACCCTTGACTTTCTCTTCATTCTTTCATAGGATGTGAGTGTCACTGACAAGGCCAATATTTACTGCCCACCCTAATTGCCCTTGAACTGAGTGGCTTGCTAAGCCATTTCAGAGGCCAGACTAGATAAATATGGCAGATTTCCCTCCCTAAAGGATAGGATGGGTTTGTACGATAACAAAGGTTTCATGGCCACCATGACTGAGACTAGTTTTTAATTCCAGATCTATTAATTGAATTTAAATTCCACCAACTGCCACACAGAAAGCAACAGGGAATTATACACTCCCAGGTTGATTCGAAAAATGCGCAAGGCTTGAACATATTCCTTTTGTTTACAGAAAACCGCAAATTATCACGTCTAGCAAGCGTAAATGAACCATGATATGGACTCAACAAATTGAAACAACTTCAGACCATGAACTGTCCTCCATTTTGTATGTTCTTTCTAGTGCTTGTTCTCATGTTTTGCTTTCAGACAGTGCTAATTTTTATTCTGCTATTAACACCTACTCTGGACCTTTGCTTTACTACTAACCATTACCATTCCGTTTGCCTTTTGTTCCATCTTTGTTATTTCATCTCCCCCACCCTCTAACCTATTCCTGACCCTACATTTTGCTCCATAAGACCCCCCCCCCCCCGCCCTCCTTTCAGCAGCATAAAATCCATCACATTTCTACCTTGAAGACGAGTCGTTTTGGACTTGAAACATTAACTCTGTTTCTCTCTCCATAGATGCTGCCAGGCCTGCTGGGTTCCTCCAGCTCATCATGTTTTTATCACACATTATTGTTCATGTAGCTATGAACAGCATGTGCTGCCCATTTGCAGGATCTCTTCTTTCAGTAGATGTTTTGTTTTTGGTTTTGTAAGTTGATAATTGTATTATTGGAAGCTGAAGACATGTGCGTAAAGTAATAGTTTAGAATGGCAGTTAAAGACACATGAGCTAACAGAATTGGGGCTGGTGGGTTCTGCCTATTAACAACAATTGAAGGAACAGGTTGTTTGATTCAATCAGCCAACAAACAGCCGACATCCGAAAATTTCATAGTTAAAACACATGTGTAAGTGACAATTTGTGACCTTGTCCTCCGAATGCATTTTTTATCTTGTGTTATTTTACCTGTTTCCCATGTTGTAATGATATAGATATTACTTGTATTACCTGAACTGGATTTCTTAACATTTCTGAAGTGTTGAATTCAGCTCTTTTTTTCTTAGCATTAACACAGCAGCCTGGAAGCAGGGCCGTTATAATATTTTGAAGTGTTAGTAAATAAAGGTAGAGTATTAGGTACAATTTCAAACATTGCAGGCCAGTGTGGGGAGAGCAAATTTTGTATTCCATTTACACAGCCAGGGATTTAACCAATTTGGATAGCTCATGCGCACCGTGAGAATGAAGGAGCAAGTCAACTGATGGAAGGAGAAATTAAATTGAAAGATTGTTCAGGACGGCTATGATTATACTTGTAGATGCATCACACCTTCATATTCAATTTCTGGCCTTTGATGAGTTAGCTCAACTTAGAAGTGAAAAAAAATCAGCCAGGTTTCCTCCCTGATTTGCGATCAAATGGCCCTTCTGGAAATTGTATGTGTGTTGACATCAGAAGAGAACTTTGGCACGGACGCACAGTGGTTAGCACTGCTGCCTCACAATGCCAGAGACCCGGGTTCTATTCCCGGCCCGGGTCACTGTCTGTGCAAAGTCTGTGTGGGGTTTCCTCCGGGTGCTCCGGTTTCCTCCCACAGTCCGAAAGACGTACTGGTTAGGTGCATTGGCCTACTTGTGACACTAATAAATAAACTTAAACTTAACACCTGACTGTGGTGTCTTCCAAGGTCAAAAAGCCTGCCTAAACTCTAGGCTCATGCATGTAGCCACTTGTGTGAAGTATTGGAAGCTGCTGGTATCTGTAGAACTATAATCCAGCAAGAATCTGCTCCTCCAGATGAGGAGTGAAAACTATTTTAGAACTACTGCAACTATAACACTTTACAATTCATTGAAGCCCTAAGAAGTAGCCTGTGAATTGCCAGCACAATTCGGTTACCCCGTATGTCTTTAACTTTCATCTTAAACTATTACTTTACACCCATGTCTTCAGCAAACAATAATGCAATTACCAACCTTTTTAAATCCAGTATATTCTTTGAAGCTAACTGCATCTCTGTAAAATTGAGAGCTTTATTTTATAATTACAATTCATTCCGATACATATTATTGTGCTTCCACTAAAGTGAATGTTACTCCTAAAATGATATAGAGGCTGTTGTTTGCACAATTTTGATTTGAATTAAATTTAAACCAAAAAAAAATTACATTAAACATTAGCTTGTATTGTGAAAGATTTTTAAAAATAACTATAATATTTATATTGGAAACATTTTAATGGAACAGGTTTGAGGGGCCGAATGGCCGACTCTTAATTCATATGTTCCTAATTCGAATAACAGATTTGAAAGGTCATTGATTTTCACAGTAAAGTAGGTTATCCTGCTGCAACTGTAGAAACCTTTCTGAAAATCAGACTGGAAGAAAATCTTCTTTCATTCTCTAATTGCTTTTGATCATTCTTTATTAATGTACCACACTCATTATTCACTGCACCGTCCTAAATCCATCACTCCGCCCCCTAATCTCCAACCACCATCAACATCAAAAAACATTGTGGGACAGAATTAGAATTTTGTTTTTTCCCAATTGGAGCACTGGCTTCTAGGGCTGGGATTGAGAACCTGACACCCGGATCATTTCTGGGTCATGACCTTGAGACGAGATGTGATTTTCATATGCTTTCTGCTGGACAGGTGTGTCACAGAATCCTCTGCTGTAAGAGTTGAGAGGCGCTTAAGTAAAATCTTGCTGAATTAGCATGGCCCTTACAGCCAGGACAGTCCGTTGATTACTCTGAGCCCTGGGACAGAGGATTTCCTCCAAATCCCAGGCATTGGGCTCCTCTGGAGCATCCCCTTCATCCTCCTCTTCCTTCTTTTCCCTGTCCTCCTTTCAGGAAGAGTGACGTTACAGGTAGTCAAGTTGTGCAGCGTGCTGCAGACAATCACAGTATGAGGCATCCTGGTTGGCTCATATTGAGGGGCATCACTCAAGCGGTCAAGGCAATGGAAGCACATCTTCAGATTCCAATAGTCCGTTCAATGCAGGTTTGTGTTGGGAGATTGCTTTGATTGTAACACCTCTCTCCATCCATGTCTGAGTGCAAGACAGGAGTCGAGAGCACTCCCTCAGTAGATAACTCTTATCCCCTAGCAATCACCCACAAGTCTGGATGTTGTCCTAAAAAGATGCAGCGCCTGGGACTCTTGAAGGATAGAACATAGAACATAGAACATAGAACATTACAGCGCAGAACAGGCCCTTCGGCCCACGATGTTGCACCGACCAGTTAAAAAAAAAAAAAAAAAAACTGTGACCCTCCAACCTAAACCAATTTCTTTTCGTCCATGAACCTATCTACGGATCTCTTAAACGCCCCCAAACTAGGCGCATTTACTACTGATGCTGGCAGGGCATTCCAATCCCTCACCACCCTCTGGGTAAAGAACCTACCCCTGACATCGGTTCTATAACTACCCCCCCTCAATTTAAAGCCATGCCCCCTCGTGCTGGATTTCTCCATCAGAGGAAAAAGGCTATCACTATCCACCCTATCTAAACCTCTAATCATCTTATATGTTTCAATAAGATCCCCTCTTAGCCGCCGCCTTTCCAGCGAAAACAATCCCAAATCCCTCAGCCTCTCCTCATAGGATCTCCCCTCCATACCAGGCAACATCCTGGTAAACCTCCTCTGCACCCTCTCCAAAGCCTCCACATCCTTCCTGTAATGTGGGGACCAGAACTGCACACAGTACTCCAAGTGCGGCCGCACCAGAGTTGTGTACAGTTGCAACATAACGCTACGACTCCTAAATTCAATCCCCCTACCAATAAACGCCAAGACACCATATGCCTTCTTAACAACCTTATCTACTTGATTCCCAACTTTCAGGGATCTATGCACACATACACCTAGATCCCTCTGCTCCTCCACACTATTCAAAGTCCTCCCGTTAGCCCTATACTCAACACATCTGTTATTCCTACCAAAGTGAATTACCTCACACTTCTCCGCATTAAACTCCATCCGCCACCTCTCGGCCCAACTTTGCAACCTGTCTAAGTCTTCCTGCAAACTACGACACCCTTCCTCACTGTCTACCACACCACCGACTTTGGTGTCATCAGCAAATTTGCTAATCCACCCAACTATACCCTCATCCAGATCATTAATAAATATTACAAACAGCAGTGGCCCCAAAACAGATCCCTGAGGTACACCACTTGTAACCGCACTCCATGATGAATATTTACTATCAACCACCACCCTCTGTTTCCTATCCGCTAGCCAATTCCTGATCCAATTTCCTAGATCACCCCCAATCCCATACATCTGCATTTTCTGCAGAAGCCTACCATGGTGAACCTTATCAAACGCCTTACTAAAATCCATATATACCACATCCACTGCCTTGCCCCCATCCACCTCCTTGGTCACTTTCTCAAAAAACTCAATAAGGTTAGTAAGGCACGACCTACCTGCCACAAAACCATGCTGACTATCACCTATCAATTCATTACTCTCCAAATAACTATAAATCCTATCCCTTATAATTTTTTCCAACATCTTGCCGACAACAGAAGTGAGACTCACCGGTCTATAATTCCCGGGGAAGTCTCTGTTCCCCTTCTTAAACAATGGGACAACATTTGCTAACCTCCAATCTTCTGGTACTATACCAGAGGCCAACGACGACCTGAAGATCAGAGCCAGAGGCTCTGCAATCACTTCTCTTGCCTCCCAGAGAATCCTTGGATAAATCCCATCCGGACCAGGGGATTTATCTATTTTCAGACCCTCCAGAATATCCTGCACATCCTCCTTATCAACTGTAATACTGTCTATTCTACTCCCTTGCAACCCAGTGTCCTCCTCAGCTATATTCATGTCCCCTTGCGTGAACACCGAAGAGAAATATTGGTTCAATGCTTCACCAATCTCCTCCGGTTCCACACATAACTTCCCTCTGCCATCTATAACTGGCCCTAAACTTGCCCTAACCAACCTTCTGTTCTTGACATACCTATAGAACGCCTTAGGATTCTCTTTAACCCTATCCGCCAAAGTCTTCTCATGTCCCCTTTTAGCCCTTCTAAGCTCGCTCTTCAACTCCCTCTTAGCCAATCTAAAGCTTTCTAGTGCACTACCCGAGTGCTCACGTCTCATCCGAACATAAGCCTCCTTTTTCTTTTTAACCAACAAAGAAACTTTTTTGGTGCACCACGGTTCCCTAGCCCTACCAATTCCTCCTTGCCTGACAGGGACATACCTATCACAGACTCGCAGTAGCTGCTCCTTGAAAAAACTCCACATGTCGGACGTTCCCAGTCCCTGTAATCTCCTAGTCCAACCTATGTTTCCTAATTCTCTCCTAATAGCCTCATAATTACCCTTCCCCCAGCTAAAACCACTGGCCCGAGGTTCATGCCTATCCCTTTCCATCACTAAGGTGAACGTAACCGAATTGTGGTCACTATCACCAAAATGCACACCAACTTCCAAGTCTAGCACCTGGTCTGGCTCATTTCCCAGCACCAGATCCAATATAGCCTCACCTCTAGTTGGCCTGTCTACATACTGAGTCAAAAAACCTTCCTGCACGCTTTGAACAAAAACTGACCCCTCTAACGAGCTAGAGCTATAACAATTCCAGTCAATATTAGTCAAGTTAAAATCCCCCATAACAATTGCCCTATTACTTTCACTCCTAAGCAGGATTGACTCCGCAATCCTTTCCTCAACCTCTCTAGAACTTTTAGGAGGTCTATAAAAGACTCCCAACAGGGTGACCTCTCCTCTCCTATTTCTAATCTCCGCCCATACTACCTCAACAGATAAGTCCTCATCAAACCTCCTCTCTGACACTGTGATACAATCTCTGACCAATAATGCTACCCCTCCCCCTCTTCTACCTCCTTCCCTACTTCGACTAAAACATTTGAACCCCGGGACCTGCAGCATCCATTCCTGCCCCTGCTCTATCCATGTCTCTGAAATAGCCACAACATCGAAGTCCCAGGTACTGATCCACGCTGCAAGTTCACCCACTTTATTGCGAATACTCCTGGCATTGAAGTATACACATTTCAAACCCTGCTCCACCCCACCTCTGCAATGCCGTGCATTGCAGTCCCCATCCATGCATCCCTCACTTTCAGCCCCACTACTCAGGATCCCTCCCCCCCCCCGAATCAGTTTAAACCTCCTTGCATGGCCTTAGCAAATTTACCCCCCAGGATATTGGTCCCCTTCTGATTAAGGTGTAGACCATCCTTCTCATAGAGGTCACACCTTCCCCAGTACGAGCCCCAATTGCTTAAGTACCTGAACCCCTCCCTCCTGCACCATCCCCTCAGCCATGAATTCAAACCTTCCCTCTCCCTATTCCTCTCTAAACTATCCCGTGGTACAGGCAAGAGTCCAGAGATAACCACTCTGTCAGTCTTGGCCTTTAGTTTCCACCCCAACTCCATAAATCCCTGCCTAATATCCCCTTCCCCTATCCTCCCTATGTCGTGTGTCCCCACATGTACAATAACTTGTGGTTTATCTCCCTCCCCCCTAAGAGTCCTGAATACCCTGTCAGACACATCCCGGACCCCAGCCCCTGGTAGGCAACACACCAACCCTGAGTCCCTACCTTTAGTTCCGACCCTCCTATCTGTCCCCTTAATTGTGGAGTCCCCAATCACAAGGCCCAGTCTTTTACAGCCCCTAACCACCTGAGCTTTCTCACTCGGCTCACCCCCAGAGATCTGCTCTCTATGCTCAGTTGATTCCTCCTCAACTGTAGCCTCCAGCACCGAAAACCTATTATGGAGGGGAACCGCCCCAGGGGATTGTCTTCCCGATTGCTTCTTACCCCTCCTCCTGGCATTGACCCAAGCCTCATTTCTAGGAGTTACTATTTCTCTATAACTCCTATCAACTTCCACCTCCGCCTCCCGAATTATGCGGAGTTCCTCTACCTCCCCTTCCAGCTCCTTTACACGCTCCTCCAGAAGCTGCAATCTAATGCACTTCTTACAACTAAAATCTCCTGAAACACTACTGGATTTCCTCACCACATACATCCCACAGGAGATGCAGCATACTACCTGAACTGCCATCCCTGAAGCCATTACCAGCAAGAAAAAAAGAAAACAAAAAAAAACTTCCCCACACTTCCCCAACTGTCACTCTCCACTGCAGCCCGAGCAGCACTCCCTCACTGAGACACCAACTGTCACACTCTACTGCAGCCCGAGCAGCACTCCCTCACTGAGACACCAACTGTCACACTCTACTGCAGCCCGAGCAGCACTCCCTCACTGAGACACCAACTGTCACTCTCTACTGCAGCCCGAGCAGCACTCCCTCACTGAGACACCAACTGTCACACTCTACTGCAGCCCGAGCAGCACTCCCTCACTGAGACACCAACTGTCACTCTCCACTGCAGCCCGAGCAGCACTCCCTCACTGAGACACCAACTGTCACACTCAGACACCAACTGTCACACTCACAAGGCCTTGGATCTTCAGGTAAGCGTTCTCCAAGGCGGCCTTCACGACACACGACAGCGCAGAGTCGCTGAGCAGAAACTGATAGCCAAGTTCCACACACATGAGGACGGCCTAAACCAGGATGTTGGATTTATGTCACATTATCAGTAACCCCCACAGCTTTCCCCCTGATCTTGCAGAATCTTACTAGCTGTTCTGTCTGGAGACAATACACATCTCTTTAACCTGTGTTTAATGTTCCCTCCACCCACATTATCTGTACCTTTAAGACCTGGCTGGCTGTAGAGATTTGCATTCTAATTAGTATTCTGTAACTTGATTTCTGTGTCTCTGTGTACTGTTGGAGAACAGATTTTCCCTCCATCTGACGAAGGGGCAGCGCTCCGAAAGCTTATGGTATTTGCTACCAAATAAACCTGTTGGACTTAAACCTAGTGTTGTGAGACTTCTTATTGTGCTTACCTCATAAAAGACAGAGGGTGGTGGTGGATGGAAAATTTTCAGACTGGAGACCAGTTACCAGCGGTGTACCACAGGGATCAGTGCTGGGTCCTCTGCTATTTGTGATTTTTATCAATGACTTGGAGGAGAGGGCTGAAGGGTGGGTCAGTAAATTTGCTGATGACACCAAGATTGGTGGAGTAGTGGATGAGGTGGAGGGCTGTTGTAGGCTGCAAAGAGACATTGATAGGATGCAGAGCTGGGCTGAAAAATAGCAGATGGAGTTTAACCCTGATAAGTGCGAGGTGATTCATTTTGGTAGGACAAATTTGAATGTGGATTACAGGGTCAACAGCAGGATTCTGAGGAATGTGGAGGAACAGAGAGATCTTGGGGTTCATATCCACAGATCTCTGAAGGTTGCCACTCAAGTGGATAGAGCCATGAAGAAGGCCTATAATGTGTTAGCGTTTATTAACAGGGGGTTTGAGTTTAAGAGCCATGGGGTTATGCTGCAACTGTACAGGACCTTGGTGAGACCACATTTGGAATATTGTGTGCAGTTCTGGTCACCTCACTATGAAAAGGATGTGGAAGCATTGGAGAGAGTGCAGAGGAGATTTACCAGGATGCTGCCTGGTTTGGAGGGTAGGTCTTATGAGGAAAGGTTGAGGGAGCTAGGGCTTTTCTCTTTAGAGCGGAGGAGGATGAGAGGCGACTTAAGAGAGGTTTATAAGATGATGAGGGGGATAGATAGAGTGGACGTTCAGAGACTATTTCCTCGGGTGGATGTAGCTGTTACTAGGGGGCATAACTATAAGGTTCACGGTGGGAGATATAGGAGGGATGTCCGAGGTAGGTTCTTTACTCAGAGTGGTTGGGGTGTGGAATGGACTGCCTGCTGTGATAGTGGAGTCAGACACTTTAGGAACTTTCAAGCGGTTATTGGATAGGCACATGGAGCACACCAGTATGATAGGGAGTGGGATAGCTTGATCTTGGTTTCGGACAAAGCTCGGCACAACATCGAGGGCCGAAGGGCCTGTACTGTCCTGTACTGTTCTATGTTTCTATTTTCTTTATTAACACTGCAATGAAGTTCCTGTGAAATTCCCTTAAGATGATTGTATTGGAACATGTTTGGTAAAGACTTGGAGAAGATGTAGTAAAAGGATGTTCCAGCAAAGCAAGGGTTAGTGTGGGACAAGGGAAAGAATACCATCCACATAGTGATATAGAGGGTCACATGGTGGTAGACTGTGTGTTGTAGAGTCTGGAAGTAACCAACATGGAGACAGCACCTTGGAGATGTACACAATAATGGGACCAATAAACAGTTTATATTCAACCACAAAAGCCTCCAGACCATTTTGTGAGAAACCAGACAACCTTATAACATTAGTAAGGAGCTTTTTTGAAATATATTTTGTGTCTTGATGGGCAGCACGGTGGCACAGTGGTTTAGCATTGCTGCCTCACAGCTACAGGAACTCGGGTTCAAATCCGGTTTTAGGTGTGGAGTTTGCCCGTCCTCCCTGTGTCTGCTTGGCTTTCCTCTGGGTGCTCCGTTTTCCTCCCACAGTCTAAAGCTGTGTAGATTAGGTGGATTGGCCATGATAAATCGCCCCTTTATGTCCCAAGATGTGTAAGTTAGATGGATTAGCCATGGTAAATGTATGGGCTTACAGGGATGGGGTGGGGGAACAGGGCCTCGGTGGAATGCTCTGTCAGAGTTCCCAAAACAACTAGCAGCATGCCAGCTTGAAGGATAGTACACAGGAATTAGACTACGCTAAGGGAGAACTGTTCTGTGCATACTCGCTGGGCCGAATGGCCTCTTCTGCACTGTCGGATGCAATGATAATCGCATCCCTCTAATAATCTGAATTAACCGAAAAGAAATTTCATATAATATCTATATAAAAATGTCTCTGTAAATGTAATTGTTTTGAAAGGTCTGTTTCGTAAATATGAGAAAATTCAAATAGGTGAAAGTCCGAATGTGGGCATCACTCCTGATATGCAGCTTCCGTTGGGATAAACTGTCTTTTATTCTTTCATATTTCTCTAGTCAGTCTTCAGCATAATGAAGCCCTACAAGATTAAAAGCTCAGAGATCAAACCACTTTAAAAACCTACAGTTGATGTCCCAACAGTGCTGAGGTTTGGCAAATTCCCAGCATCTATTTAATAGCAAGAGAAGAAGACTGAAGCCTCTGATGTCAATTATACTGCCCTCAACTAAAGCAACTTCCCACTGTACCTGCTACTAAATAATGATGGCTTATCCATAATTCATGTCTTCCTTCTGCTGTGCCTTTTCACTGTAATTCTGATGCAATGTCGTAGTCTGTTAAAGCTTAATGTGCCTTTTTTTGGTTTTTGCATGATCGTAGGAGTGCCTCATTTCTAACCCATCTAGCAATCTGTAATATAGCAATTCCTCCAAACATAGTGCATTCGCGTTTTGTTATTTAAAACTGGAGTATCATATATTAATTTCACTATGAAATATTGCCAAATATGTTGCTAACGTGCAATTTTTAAAAATCTGTTATTGAATAGCGTTTAGCTGCTGACAGCTCTAGACTGGCCAGTAGTTAACCTAACGATGTGAGAATGGGTACCAGCTTTCAGGCGCTTGATGGTATCAACGGGGTACAAATTCTACCAGTTTAAAGGCTCAGCTTGCTATTTTTACAAAGGTAAAAACACAGTTGAGGTTTCTACTGACTGTGCTCACACTCCTTGCTGAAGAACTGGACACATCATCAGGCATGCATAACAAATGTAAGAATTTGCATTTTGCGCAGTTACAATAAGGTCTGAGATCCCATCACTGGTGTTCGTTTACTCTTGTGAAATTCATTCAGAATTTAAGATCAGCTGGAAGCACAAATGGAGCTCGTGCATTTTAGCACATGGCAGGTCCTGTAAATTACATATTTTTCCTACTTTTGTGCATATGATACTTACTGTGGTGGCAAGAAATGTGCAGACAGAGCATGCGATTGCTGTGGATTCTTGAAATGAATTGGCAGTCAGTTACAGGTCAAATTGCAAATCAGAACACTGGCTTTGATTGGCAGATCAATTAAAAACTTGGGAGTGATTGTGAAGCAGGCATGTTCTTAAAGACAGCGAGCCGAAACATAAAGTATTGCAAGATTGTTCGGTATCTGTCAGAAACAGACACAAATAAATACAAGGGATAGAATTGATCCCAATTTTAAAAATTCTTGTTTGCACCTAGTTTGGAGCTAGTCAACTATTTTCCATTAGTCTTAAATCACTTATCCGCGATCTGCCACAACTGTTGAAAGAAATCAGGGCTGGCCTGGGATTCAATCATGGAAAAAAGAGTGACGCAGTCACTATAGTAGAGTAAGCTTCTCTGTGATTCTGGGAGGCGGTGGCCTCCTGGTATTATCGCTAGGCTATTTATCCAGAAACTCAATGTTCTGGATACTCAGGTTCAAATCCTGCCATGGCAGATGGTGGAGTTTGAATTCAATAAAAAATATCTGGAATTCAGAATCTACTGATGATCTTTGCCAATTGTTGGATAAACCCATCTGGTTCACTAATGACCTTTAGAGAAGGAAATCTACTGTCCTTACCTGGTCTGGCTGACATATGACCTCAGAGCCACAGCGGTGTGGGTGACCCTCAACTGCCCTCGGGCAAATAGGGATGGTCAATAAATGCCGGCCAGCCGGCGACACCCATGTCCCACGAGTGAATAAAAAAATTTAATAAGCGTTGCAGAGACCTTTGCAGGAAACAACACACTGAAGTGGTGCAGTGATTCTGTGATGACATACAGTATTGGAAAGACTTCTGGTATATCAGGAGGAAGCCAAAGTTTATCACACACAAAGGCAATTTCATTAAATTAAATAAGTAAGTCATTGCAGCTTGAAATAATGTAAATTTCCTATGATGTGATCGCAGCCATATGGACTGATAATTATACAAGTGAAAAATAAATATTGTGCACCAGTGATTCATCGCTTTACATTGATAGCCACTTAAAGTCATGAATAGAGCTCTGAGGATTCTATTCTAATATCCATCCAGAATCAGGTTGGAACAGATACCTGTTTTTAATGAACTCACCTTCAATTGTTTTATATTTTCAGGACCTAAACTGGAATATTGTAGAGCTGAGTCTTCAATAAAAAATGGCATTCTGTGGGAAGTACTATAAAAGACAGATTTATTTTGCGATTAAAAGGAAAAGGTCGTTAACCCATTAAACTCATTTACAACCTACCCAATCGTGGACTCACCTATAAATCTCATGAGGTCAAACGGCAGAAGCACGCCCTCTTGTTCAAATGTAATCTTTCCCAGATCTATATAAAATTGTGTCGCTCTAAAAATCTGAATGCATTATTCCCTCAATAAAATGTATTTCTTCCTGTTAATTGGCTTCACTACAATCCCTGTCCAGTTTAAAAGTACCAATCTTCTCGTGGCATAGCACATACTGTTGAATAACTCGTAAAACAGTGCCACACGCACTGTGAAGGTCTGTGTCCGTATTCACACAAGCCAATTTATGATTAAATAATTCAATTGCTGTTTGTGCTCTCCTTCACATGTTATTCATTTAAGTTTTGCCCTATGATGGACTCTATAAGGCACTTGCTCGCACATGGCCTTTGAGAGCTCCAAGGTTTGTGGATGGGGTGTGTATCCAGGTTGCAGATTGCTCCATGGAGGCCACTACCTTACAGAGCGATTCTCTGACAGAACATGAAGCTTTTGTCTTCCAAAACCCCTCCAGTGGCGGGGGGCGGGGGGGGGGGGGGGGGGGGGGGGGTGCGGTGCAACAAGACAATCCAAATGTTATTTTACTTCCCAACAGCAAGTATATCATCCCAGGCAGCCGTGGATCCTGCAACTGCCTATTTGGCATGTCATTAAATATTGGCTGTACTATCAAACAGAAATCATGCTGTTTGGCAGCATTTCTTGCTTTGTGATAGAGATCAAGCATCACCATCATGGGGAGGGAAGTTGACAGCACCGTGGGCCGGAAAGGAATTCTGGGGATAACAGAGAGTCATCAGTTTGAAAGGACTCCCATTAATCAGTTGTCACCTCTGGAAGAGGGAATGATGTGGAAGGGGGTGAGATAGTGGTAGATTGCTATGAATAAAAGCTGCAGCAGTAACAGAATGACTCATCATGACAAACAAGACCAACCCATTTCTCGGCATGATATCAGCGACGAATTGAAATAAACATATTATAGAATTCCATGAAG
Organism: Mustelus asterias; assembly: GCF_964213995.1. Lineage (NCBI taxonomy): Eukaryota > Metazoa > Chordata > Chondrichthyes > Carcharhiniformes > Triakidae > Mustelus > Mustelus asterias. Next base: position 27,486,077 of record NC_135803.1, on the reverse strand, counting down.
ATCTTTTATCACAAAATTTGTAGCTTGGTAATTACTCCCTTTTTGTATTGAATTTATTTTAGCATTTAAAAGTTCAGATATACTCCAGTGTGGCAACCCTGCTGATATCTTATCATCATAAATTTGTCCTTACTAATCGGTTTCTAGTCTGTTCCATCACCAATAGATGCCCATCCATCGGGTTCTTCCCTGGATCATTATCAATAGGCATTCACCCATAAATTTCCTTTGCGGCATCACTAATGGAGCGGGATAAGAATTTGCATGGGAGATCTCCTTTCCTTTGCTGTATGTTTGGTGTAGGTCTGTGTGGATCCGAGAACGCTATTTCTTTGAGGTTTCGCCTGATTTTCTGTCAGTGATAAGGAGGAAAGTCAGGAAAGCTACAAGAATTACAGGTCCAACTCTCAAATTTAGGTTCAAAATTATTTGTTTTTCGCTCATGGGGCGTGGATGTTGCAGGCCGTGCCAATATTTATTGTCCATCCCTAATTGTCCTTGAGAAAATGGTGGTGATCTGGCTTCGTGAACCACTGCAGTCCTTGAGATATAGGTGCATCTACACTGCAGTTAGGAAAGTGGCCTCGAAGAACTCCAAGGCTGATGGTAGTGACAGCAGTGGGGTCAGGTGGAGGGTGCAGATTGTTCCAGCGATGTCACTGTGTTACAGTGCAATCATCTAGCAGAACATGGACTTCACAACAGTGGTGTGGCTGTACCCACATCTCAAGGTCAACAGCGGTTCAAGAAGTCAGCTCATCATTCCATGTTCACCTGCCTCCACCCCAATTATTCCACCTTCTCCTATACCACCCAGACAGCTCCAGCTTTCTTCCCACACCATATCCCCTCCTACACCATCTCTGCTCCCACACCATCTCCTCTCCCACACCATCTCCTCTCCCACAGCATCTTCCCTCCCACACCATCTTCCCTCCCACACCATCTTCCCTCCCACACCATCTTCCCTCCCACAGCATCTCCCCTCCCACACCATCTTCCCTCCCACAGCATCTCCCCTCCCACACCATCTTCCCTTCCACAGCATCTCCCCTCCCACACCATCTCCTCTCCCACAGCATCTTCCCTCCCACAGCATCTCCCCTCCCACAGCATCTCCCCTCCCACAGCATCTCCTCTCCCACAGCATCTCCCCTCCCACAGCATCTCCCCTCCCACGCCATCTCCCCTCCCACGCCATCTCCCCTCCCACGCCATCTCCCCTCCCACGCCATCTCCCCTCCTACGCCATCTCTGCTCCCACACCATCTCCCCTCCCACACCATCTCCCCTCCCACAGCATCTCCCCTCCCACACCATCTTCCCTCCCACAGCATCTCCCCTCCCACACCATCTTCCCTCCCACACCATCTCCCCTCCCACACCATCTTCCCTCCCACAGCATCTCCCCTCCCACACTAATTACACTTCTCCCCTCCAACCCACTCCCCTCATCCCACAGCTCCACAGATCTCAGTATTGTCTAATAATTTTGCTAATAATATTGGATAAATAATTCATAATAACATTGTCTTTTGGTAGTTGTGAAGTGGTTTCACTGGAAGCCAAAGGAACATTTGATGATATGAAGATATTTGAAGATTGAGTACAACATTTGAGCCTTTCTCGGTGGCATGGTGGCACAGTGGTTAGCGCTGCTGCCTCACAGCACCAGGGACCCGGGTTCGATTCCTGGCTTGGGTCACTGTCTGTGCGGAGTCTGCACGTTCTCCCTGTGTCTGCGTGGATTTCCTCCGGGTTTTCTCCCACAGTCCGAAAGACGTGCTGGTTAGGTGCGTTGGCCATGTTAAATTCTCCCTCAGTGAACCCAACAGGTACCAGAGTGTGGGGACGAGGGGATTTTCACTTCATTGCAGTGTTAATGTGGGCCGACTTGTGACACTAATAAATAAACTTTAACTTTAGTAGATGATCATCCTCTGGCACGAGTGGTATGTGTGTAATTTGCCATCACAAGCCTGCATGGTATTCAGTTTCTGCTGTAGGCCTCATCATTATATATGTTATGTTATGAATGGTGATGAACCTATATTTATTTGCCTCTGAATATCTTTCTTCCAGCACAACTTTGTGCCATCTGCAAATTTACTGCAAACACTTTAAATATTATTTATGAATATCATGAGCAGCTAACATTCCACAATTAATCCCTGGGATAATCCTCTGGTCACAGCTGTCTAATAAACCTTACAAGCATTGACCACAACTATTAAGTTTCTGTTATTCTGTGAATTTATTGTCTGATTAATAGTTTCTCCCTTATCAAAAAAAAAGTTTTATTTTTCATTGTTTCTTTTCTTAACAGGATGTGAGCAAATCATAGTCCACATCACTCATCACATGACCATTTTTGTTCTATTGTATCCTCAAAGAAATTAAGAATTCCATAAAATTTTAGATTTCTGTTGGACTGAAATTGTTTACACTTTGAACCATTCTTTTTCACAAACTTTTATTTTTCCTAAGTTGATGTCAATGCAAAGTGCTCTTTACCTACTTTACTTCTAACCTTATCTCCTCAAGTACTCTTGAATACGTTCATCTGATCCTGTTGGTGTTTGAACATAAGACCATAAGATATAAGAGCAGAATTAGGCCACTCGGCCCATCGCATCTGCTCCGCCATTCAATCATGGCTGATATTTTTCTCATCCCCATTCTCCTGCCCTTTTCCCATAACCGCTGATTCCCCTAACATTGAAGCATTCTGCCTCTTATCGATAATTAATTTATATTATTCCATTTATATGGATTCATCTTTAACTAGAAGAAAGGGGTGAAAACAGCTGTAAAAATATTTAAATTTCTACTTTTTGCAACACAGTGTTGACCCGCCTTCAAAACGTTTGGACCTTTGATTGGTCTAAAAGCAAGGGCATATCAGAGACAGAGAAAAAGGAAATTGTGCAGTGTGTCGTTGGAAACAAGATTGTTAAGTGTTTCCTTCTTTATTTCAGGTTAGTCGCATTCTGCGGAAGGGAGGACGCTTTATTTCCATCACATTCGCGCAGCCTCATTTTCGGAAGCCGCTTTATGCCAAAAGGGATTACATGTGGTCCATCAAACACCGAACCTATGGAACTGACTTCCATTATCATTTCTACACCATGACCAAAGGAGAAAACCTGTCTTCTGGTGATCAGGAACTCGAAGATAAATGTTCACAGAGAACAGAACCCGAGGCCACAGCTTATCTCCAAATCACTGAGGAGGAAGACTACCTCAATAACATTGAATTTTAATTAGCAAATGAATTCCAGGAAAGGATGTGTACAAGCCAAAAACATAAGCCAATAGAGTATGACCAGTGGGAAAATCGCATCTGGTACACTGGCGAAAGGAAAACAAGAAAGAAAACTAGATTGAGGAGCTCTGACCTGTCAAGGCATAACACAGAGGTTCTTAACCAGGGTGGGTGCAGCCCCCAGATATCTGCCAAAAATAATCAATGTGTAGAATGTGGGATAGAATCCTTTGAGCCTCGCTGCCTTCATATTGAATGTTTACTATACTATCACAATGAAGCTTCCTGATTTTTGGGGAGTGGGACAAAGTGTTTAGATCAATAGGTGATGAGAGTGAGTGAATGAAGTGGTCAGGTAGATGGTGCACAAGTGATGTGACCTTGGTGTATTTGCCCCAGGGTTGCACAGCGTCCCAGCCTCGCAGTTTGGACTCCCAAGCCTTTCTCGTCTTTGTTTATGTTTTTGCTGCTTTAGTTTTCTTCCTTCTTATTAGATTAGTGATAGATTGCACAGACCCTCAGCTCCCTTCTCCCTCAGGGTGATTCTACTGCTCTACGGGTTACTTTCTGAATTCTTCACATATATTGCCAGGGAGAGGGATTTTGCATCATTTGAGATCCAGTATTATCTTTATTCAAGTATCTTGATTGAATCCCCACCCTCCACCTTAAGCATTCAGTCGCTGCACCACCTGCAGTGTGTAGCACCTATAAGATTCATTGCAGCAACTCACCAAATCGTCTAATACAGCATCTTCCAAACCTGTGACCTCCGAAAAACAAGAAGGACGAAAACAGCAGATCCATGGGAATACCAGCACCTGCATGTTCCCCTTCTAGTCACAAACCAATCTGCCTTGGGACTATATATATCACTGTTCCTTCACTATCATTGGGACTCTCTTCCTAACAGCATTTTAGATGTACCTACACCACATGCACTGCAATAGTTCCAGAAGATGGCTCACCCCCACCTTCTTGAGGGAATTAGGAATGTCAATAATCAATAAATGCTTGCCTTACCAGTGATGTTCACATCCCATGAACAAATTTTTTAAATCTTCAAACTGTATTTCAACTCATCCAAAATGGCTGCCTGGCCCTTATTCCTAAACCGAGTCACATTTATCCATCAACCCTGTCTTCAATAATTTACATTGGCTCCTGTTTCCCCAACCCCATGTTTAAAATTCTCATCCCCATGATTCAATCACTATATTCCCCAGAATCCATCCCCATCTCTGTCCCTTCTCCCATGTCTCTAAATCGTGGGGCAGAGTGAGCTGGGATTCACAAGAGGCTGAGTTGGAGGAATACATAGCACTTGATAGATTGTAAAGCTGGAGAATGATACACAGATAAGAAAGAGCAAGGCCACTAAAGGATTTAAACACAAGGAGGAGAATTTTAAGTGTGCAGTGTTGGGGGACTGGCAGTCAATATAAGGCAGAGAAGAGAGTGATGGGTGAGTAGAACATGATGTGGTATAGGACAGACTTGTCAACCAAAGGGCTAGAAGGGGTTTTCAGATGTCTGCCAGATGTGACTGTAGAATGTATAAAATGCAAGTCTTGCTACATTCACCTACACAGCTTCCTAACAATTTTTTTAACTCACACTTAAGAGTCACGGATGTTCAATTCATCAGTAATTGAACTTTGCCACTCATGCAGACATGAAAAGGCTTGTAGCTATAATACATTACTACACCTCTTACCCAAACTTCACTCTGGTGTCCAGGCCCTCACAAGAACCTACCTCGAAAACAAAATGTGCCATTTATGTTAGATTACATAGAATACATAGCACCAAAACAAGTTACTCAGCCAAACCATTCCATGCCAGTGTTCATGCTCCAGACAAGCCTCCTTTCTCTCTAGCTATCAGCATGATCCTCAATCCCCTTCTCCCTCATGCATATCTAGCTTCCACTGAAATGCACCCCTATAGTTCACCTCAACCATACCCTGTGGTAATGAATTTTATATCCTCACCATTCTTTGGGTAAAGAGGTTTCTGGTGAATTATATATTTGATCCCTTGGTGACTACCTTATACTGCTGCCCTCTCGTTTTGCTCTACTTCCCAAGTGGAAATAGCTTATCAAAGATAATTTTTCAAGAGAAAAGAGATACAGCTTTTTCATTCTTCCCTAATCTTTATAAACTCGCAGTTCTGGTATCATCCTTGCAAATCTTTTTTACATCCTCTCCAGTGCCTCCATATATTTTTTAGAAAAATGGCAATCAGAACTGTAAACAGTATTCCAATGATCTAACCAAGGTGCAAGATACATTGAGCCTGACTTCTCAGTTCTGACACTCTAGAAATCAACTGTAGTGCTTAATTTGCCTTTTTATGGCCTTATTAGACTGCATTGCTACTCTTAGTGATTAATGCATTTGTACTCTCAGATTCTGTTGCTTCTGTACTCCGTTTAGATTTTTATTTTTCATGTAATATGTAACCGCTTTATTTTTCTTACCACAATGTAATACCTCACATTTATTTGTGTTGAAATTCATTTGCTAATTATATGCCCATTCTGCAAGTTTATTGATGTTTTCTTGTAATTTGTTACAGTTCATTTCCCCGCAGATTTGGTTTCATCCACCAGTTTGGTGGTTTTGATTCCAGAGGATAAATGTTAACATAAATGTGCACAACTGTGGTCCCAGCACTGATCTTTGGGCATTTGCTTCCCGCTTTCTGTCACTCTGAATAGCTACCCTTTTCCTCTTGCAGCTATCCATTCTGCTACTTGTACCCTGATACAGGGGAGGCGATGGCCTAATGGTATTATCACTAGACTATTAATCCAGAAACTCAGCTAATGTTCTGGAACCCAGGTTTGAACCCCATCATGGCAGCTGGCAGAATTTGAATTCAGTAAAATATATCTGGAATTAAGAATCTGCTGACGACCATGAAACCATTGTCGATTGTCGGAAAAACCCATCTGGTTCACTAATGTCCTTTAGGGAAGGAAATCTGCCATCCTTACCTGGTCTGACCTATATATGGCCCCAAACCCACAGCAATGTGGTCGACTCTTAACTGCCCTCTGAACAAGGGCAACTAAGGATGGGCAATATTTGTTGGTGAGCCAGCAACGCCCATGTCCCACGCATGAAGAATAAAAAGGAATTTTAAAATTCTGCCTTTATTCATCACTCTTTACAGCACCTTATCAAAGATATTTTGAAAATCTAAAAAAGATTGCATCTACTGAACTACTGTGGTCTACTCTGATACCTATTCAAAGAATTCAATGAAATTTGCCAAGCAAGACTTTCCATTTGCAAATCCATGATAATTATTGATCATAACATGTGTATAATAATACACATAATATGTGTATTTTCTATGTGCTTTTCTATTTTCTCTTTCAGAAGGGAGTCCTATATCTTTCTTTACATTAAGATGACTGCGCACGTTCTATCATTCTTCTTAATTATAGATTTAACTTTAGCTATCCACTGGTCCTCTGGCACTACACCTTTTTTTAACTAATTATTAAATATGTATCAGAGTACATCTGTCATCTCTTCCGTAGATTCTTCTAAAATGCACAAAAACAATCCATGTGGCCCAGTGGGGGATTTATTCTCTGAGTTTATTTAAAACCTCTTTTTTTATTTTAAATGTGTGTTATATCATTTCTAATCTCATTTTCTGATATTATCTCCACCTGAAGTAATAAATATTGGAAGAAAAACTGTTTTTTAACATTTCTGCCATTTTCCAATCACTGACTGTGAGTTTATCCTACCTGTCCCTTCGTGACCTACAGCAATGTGGTTGACCCTTAAACACCCTCTGAAAGGCTTAGCGAATCACTCAGTTGTGAAGAAGGCAACTTCTCAAAGGCAATTAGGGATGGACAATAAATGCCTAGCCATGCCCACATCCTGTGTGTGGATGAATTAAAAACTAGAATCCTCTTGGTTGGGTTTTATGCATGTTGGAAAAGATTCCTGTGTACATTTTTGGAACTTAATTTCTTTATCCCCTTTGCCTACTTCTGGTCAGTTAATTCCAGGGTAGTTGAACCCCCCTCCGCCCCCCCTCTCCCCCAACCCCCAGGATTATGATTCAATGTTTTCTACTCTTTTCCTTAATTTGTTTGCATATTGCTCCTTCCATCTTACACTATTCGGTGATCTATAGACTACCGCATTAGTGTGATTGATTCATTATTCCTTAATTTTTCCACATTCTAGACTATTTCTATCTTACTGAAAGCTATACTCATTGTTATCCCTGATTGGTACAGTTCTATGTCTTCTTTTTCCCTCTCTATTTTTTCTAAATATGTTATATCCTATAATATTTCATTCCCACTTCGGGTATTATTAAAAACATGGGCCCGATTTTACCATCGCATTGCGCCCGTTTTCGGGGAAGCAACCTTGGTAAAGTGAGGCGAGTAGCGCGATCTGCGCCCGCCTCCATGCCGGTTCCCCCTTTACCAAGGCCTGAAAATGGCCACGATCAGGACCGTGCCCAAAACGGGCGCGATGGCCATTTAAATGCATCTGCATGCATTTAAATTGACTTAATGGGCTGCATGCCCAACTTTACTGGCACTTCCTTCTTTACCACCATCTTTGCCCATCCAGAATTGGCGTGAAACAGACATGCTCCATAGAAGTCCGATTCGGGTACTCCAGTTAGTGAGGAGGTAGGTGCCTAGCATCCGACGGCTCTCTGCTTGAGATCGGTGGGGCAGAGAAGGTGGGCCTGCTGCCACTCTGCCTGAGATCAGTGGAGGAAAAGGGGGGTCCGCTGCCACTCTGCCTGAGATCGGTGGGGGGAAGGGGGAGGGGCCCACGATCAGTCTGGGTGGCGGGGGAGTGGAGGGATAAGGGGGTCAGTAATGTTGTGGGGGTGGGGCAATGTCTATGGGGGCCGGGGGAGGCATTATCCAGCCCGGGAGGGATGTAGCAGGGAAGCAGCATTCTATCATTATTTTTTCTGTGCATGCACAGTTGGAGGCGCCGATCGGAGCTGCAGGGTTTTGGGTGCGTTAAGCCCCGCCCACAGGCTCCTCCGGCACAATTCGGAATCGCTGATATTTTTGCAGGCAGAGTGCGTATGGGGGTGCCTCAGAACGGGTCTAAAAGTCAGATCTGAAACACTCCCAGTTTTAAGTCCGCCCAGCACTTAGAATCAAAATGGTAAAATAGGGCCCTATGTGTTAGCAATCCCTACTCAATTTGAAGTAGACAAAACATGCTGGAAAAACTCAGCAGGTCAGGCAGCATCTGTGCAGTTAACATTTCAGGCCGCATGTCCTCTCATCCGAACCATATCTGGATTTTTAGCAATATATTATTACGTCCAGTTCCCTGTTTTATTACGGACTTTGTGTGCATCATCATACAGATAGTTTATTTTTAATAGCAGCTACTCTCACTTTCTTTTTACACTCCTACAATTATTATTTTTTTTACCTTGCCATTTATTTCTTTTTGTAATTTAATCCGTGCAATAATCACCTTCCCTGTTTTGTTTACATTGAGGCTTGTTTCAGTTCTTGCAGATCCCTCCCCAACCTTACAAGTTCAAAGCCTTTGCCACCCCCCAGTTTACCTTGTCTGCTAGGACATTGGCCCCATTCTGGTTCATGCGGAGTTAATCCTATAAATTCAATAAAAGCAAAATACTGCGGATGCTGGAATTTGAAACAAAAACAGAAAATGCTGGAAAATTTCAGCAGGTCTGACAGCATCTGTGGAGTCAGAACTCTGATGAAGGGTCATCTAGACTCGAAACATTGGCTCTATTCTCTCTCCGCAGATGCTGTCAGACCTGCTGAAATTTTCCAGCATTTTCTGTTTTTGTAATCCTATCAATACATCTTCTTGTCTCAGTGCTGACACCAGTGGACTTCAAATTGGCCAAAGTTTATATCTCAGCCCTTATTTCGCAGCTTCCTAATTGCTTTTTTCAGTGTCGAGTCTGTTACTAAACTCAACCCTCATACTTGACAATCACATTGCCCTTTATTTTACTTTCTTTCCATTGTCGTCTGTTGCAAAGAAGCATCAAGCATAACAGTATTCAGTTTAGTTAATGTGCTAGATGTAATACTGCTATAGCCATTCTGTTCATTAAAAAATGAACAGAAACTTGACAAGAAATCTGCATCAGAACTGCACTTAAGCACCTTTTATGCTAATATTTGTTGATAACATCTGTGTCTGTTGAATCGGTAATCCCTATGCATTTCCAGCAAGAATCTATGCAGCTCTGAATTTCAGCTGTTGAGGATTATTTAACCACTACAGATTTATTTAAAAATCAGTATTTGAGAGGACAATAGCCTGTAAGCAGTAAGCAGGTAAATGTTACAATGCAACTCCAGAATCTACAAAGTAGAAGTGCTGTTTGTTGAAAATGCTTGTTGGGATGCAGCCACTTCGCATCCAGAGACCTTAGCTGCAAACTTGCGAAAGCCAAGGCTTCATGATCCCCAGTATGCACGAGGACCGCGTGCGATTATCCAGCTACAACCAAATAGCCCGGCTATTTTGGTGAAATACCAGGATAGATTTTCAATTTGAAAATAAAGATCAAGCCAGTTTTTCTCAATAGTGACTAATCAGCCAATGTCATGCGCAGGCAGCAAGTTGAAGATCTAACCGCCAGGTCCATTGAAGGAGTCATCAGCTCCTTTGATGGCTACATTGTAGGTGCTTTACTCCAAATGTTAGCCACACATGTATCGTTTATTTACCCATCAGCAGTTAGTGATTGAGCATTTAACCAGTCCACTCTGCTGTTACACCACTGTGTTTAATGTTGCATGTGGTGGTCTACCAGCCTTCCCTAGAACCAGCCTTTTAATTAATTAAAGGAGCAATAGCAGGTGGGAATCTAACAGGAAGGAAAAATCAGAATGAAACTATACCAGGGAGTGTAGAACATGGCACAGCTAGGTTTTAAAAATACTTCCGACAATTCTTCCTCATTCACCAAACAGCCCCATTTCTTCCGACAGACCCTTTATACATTTATTTTTCAACTCATCTACGCACACACTATTCCACGCAACCAACTCTCTTTATTCACAATAAATGACCTTTTATGATACTTTTCTTGATGGTCTCATTAATATTCATTAAACAGCCACATGAGGTTTCTGACACATTTGTATCTTTTAGCAAACCAATTAAATGCTAGAACTACCCTCTTTTATATTACTACGAATATAGCAACTTGTTATTTGTCAAAACTCACAAGAGAACGGAAACACTATCGCAGAAAGGTGGGGAATATGCTGTGCTGATGTGCAATTATAGTGTTGGTATCACACCAACTGGCACTAATTTGTTTGTCAATCTATCTTTGAAATGTGCTGTGATATTATCTCATTTTGATACTTTTAATTTTTCTTTCATATTTTCTATTGACATGGGGATCTAAGTCCTTGGATGCAGGGTTAACTGAATTGAACTTCCGTCTGCCAATGGTTGATGTTAAAAATCCCTTGGAATATTTCAACGCAGACTTATGGATGAAATGCTCCTTCACCTATTTGCAACGTTCCCATACATATCCGGCAGTCTGCAACAAATTTCAGGTGGGTATGGGCCTAGATCACAAAATTGCCCCACAATTTGGCTATCTAAGATGGAAGTCATGATGATTGGCGTAAAAGTCTCGCACCAATGAATCCTCTTCTGAGGTTGACACAGGCATATCGGACAGAGGGAGGAGGTTTTGTATTCATCAGGCCGTGTTACATTCAATACTGCAAATGCTTAATGCTGTTCCCTAACTCTATCACCCTCATCTGAAGAGGAAAAAGTGCCCACCATGCAGGTGCAAAAAGTAAGCAAAAGATGACTGGGATGCTGCGCTCCATCTCAAAACATATAAGCAAGCACGCAAAGCAACTTCTCAGATCAAAATTGAATGATGGATTGGTTTTGGGCAGCTCAATGTATTGGTGGGCTCATGCAGTAATTCACTCAATATTATCCAGTATCAAAGTGTAAGGCTATGATGCGACCCAACACTTTTGGGTTGTAGTACCCAGAGATGAGCAGATGAAGGAATAGTTCAATTAAGGTTTTCACGTAATGTTGGAACTGACAAACTTGATGGGCAAAGACTTATTAATTCAGATTCTGAATCCAGAGCAAGGATCACAATGAAGCAATGAAAGATGAATCAATGGGTGGGGGGTGTGCCATGCACTGTGCCAAAGAACGTAAATATAGATTTGAATGAAGAGTTTCAATGGGACATGAGTACTTTTTGAAGATTGGGTATTAAGGAACGTGGTGAAAGTGAAGCATCTGGATTTTTTAAATGAATTGCTGCCATATCTAAAAGAAAGACAACAGATTTAATATAAATAGTGTGCTCCTGTTCCAATGCCTTACTTTGAGTATAGAGTAAAACATATACACCTCCTAGCAGCAAAATTAGTATTCCAGTTTAATTTCTGATAACATTTAAATTGTTTAGACTATAATCAAAAGAAGTGGTGGTAAAGGATATTTGGGTGTAATGTTTCCTGAAGGCATGGTGGCACAGTGGTTAGCACTGCTGCCTCACAGCTCCAGGGACCCAGGTTCGATCACCGCTTGGGTCACTGCCTGTGTGGAAACTTCACGTTGTCAGCGTGGGTCTCTTGGTGCTCCGGTTTCCTCTGACAGACATGCTGGATAGGTGCGTTGACCATGCTAAATTCTCCCTCAGTGTACCTGAACAGGTGCCGGAGTATGGCGATTCCCAGATTTTCACAGTAACGTTAATGTAAGCCTACTTGTGACACTAATAAATAAACTTTAACTATTTCCTCCTGTTTCTAATACTCTAATATTCTCCTGAAAACAGTGAAGTGAGAAGGTCTTGGTGATCAACTATTTCACAATCAAATTAATATGCAGAGAATTGAATTATGAGTTTGCCTGCTTTCCCAGGATTGATGCCCTTCCCTCACGTGGACTCTGCTTTTATCCAGAAATGAGAGACGTGCATTGGAATTTCCACAATTTGGGTACAATGGTAACGGTGACTTCAGCTGTCAATGGATGGGGCCCTTTGACCAATATTTGAGCTAATACTCTACGGCGGATTTCATTGCCGATGGCACTGCTAATTTTTTTTAAATTAACTAAATATTTATCCCCTTTGGGCCAAAAATGGATGAAAATAAACGCCAAGTTTGCACAAGTGATGACCAACGGTAATTGTAATTTGCACGCCTTCATTTGCTTTTATTTATATGCAAATAAAGGCATAATGTCGTTCCGCCGGGCACAGTCCACATCGCCTCGATTTTATTGCGCATGATGTAATTAGAACTCAGTTATCAGGTTTTAGAATTCAATTACGCTTCAATATTAATCACACGCTTAAAACCAATGTCATTTCAGCATGCATCGTTGTCAAATATTCATTAACTGCGATGTTGTTTGGGAAAAATGAAAGTCACCCTACTTTTAAACTGGGTGCTCATCAAAGTGAGAGATAATTGCATCAGATTTAATTTCAAATTGTATCTCTAATCCCCTTCAAACCGTGTTCCGATTCCCTGCATCCCGTTCGCGTTCCCTTTATAAGGGTTCGGTGATTTGTATTCAGCCCAAGTATTGCTGCCGGTCAGTCATTTCAATGTTGCTGGGATTAATTTAGATAAGGACGTTCATAAGGAAACCCCAAAAAATACATGTTGTCAGGAAATAACTGACGATGCACGAGGACAGAACTCTGCAGTGAGACTAGATCATTTGGCCTTATCATCCCACTCAGAAGCCATGTATTATTCCATTGATTGATTTCCCGATGTTCTAACCACAACTGCGATCGATAGTCGAGATGAGTCACTGGTTTCTCCTGGAATTTAGTTAGTTACACCTGGAATGCTATGGACATTTAGTGACCAATTATCCCAGACTTTCCTTGAAGAAAGACATGTATTTGGCGGATGAGAACAGTGGGCGATGAAAAGGAAGACAATATTAATCTAAAGTACAGGTTACATATCCATAAACCGTTCAGGATAATGTCACTTTAAAAGAAACTAAAGAAAACTGCGCCTATTCTTCCACCACCAATTGTGATTCTACCAGTCGATGGTTCCTTTGTAGTTTACAGTTGTATGGATGTTGTATACTAAAGTAATTTCTAAAAATCAAATTTTAAAATTTTTTCATTCGAAATGCAATGCAGACACAATGAGAAAACCAGCCGATTTGTGTCCTTACAGCCTTCAACCATTTATTTGTTCACCAAATACAGTGAAAATGGTCATAAAATGTACAATGAGTCATTCTTAGAATGTCATTACAATTTTTTTGCTTTTATATATCCTTGGAATGATTGTTTCCATTATTTAAAATTACGCCTCATGTTAACATGCACATTTAACGATAATAAGCTTCATAAAAGAATGTTACAAAATTAAATTAAAAAAAACACAGCTTCAGAATACTCCAAAAAGAGAAGAGTCAATGTTAACAGCGCATCATTTTAAACATCTTTAAACAGTGCATTAGTTTTCCCCATAAACCTTCAGATTTCACTAATCCAGTAGCAATGGTTATTCACAATATAGATTTTAAATACAGATTTTTTTTAGCATTGATGTGTGCAAATAAACAAAAATAAATTTAAAAAACCCAAAAAGTCCCTAGAAGACTAAGAGGTTCATAAATAACATTCAATAAGTCTCTTCCTAATGCTGACACACAATCGACCACAATCAGTCAATCAGTCTCCGGTCTTATACATCCTTTACAAAAAATACAAACATTTTGTAATGCAATACAATACATAGACTAGCATTTTGTCTTACAAAGATTTAGATATAAAAATACAAGTACGAAGAATTCCATTAGAAAGAAGCGTGCCAAACTGTTAATGACTGCTGGCACCGATATTGGCACCGTGATCGGAAGCTCATGCAACAGGATGAATTTTAATATGTCTATTTTGATGCAACAAAAAAAATCCCTTCCTTTCTGCTCGTTGTCCCTTGCTTTCATTCTTTCTGCCACCGAGTCGCTTTTGCTAGCTGTCGTCTCCGATCAACCGCCCTGTTTGTGGTTAAGTCTGAATGTGATGGTTGTGAATTGCAGCGCTCGGGAATCTGCGTGCAGTGGCGGAGAGGAGCTGGGTGTTGTTGTTGCTGCAATTGACCTGCTCCTCCATCTCTCTCTTGTGCCTTCACTTGGAGATTGGAATTCTGAAATGGACAGCTACTCTGATCTGTTGTGTACCTTGGATAAACCGAATGGTGCCGATGTCGACAGCTCCTCAATTTGTGTGCATTTGTTTGGATTGGAGATTCGCCAGCAAGCCCCAAAATCTCTCTGGACAATCCATAAACGCATGCACAGCCCAAAAAAGTGCTTTAAAATAGTTTTTGTTTTCTTTTTTTTAAAAAAAAGTTTGGGAGTCAGGGTAGCACCGTTTCCGATTACACTCCAGACGAGGTTTTGTCTTCTCTTCCCTTCAGGACATCATCTATTCTGTCATCTTCGATGACAACTGTAAAGCAATTACATGCAATTTAGCATCTGCAGACAGTACACACCTCCACTTCGTACATGGCCAAACTGAGACATATCAACAAATATGTTGACCTTCAATGCACCTTACCAGCATTCGCCCCCATGCACCATATTGTTGTCAAAGCAAAGATGTGCCATTGTAATTTCTAACACTGACCCTCAATATTACAGAAGTGTATTGCTTTGTCGACAAACACGCGGAAGTTTGTTTTGATGCCATGCGAGATTCTCCGCCAGATCAAACGTTTGTTCTCCAGTCCTTACAAATATTATCATATAATCTGACATTTTAATTACAATTTTTTTTTTAAAAAGCTTCTTATTTCTGGGTCAGACGAGGGGAGGGCTAACCGGAATATCTGCCCAGCGAAATGCCTGTATTTTGGTTTTACGCTGATCAAGTTGGAATTAAGTGAACTCACTGAGGGCAGGAGGAAAAAAATGTCTTAAGCATCTTTTAGAAAATTCGCAGCTACCTCTGCGTGACTGGCGAGGACTGAAAGCTGAAACGGATGGAAATGTGTCTCTCTTTTGCGATTTAGATACTAAAAAGGATGAAATGGGTTCTGAAATAAAATCAAAATGCTGGAAAAACTCAGCCGGTCTGGCAGCATCTGTGGAGAGAGGGGGACAACAGAGAAGTTTCGAATCTAATATGTTAAGGAAAAATCCGGTATATATTGAATTCTGTTCATGATGCTGTAAGTGTGGATCTGCGATTCTGCATAATACATGAAATTTGGTCTCGGAAGAAATGTGCAAGAGCATTATTTTGACATGGTGCGAATCTGCCCATTCTAGGCTAAATATTGGAGCTTGGGTCTGAGAATGAAAAAAGCGTCAAAGCGGACTAGAGATCTGGAGTTTCGAGAAAGTTGGAAATAATCTGGGTTCAATGTCCAAATTGATCATCGGAGCAAAAGACGCAGCGAAACGACATGATGTGCATAATAAAAGGCAACAAATCCAACTCAATAAACGGATGGATGAAAATGATATTTATCTCGCGGTAAAGTAGATTGAAAAATCGCACTGAACGTTCATTAAATCTAAATGTTAAATATAATTCAATTCAACAATAAAGGAGGACATTCAGGAGTTTTGGAACCTGAGGATTGTTTTTAAATAGTGGGAAGGTGGCAAGGTTTATATTTACAATATGTGTGTAATCAATATTCTATAGATCTCGCACAAGCAAGAGTGAAATGCGATATTTTTGTCAAAGGGATATGATAAACATCACACACTGTTTCACCAACGGGAAGTACCCACTTTACTGCCTAGATCTGGATTAAACTCGCAAATAATCATTTTGACGAAGTGCCGAGATTTGCAATCTATTGACATTTTAAAAGAAAATCATCTACGATGCAATGGAACAATTAGAGTGTGCAGCAACATCCAGAGCAACAGTGTCTACAGTTAGGCGAATGTTTGCGCTTTCTTTACCTCGCTTGGCTCGGCCGATCTGCGCCAGTTTGGGGGGTCTCTTGGGCTGGGAGCCCCCGAAGAAGGTGTTGGTGTCCTGGAGGCGACAGCTGAAGGAGAGCTGACCCACCTCGCCCTCGCCGCCGAAATGAGCCATCTTCTCCTCGCTGTAGGGCAGAATCTCCGACATAGTGCCTCCAAGAGAAGGAAAGCAAAAGGAAGGGGAGAAAAAAAAAAGCAATGTCCCGGAAATTCACCGACTGAAAGCACAAATTGCACGAGGTGGGTCTGTTTCGGGGGTAATCCTGGCGTTGACTGGCTCTCGGTTAGCTGAGGGTTCTTTTTTTTGCTGTTTGTCCCCGCCGGTGATGCTTCTGGAGATGTTGTTGTCTTCCCCTTCCCTGTGTGGAGAGAGCTCTGGAGAGAGCCGGGGAGCCCACTGCCAACATAAAGGAACTCCGAGCGGAAGAATGAAGTAATCCATCCGGGCAAGAAGTGATGTAGAAAAAGCCTAATTATCATCACTCTCCTCCTACCCCAGGCTGGGAGAGGAGACACTGACATCCACCGGCAGGGCTTGAATTGCAATTTCCAATCCACCCCATTCTCTGTGCAGAAAAAAAACACAGGCTTTTGTTTTTGTCCTGTAAAATATGCCCTCCCCTCCTCCAAAAAAGAAAGCCAAGCCAAAACCATCTCAGGCAACCCTTAGTCCAAAACCATCCCAGACAACCTTTAGCCCAACTAGACTCTGCAACAGTGAGTTCTCAATAATGAAAGAACAACCTATATTCCAACACATTCACCATTTTTAAAACGTTTTGTACACTTTCAGGCAGAAAATATCTCAAATCCTCCAAGATTCGTCTTCAGTGATGGATTTCTCTAACATCTTCAGAATTAACTTCTTGTTTACATCCACTCCTACAACTGTCATTGATTTAAATATTTGCATTAAATTAATTGTATCAATTTTCACAAGTTTTATTTTCAGTGGACAGTGGCCTGTAACCTACAGGAACTAGTGACAAGATGCCATCCGAGGGAGTGACCGTTTCTTCAATCTGTCTGCAGCAAAAGTTTCCTAAATTTTCACTTTGAAACAAACATGTCCACCCCAATGCTCGGGGCGGACACAGAGAAGCGGCATCTCAGTTTATTTGAGCTACTCCTCTTCGTCAGGGAAACATTATTGATGTTGGTCAAACAGGATTTCATGGTGCTGACCGTACAACCCTGGCAGAAAGTCCATTTAGGATAACTGCACTACATTGAGAAGTATCTCCATTTTCTTTTGGGTTTTATTATTGATAATATTGAATGCTTAAATTTACTCCATTACTGAATTTTATGGACTTTAGAACACCAGTATTTATAATACACATAGAAACGTAGAAAATAGAAGCAGGAGGAGGCCATTCGGCCCTTCGAGCCTGCTTCGCCATTCATTTTGATCATGGCTGATCATCAAATTCAATATCCTGATCCCCTTCCCCCCCCCCCCATATCTCTTCATCCCTTTAGCCCCAAGAGCTATATCTAATTTCTTCTTGAAATCATACGTTTTGGCCTCAACTACATTCTGTGATAGTGAATTCCACATATTCACCACCCACTGGGTGAAGAAATTTCTCCTCACCTCAGTTCTAAAAGGTTTACCCAATATCCTCAAACTATGACCTCTTATTCTGGACTCCCCCACCATTGGGAACATTCTTTCTGAATCTACCCTGTCTAACCCTGTTAGAATTTTATAAGTTTCTATGAGATCCCCTCTCACTCTTCTAAACTCCAGTGAATATAATCGTAACCAACTTAGTCTCTTCTCATCTGACAGACCTGCCATCCCAGGAATTAGCCTGGTAAACCTTCGCTGTACTCCATCTATAGCAAGGACATCCTTCCTCAGGGAAGGACACCAAAATTGCACACAATATTCCAGATATGGCCTCACTAACGCCCTATACAATTGCAGCAAAACATCGTTATTCCTATACTCAAATCCTCTCGCTATGAAGGCCAACATACTATTTGCCTTCTTTACTGCCTGCTGTACCTGCGTGCTTACTTTCAGTGACTGATGCACGAGGACACCAAGGTCTTGTTGAGTATCCACCTCTCTCAATTTACACCCATTCAAGTAATAATCTGGTTCCGTATTATTGCTACCAAAGTGGATAACCTTACATTTATCCACATTATACTGCATCTGCCATGCAGATGCCCACACTCTCAGCCTGTCCAGATCATACTGAAGCATCTCTGCATCCTTCTTACAGCTCACCCTCCCACCCAACTTTGTATCATCTGCAAATTTGGAGAAAATACATGCAGTTCCCTCTTCCAAATCATTGATATATAATGTGAACAATTGGGGTCCCAGCACAGATCCCTGCGGAACCCCACTAGACATGGACTGCCAGTCAGGAAAAGACCCACTTGTGCCAACTCTTTGCTTCCTATCTCTTAACCAGCTTTCTATCCATTTCAAGACATTACCTGCAATCCCATGTGCTTTAACTTTACATAGTAGTCTGTTATGTGAGACCTTGTTGAAAGCCTTCTGAAAGTTTAAATAAACCACATCCACTGGTTCTCCTTAGTCAACTCTACTACTTACATCCTCAAAAAATTCCAGTAGATTCATCAAGCATGATTTCCGTTTTGTAAATGATGACTTTGTCTGATTATACCACTGCCTTCCAAATGCCGAGTTATGAAATCCTTGATAATAGACTCTAGCAACTTCCCCAATACCGACGTTAGGCTCACTGGTCTATAGTTCCCTGTTTTCTCTCAACCTCCCTTTTTGAATCATCTCGGAATATTTTGCTACTGGTAAATTTTAGCTAAATTCCTGTTTACCTAATTGTGGCCAGAGTATCTTTAGCAATTTTTTTTTACTTTGTACCCCTACACAGTCATTTTGTGTTCTCTCAAGGAATACACGCCTCCACTTCCACAATATGCTGATCCTTGATGGCATCTTCAGAAAGAATGAGCCAAATTCTATGCATATGCTAATGACAATCAGCTATACTCTCTATACTATTTTATTTGACCTCTGTATTGGCCCTAAGTCGTCAGATTGCTTATCCAAAATCCAAGAACAAAAGAACTATGAGCAAGAGTAGACCATTCGGCCCTTTAGCCTGCTCCACCACTCAATAAGAGTGTGGCTGATCTTGTGGCCTCAAAGAACAAAGAACAAAGAACAGTACAGCACAGGAAACAGGCCCTTCGGCCCTCCAAGCCTGTGCCGCTCCTTGGTCCAACTAGACCAATCGTTTGTATCCCTCCATTCCCAGGCTGCTCATGTGACTATCCAGGTAAGTCTTAAACGATGTCAGCGTGCCTGCCTCCACCACCCTACTTGGCAGCGCATTCCAGGCCCCCACCACCCTCTGTGTAAAAAACGTCCCTCTGATGTCTGAGTTATACTTCGCCCCTCTCAGCTTGAGCCCGTGACCCCTCGTGATCGTTACCTCCGACCTGGGAAAAAGCTTCCCACTGTTCACCCTATCTATACCCTTCATAATCTTGTATACCTCTATTAGATCTCCCCTCATTCTCCGTCTTTCCAAGGAGAACAACCCCAGTCTACCCAATCTCTCCTCATAGCTAAGACCCTCCATACCAGGCAACATCCTGGTAAACCTTCTCTGCACTCTCTCCAATGCCTCCACGTCCTTCTGGTAGTGCGGCGACCAGAACTGGACGCAGTACTCCAAATGTGGCCTAACCAGCGTTCTATACAGCTGCATCATCAGACTCCAGCTTTTATACTCTATACCCCGTCCTATAAAGGCAAGCATACCATATGCCTTCTTCACCACCTTCTCCACCTGTGTTGCCACCTTCAAGGATTTGTGGACTTGCACACCTAGGCCTCAACTCCTGTCAACTCCCTTGTCGATCAAAGATCTGTCAAACTCTGCTTCAAATATACTCAATGGCCCCCATCCTCCATTGATCTTTGGAGAAGAGAATTCCACTGACTATTGACTAAGAGAAAAGGTTTCTCCTCATATGTGTCTTAAAATGATTCTTAAACTATGTCCCTAGTTCTAGACTGCCCTCCCTCCCCAAGAGAAATATCCACCCTACCAGTTCTCCTCAGGATTTCTATGTTTCAATAACTCATCTCTCATTCTTCTAAACTCCAATGAGTATAAACCCACCCAGCTTAACCTTTCCTCATAAAGTAACCCTTTCATTCCAGAAATTAGTTGGTGAACCTTCTCTGAACTGCTTTTGCTGCAATTCGTAGAAGAATCATAATTTCCCTCCAGTGCAGAAGAAGGCCACTCGGCCCATCGAGCCTGCACCAACAACAATTCCACCGAGGCTCTATTCCTGTAACCCCAAGTATTTACCCTGATAATCTCCCTGACTCTAAGGGGCAATTTAGCACGTACAATCAACCTAACCTGCACATCTTTGGATTGTGGGAGGAAACCGGAGCCACTGGTGGGAAACCACACAGGCACAGGGAGAATGTGCAAACTCCACACAGACAGTGACCCGAGGCCAGAATTGAACCTGGGTCCCTGGCGCTGTGAGGCAGCAGTGCTAACCACTGTGCCACCGTGCCGCCCATTCTATCCTTTCTTCAGTAAAACTGTACACAGTACTCCAATTTTTATAGGAATTAATAGCAATTAAGGGCCTGTAAAGCTGTAGCAAAACATCGCTACTTTTAGACTCAAATCCCCTTGTAATCAACACCAATATTCCATTTACCTTCCTAATCACTTGCTTAACTGCTTACTCACTTTTTCTGATTCATGACTAGGACATTCAGATCCCTCTGTAATGCAGAGTTCAGCAATCTCTCTCTATTTAAATATTATACTGCTTTTCCACTTTCCCTATCAAAGTAAACAATACACATTTTACCACATTGTGCTCTATCGGCTTGTTTTACCTATTTGGTTAACCTATGGATATCCATTCGTAAACTCTTTGAGCGGGATTTTCCAGCTGTGCTCACCCCAAAACCAGAAAATCCCGCCCGAGGTCAACGGACCTTTGCATCGACCGCCCTCCTCCGCCCGCCAAAGGAAAAATTCCCCCTTTAATGTCCTCTTAACAACTTACTTTCCAATTTATTTTTGCGTCAACAGCAACAAGAACTCCAACCTTGGATAAGCCATGATTTCCTCCTGCTACAGGTTTGAACGACCCAAGCTATTATCATTGGTCATCACTACACAGGTAACATATCGAGATAAATAGACGGTGTGGATATCCTCAACAACCTATTTTCCTGCCTGTGCTGCAATCCCAAACTCATATCCTCTCCAGTCCATACACCATTTTTGCACTGCTTGCCTTCACAATCACATTAGTCCAGCTGCTACTGAACCTTCATCTATGCATCAACAATGGTCTCCAGACAAAACTATTGTAAAGCACTCCTGGCCATTCTCTCCATAAGCCTCATTGAAAGCTGTGCTGCCTATATACTAACCCACACCAATTTCCATTCACTTATTACCCCTATCCTTGCTGACACACACCCTGCATCTCAAATTTAAATACTCATGTTTGTGTTTAAATATTTTCATTGCCTCAATCCTCCCTAATTCTATAACCTCCTTAAGAACTACAATAGCTTTCCTCTTAAACCTCCCATTATTCTGACTCTGGCAACCTCTGCTTCCTTCACCCCAGCTTTACTGCTTCTGCTTTTAACTCCCTAGGCCCCACAGTCTGGAATTCTTTCCTTATACCCTCTGACTTACCATCTCCTCTTCTCTCGAGCCCAACGAAATTCACATCCTCTACAAAGCATTTGCTCTTCACTCCCATGATTTTCCTTCTTAGGCAGGCTTCTATTTTCCCTCTTCATGCGAAGCTGCTTCGAACATTTTTGCAACTTGGATGGTGCTATATAAATGCAAATTGTTGTTGTTATTGAACAAGGGGGCGTCTAACCGATCTGGACGTCTCTACTGTGAAACATTTTGATCATCTTGTTCTTTTTGATGCTGATGCTCTCATCCATTTCAGTCTGAAAGCTAGAAAGTTACAAGAGGAGCAGTCATAAATGCATATTGAAGTCAAATACTTGAATGTTAAAATATTTATTTGACTTAATATAAATGTGACCTAGCAGTGGCTTTGAGCTGATTGCATTGTTGATGTCTGAACCACATCATCCAGAATACATATATATGCACATTGTAGTGTTACAAATAATTCTCTTTACAGGGAAGGTCAGGGGAATGGAACTAGTTAAATTGCTCTTACAGAAATCCAACACAGGGTTGATGGGCTAATTGGCTTCCTTTTGTGATGAAACAGTTAAAAGATAACAGAATGGAAGACACTGCCCGGAGAAACTCTTGCTTTTGGGACTGAAATGATTTGCTTCCAGTAACCACAATCATTTATCTTCCTTTGTGCCAGGTACGATTTCAGTCTCCCAATTTTAATTTGCATTGATTTCAGTTTTACCAGGGCTCATAGTTGCACACATGGTCAGATGTTGCTTTGATATCAAGGGCAGTCACTCTCATCTCAGCTTTGGAATTCAGCTCTTGTGTCCATGTTTGTCACGAGGCCTGATTTTGGTGGAAACCAAACTGAGTATCAATGAGCAGGTTGTTGGTGAGTAAATTCCACTTGATAGCACTGTTGTTAACTCCTCCCATCACATTGCTAGAATGACAGGGCATAGGCAGATGGGGCAGTAATTGGTAGGTTAGATAAATCCTTCATTTTATAGGCTGGACATACCTGGGCGATCTTCCAGCTTGGCAATTGCTGTAACTGTACTGGAACAGCTCAGTTGCTTCTGAAGCACAGATCTTCAGCTTTACATCTAGAATAATATCTGGGCTCATAGCCTTCACAGCATCAGTTACACTCAGCCATTTCTGGAGATCACATGGAGTGAATCAATTTGGCTGAAGACTAACATCTGCGGTGGTCAGGGTCACAGAAGTAAGATCAAGAGGAATCATGTTGGACATTGGTGGTCCAAGATGGTTATGAATGCTTCAACCTTGTCATTTGCATTCTTGTTGGGCGCCACTATTGTAGATGTTAGGAAAGTTCATGGATCCTCCTCCTTCCATTAATTGCATCCGAGTTCACCACCATTGTGAGTAAATGCCACAGGACTACATTTCTTTGAAAAGATCAATATTATGGAATTGCTTAGCTCTGTCTTTGGCATGGTGCTTTTGACTGAATAGAGAGATGCCTATGGTCATTTGTAGACTATGGCTAATTACTTACTTAGCCCTGATACACAACTTGAGTTGTTCTGTTTAATGACCAGCCATGAAGTTGCAAGGAAGATAATTAAAAATAAGTTGTTGGCCTAGACAGATCCACTTGTCTAACTGAAAGAGGGTGAGTTATAGGAAACCTATACAGAGACACAATACCTGAAACATCAGATGAGGCTTTCATTTTCACCAACGAGGACAAAATATCTCCCACGTTATGATTAAATAGAGTGAAGATTAGAAGGGTTCCATGATGAGTTGGTAGTGTGTTTTTTTCCACTCTATCACTTGCTATGTTAATAAATCAATATTATGATCTAATAATGTAATCATTGCTAAACCGGCGAAACCATTACAGACCATTCTGTATTGCTATGAAATCATAGAAATCATAGAAACCCTACAGTGCAGAAGGAGGCCATTCGGCCCATCGAGTCTGCACCGACCACAATCCCACCCAGGCCCTACCCCCACATATTTACCTGCTAATCCCTCTTAACCTACGCATCTCAGGACTCTAAGGGGCAATTTTTAACCTGGCCAATCAACCTAACCCGCACATCTTTGGACTGTGGGAGGAAACCGGAGCACCCGGAGGAAACCCACGCAGACACGAGGAGAATGTGCAAACTCCACACAGACAGTGACCCGAGCCAGGAATCGAATCCGGGACCCTGGAACTGTGAAGCAGCAGTGCTAACCACTGTGCTACCGTACTATGAAACTATCATAAATTGTTGTTCATAAGATCAGAATGTGAAAGAAGCAAAGACAGCGATATAAGATCATCTTGGTTACCAAAAACTCATTCCACTAATGACTGAGCAACCAACTTAGCTTTGTCATCCAGAATTTATCACACCCTTAGTGTCTAACATTGAACAGTGTCACTATCACATTGTAAACTCTTTCAAATGTTGGCTAACTATTGTAAAACCTTAGCATACCTCTAAGGCATGCACTTTACTGCATTAACAATATACCCCAGCACTTTTAATTACTATATGACATTGTCTGAACCTTGAGAGCAATGAATCAATCATGACTTTCAGGTCCTTGCTAAGCGTCTTTGAAATATTTTCCTTTCATGCATTGCATTCTTTTGTACCAAAGCAATAATAATCGTAATAGCAGGCTGGCTAAGACCATTATCTTTTGGAATTTGGCCGTGACATTTTCAAACTCTTATATGGCTTTCATGGTTGTTTTCTGTTTTAATAACAGATGAGAGGCATAGGCAGAGAGGCAAGGTATATTAAATTAAAAAGGTAAATAGACATAGAGGGTTGATATAGGATTGTTATTACATTTAACAATAGCGTGAATCCTTTTGAATCATTCAGCTCAATTATTACAGACTTCTGCAGTTCAACAAGGCTGTGGGAGAGGTATTCCGATCAATGACCACTTTTGTTAAGCATTAAGAAGTCTCCACCTGGAACTATGCAAAAGAAGATTATTCAACCGGAGGTTAATAAGCTGCTTGTTGTCTGAGATTCCAAAGTACGACCGATAAAGACAAATACATCGGAAATGCGGATATTGATTTTCTGCTATGAAAGAAATGGCTGGGGAGAGCCTGCCTGGGCCTTCCTGTGGCTTTCCCTAAAGTAAATACTGATTACCTTTTCACATCAGCATTTGTGCACAGAATCATCGAACATTGTCCTCCTCTGCACAAACTGGCGGCATTAATATTCAACACAAGAAGCTGCTGTTAATGCATTAATGCACCATCTGCCACACTGCACTAACAGAGCTTTCTAACATGTTTGCCGTATTGCACCATTGTATTTGTAATCTCTCCAGGAAAGCTGTCAAAAAGTTTCTATCAGTAGTAGTACCCTCGTCCCAAAAGACAGAAAATGAACAAGAATTCATAGCGCCTTCTGTGTTTTTGGCACCGGTTGCTGTAATTTGTTAAAATATGTGATTTATGTTTTTTACCGAAATTGATTTACCCACAGCAATTTATCTCTATCTATCTGATCACTTTTCCTAAATAGCTAAACCTATTCAAAGATTAATGGGTAGAAACTGCAGTTGCTCATTTGGGCTCGAATAAAATATTTAACAAGATCAGAAGTATTTTCTCATTTTACACTTGTTTAGAGCATGTATTATGAATTAAAGCATTGTGCCTGATTTGATGTACTTCTTTAATTCTGGCTGTAATAGTGTCTGTGATAGTTTGCCATTTATATAGATTGTGATTCTCCAAATGGTACTGCACCTCCTTCATTTTGAACTGAAAGAGAGTTATCCCACAGGCTGCTTATCTGTAAATTGTACTGAAGATCCATGTAGGTGCTCTTGAATAGTTCACTCCCAATTTTGCCACATTGAGGTGAATTTGACCATATCCAAGTTATGGTATATTTTATAACATATAAAATGAGAAAGGAAGTGCTGGAAATACCCGGCAGGTCTTGCAGCATCTGTGGATAGAGAAGAGTTAATGTTTCAAGTTGAACAGAACTCGTCTTCAGTTATATTACCTAATGTTTAAAGTAGTTGAAAGATTATTTTGCAGTGCTAATTTTTGATAGTCACGGGCCAGAACTTCACTCGTCCTTTGGTGACGGGCAGGAAGACTGACAAAATGGCACAGGAAAGCATTCAGGGATGCCCAATATTCTCCCATCCATGTCACCTTGCCAGCAGCAGGAAAGGTGGCAGATTGGTCACCCATCAGCAGCCCAATTGAACCACTCAAGTGATCAATTAATGGCCACTTCCTGCCTCTGTGTGTAATGGAGCCCACCAGGATGTGGGGAGATCACCCAGTGAAAACTGGCTCTGGCAGTCCCTTTACCCACTTCATAGGCACGTAGGCATTGAGGGAAGGTGGTGGCGGAGTACTATTGTCACTGGACTAGCAATCCAGAGACCCAGGGCAATGCTCTGGGGACCCGGGTTCGTATCCCATCATGGCAGCTGGTGAGATTTGAATTAAATAATAAAAACCTGAAATTAAAAGTCTTAATAATGACCATGAAACCATTGTCGATTGTCACAAAAAAACCTATCTGGTTCACTAATGTCCTGTAGGGAAGGAAATCTGTCATCTTTACCTGTTGTGGCCTACATGTGACTCCAGACTCATGCAATGTGGTTGACTCTTAAAATGCCTTCAGGGATGGGAAATGAATGCTGGCCCAGCCAGCGACACCCACATCCCATGAATGAATTGAAAAAAAGCACCCTCAACCTGCAACAACAGCCTCAGCAATGTCCCCGCTAGTGGTAGTACCACTTAGACTGCTGACCTGCCAGTCCTTTGATCAGCCATGAGCATATTGAATAGTGGAGCAGACTCGAGGAGACAGATGGCCTACTCCTGCTCCTAGTTCTTATGTTCTAATGGCCCTCGTAGAATCCCTTCTATAGTCTGCTACCCCAGGGAATCAGCGTGGCTGGGGATAGTTGCTAACTTTCAGAGGAGGAGACAGCTAGGGGGATGATCCTGAGCAGTTCTGTGCCTGGAATTCCTGGCTCCGGACTGCAGTTTTGGCAAAGGTAGCAGAAGCCTGGGCCGGCTGGCTGACAGACAAAGACACCGGTGGAGTGGGAAGGCTGGGAAGATGAGTGCTGTCAACTTGAGAGAGGACAGCAGCTTCGTGCTCCCTGGGGAGGTGCCTCAGGATTCCTAATATTTTGCGGGAGGACAGACTGGTGGATTGCCACTTTGCATACTGGAATCCACAGCTGAGCTTGCATGGCAGCAAGGTGACCCAGCAGGATTTCAGCCTGTGCCTCTATTGCAGCACTCAGGCTTCTGGTAGAAGCTGCCTGTGTTGTAATGGAAGCTTAGACATTGGCCAACCGATGCTGCATCGTGGTTGAATTTACAAGTGTGCTGAAGAAGTTGGCCACCACTTTGTTGCTTGAAAGGATGGGCTCTGAGTTCGGCCCAATGCCCAGTGCCAAGCTGGTGCTGGATGCCACCATGCACATTGGGATTGAATGTTAACCTTCTGGCAGACTTGCCAATGCAGCAAGCATTTTGTTGTGCCCATCCATCAGTGTTCTTCTGTGGATGGTTCAATTAGAGTCATAGAGGTTTACAGCATGGAAACAGGCCCTTCGGCCCAACTTGTCCATGCCGCCCTTTTTTTTTAAAACCCCGAAGCTAATCCCAATTGCCAGCATTTGGCCCATATCCCTCTATACCCATCTTACCCATGTAACTATCTAAATGCTTTTTAAAAGATAAAATTGTACCTGCCTCTACTACTACCTCTGGCAGCTTGTTCCAGACACTCACCACCCTCTGTGTGGAAAAATTGCCCCTCTGGACACTTTTGTATCTCTCCTCTCACCTTAAACCTATGCCCTCTAGTTTTAGACTCCCCTACCTTTGGGAAAATATATTGACTGTCTACCTTGTCTATGCCCCTCATTATTTTATAGACCTCTATAAGGTCACCCCTCAGCCTCCTATGCTCCAGAGAAAAAAGTCCCAATCTATTCAGCCTCTCCTTCTAACTCAATCCATCAAGTCCCGGTAGCATCCCAGTAAATCTTTTCTGCACTCTTTCTACTTTAATAATATCCTTTCTATAATAGGGTGACCAGAATTGCACACAGTATTCCAAGTGTGGTCTTACCAATGTCTTGTACAACTTCAACAAGATGTCCCAACTCCTGTATTCAATGTTCTGACCCGATGAAACCAAGAATGCCAAATGCCTTCTTCACCACTCTGTCCACCTGTGCCTCCACTTTCAAGGAGCTATGAACATGTACCCCTAGAATTGAAGTCATCTTCTGAGTCTTTTGCAGTAGAATCTGTGTGTAATCTCACCCTTTGGTGGATTGGCACCTGAGAGATCCTTGTCCACTGCTGTGGTTCCAGCCACCTCATATCCCAATGTCTCTCCATGTACAGATCCCACCTCTGGGCTCTCCTGTAAATGAAGTGCAGTGTCAGTAGCTGAGCTGTTAGTGCTGAGTGTGAAATTGAGTGATGTTGCACCTTCATCATCTTCTTCCTGTTCTTCCATTGCCTGGCCAAGTTGTACTTCTCCATTATCTGAAAGGAGCAGGGCACGGGGGTCAGGTTTGTGGGCTGGTGAGTGGGGAAGGTACCTGGGCCTGCTGTTGAATCAGAAAAGGATGTGAGATGAAGGGGACCATGGGATGTGAGAGGGTGGATTGTGTATGACAATCGCATCATCTTTGATGGTTTCAGCGATGTCCTCAGCAATGGCCGTCCCAATACTGGTCAGGATGTGCAGACATGTCTGTGCCTCTCCTGTTGGCATCTTCCACTTCTGGTAATGTACCATATTGTCCTGCGAGAGTGTCTGAGTGTGATGTAATCTGTCTGAGTGACTGAGCTGTTATGATTGGATAGCGAGCAGTGTGTGCAAGTGGGAAGTTGTAGGAGTGGGTGTGTGAGGGTGTGGTTGACAGTATAAATATCAGGTATGAGTCCAGATTGACGAGATTGTTGACAGGTAAGTGATGAGGATGTGATGAATTACACGGTGTTTGATGTTTATGATGTGGTTAATGGAATATGCAGGATGTGGCATTTGAAGATTCATTTCCTGACTTTAACAGTCATCAAACTTTCAGGAACAGCGCATCCTTGTGTTTTGATGTCTGGTATTGACCTCCTTGACCATCTGCTCCCCTGTGCTTTCTGAATGTGTGTCTGGAGGGCCTTCAGGTGCCTTGCTGTTATAGGACATTCCTCCTCCTTTCCAACCTCTCCCCCAGGGCCACCAGCACAGTGTCTGAAAAGCCTGGCATCTGCTCTCTTCTTTGTTTTGTGGCATGATTCAATATTTCACAGGTCAAATGTGTTTCCTGCGTGATTTCCACTAAGTGCTCCGACCATGAAGCATCTTCCCTTTAAGAGATGCAAAGTAGCTGTAACTGGTGCTGGCCATGCTTGAGTTGGCCTGCTGAAGTGGCCGGCCGATCAAAGCGAAAAGCTAGAATTGATGCAGGTTTAAATAAAAGTTGGGGTTCTGAGACATAGATCATTAAAGTATCATGAACAGATAGAGAATACCTCAAAAATGTTAATGGAATGCAGGTCTTTATATCGCGAGGGATGAAAAGAAAGACAGATTTCAGTTTGTACAATATATCATATTTTGCGTTTATTCCATTTATTCCTGACCATTAGATGTCTCAAAGAGCATGCGAGCCAGTCAAGCATTTTTGACATGAAATCACTGTTGTAGGAAACAGGGCAGCCAACTTGCACACAGCAAACTCCCACAAACTGCAGTGTGATAGTGAGCAGATCGTGTGTTTCTGTGCCGTTTACGGGGAGATAAATATTGGCCAGGATACCTTCTTGAAAATAGTGTCATGGGATCTTATACGTCCACCCCAGCAGGTAGATGGGGCCTTGATTTATTGTCTTATCTGAAAGACAGCACTTCCAACAGTGAAGCATTCCCTCAATCCTGCACTGGAGTGAGCCTTGAATTTTGTGCTCAAGTCCCCAACTGGGACTGGAACCTAGTGACCGAGAGGTGAGAATGCAACCAACTGAGCCACAGCTGACACTGGAGGATTGGAATATAAAATGTGATAGAAGTCATGTTACAGCAATGCAAAGTCCTGTCTAGACAACAAGTCCGGACATCACATTTTAAGAAGGAAATAGTGAACTTGGAAGGCTGTGCAGCGTAGAGTTCTCCAAATTAAACCTGGACTCCAAGGGTTAAATCACGAGGAGAGATAGTCCAAAAAACTGGAGTCAGACCAACTGAAATGGAATTATGAAGCACTTCTTCAAAACATAAAGGATGGTGGATGTTTGGAAATTCCTCCTGCAAATGGTAATTGATGCTAGATTAATTGTTAATTTTAAATCTGAGATTGATTTTTTTTGTCTAAGATATGAAGAGATGTGGAACTGGACTTTTGGGCATGGGTGGGGGGGGGGGGGTGCAGCTGGTGCTGGGGATAGAGGGGTATTAGGGGCTGCTTTCATGCACTTTGACTAAAACATTGGTCCGAAACTGACCACTGAAAACGAAGTCCACTGCGCAGCAATAACGCAGGCAACAATGACAAGGCAAGTGTGGCACCTCTGCCCTCACTGAGAGGAAACCCTGCCTGTGGGCAGTGCCAAAGCTCTGTAGTGGGTGCTGCTGGAACTGCAAGCAGGCCCGGGATAAAGGCTGCAATGGATCCTGGAGTGAATTAAATCAGGAGTATTTTACGGAGAGAGATCAGGCACCTTAGTAAGGGGGATGGCTGGCGAGGGGATGTGAGAGTCTTGGTTTGCAGAGCAATGGAGAGGAAGGGAGGTGGGGCAGTATCTTCAGGGGGTACCCCCAATCTGGAAAGGGCACCCCCACCTAGGGGATAGTGCCTCTTTTCATGGGCAGCGGGATATTGGGGCCAATTGGTTTGTAAACAAACACAAATGACCCTTAATTATTTATTTATATATCTCGGGCAGGTGAAGATTCCAGTGCCAATCTACCACACCCCTTTCTCCTCTGTGTTATGGGAGGAACAGTTCAGGGATGGGCGTGAAGGTTGTGGGCAAGCTACCCCTCATATATTATGTGCCCCCCATCCCTATGGATAGGTGTGGGGCTGTAATATCCAGCTCATGGAACTACGTTGCATATCAGCCTTTGAATGAATGGTGGAACATGCTCAGGGGTCGAATGTCCCCATCAACAGCGTGATTAGGTTGCCTGGACTCTGACATCATTTAAGATAGCAGGCAATGCAAATTTGTCACGCTACCTGCATTATATTAAAACAGCATTAAATTAAATTAGATTAATTACACCAAGCAATCCTCACTCCCATTTCTGGGGGTTATCAAATTTAGTCCCCACTATATCCTGGTTGGGAGGCCTTGTGGCACAGTGGGTAGTGTCCCTGCCTCTGAGCCACAAGCTCTGGGTTTCAGTCCCGCCCCAGGACTTGACGGCCAAGAAAGGTGCGTTCATAACACAGTCAAACAGGTTGCAACTTGCAAATCCTTCCACTGGCGGTAAGAGCGGGAGAGACTCCTGGTCAGCCATGCTTGATGTGGAGTGATACCCCTCAAGCTATAAACCCCTGGTGATAGACTGGCGACTTGTGCTGGGAATTACTAGCTATAGAAACAGATGTAAATCTGCCTTAGTGCACCACGAGGCACGGGAAGGGAATAGGAATTGGAATGGAATATATTGATTGAGGAGATCAGGAACAGGCGACACACAGCAAGAATTAGGTCTAATTGGAAGCTCATTTAATATTCTTTTGTAAAATCATTATGTTCAGGAATTTTGATATCAAACATTGCTTCAGTGTTGGCACAGAGACTATTGTATGTTGGCTTGAAAGCTGCAAAGTGTATTCAGTGTTTTGTCACCAAGACAGAGACCAGCATTCAGCTGCGTCTGTTGTTTCCTTCCCTTCTCTTTGCCAAACTAATCAAATCCCCCCAGGCCCCATTATCCGAGCACTGATTTCATGTTTAGTTATTTCCAATCACCCAGCAGTGGTTGATTTGTGAAAACCTTGAACAAAGGACGTGAATGTGGAAATTTAACCTGTCTGCAGTTTCTTTCATTTCTCTCTCATTTGCCCCACATCCGCTCTGCCGTCATCTTGTCCCTGAGACCCACCTCTTGATCCCTTGATACTGTTGCCTTTTGACCACCCAACTTCCCTTGAATATATTCAATGATCCAGCCTTCAAAGATTGACAACCCTCTGAGAGAAGAAATTCCTTCTCCTCTCCTAGGGAGTTCCCTTTTTTAAACCTTTCCCCCAATCTATATTCCTCCGGGAGGGGAAACATCCTCTCAGCATCTACCCTGTCAAAAACTTCTGTTTCAATAAGATCACCTCTCATTCTTCTAAACTCCAATGAGCATCGGCCCAACCTGTTCAACCTTTCCTCGCAAGACAACCCTTTCATCCCAGGAATCAGCCTTGTGAACCTCTCTGAACTGATTCCAATGGAAGCACATTCCTTCTTAAGCATGGAGACCAAAACCGTGCACACTGCTCCAAGTATGGCTTATATCAATGCCTTGGGTTGAACGATACAATCTGTAAACTTATTCAGGCACAAACCGAGCTTCCAATGCTATCTTTGTAATATTACCCCAACTCTGTTCCTACTTCAGCCATCTTCCACTAAAACAATCATCTCTGCCTTGACTTAACTTTCCAGTATTCTTCTGGATGACCCATCCACTCTCCACAATTCTGAAGCCCACCCCACATCAAGTTCCACTCACCCAGTCTCCCAGTTGTCTCTGATTTACATTGGTTGACACTACTCCAATGCCCCAAGGTCAAAATTCTCATCCTTCAGATAGAATTCCTTCATTGCTGTGCCCTTCTCTTTCTCTGAAACTTCCTCCAGTGCCATAATTCTGATTCTCTGACATTGGCCTCTTGTTCTTCTCCCCACCTTCACCCCATTATTGGTGATCATACCTTTCTTTTTATTCATACACAGGATATGGGTGTCACTGGCTAGGCCAAGATTATTTTCCCACTCCTGATTGCCCTTAACAAGGTAATGTGGGTTACGTCAATGCCTCAGGTTAAACAATACTATTTGCAAATTCTGCATCTCATTCAAGCACAAATGGAGCTTCCTACCTGTATGTTTTCCAGCAGAGAGACTGCCTATGTTATCTTTCTAACATTAGGTAGAGCTTACTTGAACCACAGTCCATGAGTTGTAGGCACCCACAGTTCTGTTAGGAAGAGAGTTCCAGGATTTTGACCCAGCGACAGTGAAGGAATGGCAATATAGTTCCAACTCAAGATGGGGTACAGCTTGAATAGGAACTTGCAGGTGGTGCCGTTCACATGCAAGTGCTGTCCTTATCCTTCTAGGTGGCTGTCATGAAATTCATTCATTCTGTATATCTGTGTGCTATGCAAGCTGGTAGTTTTATGGTACAGGATGTTCCACTGCTTGTTACACTTGTTCTTGCCCAGAAACAAGGGTGGAATATTTTGATAGGTCACCAGATCAGATCAAGGGCCAGTGAAGAGCAAATCAGATGCAACGGCACGGTAGCACAGTGGTAGCACTGCTGCTTCACAGCTCCAGGGTCCTGGGTTCGATTCCCGGCTTGGGTCACTGTCTGTGTGGAGTTTGTACATTCTCCTCGTGTCTGTGTGGGTTTCCTCCGGGTGCTCCGGTTTCCTCCCACAGTCCAAAGATGTGCAATGTCCAAAGATAGGTTGATTGGCCATGCTTAAATTGCCCCTTAGTGTCCTGAGATGTGTAGGTTAGAGGGATTAGTGGATGAAATATGTAGGGATATGGGGGTAGGGCCTGGGTGGGATTGTGGTCGGTGCAGACTCGACGGGCCGAATGGCCTCTTTCTGTACTGTAGGGTTTCTATGATTCTATGATTCAATCAGCTTTTCTAGTCAATCAGCCAAAAGGAGGTCCAGGTAAGAGATAGAGACAAGGGAGAACAACTGATCCCAGTTAAGTTAAAAGAAATGAGCAGAGAAACAAGCTCTAGATTAAAGAAAGGGCTGTGGGGAGTGGACTTTGAGGTGAGCTTGAGAGAAGCCGTAAAGATCCCAAAAGGCAAACAAAAGTTGGTGACACTGTGCTACTGGCCGTTGGAGCATAAATACTACTCAGCAGCAGTGGTGTTCTGCTTGGCATGGCCGAAATTGTGCTTGTGGGCTAGTGTTTGAGTACACTCAGGAATCCAGGGTAATGTAATCTGTAATGTGCTTGAGGCTGTCTAATTGGAAGAAGCCTTTGGAGAGAATTCCAAGGTAAGATCTTCAAAGCTGAAGATTGGAAACCCTCGTGAGAGAGATGGAGTTCCAGTAAAATTGGTTGACTCACAGTGTGACTAACGTCTCGATGGGTTGTTGAGAAATCCATGGAATCTGTTTTGGTCACATCTGTCATTTATTTTGTAATGTAGAGTGTCTCGCCACAGTTTGTCTGGTAATTCACAGTTCTTCATAGTTACTGTGAATGTTGCAGTACAGGATAGTTACTGTAACTTGTTTTATCTTTCTGATCTTGAATAGTAAAGTTTATTTTTGTTCAAAACCCATGGAATCTCTTGGCTTTATTCACTCAGAATCTTCATTGACTACTTTAAACGAAACGTTATTGGTTCCTAACCTGATCTCCCCACAACCAAGGCCTGGCCAAGGATTGTAACAATAGTAGGGGTCATGGATTTGGAAGATGATGTCACAAGAGTCTTAGTGAGTTCCTGCATTCAATTTTGTAGATATTACACATGGCTGCCACTGTTCATTGGTGGTGGAGGGAGTGAATGTTTACAGTGGTGGATGGGGTGCTAAAGAAGCGGGCTGCTTTGTCCTGAATGAAGTTGAGCTTCATGAGTGTTGCTGAAGCTGCATACATCCAGAAAAATGGAGAGTATTCCATCACACTGCTGACTTGTGTCTTGTAGATGGTGGACAGGCTTTGAGGAGTCAGAAGGTGTGTTATTCATTGCAGAATTTCTAGCCTCTGGCCTGCTCTTTTAGCCACTGTATTTATGTGGCTGGTTTAGTTCAGTTTCTGGTCAATGGTAACCCTGAGGATGTTGTTAGTGCGGGTTTCGGCGATGGTAATGATATTGAATGTCATGGGGAGGTAATTAGATTCTCTCTTGCTAGAGATGGCCATTACCTGGCACTTGTATGACATGAATGCTACTTTCTACTTATCAGCCTAAGTCTGAATATTTTCATGCTTTGCTACATATGGACACAGTATGCTTTGGTATCTGAGCAGTTAGGAATGGTTCTGAACATTGTGCAATCAACAACGGACACCCCCACTTCTGACCTTTTGTTGGAGGGAGGATCATCAATGAAGCAGCTGAAGATGGTTAGGCCTAGGACACTACCCTGAGAAACTCCTGAAGTGATGTCCTGGGTCTGAGATGATTGATGTCCAATAGGCACAACCATCTTCGTTTGTTCTAGGTATGACTTCAACCAACGAAGAATTTTCCCCCTGATTCCCATTGACTCCAGTTGTGCTAGGGCTCCTTGATGCCACACTCAGTCAAGGGCTGTCTTGATGACAAGGGTAGCCACCATCACCTCAACTCTTGAGTTCAGCTTTTTTTGTTAATGTTTGAACCAAGGCTGTCATGAGGTCAAGAGCTGAGTGACCCTAATGGTACCCAAAATGACTATCAGTGAACATGTTATTGCTGTGTTAATGATGCACAGTGCTTGATAGCATTGTCAATGAATCTTTTCATCACTTTGGGTTGGTTTTGTCCTGCTTTTTGTGTACGGGATATACCTGGGCAACTTCCACACTGATGAATAGATACCAATAATGTAGCTGTACAGGAACAGTTTGGCTGAGCTGGAGCAGGCAGGTGTGGAGCACAAGTCTTCAGTTCCATTGTTGGGATGTTGTCAGGGCCTGTAAGCGGAATTTTCTCAGGTATCCCCTGGGGTGCTGTGTACTTGTTGAACCAATACATAGACTGTGAACTCAATGAACTCAATGAACTCAACCAATGAACTCAACCAATACATAGACTGCGAAAGACAGTATATAGTTAAAGAACGAAAAGGTATTTATTTGCTAATGCATGTATTAGGAGAGAAACACAGTCAATGAGGGTTGACTATCCTCTTTCGTCTAATATTGCAAGGTAAAATTATTATATTATTCTGAACATTTCAATATCCCACCCAGTCTCGTCAATCAGACTGGAGAGCTCAATCACAACAACACACATTATTACCTCAGCCAATAACGTTCCACCTGTCAACAGGGATAGGAGATTATTAGCATATTGCCCATGCACGTTCCTTCCCCTTTACCGAGGAAACCTACCCCACGTCACTACCAGTAACCAAGGCCATAGCCAACATCTGTGATTTTTAATTGGTGAAAGGAGTCACTCTTTCACTGGAACCTGTGCCTCCTTTATCAGCTTGAAAGACTGCTCCAGCTTCGCTACCCATGAACGAATTTACTCCCTTAAATAGCAGGCCTATGATTAAACTTGCCTTTCGCATATCCAAAAACAAATAACAGAAGCTGTCTTTCTATGCTCCATTGTATTAAAATAATTCAGCTTGTCTATCACTATTTCCCATCATGCTGCATTCAGAACGAAGTTGGCCAAGGCGCACAATACATATATATTGAAAATACAGTTTATATTTATAATACTTGGTTAATTTGTTGTTATACAGTTTATAATTAATACCGTTGCATATTTTGTTCCAGGCACATTGTGAATTCTCACTATATATAAGTTACTTTATAATTACCTTAGCCTAGTCTACGTATTACTGTAAAACTAAAATGAAGAGCCTCATACTAAGAATTCTATACTACCCCCCATCAGGGCCCATAGCCTTTTCAGTATCCAGTGCCTTCAGCTGTTTCTTGTATCACATGGAGTGAATTGAGTTGGCTAAAGACAGACTTCTGTGATGCTGGGGACCTCAGGAGGAGTCAAACAGGTATATTGGTGAGAATGAGGTCAAACAGGTTTTTCCCTCTTGTTGGCTCCTTCACCACCTGCCGCTGACCCAGTCTAGCAGCTATGTCCTTTAGATCTTGGCCAGCTTAGTCAGTAGTGGCATTGCCGAGCCATTCTTGGTGATGGACATTGAAGACCCCCACTCAGAGTACATTCTGTCTCCTTGTTACCCTCAGTGCTTCCTTCAAGTGGTGTCCAACATGGAGGAGTATTGATTCATCAGCTAAGGTGGGGGAGAGGGGGTGGTTGTGCAGCAGTGGCAGAGGTGGTAGGTGATAATCAGTAAGAGGCTTTCTTGTCCTTGTTTGACCCGATGCCAGTAGACTTTGTGGGGGTCCAGCGTCAATTGTGTCAGAATGAGTCCACAGTACGAGTCCCTCCCACGGTACATCACTGTGCTGCCACCTCTGGTGGGTCTGTCCAATCAGTGGCACAGGACATTTCCAGAGATGGTGATGGTGGTATCTGGTATATTCCCTGCAAAGTATGATTCCGCGACATTGACTATGTCAGGCTGTTGTTACCCTCAGTGCTTCCTCTAAGTGGTATCCGACATGGAGGAGTATTGATTCATCAGCTAAGGTGGGGAGGTTGTGCAGAGGTGGCAGAGGTGGTAATCAGCAGGAGACTTCCTTGTCCTTGTTTGACCTGATGCCATGTGACTTTGTGGGGGGTTAGAGTCCCATTAGGAGAATGACGGCTATGGTCTCACCAATGTCTTGTATAACTGAAGCATAACATCCTTACTTTTATGTTCAATTCCTCTTGGAATAAAGGATAGCATTCCATCAGCCTTCTTAATTACTTGCTGTGACTAACTTAAGTGAGTCATTTTTTGTGACTCATACTTGAGCACCTAGATTCCTCTGCACCTTGGAATCTGCAGTCATTCTCCATTTCAGTAATACGCTGTTTTTTTATTCTCCTTGCCAGAGTCAACAACTTCACATTTTCCCACATGATACTCCATTTTCTCTCTCGAGTTGACAGGGCTGAGTTAGACATTGTCATTCCTGTTTCATTGATGCCAGGGTGGTCTGTCCACTTTCACTAATTCTTTTTGACTTTGTATTAGTTTGATACAACTGAGTGGCTTGCTGGGCCAATTCAGAGGGCTTTAAGTGTCAACCACATTGCAGTGGCTCTGGAATCACATGAAAGCCAGATCTTTCCGAAAGGACATTAGTGAACCAAATGGCTTTTCAGGACAATCAGTGATGGTTTCGTGGTCACCGCCACGAGTAGCTTTTTAAAAAAAAAATCCTGAGTTATTAATTGAATTTAAGTTCAAGTCCAGCTGCCCTGGTGGGATTTGAAACTGTGTCCTTACACCATTAGCCTGAGCCTCTAAGATTGCTAATCCAGTGATATTACCACTATGCTACCCCACATTTGGTTGCTTCTCCTCCACATCTTTCAGATGCCTTGGCCCCATGCTCTTGAATTGCCATGTCAAACCCACCTGAGCCTTTTGCCAAACTTTTGATTCTTTCTTGCAGTATCCCCTTAAAATCAACACCTATTTTTCTTACCTCACTATGATATGCTGTGGGGTGATTTTCTACATTAAAGATGCAATAGAAATTTAAATTGTTTATTCTTCTTGTTGTCTAACACGAACATCAGACAGAAATAAAGGACTGGAGAAAACAACAAAGTCAAGTTTAAAAGCAAAATACTGCGGATGCTGGAATCTGAAACAAAAACAGAAAATACTGGAAGATCTCAGCAGGTCTGACAGCATCTGTGGAGAGAGAATAGAGCCAATGCTTCAAGTATGAATGACCCGTCGTCAGAGCTGGCGGCAAAGAGAATTGGGGTGGGGGGGGGGGGGGGGGGGGACAGGGAAGAGGGTATAGAATTGGACAAAGGGAATGTAAATGAGGATATAGAAGGCTAAGGTGCTAAAAGTGTCTATTAAGTGATCAGAATGCATGAATGGCAGAACAGAGGTACAGATTGTTAAAGGACTGCCTGAGGAAAGTGGCAGTTGTCCTGAAGGAGGAGGGGTGGGGAGGAGGTTGGGGGGCAAGATGTAGAGTAGGAATGGAGAAGTGGAAAAACTGAAGTGAGAGAGAAGAGTGATAAAAATGGATAAAAGAGATGACACAAAATGAAATAAAATAAATGGAAATGGGGTGAAGATGGAGGAGAGTTCATGCTCTGAAGTTATTGAACTCAATATTGAATCTGGAAGGCTCTAAAGTGTCCAGTCGGGAGATGAGGTGCTTTTCCTCTAGTTTGCATTGGGGTTCGCTAGAACGTGTAAAAGGCCAAGGATGGACATGTGGACAGGAGAGCAGGGTGGTGTGTTGAAGTGGCAAGCGACAGGAAGGTCTGGGTCCTGCTTGTGGGCAGACCAAAGGTGCTCAGCAAAGCGGTCACCCAATCTGTGTTCGGTCTTTCCGATGTAGAGTTGACCGCATTGGGAGCAGCGAATGCAATAGACCAGATTGAAGGAGGTGCATGTGAAGCGCTGCTTTAGGACCTGGCACGGTGAGCAGGGAGGAGGTAAAGGGGCAGGTGTTGCACCTTCTACAATTGCATGGGAAGGTGCCGTGGGCAGGGGGTGAGGTGTCGGGTGTGATGGAGGAGTGGACCAGAGTGTCCTGGAGAGAACGGTCCCTGCGGAATGCTGATAGGGGGAATGAGGGGAAGATGTGTTGAGTAGTCAAGTTTATTCTTGATTTACAAACCACTCCACATACACATTCCAATCTTATTGTTTCAGCAAGATCCGTGCAGAGGATAAGGCCATGTCACCCTCATGGATACAGCAGTGATGATGCTTGCTGTTTGATTCATCAGGTGATTTTGTGTGACTCGTGCAGAATGGTGTTCCCAATTCATTCCCTCTCAATCACAGGCAATCCAACTAAGTTTGGTAAGTTTTATTCAAGAGACGTCTGAGTGAAAATGTCAGCCAGGACCGAGATTTTAACTCTAACAGTACATGTACAATGGTAACGTTTTAATGTCTTTTTTAAAAAGCAGTTCAGCGAATCTGTTACTCATCCAGTACTTGTTAAAACTGCGTGTAGCTAACTCCCCAAGTGAAACAATTAAGGTGTCCCAAATCACACTTAAAGACTAGCCAATTGAGAACACCCTTCAGATCTCTCAGACTTGAGTATTCAAAAACTGTGACTGAGCAATCCTTTCATCTCAACAGAACATGAGGAGAATTGAAGTTACACGCATGACTGATGCACTTCTCAGTGGCAGGTTACATATTGTATTTCCACGGTGTAATGATCCATATTTCTCTCAGCTTTGAGAGCCAAAGAAAGAGCGTCGTTTACTATTAATCCAGTTACAAATATTACACTCTTTCCAGATCTCACAAAAGCCATCAGTGAAAGGGAAAGAGGACAGAGGCGAGACAGTATTGCAACAAAACTTGGGTTCAGCCGTCTGCTTTAAACAAGTGTGACTTGTAATTTTCCAGCCGCACTCGCCCCAAAACCAAAAAATCCTGCCTGAGGTCACAGACCTTTCCGTGGTCCATCCCTTGCCTGCTATGATTCCCGTGGCAGGCTGAATGGGAAAATTCGCCCCATTTATATGTGGTGTCATACATGTGGTCCAACTCAGAATACAAACCAGTTCTTCCAAAATGCAATCTTGCTTTCACTTTGCCGTTTGACACTGGTGACATGAATTGTGCCATATTTGCATAAAATTGCATTCTTGGTGCAGAACAGTGCACCTCTGAAATTATGTGGCTGTCAAATCTAATTTCAGTGCCAGTGCTGCGGCACGTCCAATGTAAACAATACTGTGGAGGTACAGGCAGCACAGTGGCACAGTGGTTAGCACTGCTGCCTCACAGTGCCAGGGACCCAGGTTCGATTCCTGCCTTGGGTGATTGTGCAGAGACTGCACGTTCTCCTTATGCTTGCGTGGGTTTCCTCGGGTGCTCCGGTTTCCTCCCACAGTCTGAAAGGCATGCTGGTTAGGTGAATTAGCAAGCTAAATTCTCCCTCAGTGTACCTAAACAGGTGCTGGAGTGTAGCGACCAGGGGATTTTCACAGTATCTTCATTGCAATGTTAATGTAAGCCTACTTGTGACACTAATAAATAAACTTAAACAGGTAGCCTGTGATTGAGAGCAGATGAGTTGGGAATACTTTTCTGCACTAGTCATACAACCATCTGATTAATCAAACAGCAAGCATCATCACTGATGCATCCATAAGTATGCCATGGGCAGTTTGGCCTTATCCTCTATATGGATTTTGCTGAAACAGTTAGAACAGAATGCGTATGCGTAGTGGTTTATAAAGTCAAGGTTAAACTTGATTTTGCAGATTAAACAGCATGATTGTCAGCAAGTTGGCTGGCTGCAATGCTTCTGTCCACTGCATACAGATCAGCAGAGCAATTTCACTGGCTTGTACGGCCTTCTTGAAGAAAATATTCACTGGTTATAACTTTAAAACAACTTAGAAAATGCTGAATAAAATGGATGATTTCTTCAGTAATAGGAATGGCAGTTGGTGTATTTATATAATTATACCATTAGCTTTAACACTGCAATGATAATTATATGTACATCTTATTTGCGAGTTATCCTTTCCCTGAATTCAAGTTTTTAAAAATCTGAATGAAATCAACTGCAGATACACCGCAGCCTTCTTCTAAAAAAATCTAATGAATAATTGGTTATAACAATCGCAAAGCACATGTCCCAATTTCACTAAGGGTACCCCATTTATTGTATTTTAAATATATCTTTACTGCAGAATCACAATGTTGTGGTCGTAGCTGGGATCTCCCCTGTACGAGGCTATCGGATCATTAAGATCAACTCCAATAAACTTGTGCAAATCACCTCTCTATTACCAGGGAATTATCTGTGATTTCGACTCAACCAGTATTCTGCCAAAGCATCACAGGTACAGTTGGTTCAGATGTTTTGTGCAGTCCTTAACACAAGACATAATGGGCGGGATTTTCCAGCTGCGCTCGTCCCAAAACCGGAAAATCCCGCCAGAGGTCAACATAACTTCCCATGGTCTACCCCTCGCCTGCTCCGATTTCCATGGCGGGCGGGACTGTAAGATTCACTCCTATAGATTTGTAAACTATTATACATGCATGACTTGTAAATATTAAATGTTATGATTGGAAGAGGAATATGGCCATAACTGTGCTGGTTAACATTATTCCCTCACATTCATGCTGTTTATGGGGCATTGTATAAAAAATGTTTGATGCTTTCATGCATAACAGTCACTACTGCACTGCAAAGAAATTCATTAGATTTGGGACATTTATGATCCATACGATAAAGAATTGCATAGATCGATGATGTGGCTATTCAAGGGTCACATGTTGGAAAGACGTTGGCGGAGTGGAAGAAAGTAAGAACTGCTCTGAGTACTAAATAAATCAGTGTTGTTATAAGTCCTGGGTTGCCAGTGATTGGAACCCAACACTTCTACATGGTGTCAGCAGTTGGCAGTATGGTACATGGACTTTGCCACATCGACCCACTTGTGTTCGACAAAAACATTGTGGGCAGCAAGTTTGAACCGGAATGGCTCAGGCATTGTGGTGCCGGGTTATCAGACAAGTCCAAAAGGTACAAATATACACTTTAGTAAATCTAGTGGGCTCCAAGGCAATGAAGAAGTTTGAACCTTTTGTCTTTCAGATGGAGGAGGAGGAAGAGGACCCCGAGATACCCTTAAAAAAGTTTGAGAACACTTTCTTGCCAGTAAAGAACATAATACTCGACGGGCCTGCATTTAACACTACAAAGATTTGGCAAATCGATATTATCATATATGACAACCTTAAAAATTCCAGCAACAAAATAATGTGCATTTGGCACCCTCACCGCTGAGTTAATCAGGGATCACATAGTCTGTGCTGTTCACAGTGATCTTGTCCATAAGCAGCTGCTTCGAGAGAAAGATTTAATATTACAAACAGCCATCAGCAGCAGAATGCTAAATGAATAGTCCAAAAAAGGCAGCAAGGAGTTAAAACAGGAAACAGAAGTTTTCGCTGTAAAAGACATGCACTGCCCCATCTGCCATGGCCATCACCCTCAGAACAGAACAGCATGTTTGGAGTTTGGTAAACGCTGCAATAAATGTGGCAATTGAACCATTTTGCAAAATGCTGCAGCTCCAAACCACAGAAGCTTTCCCTGTGCCACCAGCCACATCACAGCCAGTCATTCCTCCAACGTTAGAAGTGTGAACAAGGTGAACAAACTGGAGCACAGCTAGAGCGACCGAACAACTCTACTGAACCTCCAACAATTCTACTGTGAGAGTGTCGACACCTTCACAGAAAAAGGCGAGATTTTCACCACCTGAATATGATTTGCAGCAACCCAAACTGAAGGTGAAGATAGACACTGGAGCAAAGTGTCCAGGCAACCAATTTGCAGCACCGGACCCCAACACCCAGGTGGACCACATGGTCTATGGTGGACAAGCCATCCACGCGGAAGATGTGGCCACTCTCCATTGTACACAAGCAGCTTCAAGTTTCACATCGTCGACCTGAACGTAAGGTCACAGTTAGGGCTTCGGGACAGCATCACACTGAGGCTCATCTAACTTGGTTGAGAGGTACATGCTCTGCAGCATGTACCTCTCAGAGACCTCTTCAAATGTGACATTATTGCTAAACTACCTGCAGTACACCCATGAGACTGGCAGTGAGGTTTTCCAGTGGTGCATGGAGCAACTCTTTGCAGGCCAACCTTGTGAAAT
The DNA here is from genome assembly GCF_964213995.1 of Mustelus asterias. Lineage (NCBI taxonomy): Eukaryota > Metazoa > Chordata > Chondrichthyes > Carcharhiniformes > Triakidae > Mustelus > Mustelus asterias. The sequence continues at coordinate 27,442,417 of NC_135803.1, read as the reverse complement.
CATCGTCGATGATATCCTGGTTTGGGGTTGTACTAGGAAAGAACATGATAGAACATAGAACAGTACAGCACAGAACAGGCCCTTCGGCCCACGATGTTGTGCCGAGCTTTATCTGAAACCAAGATCAAGCTATCCCACTCCCTATCATCCTGGTGTGCTCCATGTGCCTATCCAATAACCGCTTAAATGTTCCTAAAGTGTCTGACTCCACTATCACTGCAGGCAGTCCATTCCACACCCAACCACTCTCTGCATAAAGAACCTACCTCTGATACCCTTCCTATATCTCCCACCACGAACCCTATAGTTATGCCCCCTTGTAATAGCTCCATCCACCTGAGGAAATAGTCTTTGAACGTTCACTCTATCTATCCCCTTCATCATTTTATAAACCTCTATTAAGTCTCCCCTCAGCCTCCTCCACTCCAGAGAGAACAGCCCTAGCTCCCTCAACCTTTCCTCATAAGTCCTACCCTCCAAACCAGGCAGCATCCTGGTAAATCTCCTCTGCACTCTTTCCAGCGCTTCCACATCCTTCTTATAGTGAGGTGACCAGAACTGCACACAATATTCCAAATGTGGTCTCACCAAGGTCCTGTGCAGTTGCAGCATAACCCCACGGCTCTTAAACTCCACCCCTCTGTTAATAAAAGCTAACACACTATAGGCCTTCTTCACAGCTCTATCCACTTGAGTGGCAACCTTTAGAGATCTGTGGATATGGACCCCAAGATCTCTCTGTTCCTCCACAGTCTTCAGAACCCTACCTTTGACCCTGTAATCCACATTTAAATTAGTCCTACCAAAATGAATCACCTCACATTTATCAGGGTTAAACTCCATTTGCCATTTTTCAGCCCAGCTTTGCATCCTATCTATGTGTCTTTGCAGCCTACAACAGCCCTCCACCTCATCCACTACTCCACCAATCTTGGTGTCATCAGCAAATTTACTGATCCACCCTTCAGCCCCCTCCTCTAAGTCATTAATAAAAATCACAAAGAGCAGAGGACCAAGCACTGATCCCTGTGGCACTCCGCTAGCAACCTGCCTCCAATCCGAAAATTTCCATCCACCACCACCCTCTGTCTTCGATCAGACAACCAGTTACCTATCCAATTGGCCAACTTTCCCTCTGTCCCACACCTCCTCACCTTCATCATAAGCATGTCTTCATCCCATCCCCGATAAACTCAGGGTCATCCAATGCAAAATGTTGGTTCAGGCTCCTTATGTGGGCCTTTAGTCACAGCTGATGGCATGAAGTCAGATCCAGATGAGACAATGGCTATACGACAGATACAGTAAGAATTTTAACAACGCCAGGGTATATATCATATACATCATATACGACAGATAACCATCCCCATGTTTTATAGCGCATCCTTGGTATGACAATTTATCTTTCCAAGTTTATTCCCTGTCATAGTGAGGTCACTGGACCTCTTCGTCAGCTCCTCCACCAAGATGTTGAATGGTGTTGACAGGAGAACCGCACAGCTTCAACAGTCTTCAACTGACTCAAACAGGTACTGTCAGTCCCACCACTGTTACAATCCCTGGACCTTCGAGCACCCATACTCCCAACCAGCAGACACCTCCCAGCATGGACTTGGCGCAGTCTGCATCCAGAATGGAAGACCAATAGCCTTTGCATTAAAGGCCCTCACTGACACTAAGACTCATCATGCTCAGAACTCCTTGTTCGAGTCTTCGCCTATCAGAAATTTCATGACTTTACATATGGTCATTCTGTAAGTGTTGAAACTCATAAACAATTCAGAACAATTCGAAAAAATCCTCTTCACACAGCATCTGCACGACTGCAGCGCATGATGCTAAAGCTACAACACTAAAACCTCAGTGCCGTCTACAAACATGGTAAGGAGCTATACTTGGCTGATGGTCTCTCCAGAGTCCTCCTATGCACTACAGACCAGGCAGATTGTGAGGAAGACATAGATATCATGACGATGGAGATGCTGTCCTATCATAAAATCCAGGAAATCAAAGACGCCTTATAGGTGGGCATCACATGCAGACAACTGCGCAACATCATCATGAGGGGCTGGCACGAGTCCTGAAGGGAGCTTCCCTATGAGCTCCGCACATTCTTGGCCATCAGAGATGAACTAACTGTCCAGGATGGACTGATACTGCGCGGCCAGCGATTCATTATCCAAATGGGCCTTCAAAACCAAACTGATACAAATTGGAAATCTCAGATCTATAGAGGGAGAGGAAAATGGGAAGTATCACACTGCTGTATGAGGATGTGTTCTTATTGGACTGAGGTGTTTTATTGAGTAGGAGCTGTATTTTTCCTTGGGATGTACCATACATAAGCTAGGAGTGCTTGAAGCAGACTGTAAGAGCCCAAAAAGAAAATAATTCCATTCTCAATCAATACCATCTGTCATTTTGCTGCTGTTTCAAAAAAATATATAGAAGAAAATAGTTGTACTCTCAAGAAAATGGTGCAACATGCTGTGATAATGGGTACAGCAAGTTATCACCATGGTGTGGATGTTGTAATCCAGAGTATGAGAGTTCAGTTTCACAAGAAATTCTGAAACGGAATTCAATTTGGAAAAAAAGGCAATGAAAGCTCCTGGAATAGGAATTGAAACCACCATCCCTACTTGATATAGCTCAGATGGAACTCCAGTCCTACACCAATAACGCCCACTGATCAGCTAACAATGGGCGATAAATGCTGCCTTTCTGATGTTGAGGAAAATCCAAGAGAAACATTTTCAAAACGTCTTCCCAGATCTTGAGTTTAACTTGTACAAATGCATGATTAACAGTTCTTTTAAAGTCCATATTTATCTCAATCTTTTGAAAGCTTCTCATAATGAGTCCAAAGCAGACTTGTCCAGGGGCACATTTCAAACTTTCTCATACTCAAGGAGCCAATGAGTGAGCGCATTTTTGAAAAGATAAGGTTTGACACAACATTAAACATGAATTTTAATAAACTGTGCACACTTGTCCCTCGTGAACACAAGCAGTCACCCCTCATGCATGCATGCGCGCGCGCACACACACTTGCCCCTCCTGTGCGCACAAACCTACGTACACTGCCCCTGCTGCATGCACACATACATGCCACAACACACACGCACCTGCACTCACCCCTCACACATGCACACACACACACACGCTCCCCTTCTGCATGCACACACGCACACATCCTTCAAAGAACAAAACAAAGTACACCACAGGAACAGGCCCTTCGGCCCTCCAAGCCTGCGCCGATCATGATGCCTGCCTAAACTAAAACCGTATGCACATACGGAGTCCGTATCCTTACATTCCCATCCTATTCATGTATTCATCTAGTTGCCCCTTAAATGCCGCTATCGTACCTGCTCTCACCACCTCCCTGGGCAGTGCACTCCAGACATTCACTACCCTCTGTGTAAAGTACTTGCCCCGCACATCTCCATGCCACTCATAATCTTGTAAACCTCTATCAGGTCACCCCTCAACCTCCGATGTTCCAGTGAGAACAAACTGAGTTTATCCAATCTCTCCTCATTGCTATTACCCTCCGGACCAGGCAGCATCCTGGTATACCTCTTTTGTACCCTCTCCAAAGCATCCACATCCTTCTGGTAGTGTGGCAACCATAATTGTACACAATATTTTAAATGAGGCCTAATTAAGGTTCTGTACAGCTGCAGCATGACCTGTGAATTTTTATACTCAATGCCCCGACCAATGAAGGCAACATGCCATATGCCTTCTTGACTACCTTATCCACCTGCGTTGCCAATTTTAGTGATCGGTGGACATGTATGCCCAGATCTCTCCGCCTGTCAATACTCCTAAGGGTTCTACCATTTACTGTATAATTCCTACATGCATTTGACCTTCCAAAATGCATTACCTCACACTTGTCCGGATTAAACTCTTTTGTCCATCCAAGTCTCCTACCGGTCTATATCTTGCTGTATCCTCTGACAATCCTCTTCACTATCGGCAACTCTACCAATTTTTGTGTCGTCTGCAAACTTACTAATCAGACCAGCTACATTTTCCTCCAAATCACTTCCTCGAAAAACTCGATCAAGTTAGTGAGGAGTTTCTTGAAACAGTATGTAAATAGCCCAACTCGGGAAGGAGCCATATTAGACCTGGTATTGGGGAGTGAGCCCAGTCAGGTGATTGAAGTTTCAGTTGGAGAGCATCTCAGGAACAGTGATCATAATTCCGTAAGTTTTAAGGTGCTTGTGGATAAGGGCAAGAGTGGTCTTAGGGCGATGGTGTTAAATTAGGGGAAGACTAACTACAACAACATTATGCAGGATCTGGAGAGTGTAGATTGGGGGAGGCTGTTTGAGGGTAAATCAACATCCGACATGTGGGAGTCTTTCAAATGTCAGTTGATTGGAATTCAGGACTGGCATGTACCCATGAGGATGAAAGATAAATATGGCAAGTATCAGGAACACTGGATAACGAGGGATATTATTAGCCTTGTCAAAAAGAAAAAGGAAGCATTCGTAGGGTCTAAAAGGCTTTGGACAGATGAAGAATATAAAGAAGGTAGGAAGGAACTTGTGGAATTAGGAGGGCTAAAAGGGGTCATGAAAGGTCCTTGGCAAACAGGATTAAGGAAAATCCTAAGGCATTTTATATGTATGTAAAGAGCAAGAGGGTAGCCAGGGAAAGGGTTGGTCCATTCAAGGATAGTGGAGGGAATCTATGCATGGAACCAGAGGGCGAGATACTAAATGAATACTTTGCCCTAGTATTCACCAAAGAGAGGGACTTGATGGATGAGGAGCCTAGGGTAGGGTGTGTAGATATTCTGGGTCACGTTGATATCAAAAAGGAGGTGGTGTTGGGCATCTTAAAAAGTATTAAAGTAGTTAAGTCCCCAGGGCCTGATGGGATCTACCCCCGAATACTGAGGGACGCAAGGTGGAAATTGCTGGGGCCTTGACAGAAAACTTTGTACCCTCATTGGCTACAGGTGAAATTCCAGAGGACTGGAGGATAGTCAATGTTGTTCCATTGTTTAAGAAGAGGGATAATCCAGGAAATTATAGGTTGGTGAGCTTTACATCAGTGGTAGGGAAATTATTGGAGAAGATTCTTAGGGACAGGATTTACTCACATTTGGAAACAAATTGACTTATTAGCGATAGACAGCATGGTTTTGTGAAGGGGAGGTCATGCGCACGTACATTTGCCCCTTGTGCACCCTCTCCATCACCTCAAAGGTGACCATGCTTTCAGTCAGATAGGTCCCACGTTCTAGAATTCCCTCCCTGGACCACCTTCCTGTTCACATCCTTTTCCTCCTTCAACACCATCTGCATCTTTGACAAGTTTTTGGTCATCCTTCCCAATATATTTTAGTACACTTGCCATTTCTTTCCCTTACACCTCTGTGAAGTATTTTTACATTAGAGGTGCTGTATAGATTAAAGTTGTTGTTGACAGGTTGTAGTCCCTCCTTCCTGTCACAGAACAATAGCAAAGGAGCATAAAGTTCTTTTGTCAGTGATGGGGAATGAAGAGAACAGAAAGATAAAAACACATCAGAGTTAAATATTCCATTCTATTTTAAAATCGTAAAGAGAAAGACATGATTTTAAGTAGAAATGACTAGATGCTACAGGGTATTGCAGCATTCTTTCATCTTTTATACATAGGTAGAAACTCTCTCTATTTGATCTTGTTTTTGTGCTCCTGGCTTCTTAATTTCCTTCTCTGTATGTACTTTTCTACTTCCCACCTATCTCCATCTGCTTCCATGTTAGCTGTTTGATCTGTGCCTATACTCTTCTGCTTCTGGCTACCGGAAATGATGCATCAATATTTAGAACAGCTACATCCATCTGTCTGTTTCTAAGCAGAAGGGGCTCCTATTTACAAAATAACGATGAAATAAAATACCAAATGGTAAAAGAGTGACAAGTATGTGGAACAGTTTTGTGGTGGAACAGGAAGCCATAATGAGTTTTAAGAAAGAATTAGTTTTTGTCGTCAACAAAATGGGATTCCTGGCTGTTAGAGATGTATTAAAGGAATGTGACAGGTGGACCAGATAGACTGACGGTCATCTTCTGCCTAAGACTATTGCTATGTTACCGGGGGTATGCAATAGCAGTAATGTCACTGGACTAATGCTGTAGGAATTTAATGGTGACCATGACAATTGCCATCTGATTGTTATAAAAACCCATCTGTTTCACTGATGTCCTTTAGGGAAAGAAATCTGCCATCTTACCTGGCCTGGCCTGCATGTGATTCCAGACCCACAGCAATGTGGATTGACCTTTAACTACCCTTTGAAATGGGCCTAAAGAAGGGCAATTAGGGATGAACAACCAATACTGACCTTGCCAGTTATGCCCTCATCCCATGAAGGAATAAAAAAGGTAAATTGCTCAAACACAGCCCAAATCTCAGGGTGCTTTCACAGTACCAATTTCTACCCTTGGAGTCTGAGTATTATGGCTGAGTTAGTGTAATTATGTCCAGATCAAAAGCCAATTTTGAACAGCAGCATTAGCTTTCCATGGAGTAATTCAAAATACTAGACCCAGAAGTGATAGGGTAGCATTTCAGTACACTGTTTCAACCAATCCAAAAGTTATGCTGCTTAGTGCATTGGCCATGCTAAATTCTCCCTTAGTGTGCCCGAACCGGCGCCGGAGTGTGACGACTAGGGGATTTTCACAGTAACTTCATTGCAGTGTTAATGTAAGCCTACTTGTGACACCAATAGATAAACTTTAAAATCAATCCTTATTGTACAATTGAAATCAAGCCCTGATAGTCATGTGTCAATCTGTCCACACTGGGATCATTCTAGAACATCACCCGTTTTCTCTATTAGCAACTGAACTGGAGCCTTCAGGAACATCTGTTAAAGATGGAGTACTTTCAAATTTAACAGAATTCTAACTTGAACAAAAAAAAACTTGTTAGGAACGAACAAATGGGTAAAGAAAGAAAGCAGAGAAGTAACCAAAAACAGTTAACTGCTGTCGTTCATTGCTTGCACAGTTTTATGCTTCAAATATCGAGTGTGAAATCCAGAATCTGAATTGACTTTTTAAAAGGAAAACTACCACCCAACCATGCCCCCCCCCGCCCCCCCCCCCCAGTATTTTGGGCCAAGAAACATAATTAGTTCTCTGAATTAAAAAAGGGCAGCAGACACGCAGACACATGGGAACACTACTACCTGGATGTTCCCCTTCAAGTCACTAACCATCCTGATTTGGAATTATACACTCAATGTCAGTAAAACAAAGGAGATAGTCATCGACTTCAGGAAACTTCTAGGTGTCCAGAAACATAGAAAATAGAAGCAGGAATAGGCCATTCAGCCCTTCGAGCCTGCTGCACCATTCATTTTAATCATTGGCTGATCATCAAAATCAATATCCTGATCCCACCTTCCCCCCATATCCCTTGATCCTTTTAGCCCCAAGGGCTATATCTAATTTCTTCTTGAAATTACCGACAATCTGTCCTGGTCCCTCCATGCTGACACTATAGTATAAAAGCCCACCAATGTCTCTACTTTCTCAAAAGGCTAAGGAAATTCAATATGTCCACTACAACTCTCACCAATTTTTACAGATGCACCATAGAAAACATCCTTTTTGGATGCATCACAGCTTGGTATGACTCCTGCTCTAATACTCTAGAAACTACAGACTTGTGAATGTAGCCCAGTCCATCATGCAAACCAGGCTCCCAATTCATTGACTTCATCTACACTTCCTGCTGCCTCAGGAAAGCAGCCAGCATAATCAAGGACCTCACGCACCCCAGACATGTTCTCCTCCACCTTCTTCCATTGGGAAAAGGACACAAAAGTCTGAAAACACATACCAACCAATTCAAGAACAGCTTCTTCCCTGCTGCCATCAGACTTTTGAATGGTCCTATCACATCTTAAGCTGATCTTTCTCTACACCCTATTGGTAACTGCAACACTATATTCTGCACCCTATGTTTTCCTTCTCCCCTATGTACCCTATGAAGAGTATTATTTGTCTGTATGACAAAAAACAAGAAACAATGCTTTTCATTCTATCCCAATACATGTGGCAATAATAAATCAATTCAATATACAGTATTACCATTTGTTGGCTGTCACTAGGGCAAAATTCTGAAACACCCTCCCTCACAGCACTGTGGTGTACCACAATCCCATGAATTAATTTTAAAGATCACAATAATTTGCAGTTCAAGGTGCTTCAGTGTTGGGAGATAAAGACATCTTTTCCATTTTGGTTAATCAAAACAACATGGATCAATTATACCACTATCTGATGACCAAACTAGCTGCAACTTTGCTTGGCCTTTTAAAAATTCTTATGTTACTTCCTTCTGGTCTCACAATATGGCTTCACTTCGGAAACTTTATTTTTAGGATGCATATCCTTCAAGCAAAAATAGTCCTGAAATCTGTTCTAATTACCCACCCTGAACTGATTACCAGTTTTTATTTTTAGCGAACTACCTAAAGCAGGCGCAACACTCCACAATGTATCCCCAATAAACTCTGCCAAACAAGCAATTCTAATCTAGAAGTTAGTATATTTTCTAACATTGAATATAATCAATTCTAGCCACCAGCCAGGAGATTCTGAACTCGAATTCAAAACTTTGTTCAGGTTTTAGTACAAAAACTGAACAATCACCTCATTTACACAGAAACTCAATGAGGTCACAATATTCCAAATTTAGAAAAATCCAAAATGGTCCAAGAATAATTTTAGCACTGATCCTTAAACAGCAGTGACCACAAGTACCATTTATTTATTTACAAGTTCATGTGTTATATTAATGAAGTCTAAAACTTGCAAATGATTAAAGTTTATTAGTCACAAGTAAGGCTTACATTAACATTGCAATGAAGTTACTGTGAAACTCCCCTAGTCGCCACACTCCGGCACCTGTTCGGGTCAATGTACCTATCCAGCAGGTCTTTCAGACTGTGGGAAGAAATTGGAGCACCCTGAGGAAACCCACGCAGACACAGACAGAACGTGCAAACTCCGCACCGACAGTGACCCAAGCTGGGAATTGAACCCGGGTCCCTGGCACTGTGAGGCAGCAGAGCTAACCATTGTGCCACCGTGCCATACTATTAAATAGATCAGAATGAGATTGTAAACATTCAGAATAGTTTCAATACAAATTGGTAAACTCATTTAAGAGAGGACAAAAATACAAAGAATTAATTATTTTGATTTCTTTCATTAGAATGAAACTAGTGTACGTTTAAGTTCCTGGAATTACAATGTTAATTTTATGAGAAACACCCAAGACAAAATGTAACATTTAGAAATGTCTTGTAGCAATGAGTCAATACTCCCGAAAACAAGGCAATCTCATTCACTGACATATGTTCAATTTATTATACCAAAACTTGCCAGTGATTTGGTAGGGTTTTAAATCATTTGGAAATGTTATATATTGTAATGGCACTGGCTCACTGGTAGCAAGCCTTTTAATTTATAATTTTGAATTTATTGCATGTAAAAGATCTCATAGTATTTTTAGGAAAAGCAGAAAGCTCGTTTGTTAAAATATTCGTTCCTGGGATGTGGGCTTCGCTGGCCCACATCCCAGGAATGAATCCATTTATTGCCCACCCCTAATTGCCCTTGTGAAAGTGGTGGTGAGCTGCCCTCTTGAACCTTGCAATACTGGCCAACTCAAGTGGAATAAATTTGTGATTAGAGATTGTTACATAGCTGTAATACACACTAAAGTGCGTATTATCCAATTACTAGAACTTATCCAATTACTAGAACCCCAAGATTATGACATTTTGGAAGGAGTCTTCTATTGAAGTTGCTCTTTTTCACTCAAACCTTTCTTTTGTGGAACTGCAGCCATTGTATTTCCACCTAATTTGTGTTGAGTATTGAAGAGAGAGATTTACTGAAGTATACAATAGCCAATACCACGAAATACAGATTGGCTGGTCATTTACTTAAATGTTGGTTGAGACCTGGCTGTGAACAAATTAGTTTTCATGTTTGCCTATGATACAGTGATTACACTTGAAAATAACTCATAGATCATGATCATAAAATCCTACAGTGCAGGAGTAGGCCATTCGGCCCATCGAGTCTACACCGACCACAATCCCACCCAGGCCCTATCCCCATAACCTCATGCATTTACCCTAGTTAGTGCCCCTGACACTGAGGGGCAATTTTAGTAAGGTTAATCCACCTAACCCACACATCTTTGGACTATTGGAGGAAACCGGAGCACCGGCTATGGGGTGAATCTTGGCCAAGACATAAGGTGGCGCGGAGGACTCCCAGTTCTTTTATTTCTATCTCAGCAGATATGGGGAGAACGTGCAAACTCCACACAGACCGTGACCCAAGCCGGGAATCGAACCTGGGTCCCTGGTGCTGTAAGGCAGCTGTGCTAACCACAGTGCCATTGTGCCACCCTCAACTCACTGCCAGTAAAGTTCATTGGGGTGGTACAAGGGCATGAAAGGAGCCACAGAAATGCAAATTCATTTTTCTTTTCTATCAGGAATAATTATTGTACTCCGTTAAAAAACATTAGTCAGCCCTGCAAAAAAGTAGTTAATCATAAAGTTGATAGACTTCAGGTAATTGTCAACAGTAAAGATGTTTTTATTTAGACTTTGTCATACACTCACATATATATCTCAATAACTATTACAAACTAATATGTTTACTTCCTACAACAAAAAAATAATTATTGCCTTGTATCTTTTAAAAAATTAGCTACAATTACCAGAACACAGCATTGAAAAATAATTTAATTTGGCTTCAAATATTTTTATAATCAACCACATGAGGTTTCATGACGGATATAAGGGGACCACTGGCAAAGAGGCAGCATTTTTAGATGAGAAAATAAAACACAAAGTGCTCTTGTTATCAAACCAGTTAGGAGTGTGCATTTAAAAGTAAATCTAAATTACACAATTATAAATACAGCATCTGTAAATGGAAATTCTTGCATGTTTGTGACAAAAGGAGATGGTTTACACTAAAGGCTGTTAGTTAACATCAAAGCCAAATGAGGAACAAAGATCCATCACAAAATCAGAATCAAGTCATCAGATATAACCATATAAATTTAACCAGGAAATAATTGACAGTCCAGATGCAATTCACTGTGTCATTTAATGTACAATATAGGAAAATACAAACTCACTTCACAGTATTACTCGGTCTAAGACAAGATTATAATTCACAAAGAAGCCTGTAAAAACTACTCATAAGGAAAGTTTTTAGACAGTTTTCACATTTTAAAAAGTATCGGACACCTTTTCTGTCCACTGCACAACTCTCAAGTTTTCCTTTTCCTTTATACTCCATGGCCTTCAACTCCTTTTGCTCTCTTTTTCCTCCCTTCTTTTGCCTCTATTGGCCACAATGCCCCAGTTCATCTGAAATTTACAGTACTATCCCTGCATTCCCAATACCAATGAAAAGTTTCATTCTCTTTTGTCATGGAACTAGGCAGAGATGTCATCAATTTCAGTGCAAAAATACTAACAGTGACAATTTCTGTTACCTATATGACTAAGATCATAAATTGCAGGTATTCATCTTTGACAATATAAATTATCATGCCACTGGCTTTTCCACTTCTAGTATTTCTTGCTTGTGAATGATTGTAAAACAGTAAAGAAACTGGAAGGAGCTGGGGAATTAAACATAGATTGACAGAAGTGCCAAAACAGGGCGTAAATCATTCACTCATGTTTCCAATCTCACCTCCCTGGCACTAGACACACTGCTTATTATTAATGAAGGCATTTTCTAATGCGGGAAAATGTTGAATAAGTTGTTTCGGAAGTCAATATATTGACAACATTGTAGACTGTGGAGAACCTAACCCATACTGCAACCTAAGAGACTCCAGCATGCCATTCTGCTTTCATGAGCCTTCCTGCATTGAGTTAAAACAAGTTACAGGTGGCACTAAACACTGGCTAAGGAATGGCTAAGGTTCCTTATGTTCATTTTTTTAATTTATCCAACAATGGTTTGTCTCATATGAGCCAAGGGTGTCTTGGTACAAATTGGACCTGTTGGACTTTAACCTGGTGTTGTGAGACTTCTTACTGTGTTTACCCCAGTCCAACGCCGGCATCTCCACATCATGACTATTAATATTAATCCAGGTTAGCTAGCTAGACTAGGTCTTTCTTGGCCCTAAATACAGCTGTGTGCAGTGTATAACAGGACACTTTTGAACAAAGGGCAATAGTCAAACCAGTATATGAATGACAACAGGCGTGAGCACATGTTCAGAAATCTGAGTGCCAACCCGGCTATAGTGGCTAAAGCAGAGGGAAAGCTCAGACATTAACATGCCACCGAAGTGAAGGAATGGTGATGGGAGCAGTGTTACTACTTACATATGAAAGCCTGATGCTCTGCTGCAGATCAGCAATTAAAGGCACTTGCTTGATTTGCTTACTTTGTTGAATACTGTCTTATGCTTGGTAAAGAGGAACTACTCTAGCTATACAACTTCTACATATTGGACAAATTGGTGAGGGAAGAGCCCGATGACAATCATAGCAGCAACAAACATGTCCACAGGTCAGGAAGACACATTCCCGTGGTTTAGATAAACAAATCACACATGCGTTCTCTGGTATTTCATCATCGTCTGCGGTCGAACCTCTAATACGTCTGCTTTCATTGAACCGTTCATAGCTCCTCCGCATTTCTTCCAGTTCCTGTTTCTCACTGAACTCGTGGTACATCCTGCGCAGGACGACCACAATCACTGCAATGCCAGTTAGGGCACTGATGGTCATGAACACCTTCCAAAGTTTACAACTTGACTCCTGCTGTTTTAGGATGCTTGGGAAGTCCAAGGTGCTTAAGAAATATTCCAGACCGTCTTTAGGAGGCTGGAGCTTGATAATCTTGTCAGAATCCAAAACCAGTTCTCCAATTCCTGTTAAAGTTGCCCCAACACGGACCATCTCTTCAGTCTCCAAGAAGCCTTTGGGCTTCTCGCCACTCAGGTAGTGCCCAATGATATCAGTGAAGCCTTGTGTTGCCTGGTGAAACCGTTCATACACTGTTTCAAACTGCAGCCCCGATGCCTCCAGTGGGTTGATCACACGGATTGCACTTTTCCCCCCTTCAGGAGATATCAGGTCAAAGGGCACAACATTCTCTCTTTGGTGTATAGTCCGTTCACTATCATTCCTGTTGAAGAAGGAAATGTTTATATTAGATAGACAACGACAATCTTTTATTATGTATGCAACTGATAACATAAAAAGATTGGACCTATTAAAGTGCATTTCAATTTACTTTGCTTAGAATAACGTGATTTTTAAAAAAAATGCAAGCATCATATCTCTTCATGTGTCATTTACAGTGATTCAGAGTCACCAGCATTGAAACTCTAACTGGATCCAACATCTTGATGCAGGGTAACTCCCTACTTACAATTTTGCTTCTTTTCAGAGGCTGCCTGTCAAAATACTGTCAAGTATTTAATCTTTGAAAATCTAAGCATGAATACACACCTCAAGCACGTGGCACAGTAAAAACTGATAAATTACAGAAATAGTTTCTTCAAACAGCAATAAAATATGACATTTCCAAGACCAGCATTCTTTTCTCAAACCATAATTTTACTCAAATTGAAGAGTTAAAAGGTGTTCATTTATAAAAAAGATAGTACCATAACACTCAGATCTTACTGCAATGACAGGGACAGCACAGTGGTTAGCACTGCTGCCTCACAGTGCCAGGGACCTGAGTTCGATTCCCGGCTTGGGTCACTGTCTGTGCGGAGTTTACACGTTCTCCCTGTGTCGGCGTCGGTTTCCTCCCACAGTCCAAAAGACGTGGTGGTTAGGTGCATTGGCCATGCTAAATTCTCGTTCAGTGTACTCGAACAGGCACCGATGTGTGGTGGCTTGGGGATTTTCACAATAACTTCATTGAAGTGTTAATGTAAGCCTACTTGAGACACTAATAAATAAACTTTAAACAGTAGTTCTTTCGGTCTAGAAGTCCTATAACTTGTATAACTAGGTATAAAAATATATTTTACAAGGGATGGTATGCAGTGATTATTCTAAGCCTCATTTTACACAACAGTTAACTCAGTATAAGCTTTTAAACTGCATTGCAATAAGAAATTACATTCCTAGGTACAGAAATGGATCCAGGCTTGAGCAGTAATGCTGTAATACTGTTCTCACAGCAGTACATGGAATTTCAAAGGTCACCTTCACAAGTAGTAACATGGAATCACCCTTGTAGTTTATTTTACAGGCTTCATGGAGATAGATTTTGTCTTGTTCCATTGAGTACAATTGTTACCTGATATTTCAATAGGTGCTTTAAAAAAAATCCGGTCTTAACTTTCAAGAAAATAATGCCATGGAATAGAATATGTGTAACATGAGAAATGAAAGAAAAATATTTTTAGTAGAATTATTATGGACACATACCAACTCCTAGCCAAATTGTTCCAGATCAATTTATGCTCTTTCAAAATAAGACGCTGCATTACTCCAGCGCAGTCATCCTGATAATGGCTCCGCAGACTCTCTCCAACTGGTCGAGTGATACCTGTTTGGGTAAAGTGAACAGTTAAACAGAATTATGAAAATCTAACACATCACAGTTTACAGATAGTTGTCCCAAAGTTCAAACTCAAACATATACACAATGGCATTCCATTTTGCAGCTGTGCGATTTTGATCTCTGGAAGGTAAAATCCAGTTACAGGACACAAGAGCAGGGCTGACTGACCAGAATGTTGCAAGGTTTCAGCACAGTGACACACACCCACTTTTTATCATATTCCTTAATATTTTTGGATAAAACTATCCTGTTCAGGCTTAAAATTTACAATGATCCAGCATCTAATGCCATTTGTGGATAACAGATCTAACCCCTACCACCCTGGTGTGCGGAACTGCTCCCTAATTGCACTCCTGAAAAGGAACTTTTAGGCGATGTCCCCGACCTTGACTCTCTTTGCAGCAAAAATAGTTTCTACGCACCATAACTGCTCTCCTTAATATTTTAAAAACTTAGATCTAATCAACCTTTCACTTTTGAAATTCCAGGGAACACACCCTTAATTTGTAATCTGTCCTTGTAATTTATCCCTTGGAGTCCAGGGTGGAATCTTGCTGTGCCGCCTGCCACGGGAATTGTAGCAGGCAGGACAGAAAATTCAGCAAAGATCCGTTGACCCCGGGCGGGAATTTCCGGTCTTGGGGCGAGGGTGGCCAGAAAATCCCGCCCCAGATATCATTAAGACAAACACTGCATTCTCTCCAATGTTAATATATCCTTGTTAAGGTGTGTCCAGAACTGCTCTAAATACTCTAGGTGGGATCTTGACATGAGATTGAACAGCAAATAAATTAACACAATACACACATTCATTATTGTCTAAATATGTTGAGAAAAGAAGCTCAGCTACTTGTGAAATTGAGGACAAAGTGCTTCTGGTAAGCATAGTGCAACAAGTTAGAATATCAACAGACTGAACTCTATTGGTGGGACACAATTCTTGTGACTTCAGTTACCAGATTCCAAACTAGTTTCACTACCACGAGGAAGCATCAAGCAAAAGCAAAGTACGTCAATAGGGGAAAATTATAGGGAACAGATATTACATAAAGTATCAGTTCAGGAAAACGTAAGCAGACTGGTGAATTGAGCGGACATGTAGCAGATGTAAATTAACAGGGAGGTCTGAAAAGGCAATATAAATTAAATGGTACAATTTTAAAGGGGGTGAGAGGAGAAAGAGATCTGGGGAAGTACCTCTTTGACCAAGCTCTTGGTCACTTGCCCTATGTAGCTGGGTGTCCAATTTTGTTTTGTAACACTACTCTGAAGCATCTTGTGATGTTATATTATGTCAGAGATGCTAAATAAATGAAAGCTGTTGCTGTACATACACAAATCTTTGAAGATGAAAGAACACATTGAGAAGGCAGTTTCAATAAAGATATGGGATATATTTATCAACAGAGAAAGCACAAAAGCAAGGAAGTTATTCCAAACTTTTATAAAACAATGGTTAGGCCACAGCTGGAACAGCATGTCTAGTTACCATATTTCTAGGAGTTCAAGATCTTAAGCGAGGGTGCAGAGGACTTACTAGAATGATACCAAGAATGTGGGACTTAAATTGCATAAAGAAACTAGAGGAGCTGGGGTTGTTCTCGTTGGAGCATAGAAAATGATGGAGATTTAAGAGGTGTTAAACATTATGCAGGAGCTTAATAGAGTGGCAAAAGGCTCAATAACCAGAGGTAATTGGCAAAAGAACCAGATGAGGAAAACATGTTTTTTTAAAGACACAGTTGCTCTGATCTGGAATGCATTGCTTAAAGGGTGGTGGCAACAGATTCAAAACAAATTTTCAAAAGAGAATTGGCTAAATATGGGAAGGGAAAATGGAAAAAGTTGAGGGAAATGGAACCAATGCATAGCTCTTTGACAACATAGTTCCCTGTAGTGCTAAATCATATGACTTTGGACTCTGTGCAGTCTGTAAATGCAGGCAACAGCTTATTGACCTGAAGCCTCTCCACAGAAGCTGCATGACCTGCTGAGAATTTCCAGCATTTTCTATCTTTATTTCGGAGTGTTTTGCATTTCATTCTTTTAACTGTTACACTTCAACTATCTTTAGGAAGCACACATATGCTGTCTAGTGGCAGAAAACTGATATTGCAACTGGCCAAATATCAAATAAATGCAGCACATGTTTATTTTACTAAAGCTAACCAGTTCACATTTGCTTCAGAGGCTAAAGCATATATTGCACTGTTCACATTAGATTCAACAGCATCAGAACATTCTGTAGACACAATTTAAACTTTTGCAAAATAGGTGATATGCCCTGGAGGTCCGAAAAAGCAGTTAACTCAGAAACATGGTGATATTTCAATTTTTCACAAAGCTTTCAGTATCAGAAGTCTAATACTTCAACTGCTAAACAGCACATATGGACTCTGCCAAAAAAAACCTTAAACCAGAAAGATACCAAGTATGGCACAAACAGGAGGTAAATGAAATACTGCAGTGCAGCAGCCGGCGTTGTCTTTATTAAAAGGGATAATTTGAAGACAGCATTGTGCAGTAATAACACTGCCCTTCTATTCATAAATAAAAGTGAAAAATATACAGCATCAGAGTCACCTAGAAAAATATTCAATCTTGAGCTTTAAATAATACTGTCTAATGATTTTTATCATGTTTGACCTGGTCCCTCCATGTCAACGCTATAATTAAGAAATCCCACCAATGCAGCAGCGCAAGTGAAGAAATTGTAGCTCTTATAGCCCAGAATTTTCAAACATGTGTTCCTTGTGAGTGGTGTAGCTAATTGAGAATTGTATTATCAGTCCTTATATGTGCCTTTAGAAGCTGTGTGGTACACACCCCTTATGTCCAAAAAGAAAAACTTGTCATTTTATAGCCTTATTTTCTGACCATTTTCTCACAAAGAGTGGACGAACTGCTCACAACTGTTGTTTGGTAGGGGGTTTTGTGACGCAGTGGGTAGTGTCCCTGTCTCTGAGCAAGACATTCCAGGTTCAAGGCTCAACCCAGGACCTCACAGAATCATAGAATCCCTACACTGCAGAAGCAGGGCAATTGGGCCCATCAAATCTGCACTGACAGAGGATCTTACCTAGGCCCACCCCTATTCTCGTAACCCCATACATTAACCTCACTAATCCACCTAACCTACGCATCTTGGGACACCAAAGGGTAATTTACCATGGCCAGTTAACCTAACATGCACATCTTTGGACTGTGGGAGGAAACCGGACCAACCAAAGGAAACCCATGCAAAGAACATGCCAACTCCACACAGACAGTCATCCAAGGCTTAAATCGAACCTAGGTCCCTGGCGCTGTGAGGCAGCAGTGCTAACTGTTGTGCCACTATACCAGATCTTGATGGCCAAGGAAGTTGTGTTCAGAACGTGACCAAACAAGCTGATTTTAAAATCCTTCCAAAGCACATAACACCAATGACAGGCGGTGAGAGTGGGAGAGATTTCTGGTCAGCCATGTAATGGAAAGAATGTTGGAGCCTCTACCATCACTGTCCATAGCTCCAGACTGCAACATACATACAAGAAAGTACATGTTGCCACAGCAATGTAGACTCCCTGATTGAACTATAACACCCATTGTTGCTTATGCTGAACCTGTCCAGCCCTCCTCGCCAACGCTATAGTTAAGAAAGCCCATCAATGCATCTACTTTTGGCATGTCTGCTTTGACTCTCACCAACTTTTACAGATACACCACAGAAAGCATCCTTTCCGGATGTATCACAGCTTGGTATGGCTCCTGTTCCATCCAAGACCGCAAGAAACTATAAAGGGTTGTGAACAAAGCCCAGTCCATCATGCAAACTAGTCTCCCATCCATTGACTCTGTTTACACTTGCCGCTGCCTCAGAAAAGCAGCCAGCATAATCAAGGACCCCATGCACCCCGGACATACTCTCTTCCACTTCTTCCGTCGCGAAAAAGATACAAAAGTCTGAGGTCACAGACCAACCGGAATCAAGAACAGCTTTTTCCCTGCTGCCATCAGACTTTTGAATGGACCTACTATATATTAAGTTGATCTTTCGCTAAACCTTAGCTATGACTGTAATACTACATTCTGCACCCTCTCCTTTCTTTCTCCTCGACGTACTCCATAAACTGTATGCTTTGTCTGTATAGCGCACAAGAAACAATACTTTTCACTGTATCCCAATACATGTGACAATAATAAATCAAATGACATCAAATCAAAACAGTGGTTGTGGCACATGTCTTTGCCTGCTTTGAGAAGTTTTAATTCACCATGTTGTTCACAGCTTTCAGCAGAGCAGAGTGCTGGGAGGCAAGGCTGTGCAAAGCCCAATCTTGCAAATCCCCCCAGATGGCTGACTCAATTATGAGCAGCATTAACCTAATTTATTTATTCTTTTCTCAAAACTTTGTCACAGAGTAAGTCATGTGGTCGCTTTCACCTCCAGAACGATATTTGAATGAAGTCCAGATTGATGGGCTGAAGGTTTGTCCATCTCTGCCAGCTACAATGATCCTACGTGATAGGTTTGATACACAATCAGTTGTCAGAAATGCAACTCGATAGAAAAGAAACACCACCTGATCTTTGGAACTGGAATGCCAAGAAAACTTTCTTCTTAAATAAAGCACGGTCTCTCGGTTATGTTTGTAATATTTACAAGATCTGAATAAAAAAAGACAAAAGACACACGGGGTCGATTTTCACTCTGCTGCCTGAATTGGCCTCCAGTTATGGAATGACCTGATTCTCCCTTCTATTGATCAACATCATTATTCTTACAAATGGGCAGTTGAAAATGTACCACAGTAAATAGAAAATCAATAAGTCTCACCTTCCACAACAGCATACTCCACACATTTTCCTGGAGTGGCATTCAGAAATTCCACCAACTGCTTATTGATCTGAAATTTTGGGGCCTCCTAATTTTAAAAAGGAAACAAATAAATTAATAGGAACAAGAGAACAGGACTGTCCCCTTGAGTCTGTTCAGCTATTCAGTTAGATCATGGATGATCCATACCTCAACTCTTTTCAGCCACCTTTGCTCCATATACCCCTTGATACCCTTATCCAACAAAACCCATCAAGCTCAAATAAATTTCCATTAATTTAACATTCTGGTCTTTTGGGGGTGCGAGTCCCAGATTTCCAAAACACTGTGAAAACATGTTTTCCGATTTCACTCTCCAGTGATCAGTTCTAACTTTAATATTAGGCTCTCTTGTTCTGGATCCTTTCCGCTAGAAAAATGCCATGATAATTTATTATCACATTTGTCAGATCCTGTTTTGTTATCACAAGCAGAGTAAGGGCAAATGAGAGGAGCAAGGCAGAGAAGTTGAGGTAAGGGGTGTAGAAAATACAGTGTGGTGGAATCATTCATGGAACAATCCCAAATGGCCAGTTCACTCCTACCCTGTTACTATATAAACGGTTAAGTGTGTTGAGAAAAAAAATAGACCCTGTTATCCAGCCTCATTAACTTGGATTTGCCTTTCAGCATCATCAACCAATTTTTTTTCTCCATTGCCTTTAACACTATTGTCCGGCCAAATGGGCCTGCAGTTGTTTGATTCCACTCTTATCTATCCAATGATAATCAAGAACCTTCACTAGTGGACTCTCTTCCTCTGCCATTTCATCTGGAGTCCTTCAAGGATCTATCCCTCACGGGTCTGACATTCAGGCCCCATCGGGGAGGCGATGGCCTCGTGGTATTATCACTAGATTATTAATCCAGAAACTCAGCTAATGTTCTGGGATCCGGGTTCGAATCCCACCATGGCAGGTGGTAGAATTTGAATTCGATTAAAAAACTTCTGGAATTAAAAGTCGAAATGCTAACCATAAAAACATTGTCGGAAAAATCCATCTGGTTCACTGTCCTTCAGGGAAAGAAATCTGCCGTCCTTACTGGTCTGGCCTACATGTGACTCCAGAACCACAGCAATGTGGTTGACTCTCCATTAGGGATGGGCAATAAATGCTGATGTGGAGATGCCGGCGTTGGACTGGGGTAAACACAGTCAGAAGTCTAACAACACCAGGTTAAAGTCCAACAGGTTTATTTGGTAGCAAATGCCACGAGCTTTCGGAGCGCTGCCCCTCGTCAGGTGGAGTGGGAGATGTGCTCACAAACGTGTCTCTGTATGCCCTGTTTGTGAGCACATCTCCCATTCCACCTGACGAAGGGGCAGCGTTCCGAAAGCTAGTGGCGTTTGCTACCAAATAAACCTGTTGAACTTTAACCTGGTGTTGTTAGACTTCTTACAATAAATGCTGGCCAGCCAGCGACGCCCATGTTCAATGAATAAAAAAAAGATGTTACAATTTCCTCAGGTTAACCTTTAGAAGATTGAAGCTATGATCATTGGCCAGTCATGCACTCTGTACTTGTGCCAACAGTTCCATCACCCTTAATAATCACCCTTAAAAAGAAGGTAGACAAAAGGCAGGTAACTATAGGCCAGTTAGCTTAACTTCTGTAGTAGGGAAAATGCTCAAGGAATCATCAAGGAAGAAATAGCGAGACATCTGGATATAAATTGTCCCATTGGGAAGACGCAGCATGGGTTCATGAAGGGAAGATCATGTTTGACTAATTTGGTGGAATTCTTTGAGAACATTACATGTGCAGTGGACGATGGGGAACCTGTGGATGTGGTGTATGTGGATTTCCAGAAGGCATTTGACAAGGTGCCGCACCAAAGACTGCTACATAAGATAAAGATGCACAGTGTTACGGGTAATGTATTAGCATGGATAGAGGATTGGTTAACTAACAGAAAGCAAAGAGTGGGGTTAAATAGGTGTTTTTCTGATTGGCAATCAGTGACTAGTGGTGTGCCTCAGGGATCAGTGTTGGGACCGCAATTGCTTACGATTTACATACATGATTTGGAGTTGGGGACTAAGTGTAGTTTGTCAAAATTCGCAGATGACACTAAGATGGATGGCACAGCAAAGTGTGCAGAGGACTCTGAAAATCTGCAAAGGGATATAGATAGTCTAAGTGACTGGGCGAGGGTCTGGCAGATGGAGTACAATGTTGGTAAATGTGAGGTCATCCATTTTGGTAGGAATAACAGCAAAATGGACTATTATTTAAATGGTAAAAAATTGCAGCATGCTGCTGTGCAGAGGGACCTGGGTGTCCTTGTGCAGGAATTTCAAGGAGTTGGTTTGCAGGTGCAGCAGATAATTAAGGCGGCAAATGGAATTTTGTCCTTTATTGCGAGAGGGATGGAGTTTAAAAACAGCGAGGTTATGTTGCAGTTGTATAAGGTGCTGGTGAGGCCACACCTGGAGTACTGTGTACAGTTTTGGTCTCCTTACTTGAGAAAGGATATACTGGCACTGGAGGGGGTGCAGAGGAGATTCACTAGGTTGATTCCGGAGTTGAGAGGGTTGGCTTATGAGGAGAGACTGTGTAGACTGTGGCTTTATTCATTGGAATTTAGAAGAATGAGGGGGGATCTTATAGAAACATATATTATGATGGGAACAGATAAAATAGAAGCAGGGAAGTTGTTTCCACTGGCGGGTGAAACTAGAACTAGGGGCATAGCCTCAAAATAAGGGGTAGCAGATTTAGGACTGAGTTGAGGAGGAACTTCTTCACACAAAGGGTTATGAATCTGTGGAATTCCCTGCCGAGTGAAGCAGTTGAGGCTACCTTATTGAATGTTTTAAAAGCAAGGATAGATAAATTTTTGAACAGTAAAGGAATTAAGGGTTATGGTGAGCAGGCAGGTAAGTGGAGCTGAGTCCACAAAAAGATCAGCCATGATCTTACTGAACAGCGGAGCGGGCTCGAGGGGCCAGATGGCCTACTCCTAGTTTTTATACCGCCACTGTCTCAGATTGAACCCAATAGTTCTACGGAATCCCAGCTGAGCTATTGAACGCAGAGTGCAATAACGGGAGTTCAACAAAAACAACAAGTTTTCATTTGCAACAGATTGTTGTACCAAGTCCTTCTATGAGGCACCCACTCGCAAATGTTCTAATGAGTGCAGTGCAAAACTGACAATGTGCCAAATGTTTACAAGGAAAGGAAGGAGAAAGAATGAAAGACATTGCGTTTATCTGCCACTTTCAAGGCTTCAGTATGTCTCAAAGTATTATTGGCTGTGAAATGTTTTTGAAATGCTGTCACTGTTGTACTGTCAGATAAAGTTCCACAAATACCAAATAAGTACGTGACTACACAATCTATTTTTAGTGCTATTAGGCCATGCAAGGGATGCATACATCTGAGTCCAAAATGACTCGAAGTTGCGAAGAAGAGTCACTGTACTCGAAATGTTAACTCTGTTCCTCTTTCCACAGATGCTGCCAGGCCTGCTGAAGTTCCCCAAAACTTTCTGATTTTATTTCTGATCTCCAGCGCTATTTTGTTTTTATTTTAGGTTACATATGAGCCAGACATATGAGATAGCCCCTGCTCTTTTCCAAATGACATCTTTTATATCCTCCTGCGAGGCTAGACAGAATCTCAGTTTAACATCTCATCGAAAAAATGTGTTAAAAATTGCAGATCCAATTTCAACACTGATCAGGAATTTGAAATACAGCATTCAATTGGGATAAAGAAAAATAAATCATTTTCAGGGACCCCGACAAAAATTGAAAGCTTTGTGCACCAGATAGAAGTTGCATTTTGATATTTATTGAAAGAAGATGTCTATTGTGGCCACATTGTTCCACTGGCAGATTGATACTCAGCCTCAGCTATTCTAACTCCATTGAACATACTACAGGTTACAGCTATTTCTATCAGGGTATCCCATGGACCGCAATGGAGGAGAAATAATCTATCTCACTGGGGAGAAATTATTCAGGATAGTGTTATCTCACAGGACACATATCAGTCCATCATAAAAGTATCACTGATGGATTAAGTTAAAATGAGAGCCACAGGAGTTTGCGTTTGGAGGGAGGGAGGAACCAGGTAGAAAAGAATGATCACTTACCTTTAACACTTGCATTGTTGCTCTTTTCTTTCTATATAAGTAGTAAAACAATCCAGAAAATGCAAAGCTCGACCCCAAGCAGATCAGCTCTACGGTTGACACAGGAATCCTGTCCATCTTGTAGCTAGATTCAGCCAATTTCTTTAAATTCCAAGAAAAACACAAAGACAATGTTATGCGAGATCCAGCACAAACTGTGTAATCCCCAATTATCTTTCTGCATTCCTTTTAAACATGAAATAAGTAACTAATCATGTCATCCAAAAAGAGTTTTTATTTTCTTCTTAGAATGGCAAGATTGCATTCACTGCCCAACTCCAGTTGGACAGGTGGTAGGAGTAGTTAACCTTCCTGTTGTTTTTCTGGTGCTGGGACAATAGTGGGAGGCAGTAATGATCCCGTACCAATCAGAATGGTATGTAATGGATGGTAGGGGATGGTGTTCGCACAGCACTGCTGCATGTTCTTCTCTGTGCTAGACGTCCAGAGGAAGGGGATCCTGTCAAAGTATCTGGGGTCAGTCACTGTAATGCATTCTGTAGATTGCACTTACACCAGCCACAGCGTGTTAGTGATGGAGGGATTAGATGCTGAGTCAAGTGGCTCAAGCGTTGATCATGAAAGCTGTTCTCTTCTGGAGGTATCAAGTTTGAGTGTTGCTGCTTTCATTCAGACATATTCCATCTAAAAAAAACTTTCAGTGATATAGTAGCTTTAGGGTAGTTACAAACACCCTAAGATGCTTTACAGGAAAACATATCAAATAGAATTTAACAATTAGCCGGATAAGGATTTTAGGATAGGTGCTTTAAGCACCATCTTAAAAAGAGGAGAAAGGGGTTGAGGGACAGAGAGGTTTCATGAGTTAATTCCAGAGCTTAGAACATAGGAAGCTTAAGGCTGGTGAAGTGATCAAAATCAGGACTATGTAAATAGACCAGACTGGAGGAGTGCAGAGTTTGTATAGGATTATAGGACTGGAAGAGGTGACAGAGATAGGGAGGGTCAAGGTTTTGAAGAGATTTTAAAACAAGGATGAGAATTTTAAAATTGAGGTGTGCTGCAACTGGAGCCAAAATAGGACAGTAAGCACAGGGATGATGGGTGAATGGGGCAGTGCAAGTTAGGATGTGAACAGTGGACATTTGCCTGGTTCAGTCTAAGACAGTGGCCTGGGAGAAAGATGGAGTTCGAGGCCATAGGATTGTGGCATGGATTAAAGACAATGCACTCGGTCTTCTCATTATTTAGTTGAGGGGGAATTTCTGTTTATCAAATACAAGGTGCTGGGCAGGAGGCGTGACAAAGTAGACACAGTGGAAGGGGCCAGAACGCTGGTGGTGAGGTAGAGTTGTGTTCCCACTGTAAATCTGGAACTTGATGTGGTGCTTTTCGCTGATGTCACCAATGGGCAACACATAGATGAGTAGCAGGAGGAGCTGGGGATAGATCCTTAGGAATTACAGAGACGGTGGTGCAGAATTGGGAAGAGAAGACAGTGTAGCTGATACAAAAACAGAAAATACTGGAAAATCTCAGCAGGTTTGACAGCATCTGTGGAGAGAAAACAGAGCCAACATCTGGAGTCTGGATGACCCTTCGTCAGTTGCCGCTGATATTCTGGTTGCAACTAGATAGATCTGAAAGGCACCCATCCAACTGGACATCAGAGGAGAGGTGCTGGAGGAAGAGGTGTAGTCAACATGTCAATGGCTGTAGACAGGTTGAGAAGGATGATGAGGGATAAATCACTTGATGAGGGATATTCACATGACACATAGGATGGTGTGTGACTCTGATAATGGAGCATACCTAATGAGCATTATAGATGGGGAAGCAGTGGGTGGCATAGTGGCATTGTTGCTGGACTAGTAATCCAGAGTTCCAGGGTAATGGGTCTAGGGACCCAGGTTTGAATTCCACCATGGCAGATGGTGAAATCTGATGTCAATAAAAATCTGGAATTAGCATAGCATAGCATCACTACAGTGTAGAAGGAGGCCTCACATATTTACCCTGCTGACCCCCTGACACGAGGGTCAATTTAGCATGGCCAATCAACAACCTAACCCGCACATCTTTGGACTGTGGGAGGAAACCAGAGCACCCGGAGGAAACCCACGTAGACACGGGGAGAATGTGCAAACTCCACACAGACAGTGACCCGAGGTCAGAATTGAACCCGGGTCCCTGGCAGCAGTGCTAATCACTGTGCTGCCCCGGAATTAAAAGTCTAATGATGACCATGAAACCATCATCGATTGTCGTTAAAAAAAAACATCTGGTTCACTATGTTCCTTTAGGAAATGAAATCTGCTGCCCTGGTTTGGCCTGGATGTGACTCTGAGATCCACAGCAATGTGATTAACTCTTAAATGCCCTTAGGTTTGAGACAAATGCACTAATAAAAAAAAACTTTGAGGAATCAGCAGGCAAGTCACTCTCTGCAGTTTCTTGTGTGCTATGGAGACAAAGCGTATCGTTCATAGAGAAGGAGAGTGCAGAATATAGAGTTACAGTCATAGCTAGGGCGTAGAGAAAGATCAACTTAATGCAAGATTGGTCCATTCAAAAGTCTAATGGCAGCAGGGAAGAAACTGTTCTTGAGTCAGTTGGTACGTGACCTCAAACTTTTGTATCTTTTTCCCGACGGAAGAAGGTAGAAGAGAGAATGTCCGGGGTGAGTGAGGTCCTTAATTATGTGGCTGCTTTGCCGAGGCAGAGGGAAGTGTAGACAGAGTCAATGGATGGGGGGCTGGTTTGTGTGATGGATTGGGCTACATTTATGAGCCTTTGTAGTTTCTTGCAGTCTTGGACAGAGCAAGAGCCATACCAAGCTGTGAAAAAACCAGAAAGAATGCTTTCTATGGTACATCTGTAAAAGTTGGTGAGAATCGTAGCTGACATGCCAAATTTCCTTAGTCTTCTGAGAAAGTAGAGGCATTGGTGGGCTTTCTTAACTATAGTGTCAGCATGGGAGGACCAGGACAGATTGTTGGTGATCCGGACACCTAAAAACCTGAAGTTCTCAACCATTTCTATCTTGTCCCCGTTGATGTAAACAGGGGAATGTTCTCCACCACGCTTCCTGAAGTCGATGACAATCTCCTTCATTTTGTTGACATTGAGGGAGAGATTATTATCGCTGCACCAGTTCACCAGATTCTCTATCTCTTTCCTGTACTCCCTCTTGTTATTGTTTGAGATCCGACCCACTACGATGGTGTCATCAGCAAACCTGAAAATCGAGTTGAAGGGGTGTTTGGCCACACAGTCAAAGGTGTATAAGGAGTATAGTAGGGGGCTGAGAACACAGCCTTGTGGGGCACCGGTGTTGAGGATGATCATGGAGGTGGTGTTGTTGCCTATCCTTACTGATTGTGGTCTGTGGGTTAGGAAGTTCAGGATCCAGTCACAGAGGGAGGAACCGAGACCCAGGCCACTGAGTTTGGAGATGAGTTTCGCAGGAATAATGGTGTTGAAAGCTGAGCTGTAGTCAATAAATAGGACATAGGTGTCTTTGTTAATTAGGTGTTCCAGGGGACTGGAGAAGTGGATGCTGAAAGGGTGCTTCCCTTTGTGTGCGACACCAGAACTAGGGGACATGGTTTAAAAATAAGGGATCTTATTATAAGATGGAGATGAGAGGGTCGTGAGCCTGTGGAATTCCCTTTACTGGACAGCGGTGGCGGCAGGATCATTGAATATTTTTAAGGCATAGTTAGATGAATTCTTGACTAACAAGGGAATCAAACGAGAATGGGGTAGGCAGAAAGGTGGCGCAGGCTTAAGGAACTAAATGGCCTACTCCTGCTCCTAATTTGTAAGTTTGTATGTCATTACTAATAAACCCAGTAGGGAAATAAGGAGAAATGTCTTTACTCCGTGTGGTTAGTACGTAGCCGTTGCTACCACGGAAGTGGCTGGGGTAAATAGTTTTAATGTTTAAAAATAAACTATATCAGAGAAAAAGGAAGAAAAGGATATGTTGAAAGGCCAAAATCAGCTAAATGGAATGGAAGGAGACTTACATGGTATAAAAGGCCAGCCAAGGGGTAACGTTTCAATACTATATATTCCATGTAATTATCCCCAACCACGTGAGTAACATCTCTATATCAGGTGGGGAATTTCCATTCCCACAACAGGTAATTATACACAATCACACAGCAAATGGGAGCAGGAGTGGACCATATGGCTCGTTGAGCCTGCTCTGCCATTCAATGCGGTCACTGCTGAACTTGGGCTTCACCTCTACTTTCCTGACGACCACACAGTCATCACTTACAAAGTCACAATGCAAAACAATGTGTAAGTTTTTCTAAGTGTTTTCTTTAGCTAGTTAAAAATATGCACAATGAAGCATTTCTAAAGACATTTAAAGACGCTATTAATTGCACAACCCTGAGTAAAGTATGACCTGTGCCTCAGCCTACTGCACACGATGCTATGAGCCTCCCTCCTGGGAAACTCCTCAATAGTCAATACATTAGTCCAGAGTAAACAAGTTGCACAAGGCCAACCCTTCTTTAAATCCATATATTTTATCACAGCATAGGGAAATTCCAGTCCATTGCATTCATTCTTTCAATACACGCGAGGTACACTAACTCATTTAACAAAAAAACAGGAAGTCATCACACAAAATAATGGGCTAAGAAGTTTTGTATCAGGACAGTAACATCCTCTATTAGTTAGATTCGTCCCTGCGACCTTCAGCTCAAAAGAGTATTGCCCGTAATGTTACTGAAAATGTGAACGAGCTGATAGGGGCACCTTAGCACTGAGTGAACAGGGAATCCAACAGGATCTCTCAGTAAACAGTGACATTCATACAGTGAGAAACAACCTCAAAGAGCATGAATTAAAAGCAATGAATTCAAAGTCAAATTGGATATAAATGAGGAAAGACTGGATTAAGAGAAACAAAGAAAGAAAAAGTGGAAAAACTTTTAGAATGTGACATTTTAAAACCTCTCCACCCCTAAGAAAATTAAAAAAACTAAAGGGATAAGATATCACAAATGTAATCGCTTCAGTCCAGAAATCTATAATTCCGTAGAGATGGAAATCTGTAACTGTATAGCACCAGTAACCCAGAAATGTTTTGAGTAGACCCAGACAATTCACAGCATTATTTTAGTCTAATACCTTAGGAGTGGAAAGATGAAAGATACAGTATTTGGATAAGTAAAACTTATTTTTAATTACTGCTTTACATTTTTCCCCACTCCCTTATATTTCAGGTAAATATTCATAGTTATAGTATTTTCCAGTTCTCATGCTTATGGTTCGGCATTCTGAAGTCATCCTATAATCTGGGAAATTCCAATATTAGAAATTACATGGTCTCAAACATTCCAGTCTCGGGAGGTTACACTGTGGTTAATTTTCAGTGTCTAAGGTGAACTGGCAATTAACAACAAGTTTGTCATTAAAATGTACTTATGCTTGTAATAGTAAGACTTGACATTCTGTGGCAAATTTATTTGGCAATTAATGGGCAGATACCACGTCCCACTGCTTTGGAAAAGCAGCCAGCTAATCAAAGACCCCACACACCCCAAATATACTCTCTTCCACCTTCTTCCATCGGGAAAAAGATACAAAAGTCTGAGATCACATACCAACTGACTCAAGAACAGTTTCTCCCCTGATGCCATCAGACTTTTGAATGGACCTACCTTATATTAAGTTGACCTTTCTCTACACTGTGGCTATGACTGTAAAACTATATTCTGCACACTCTCCTTCTACCCTATGTACCCTATGAACAGTATGCTTTGTCTGTATAGCATGCAAGGAACAATACTTTTCACTGTATACCAATATATGTGACAATAATAAATCAAACAATACAGCAAGGTGCAGCAAGATACTGATTTCATAAAGTTAATGGCGAAGTGCCACAATTTAGCTGTCAACTTTTATCTTTATACACTGCTCCTTGCCTGGAGTCACAGTCCCATTTACAATAAACAACAGCTTGTGCCATTAGCCTCATTGTTATTCTGACAAATTCTGACTGAATACTTTGGGCTTTCAAAACAGCATGATGGTCTAATGTGTTTTATATCAGACCTTACCTGTCAGAAGACAGCAGAAAATACGGTAGAAGCCAGATTGTTAACAACCCTGTAATAATTCCTCTTTAGTCAGTTCTCACATTACATTATCTGTCAAAACATAAAAATAACACAATTTGATAAACAAGTGACTTCAGTTATGTGCAGACATTAGAGAAGCTGAGGTTGTTCTTCAAGGAGCAAAGAAGGTTAAGAGCAGATTTGATGGAGGTGTTCACAATCATGAAGGCTTTAATAACATAAATAGGGAGAAACATTTTTTATTTATTCAAGGGATGTGTGCATCGCTGGCTAGGCCAGCATTCACTGCCCATCCCTAATTGTTCTTGGAAAGGTGGTGGTGACCTGCCTTCTTGAACAGCTGCAGTCCATGTAGTAGCAGAACATATGAAATGGGAGCAAAGGAAGGATATTTGGCCCCTCAAGCCTGCTGATCTCCACTTTCCTGCCTGTGCTCTCGAATCATTTACAAGCTCAGAAATCTAGGGTTGATAACCAGGAGGGAGGGAGGGGGGGAGGGGGGGGAGGGGGGGGAGGGGGGAGGGGGGGAGGGGGGGAGGGGGGGGAGGGGGGAGGGGGGAGGGGGGAGGGGGGGAGGGGGGGAGGGGGGAGGGGGGAGGGGGGGAGGGGGGGAGGGGGGAGGGGGGGAGGGGGGGAGGGGGGGGAGGGGGGAGGGGGGGAGGGGGGGGAGGGGGGAGGGGGGGAGGGGGGGGAGGGGGGAGGGGGGGAGGGGGGGGAGGGGGGAGGGGGGGAGGGGGGAGGGGGGGAGGGGGGAGGGGGGGAGGGGGGGAGGGGGGAGGGGGGGAGGGGGGGAGGGGGGGAGGGGGGAGGGGGGGAGGGGGGGAGGGGGGGAGGGGGGGAGGGGGGGAGGGGGGGAGGGGGGAGGGGGGGAGGGGGGAGGGGGGGAGGGGGGGAGGGGGGGAGGGGGGGAGGGGGGGGGGGGGGGAGAGAGGAATTGCAGATTTAATATGATTGGCAGAAGAACATGAGGAAGCATTTCTTTTATGTTTTGCAATTTTGGAAAGAGTGATGGAAGCAGATTCAACGGTAACATGTGATACAGAAATGACAAAATGCCTGAAGACAATTATCATCTGACAGTGAAGCAGTCAGTTGCATGCTTGTGGCACAAAAGGGCAGCACAGTGGCATAGTGGTTAGCACTTCTGCCTCACAGCGCCAGGGATCCAGGTTCAATTACAGCCTCAGGTCACTGTCTGTGTGGAATTTGCACTTTCTCCCCGTGTCTGCGTGGGTTTCCTCCGGGTGCTCCGGTTTCTTCCCACAGTCCAAAAATGTGCAAGTTAGGTGGATTGACCATGCTAAATTGCCCCTTAGTGTCAGGGGGTCTAGCAGGGTAAATGGGAATAGAGCCTGGTGGGATTGTGGTCAGTAGAGACTCGATGGGCCAAATGGTCTCCTTCTGTATTGTAGGGATTCTATGATTCCAACCACTTGGGTGACTGTGTGGAGTCAGCACGTTGTCTGTGTGGGTTTCCTCCGGATGCTCTGGTTTCCTCCCACGGTCTGAAAGACGTGCTGGTTAAGTGCATTGGCCACGCTAAATTCTCCCTCAGTGTACCCGAACAGGCGCCAGAGTGTGACGACTGGGGGATTTTTCACAGTAACTTCATTGCAGTGTTAACGTAAGGCTACGTGTGACACTAATAAAATAAACTTTAAAACTTTGAACTGGATTCAAGAGTCACCACAGCAGGATGGGCCAAAGGGCCTCCCCCGCTGCTGTCTGACTCTGTTCGCAGTTAACACAGCCTCAACTACTTTTGACTCATTCTGTGCCAGGACCTGTTGAAAAGTTCTCACTGGGTTGACACAGATGTGGGCTGCTGCCCCCGGGCTGCTTACACACTGAAGGGGGAAGTCCTGTCAGCCCCGCTCTGGGAAAATGTCCCCCTCTGCCCTGTTACCGGGGAAACGGAGCCCCGGCCCGGCCGCTCAGCAGCACGGCTCCTGCTCAGTTGTTCACGGCAAGCATTGAATTCCTCCCCATTCACTCCGAGTGATGGTAACAGAAGGCCGAGCCGCGGCAGCCGGTCCCTCCCGACCGGTATTTACTCCGAGTTCGACCGTTACCGAACCGACACTCACCCGCTCGCCCCGGAATTATGGGATTTGTAGTAGTCCTCCGACTTGGACACAGATCCCACAATGCATTGCACGGCAATCTTCAGCCGTGGAATTATGGGATTTGTAGTCCCTCGATTTGGACACAGCTCCCACAATGCATCGCTCGGAAGAGGGCCCGCCCCGGAATTATGGGAGTTGTAGTAGTCCTCCGACTTGGACACAAATCTCACAATGCCTCTTTTTCGGCCAACCAAATAAACCAACTCAAATTAACTCAAGGACAAAGTAAAAGGGGCAGCTCCCCAAAAGGAGGGGGAACAGCTCGAACAAAATCAAAGTGCAAAGGAAACTTGAAAACATCAAATTATAACGTGATTACTAGGGTCGATAAACCACCCCAACCCCCACGGTGCCCAACGGGCGCGGAAAGCGTCAACTGCGCCCGTGGCCACCGCATGCTCCCTCTCCAGGGACACCTGGCCACGAACGTAGCCGCGGTAGAGGGGCAGACAGTCAGGACGGCCGGCCCCCTCAATCGCCTGCTGCCTGGACCTGTAAATGTCACATTTAACAAATCCCACAATGCATCGCACCACAGTCCCGCCCGGGCGCCGCTGTGGAATTATGGGAGTTGTAGTCCTCCGACACAATGCACCGCCACCTCGCGACACTGCGCATGCGCCTCTTGCCACTTGCTGCCAACAGGTCAGCTGGCAGTGTGTGTGAATAATGGGAATTACGGATGTTAAGTTTTTAAAGTTTATTTATTTAGTGTCACAATCTGGCTCACATTAACACTGCAATGAAGTTACTGTGAAAATCCCCTCGTCGCCACACTCCAGCGCCTGTTCAGGTACACTGAGGGAGAATTTGGCCAATACACCTTGACCAGCTTTCAGACTGTGGGAGGAGACCGGAGCACCCGGACGAAACCCACGCAGACACGAGGAGAACGTGCAGACTCCACACAGACAGAATTGAACCCAGGTCTCTGGCGCTGTGAGGCAGCAGTGCTAACCACTATGCCACGGTGCTGCCCCTAAGTTTCCTTTTTGCTTTATGAGTTGTGGCCTGGAAAGACAATTGAAGTGTTAGGAAAAGCTAGGAGCTAATTTTCATGAGAATATACCCCAGGGTGCCACATTCACTATCACCATCATGTATGGAGTAATCCAATGTGTCAGTCTACCAGTCATACATAGGGCAGTAATGCACTCGCTGAATCTCACAGAAATAGCCTCGCAAGCCACTCAGTCATATCGGAACATCCATGAAGACTAGAATCATAGAATCCCTACAGTGCAGAAGGAGGCCATTCAGCCCATCGAGCCTGCACTGACAATCCCACCCAGATCCTATTCCCCGTAACACTACACATTTACCCTGCCAATCCCCCTGACACTAAGGGGCAATTTAGCATACCCTATCAAGCTAATGGACACATCTTTGGACTGTGGGAAGAAACCGGAGTACCTGTAGGAAACCCATGCAGACACAGGGAATACATGCAAATTGCACACAGACAGTCACCTGAGGCTGGAATTGAACCCAGGTCCCTGGTGCAGTTTCGCAGCAGTGCTGGCCACTGTGTCACCGTGCCAGAATGAAACTAGATGGACCACCTACCGTTGTGCCAAGCACCGGATATGACATTGGCAAAGTCAGCCCCATCGACCCCGCAGAGTCTTCCATGCAGCCCGGACATATTCTCTTCCATCTTCTTCCGTTGGGATAAAGATACAAAATCCGGAGGACATGTACCAACTGACTGAAGAACAGCTTCTTCCCTGCTGCCATCAGACTTTTGAATGGACCTACCTCGCATTAAGTTGATCTTTCTCTACACCCTAGCTATGACTGTAACACTACATTCTGCACTCTCTCCTTTCTTTCTCTATGTACAGTATACTTTGTCTGTATAGCGAGCAAGAAACAATACTTTTCACTGTATTCCAATACATGTGACAATAATAAATCAAATCAAATTGCTAACAACCTGGGTGCTTGTGCCAAAAGATTAGCACTACTGCCTCACACCACCAGGGTCCTGGGTTCGATTCCTGGCTTGAGTGACTGTCTGTGCGGAGTCTGCACGTTCTCCCTGTGTCTGCATGGGTTTCCTCCGGGTGCTCCGGTTTCCTCACACAGCCTGAAAAACGTGTTGGTTAGGTGCATTGGCCATGCTAAATTCTCCCTCAGTGTACCCGAACAGGCGCCAGAGTGTGGTGACTAGGCGATTTTGTAAGCCTACTTGTGACATTAATAAAATAAACTCAAACTAAATTCAGCTGTCCCACAGACTAGTCGAGCAACAACCTGACACGGTCATACTCATGGAATCATACCTTACTTGTTGTAATGGAGACATGTGCAATCAAGGCATTCAAGCAGGCATTATTTGAATGGAAACAATGTGCTGGGATACGGGAAAAGGCAGGGGAATGGCACTAAGTCATAATGCTTATTTGGGGAGGCGGTGCAAATACACTGGGCTGAATGGCTTCCTGCAACGTAACAATTCTGTGATTTGGGGGTGACCAATTGTCGTGGACTTTTTGGGACTGTCATAATTTGGCTTTCTCTCCTGAGGTAAGGCCTTTCCTGGAATGTGTTTTGTCCTGCATTTCTTTAGCGTCAGCATCTTTTGTGTTTGCACGTGCAAATTGTGATGCTGCACATGTGTGGACTGCAGCACACCCCCACGAGGGATTGCTGGCCAATACTCTTCTTAGACAGTTGTTTGGTTTCAATAGGTGGGAGGGTTGCGTTCAGGGCTGTCCAGCACGTGTGCAGAGTTTCCAGCGTCGGCGTCATACTCCAGCTGGTCATACTGCAGCCCCAGTTTCTCCCCACCCCACTAAAGATGTCGATAGCTAGCTTACCCCAACTCCCAAGGGCTTGATAGCTTCCCCTCTTCTTTAAACTGTGCCCCTTAGTTTTAGATTTCCCCATGAGAGGAAACATGCTCCCAGAATCGACCCTGTTAAGCCCCATCAGAATCTTATATTTTTCAATAAATCATCTCTCATTCCTCTAAACTCGAATGACTAAAGGCCCCACCTGTTCAACTTTTCTTCATAAAACAACCATTCATCCCTGGATAAAAGCAAAATATTGCAAATGCTGGAATCTGAAACAAAAACAGAAAAAGCTGGAAAATCTCAGCAAGTCTGACAGCACCTGTGGAGAGAGAATAGAGCCAACATTTTGCTCTGATGAAGCATCATCCAGACTCCAAACATTGGCTCCATTCTCTCTCCACAGATGCTGTCAGACCTGGTGAGATTTTCCAGCTTTTTCTGTTTTCCTTCATCCCTGGAAACAGCCCATGATGAATTGGGAAGTTGGTGACATCATAGAGGTATTTGAGAAGTTTAAACAAAAGTGCAAACTGACTTCCTAAAAGACACTAGCGATGACTAAGGAGCTACATCCTTTTGTGGGCAGGAGACAAAGGGTTACATTCGTTTCGTAGCTGGAAGTTGAGTGAAGATGACAGGAGAAACCCTGACAAATTATTTGTCAAATTTAACACACACCTTCAGCCAAACTCAAATCGTCAGATCTGCTGCTATGACTTTCAAGACCTGAGGCAGGAATCAGGTGAGCCTGTTGATAATTTCTTCACAAGACTGAAAAATGCTGCCAGAAAATGTAAACTCAAGGACACAGATGAAATGCTGAAAGATCAGCTGCTCTGGGGCTCTGCACATTCCAAAGCACAATCAAATGTAACGAGAAAAGACAACCTCGCAATATTGCAGGCTTTTGAAACTGCCAGAGCAAAGGAAGTTACGAGGAGACAGATGAAGATGCTGACTATCCAAATGGCTAACTTTCAGTTAAGTCAAGAGAGAGGCAGCAGGGTGTGGTGGACCTCAGTTGTGCCTTTGTCCTATATGGACCACCGTTGTGTGTGCTTGTCATACCTGGACACATCCCCTTCCAGTTTGGTTCCTCCCCTCGGCATCTAGTATAAAGGTGGCTGTCTCCTCCCCCTTGTTCAGTCCAGGTTGGTTATTTGTTGGGATCTGTTGTGAATAAAAGCCTACACTTGTATTGGCACATCGGTAGTCTTTTGCTTTATTGATAGCGCATCACAGGGTTGATGCAGTGAAGTAGCAACCAAAAATAATAGCACAGCAGCATGAAAGATGTGTAAGAGATGTTGGCGATTAACTGAGTTCACAAAGAGAAGGAAATGTCCCGCATGTGGATCAAACTGCAGGACATCAATTCAACAGCCCAATCACTGGGAAAAGATGTGCAGAACAAAGAAATAAGCTGGTAGTGAGTTATCAAAAACACAGCAACATGGTGAATGGGAAGTAAAAGGAACCAAAACATCCACAACTCTGGAAGATGATGGTGAGTTTGAGGCATTGGAACCCTCAGCCCTCTGAGATATTGAAAGGGTCTGCTTACTTCATCCATTTAAATAGATGTGTAAGTATTAAGTATTATAAATTTTGATCATCGGTAAAATAAACATCGAAAGGGTTAATAATCAGACAAGTTTAAAAATCACATAAGCTGCAAGATACAGTCACACAGGGAAAGCTGAGACAAAACCACAGGTCTTGATTAAAGCAGACCAAAATAAGTGTCAAGGACCATAAAACTAGTTCGAAGGGAGGCTTTATTCACACAGTATACACACAAGAATTCATGTGAATGATGTGCAGCTGCTGCTCATGTGTGTCCATTAGAACAAGGAACGATGGACATGGGCGGTTGATATACTATTGGTCAGACATATAGCTATCATACTCATGTCTGGAGGGTGGTATATAGTAAAGGAAAACAAAACACTTGCTTGATGATATTATGATTAGGTAGACGTGCGCAAGTTGTAATTGGACATCTATACCATTATGAAAACATAATCAATAGCTGTGAGTGGACATAGATAATGTCTATATAAATGTACATCTCCGTTTGGAATATGCGAATGGTAACCAAATCTGGAAGTATATTTCTTTGAGTAACTCTGTATCCAGCTCTGGACTATGCCACCAGCTGGCATGCTGGAGACCTTGCTATAGCTCGTAAATAAAAGGCCGATTTAAAAACTCCGAAATTCTTCATCTATAAGAAGCTGAACACCAACAGACCCACAACAAAGGTATAAAACTCTTCTAATTAAAACAAACTCTCAGGTCTGGATGTTGAATTCCTAACACTAGGGTCCTCAGTTGTGCTTGCCTATAAGGTACAAATAACTAGTACAAATAGCTAGTACTTATGAATGAAGTAGATTTATTAAAATTTGACATATACTTAACAACAAGCAGTGAAGACAGCATAGAAGTGAAGGAGGAAATTTTCCAGAAAACCATATTTGTATCATCAAATATATTTTTATTGGACTAATTGGCACCACTCATAACGGGCCAACAATGCAGAGGGGCACCCCCGGATGGATATTCGATCGGGTCTCCCCCTGCACAGCTGAGAGACTCACGAATTTCAGAAACTACGGAAGATCCCTAATCTGCCTAGCAACAGCCTGTAGCTGCATTTTAAACTGGTCAAGGACGATCAAGACCCCTATGAAACGAGCCATAGAGTGGGTTATCAAAACCAAGCTATCACTGAAACATTACTAATTCGGCCAAGGCAGACATAAAAATCTGATAAACCAAGATATAAGAATAAAAGGTTAGAATGAAGTACTCCAGACATCCAACAAGACAGGATAACATTAACACTCAATCTCACAAGCAGGAAACACAGACACGGGACAATAGGATCAAATTCAAATAAGGGGACACATAGAGATGATAATGGGAAACGCATTTAGACACCGGGGCAGGACCAAGTAATCCCATTAACACGAACACACACCATACAAATGCAAATTGACAAGCCTCCCAGAGAACTTCCTGACCTGACAGACCACTTTATACATATTGTAAAAAGATGCATAATCAAATGTTCCCGCTCAAATTTGGAGCCCTATAAAGATCCAGGGCTGATGTAATCCAATTGAGATCAACGTGGCCAAGCCACTGTTTCTGAGCTGGCTACGGGGGTCTCCCTGGGATCCCAGTAATTGTACAATAAAGACACGCTTTGAACCTTGATTTGCGACTCAACTTCTATTCTGCACTGGTAAGGGATATTTCCCTACAACAAAATGGCGTAGTCACGGCAGGATTTGATATCTGACTTCTGACTGATGGCCACAGTTTGAAAGTCGGGATCAAATTTAAACGAATCTGATACAAATCCAGAGCAGTCAAAGGCGAGTGCAGGTCTCCGTTCAAAGTGAGGTACCTTTAAGGGTTAGGGTTTGTCTGTTTTAAGTATTGTTGTCTTGTAGAACTGTATAATCTTGCCTAAGTTTTTAAATTGAAACAGAAGTCCGCACTAAAGAGGTACAGGTCAGAACGACCGCGTGGAAAAAGGTAAGTAACTTTTAACTTTAATAGGAGTAAAGGACCAGAGGTAAAGATAACAGGTTTTGGGCTATTTGATAACAGGAATTAAGACTAATATAAAGATAAGTACCGCATGCAGAACTAATTGGTGTAACTAACCCAGGATTGTAAATGAAACCACTGTCTGTGCCAAGGCAATAGGACAAGGGAGTGCTTGACTCAAGGTGCCCTACCCTAAACTGGACGTTAAGAGGAGAAATCTCCCACGCTAAGGTTGGGTTTTGAAGCGGGCGCTAAGAGACACAGGCACTCAGGGTGCAAGGCACGGACAGTGTAAATCGGGTAACAACACTGACTCTGAAGGGACGAACAACCTCAGAGTCGATACAGTTACTAACTATAACAGGGGCTTTGATAACAGAGTACAGGTGTGTAAGTGTTGAGGAAAAGTGGACCCGATCCATCCTGACCAAGAGACACGACGACGGAGGATCCATTAGGGACCCGGGCGGAGTTTGATAACCTTGTTCGTCTGTAGGGAACACCACAGCCCATAGCAGGATACCCGGTTTTGGGGGGTAACGGATCAACCCTGCTAGTGGGGGTGGTGGCCGAGCGGGAGGCGTTGTACTTAGAGGGGCTGGGAACAGGGGCGGACAAACCCACTAAACAACCAGCACACATCCCAATAAGACAACACAAAATAGTCCAAGCGTGAGGTGTCAGGAATAGTTGGGGGAGCCCAGGGGAAAGAGACCCACTGGAACCTCACTACGAGAACCTACAGCAATACAGACGGTGCTGGGGCAGTATCAGTGACAGGAGATAAGGGAGAGAGTTGAGGCACTTTTACTGTAGCAGCCAGCATACGGGGGTTGCAGGACTGCTAGACAGAAAAATGGCAGACCACGTTGTTAAGGGAGAAACTGCAGTAGCTCTCATTTTGAAGTATCTGTTAGCCAGAGAAGCGATTGTTGCAAAGATGAAACGGAATGGGTGGAACGCATCACAAACTTTAGAAGATCAAAGAAAGTGGGTAGACGGAGTTAAACGGGACAAAACAAAAGTAATGGGAGTAATATTAGTGACCCAGTTAGCTGGACTAATTGAGGAAGTAAATGCCTCTATGGAGGAGAGACACAAAGAGACAGAGCAAATTAAAGTATTACAGGAGAGAGTGAGGGAATTAGAATACAGAAACCACACTGCGGAGATAACGCAGAGATCAGAGGAAACGGACCCTCGGCGCCCATACGAGTCAGTGCAGAAACATACAGCCACTCCAGCATCAAAAGAAAACATAGACAATTATAATCTAGCGCCAGTCACGAGAGGAGGGACGTTAGCACAACCAAAGGCAACCTATAAGCCTTTTACGCCAGGGGAAAGGCAGCAGATGGATAGGAGAGATCTTAGTTTTTGTATTTCAGTGTGTTTGTGAGATCTGGTAGCTTGTCGAATGTAGGTGGTTGTTGTTGTAATTAGATTGAGAGCAGGGAGCTCTTTGTTCCTGTGGAATGTTTGCTACAGGCAGTAGGTGCAGTACATTGCACCTTGGTTTAGCCTCAGGGGGGCTGGGAGAGTGTTAAAACTGTAAAGATTCAAGTGATAGGATTTCTTGAATTTACTTCTGCTTTGAGTCAATTACAGTTTGGAAGAAAGAAGAATAAAAGCGATTGTCTTAATCAATGTTCAGTATTCTCTTTGAATGTTTTACACTCATCCCAGTCTGAAATGATAAGTTTGAATGAAAAAGGATGTACTGTGGAATGACTTTTGGAAGCTTCCATGTGTGTGTCTGTGTGTGTTTAAACAAAGTGGTTGCGTGGATGCTTTGTTGTTGTTTGTTTTAATGTTAAGAAAGGATTTAAACCTTGGAAGGAAGCATGTGCTCTTTCCTTTGTCTTGAAGTAGAAATTATAAGAGTTAGTTGAGGAGTTAAGAGAAGAAAATAAGTTATTTTGTGGAAAGGTAGAAAAGCAGGAACAAAAGACTGAGGTCTATGAATCAGTTTAAAGTGTATCAAGTCAGTGAAATACAGTATTAATCGCAGAATATCGCGATTTGCGAACGTCAGATAGTTTAGTATTCTGAACTAGTTAAAATTATGTACTGCCGTCGGAATTTCATGAGCCATCAAGGTTCAAGGTTTGCCAAATATAAAAGCACTGCAAAGCTTAAAACCTAGCCAGTTAAGAAACCAAAATGTTCCTAATCAAATAACTGGTATGTATTGTACCTGCTTTGATTTTGATTCGGCGCCTGTTACTTTTCCTAGAGTGCGGGGGTTTCGATCTGGAGCTCAGTTTAAAAAAAGAAACGGCTTAAATTAAAAGGGTTTGGATATCACGGGTACGATGTGTAAAGTGGTATGATACAACTGCCGCTTGATTATTTTTATTATACAGTATAGCACTGCCATATAGACACAAGAATAACATCAAATCCTGAAAAGCCTTAACCAACTTTGTATGATATATTCATATACTATATTGAATATTGATAAAGACATAATTATTTTGTGAAGTACTGTGGTGTAGCGCTTGCACGCAAACAAATGATCAAATTAGAGATAGTGTAAGAGTACTCATATAAAGATCGGAACTGTATGGCATGTGATTTTAATGGGGAAAGCGATGTCTTTTGATAAGATTACATACAAATGAATGGATGTCCAATTGCAGCCAAAAAGGGCCAGTACAAAGTGTTATTTAATTCACACTAAGCTTGCTATGGATGGGGGATGCCAATTCAAGTTGATTCGGACCAGGGAACACATTTCACAGGAAAGGTTCTGAAAAACATTTGCCAACTATTAGGAATAAAACAAAAAATTTCACATCCCCTATCACCCACAAAGTTCCGGGATGGTGGAGAGGATGAATCGGACTCTAAAAATAACAATGGCAAAAGCAATGCAATCCTCAGGTAGAAATTGGACAGAAGTCCTACCTGCAGTTCTGATGAGGCTTAGGGCGACCACAAATCGAACTACCGGCTTGACTCCATACGAGCTGATGACCGGGCGAGCAATGCACTTACCCGAAAACATTATTACAGGCTGGACAGATGTGGGTCCGATAAAAGATAGGATCCGACAATACATCCGAGACCTTAGCACCCAATTGAAGGGGATGCGCCGGTCCGTAATTTCTAATCAGGCACAGGTCGACGCAGAGGGGGACTCAGAAATATTACCAGAAGTCCCAAAAGCCGGGAGCCGGGTATTAACAAAAGTGCTTCCTGCAAAACCAGGATTTGCCCCAAGATGGCACGGACCTTACGAGGTCATTATTAGCGGAGATACCTGTGCCTGTATAGATATAAGGGGACAGGGGGTCTGGAAACACTGGACCCAATTAAAACTATATGAGAACAAATGAACTAAAAGATACCGTTTTGCTCATTCAACTTCAACAGGAACCAGGACCAGATCTACTATCAAGACGTCGGAACCAACTACTTTTAATTTAATTGCCTGTTTATTTTCTGTATATACTGTAATTGTAAAATACTGTTGAAAAAAAAAAAAGAGCGATATGGGAACAGGGACATATCTGATAATAACCCTGACCATTGTAAATACACTCCAACATATGGGGGTTAGGGGAGCAGAACCACCAATCATGGAAGGAAACCTATTCCTGAAAACACACATCCAGATCTATGGGAATAGGACCGCTTGTTACCCCTCAGCGCGATCAGTAAACTCCCTATTCATCGCCACACCAGGGTGGCTCCCACAAGAGTTATTCACTATTGACACATCGGGGGCACCCTGCAAAGAACATATTGGGTACTTTAAGCAAGGGATACAAGGAAGGTGTGTAGAGCTCACTGAGCCGGGAATTCTAAGGGGGACGGGACCCCAACCGGAGGAGACACATGGGAACTACCCACAATGTTTTAAGGGAGAGGGATGGGGGTGCGTGCATGCCTTTGTCCCTAAAAATGATTCATGCGCTGAGGCACATTGTGCTCTCCAGGAGTGCCGGGTCCGGGAAGGACACTTCACTTGTGACTGCAAGCAACAAAAATGCATTGCAGTCACCGCGGGTAGGCAGCTTATGTGTGGCAAGTGCAACAGCACCCACGTAAGCTCAGCCTCAGGGACATATCCATTTGATTCTCACCAAGAGGTACAATCAAGTGGACAGTCCAGGGGGAGGGAAGGTTCCACAAGATGGGGCCATGCGGTCAAACGACCCCGGGGTAATGCATGTTATCGGGTTAAAGACGGGTACGTGTTTTTATTTAAAAATGTATATATGACGGCCACAGACAGGCCTCCAAGGTTCTTTTCCGTAGGGACAATCAGACCTCTCACGGTTCCATGCCCAAGTGAGGGGCATGTCCAGAAACGCATAGTGACCAGGGCCATCAGCGCAGAATTTTGCTCCGACTGGCAGGCCCCTGTCACACTAGGGTCTTCTTTAGGATATGGATTTCTGGGGACACTATCCCTGGGAGGCGCCGCAGGGGTGATCAGTGCCAGTAATAGGAACTTCTTCATATGTGGACTGACCATTTTAGGAAACAACACCCTACAAGCATTAGGCGCAATTGACCAAGAACTCGCAGAACTCAGACTATACACACAACAAACGAGATATGCGGTGGACTATCAGCTAGCCAGACAAGGGGGGGTATGCACCATCATCAAGGAAAAATGCATCACATACGTACACGACAAGACACTAAACATAACAGCAGCCATGTCCGGGATACAAAAGCAATTGGATAACTTTAAACAGGGGTTAACAGGGACTGATGGGTGGTTAGGATGGCTGTTTAACACAGTTTGGGGAGCATATATTATGAAGGGATTAATCCTAGTGGTAGCCATCCTGTTCACACTCTGCCTTGGCCTAACCTGTATTAAAGTGATATGTGCAAATATTACATCAAGAATGCTACCCACTGCCAGTATCCAGATGCAAGAAC
Source organism: Mustelus asterias (assembly GCF_964213995.1). Taxonomy (NCBI): domain Eukaryota; kingdom Metazoa; phylum Chordata; class Chondrichthyes; order Carcharhiniformes; family Triakidae; genus Mustelus; species Mustelus asterias. The sequence goes on along the minus strand of NC_135803.1, from coordinate 27,399,336 downwards.
TTAACAACGACCCAGAAGAGGAGGAACAACGGCAAGGACAACAGCTGTACAAATCACAGTTCCTCTGAAGGTCGTCCATGGGGGGTCAGCCATGAATGGCACCCCCTGGACGAGAGGAGGGACTGAAGGAGGAAATTTTCCAGAAAACCATATTTGTATCATCAAATATATTTTTATTGGACTAATTGGCACCACTCATAACGGGCCAACAATGCAGAGGGGCACCCCCGGATGGATATTCGATCGGGTCTCCCCCTGCACAGCTGAGAGACTCACGAATTTCAGAAACTACGGAAGATCCCTAATCTGCCTAGCAACAGCCTGTAGCTGCATTTTAAACTGGTCAAGGACGATCAAGACCCCTATGAAACGAGCCATAGAGTGGGTTATCAAAACCAAGCTATCACTGAAACATTACTAATTCGGCCAAGGCAGACATAAAAATCTGATAAACCAAGATATAAGAATAAAAGGTTAGAATGAAGTACTCCAGACATCCAACAAGACAGGATAACATTAACACTCAATCTCACAAGCAGGAAACACAGACACGGGACAATAGGATCAAATTCAAATAAGGGGACACATAGAGATGATAATGGGAAACGCATTTAGACACCGGGGCAGGACCAAGTAATCCCATTAACACGAACACACACCATACAAATGCAAATTGACAAGCCTCCCAGAGAACTTCCTGACCTGACAGACCACTTTATACATATTGTAAAAAGATGCATAATCAAATGTTCCCGCTCAAATTTGGAGCCCTATAAAGATCCAGGGCTGATGTAATCCAATTGAGATCAACGTGGCCAAGCCACTGTTTCTGAGCTGGCTACGGGGGTCTCCCTGGGATCCCAGTAATTGTACAATAAAGACACGCTTTGAACCTTGATTTGCGACTCAACTTCTATTCTGCACTGGTAAGGGATATTTCCCTACAACAGAAGTATTTCATCTCTCATGATCCCAAGAACTCTTGGTGTTATCAACACAGATGATGTCCCTCTTCTTTGTCTTTGAAGTGATGTTGAACTGTGTCCAGAAGAGTCATACCCCAGAAGCCATGGTATCATTGCAAATGAAAAGTACTATTTCTCAACTTTTATCTCCCAGTCTCCCATTCCTCCTTCCATTTTTGGAGATGGTCCAGATTCACTCCTCCTATTGGCTATAGGTCGCAAATCAGCTCATGTCACCCCACCTTTGTACCTGCCCCTGCTTTATGGGTCAAAAACTCCGGAAGTTTACATTCCATCACAAACAAATGCACATTTCCTTCCAGCTACGGAGAAACTGTAAATAAAGCCATACTCTCTTGTCAACATATCTTAACCCAAGCCCACCCTAAAGCAATTAAAATCAACTGTTAGGACCACCTCACCACTAGTAGTGGTTAGCACTGCTGCCACACAGCGCCAGGGACCTGGGCTTGATTCCCGGCTTGGGTTGCTGTCTGTGTGGAGTCTGTACATTCTCCCCATGTCTACGTGGGTTTCCTCCGGGTGCTCCGGTTTCCTCCCACAGTCCAAAAGGCATGCTGGTTAGGTGCATTGGTCATGCTAAATTCTCCCTCAGTGTATTCTAACAGGTGTCGAAATGTGGTGACTAGGGGATTTCATTGTAATGTTAATGTAAGCCTACTTGTGACACTAATAAATAAACTTTAAAAACCTCCTTTCATTATATCAGAGAATTAAGATTTCCTCTCTAGTACAGATTAATTAAGTCAATGCACGGTTCATTTAAACATAATGTAATTTTAAGTTCAGGCTGCTTTAGCTATTCTTTCAAACTGATTTGAAAACAAACACTTACTCGTGTTTTGGGCCATTAAGACAGTTTCAGATCCACACTCAAATGAGCGCCATCATAAAATGATTATGTTTCTTCTCAAACAATTGCTTTTCTTGTTTCCCAAATATTTTGCCTGTTAATTGCCCAACGTAAAGTCAAAACTAAACCACTTAATTTTAAACTGTGGTTGCAGAATAAAATCCATAGATATTACAGATTCGAAAAATCAATAGAATTATCAAAATCTTCCAGTATCCTTTGCTTCAATCCTATATTGAACAAAGTGTAGCTTTGCACGTGGTGAGGACAGTAGTCTCACTTCAGTCAGACCTGACATCATTGGACCTGTTCATTTTGGACAATGTTGTCATTGTGTGGAAGAAGAAAGGGTTTTTTCTTGTGTTTGTTCTGTTATAAAATTACGATTCTTGCAAGGCCAAACTGCTAGATATTGTCAAGAAAGCTGATTTATCCCTTATTTTCCTCATCTACATAAAAAAGTTATTTGCCAATAGTGGTCAAAACAGGAGACATACATTAGTGTATTTCCTGGGAGTACTGCTACTATCCTTGGCAACTCAAAACTGCTTTGAAAGATCTGTAAAAGGCCCAATGGAGAGAAAAAGGGTTCAGTAAATTTTATAATGTATGAAATATCACTGATAGAGAGGAGTATAAGGGCCATCTCTTGCACAAAGAGGGACAGGTGTCCTCAAACGCTAAGTTTCATCTACTGAGTCAGCAGCAAGGTGCTGAGTGAATTCAGATGGTTCCCCTGTTTGTAGAAGGAGGATGATTGTCCCACAAACCTCTCAGCATCCAGCTTCGGAACATATTGCTAGATATCTGGGAGTAGATGGCCTGTGCAGGATCCAGATAGATCAGGATGAAAAGAAATGGAAGAAAAGATCTTTGATCAAGAACAATAAAAATCTTTGAAGCTTTATTATTATCAGCATTTGTGTCACGTGAGGAAAAGTTCAGGCTATACGATTCACAAATTAACTCCATGTGTAAGGCCTGTTTCATAGAAGTTAGAAGAATCGCCACACTGTAGAAGGAAGCGAATCAGTCCATCAAGTCCACACCAACTCTCCAACCGAGCATCCCACTGAGACCCTATCCCCGTAACTCCATGTATTTACCCTTCAGATCTACACATCTTGAGACACTAAGGGTCAGTTTAGCATAACCAATCCACCTGAACTGCACAACTTTGGAATGTGGAAGGAAACCGGAGCACCCGGAGGAAACCCACATAGGCGCAGCGAGAACATGCAACCTCCACACAGATTGTCACCCAAGGCCGGAATGGAACCTGGCACTGTGAGGCAGCAGTGCTAACCACAGTGCCGCTGTGCTGTGCCACCGTCCATGACAGTTATTTTGTGATCGCAAAAGCAACTTCAGTTTCTGTATAATGTCAACGGTAACTGATGTAATGTCATAAGAATTTCCTTCATATTATTGCTGATTTCTTACTGATGTGAGAGAATTTCATAACTGGCGCAAATAATTGTACTTGACTATTTGAAAATAATTGTATTTGTTCTAATTATCATGACATACCGTGTCAATGTTGAACTTAATGGGACAGGGTCCCTGACTGACCATTTGAAGTTGGGTGTTGCTTTGTGACTGACAGCTACAGTGCAAAATCAACACAGTTGCACGATTGCATAGATAATTAACTCTGAAGTCTTACAAGAACACAGGAATCATAAGTACAAACAGGAGTAAGCCATTTGATCCTTCGAGACTGTGCCAGCATTTAATAAGATCATGCCTGATCTGATTTTGGCCTTAACTCCACTTTCCTCCACAGAACTGCCTATCTTTGTATCATCAGCAAATTTGACAACAATATAGTTAGTCTGTTCATCTATGCCATTTATATAGTTCTGCGGAGGATACAAAGCGTCTACTAGTGATAGCTTATGACAGTGAACAAAAGATTTGACAGTTGGAGTTTAATATGGGATTGTCCACTTTGGCAGGAAAAGCAGAATATTATTTAAACGGAGATAGACTTCAGAATGCTATGGTGCAGAGGGATCTGGGTGTCTTGTACGTGAATCACAGAAGTTTAGCATGCATGGACATCAAGTATTTAGGAAGGCCAATGGAATGTTGGCCTTTATTGCCAAACGGGAAAGAGTATAAATGTTGGGAAGCCTGTACAGGCATTGGTGAGAATGTACCTGGAAGATTCTGTACAGCGTAGGTATCCTTACTTAAGGAGCATTATATTTATTTTGGAAGCAGTTGAGAAAGGATTCACTAGGCTGATTCCTGTGATGAAGGGGTTGTCTTATGAGGAAAGGTCGAGCAGCTTGGGAACTTGCGTTCGTTTTCTTAGGCACGCAAACATTACAAAAAAAAATTAAACTTACTAGGAACCTAATGAGTGTACACCAGTAAAATGTATTAAATTGTTCAGTATAGATGTTTGAACCCATTTTCAGTGATTTTCAATCAAGTTACGCACAGGCCAGATTTGGAGTTTAGAAGAATGGGAGGTGATCTTATTGAAACCTATAGGATTCTGAGGAGGCTCGACGTGGTAATTGCTGGGAGGAGATTATCTTTTGTGGGGGAATGTAGAACTAGGGGGTACAATTTAAAAGTAAGGCATCTCTCATTTAAGATAGAGATGAGGAGCAATTTCAGAGGGTGTCTAGGTTGTAGCATTCTCTTCCCAAAGACCAGTGAGGCCGATCATTGAATATTTCAAGGAATCATAGATAGATAGATATATTTTTGATTGACAAGTGAATCAACGTTCAAGGGGCAGGATTGTGGATTTGAGGCTATAATCAGATCAACCATTGAATGGCAGATCAGTCTTGATGGGCTGAAGGGCCAACTGTTTCTATTTGTTATGACCTTATATAAGTGAATTACTTCCCAAACCACTTATGCTTGTATTTTCCATAATTTATTTAAGATTCAATTCACCTGGATCAGCCAGTCTCCAGGATAAAATTGCAAGATTCTGCTCATTTTTGTACATGCATATCAAAAAATATTCAAATTTGCTAAGAAGCCAGTAAGTGCGCATCGATACACGTATTAAATTGTTCAGTGTAACTAATTGGAGCCATTTTCTGTGACGTTATGTCAGATTATACACAGGTAAACTTCTATTTAAATTTTGTTTTTGGTGATTAACTTATTTTCAGCTGTAATAAAATATTTCACCAGGTTATTATCTCAGATACATCAAGGAGCAATGGAAATAAATTAAACAATTATCTTCTGTTATGCTGATGGATTGTGTTGGCTCTTGGAAGTTTTACATTTGTGATTATGCACATACTTTTTTTATAGGCAATTTGAGCTATAATCTAACCAGCAGAATTTAGCACGCAATTTCCAAATGTTACCCAAAATGTAAACTCTATTCCAGTGTTCTTCACTGATGTAGATTCAGTCACCCACATCTTCTTGGTTACAGCAGATACCCAACGCACAGGCTTCACAGAGTGACTTCTCATGGGGCTTAGTCTTACGATGTTGCTGGATTCTTGGAACATTGTCTATCTTTTCCCCATAGCAGTTTTTAAGGATTTTTGGAATAAGCCGATCGAACACGTTCTCTATTTTGGTGCGGGGAACTTGTGGTTTTTGTTCTGGGGGGTTCCAGCATTTTCGGCACCCCTGTCGGAAAAGGCGCAGCAAGACTAATCCACGATTCTTCCTTAGTCGGTAATGAAACAAAAGAACAACGTGGGCTGAAGACCATGAGTTTGAACAGCGGCAGTCGAATCTGTTGAAAAGGAGAGGTGGGTGGTTAGTATTACTGATGTATTTATCATTTCATGTTTAGAATTAACTTGGTGCAACACGATCTGGACAATATCCAGGCTTGGGCTGACAATTGGCAAGTAACATTCGCGCCATGCAAATGCCAGGCAATGACCATCACTTGCCTGGATGGGTGCAGCTCCAACAACACTCAAGAAGCTTGACACTATCCAAGACAAAGCAGCCTGCTTGATTGGCACATCTACAAATATTCAATCCCTCCACCACCGATGCTCAATAGCAGCAGTGTGTACTATCTACAACATGCACTGCAGCAATTCGCCAAAGGTCCTTAGACAGCACCTTCCAAATCCACAACCACTTACATCTAGAAGGACAAGGGCAGCAGATAAATGGGAATACCACCACCTGCAAGTTCCCCTCCAAGCCACTCACCATCCTGACTTGGAAAGATATCACCATTCCTTCACAGTCACTGGGTCAAAATCCTGGAATTCCCTCCCGAACGGCATTGTGGGTCAACACACAGAACACGGACTGCAGCGATTCAAGAAGGCAGCTCACCACCACCTTCTCAAGGGCAACTAGGAATGGGTAATAAATGCTGGCCGGCCAGCGACGCCCATGTCCCACGAATGAATAGAAAAAAAGGGTGAGGTTTTACAGCCTCGCTCGTCCTGAAACCGTAAAATCGCAACCGACATCAACGGACCTACCCATTGTCCGCCCCTCACACGCTCCGATTCCCGTGGCGGGTGGGGTGGTAAAATTCCGGCCGTAGTCTCTGACTGCTTTAGGACACTTGTTACAACATGAGTTCGTATCTGTTGGGATGTGAAAGCATGCTGCATCTTTTTTACTAACCAGAACTCCTTCCAAGTTGACCAAGTTTTTCAACATTCAAGATAGCTCATGTGCACAAATTAATAATTAGATTGAGATTCTGGACAGTGATGTTAGCCACAATCAAACAGCACTATCCACACTGTTAAAACACTGAAAAGGCTGCTGCAAAATAATGAGTTCCATCTCGTATTTTTAGTTTTTACTCCATCATTAAAGTTATAAAACCAATGCGTGGAGTGGTCCAGGTGAACCCTTAATCTATCTCCTCATTTGCTCCGAAAACCAATTCAAATTCAAACTGAATCCAATTCATGGCCCCCACAGGAGAGACATATAAGATTCAAGCTGACAAAGAAAGGCAATTGCACCCTATCTTGGGCTTGATCGGACACATGTGCCGGAATTTCACCGCCTCGCTCGCCCGCCCGAGGCTCATAAGATCCCGGCCGAGGCCAAAGGAGAATGCTGTTCTGTGAGCCTCGCCCGCTCCGATTCCAGAGCAGACGGGCTGGTAAAATTCCAGCATTGATCTTAGCCAAAAGGCTAAGACGCGCTCCCCTGCCAGGTGGTCATGGTTTCACCCCTGCCAGATAAAAACAAGATGTGGAGATGCCGGCGTTGGCAAAACACAAAACACAGCAGATCTGAAACGAAAACAGCAAGTACTGGAAACACTCAGCAGGTCCGGCAGCATCTGTGGAGAGAGAACCAGAGTTAACGCCCCGAGTTCAAGATGACTCTTCTTCGATTCTGACTTGAAATGTTAACTGTGTTTCTCTGTTCACCGATGCTGCTGAGCCTACTGAGTTTCTCAAGCACTTTCTGATTTTGTTTCAGGTTTCCACCTCTTATCAATTAGAGCTATATTTCATAATTACTGAAATGATATTTTTAAGGACACCTAAGAAATTGATATTTGATTATGATTGGCAGTGAGGGAACCTTTTGTGTTTCCTGGGATATGTAACTACAATATATTTGCTATGAACATCATGCACTTCTTGGCTGGAATTTAATGTGATTGATAATGTTGCGGCGTTAGAAACGGAAGGAGCTGGCGAAGGTCCACCCATTGTGTCTTTGATGACTATCATGTGCTGGTTGGTTGATTGGTGCTGGGGTGGTTGGGTTACCAACTAATCATCCATGGGATTGCTGAGAGGGAGGCAGCAGGAGGTTAGACAGTGATCACAGTGTCCGGTGTCCTGGTTGAAAGTGTTGGCGGCATGTTTAAAAGTTCACTAGCACCTGATTCCTTTTTGATGTTGTCAGATGAGGAAGGATGCATTCAGCTGAAAGAACCTGAAATTTTATTGAAGAAGGCCCCTCAACAGCCTGAGACCACCCCCTGTTCAAACTCCCACTACTTTCAGCTATCAGTGAGCCATTCAAGGGGACAGTAAAGCCTCTGCAATACACCTGTTGGCATGGCTGAAGCAGGAACCTGGGTTGCCCCATGGTTCAGTAACAATTCATAGAAATGCATGTCCTGTGTGCCCTCCTCCAGGCTGCTTGGGCAAGGCGGGAAGTCCTGTTCCTTAGATACTGTAGGAGGAGACCTCCCTAGTCAACCTAACAAGCCTGGACGGAGGTTGCGGAGGAGGTCAGCGGGTGTGTGTGTGTGTGTGTGTGGGGAGGTTTTGCGGGGGAGGGGGACATCCAGAGAAACTGCATTCACTGCTGCAAGCAGCCTAACAATCTTCTCCACCATTGGCGGCATCTCCTAATTGTGATAATGACCTCGATGGAAGAGCAGGAGATATAGCTTGCCCTCTTCAAGAGGGCATTGGGACTGCGTTGATGTAATGATATGTAATTGATTGGGAGAAGCCATACATATGTCCAGTGAGAGACATAGAAATTCAAGGCCACAGTGAACCTCAGAGCTACTGGAATTGGAAGACCACCAACACAGTCAGAGCTCACCTCCTCCACCATCAGGAGACACAGATTGACCACAGCCTCTTGTGATAGACGCCCAGACATCTGGAGGTAACTCATGTATTGTCTGTACATCCTAGCCACTGGACACTCTCACCTTTATGCTGGTCTCTGTGCCTGGCTCATTCTAAGGCTTTCTGCAGCTTCACAAGGCTGCCTTTGCTGATCTCCATTGCCCATCCGTCCTTCCCTTTCCGGTTCTCATCTTCCTCTGGAATTCATGATGCCACCTGGACACTGTCACTATAATGGAGGAATCCTTCCAATGGGTGTCCCCCTCCCTTGCCCACCCACGCACCCACCAAACTCCCTCTCCAGAAGTTGCCTTGCCAGGAGGATCACCTGCTCCAAGGGGCCTGAAGCCACCACAAATGTTTGACATTCCCCTTGTTTCCTCATTAAAGAAAATGCTTCATTGATCATCTGCTGAGTTCAGTAGGCCCGCACAGCTGCCTCTCCATTGCTAGGCTTTCATAGCTGAAAGGCTTTGACCCCCTGTGTGACCCATTCACGCCTATAAATGATCCCTGTTAATCACATTCCCAGGTACCTTAACTGGCCTTTCATTTCTTGTTGTCAAATGATGAGCAAAGTCCTCATTTGGCTTCCCAAAAGCTTTCCATAAAATGGTGTTCCGGTGCACGACGCCGGGGGGTCCTTCGCCATTTTGCACTGTTTAGCAGCCACCCCTTCTCCATCACTGTCCCTTTCCCAGAGGTCAAATTCTGGCTTTTATTTGAGCATGATCCGTCTGTGACAAACCTACAGCTACACATTTCTGCCATTCCCCGCTCCTTAAACTCAGAACCTCAAGCAATCTGAGGAAAATACTCTGGGGACCATTTTTGACCTGCTACTGATTTCTTTATGCCTAAAAATGGCAGAGTAGCAGGCCCAAAACTGCGCATGATAAAGAATTCTAAGTTCATTTTTCCATAATCTATGATGTCCCTGTTGTATTTTTCAGCCGGAATCTTCCATTTTGGAGACTCAGTTCAGTGGCGGGTATGGAAGTGGGAGTGATTCCAGCTGATAGTCCACCCCTTCTCCCCCCCCCCCCCCACCCCTCCCCTCTCCCCCCCCATGAGGATTGTGCACCATTCAGCTTATTACATATGCATTTGCGAGCATCTCGCTGACTGTCCTGACTGGAGTGGACAGGAAATCGCCGTCCCCACTGTTACTTCATGGGGTTGAAGATTTGGATGCCATACTTAAAGGGTACCTGCACTAAATGTACTATCCCTTCCACCGTTGTCCAACCACTGCACCTCCCTTACCCCACTAACACTCCCTCAGTGATCCTCCACACAACTTGCACTGCTGCCTCCCCGGTCTCAAGCATAGGCTGGCATTTACAGACACTGCTCAAAGAGGACAATGCAGTGGCAACTCACCATTAACCACGGAAGAATTCTGCCTCACCAAGAGCATGCCACCCATATGCGGTCATGAATGTGAACATTTTAATTTCTCACAGGTGGGGAACTTAATTTGCAGGGGAACGTAATCCCAGCAAGGTGGCCTTTTAATGAGTGTGCATGATATGCTGATACATGCAAATAGACCTCCTGACATTATTCATCAGGAAACTCGACCAGCCTTTAAAGTCCCGAGAACATCATAGCTAAGTTCCATCCCGCCATTGGGAAACTGAAACAGTTTAGTTCCTCTGCTCAACAAGATTCCACCCTAAAATCTCCCTTACCTGCCAAATGACGATGTTGTATAAATCTTCCAACCTGCTTCTCTTTGCTCAGGATCAAGATCTGGACAGAGCTTGTAATTGAAATTTAACGTCCACTTGTCCCCGTGTTCCAGGTTTTCCACATGTTTAGAGAATAAGTCAATCCAAGGGTTTTTTCCAGGCACTCGGGCCATTTTTCTATTGCCATATGTAAAAAAAAATGTTATGACCACATGGAATGCTTAAACAAAACACAGGCATTTAAATTAACCAGTCTGGCACTTCCAGTGAAGAGCTGAACTTAAAAGGAGCCAAAGTTAGACAGTGGACATGATGTGGAGATGCTGGTGTTGGACTGGGTGGACAAGATGAGGGATCACACGACACCAGGTTATAGTCCAACACGTTTATTTGAAATCACAAGCTTTTGGAACGCTGCTCCTTCATCAGGTGAAGTGGAGAGAGGTGCGCGGGCACAGAATAAATAGAACATAGAACATAGAACAGTACAGCACAGAACAGGCCCTTCGGCCCACGATGTTGTGCCGAGCTTTATCTGAAACCAAGATCAAGCTATCCCACTCCCCATCATCCTGGTGTGCTCCATGTGCCTATCCAATAACCGCTTAAATGTTCCTAAAGTATCTGACTCCACTATCACTGCAGGCAGTCCATTCCACACCCCAACCACTCTCTGCGTAAAGAACCTACCTCTGATATCCTTCCTATATCTCCCACCACGAAATAGGCGGAGTGACGATAGTCCCACACTCACAGGTAATTAAGAGTGTCAATGGATAAGTCCAGTCAGTGTAGTGCAGTGTAGCCCAGCTGAATCACATGTCTCTACAGGTAATCACGAGTGCTAATAGATAAGTGCAAGCAGTTAAGTATAATCAGTATGTGTAAGGTGTCGACAGGCTGTATAATAAGTGAAGGGATGACCTGAGAACCGATAATTTAAAGCAGAGAGATAGTTACAAATAATCAAAGAGTAAGATGATGCTAAACACTATGCAAACTAATTCAAGCCACAGAGGTGTAGCTGCAGTAACAGAAACCTATGCAGCTCAAGTGCAGCTCCCTGCCTGAAGCATTGAATTGGTAAATATAACTTATCATGAAATAAATCTTATGATTTTTTATATGAAAGACTATGAATTATGTTAGGAAATAGAGATAGTTTAAGTAATTTATATTTGTAGTGTGTGTGTTAGGTATAAGGTATACGTTTAAGTAAGTTTAATTTGTGTTTCGGAATTTGTGTGCTAAGGAAGGGGTAATAACTTCAATTTGGTTCCATTTTAGTTTCACTTTAAACTTTGCCTGCATTGTAATAAGGCTTTACGACGTTTAAAGCAAACACAACTCAAAAAATCTAGGCTGTTACTTAGCAACCAGAGGCCCACACTGAGACAGCAATAGCAGTGACAGTCAGTTTGGAACCAGGTAACCCTGAGGCAAGACACATTTCACAGGCACTGCCAGTACAGGCAGGTCTATACAGAGGGACAGAAAGTCAGTTTCAGAAACTAAAAAACAGAAAGTCCCAGAAACTAAGGAATAGGAACTGGACTCTGCAATGGTGTCTTTGATTTGAACCCACCTTGTGATAGTCATGAGGGTGCCTCTACCCCGTCTCCCTGACTTCAAGCCATTCCCGGAAGCTACTGCACCATACATCCAGATGCCAATGAGTCCCCCACAAAGCCACCCGTATGTTGTCCCTGCCCCTCATGGCGAGAATGTGTCAATGGTAGGTAATCCATGGACACATAGCGCATGGCACCAGGGAGGGTACCAGGTTGCCATGGGAACGCTGGTTGTTGGGAGGGAGTGCGGGGCCCCGGATGGATAACATTACGAACTATTTCTCTCTCTCTGTCACTTTGTTCCCCCTCTCACCCTCCATCAAGTGCAAATATGGATTTCAGCTTGACGGCAATATAGATGGCAGTCATTCTTGCAACTGCAGAGGAGGAGGAGGAGGGAGACATCGGCCCACTGCAAGGCCAGCCCATGCCAGAGGCTGCAGCAGGAGGACAGAGAGCCACCGGTCAGGACCAGGATGTGGCTGCCCATCGGCCCATGAAGGGTGCCAGGGGGTGGGAGAGATGGAGACCCAGGGCATGACGTACAGGACCCGCATGTCCTTCGATGGGCTGATGGATGCTGTGTGCTGCCGCAACTGCACCTCAGCGCTTGTGTCAAGTCATCGTGGACTTAGCACCTCATGGGACAGGAGGACACCCGCTCCCGGTGGCAGTGAGGGTCACGGCAGCCCTCAATGTCTACACCACCGGGTCCTGCCAGGCCTCCAGTGGAGAACTGTGCGGCATCTCCCTGTCCCCTGTGCACAAATGTGTCCATGAGGTGACGGATGCTCTGTTGGCCCGAGCAGGCAATTACATCTATCTTGACTTGGGCCAGGCTCAGCAGGAAGCCCAGGCTGCAGGCTTCGCTGCTGTCGACGGGATGCCCCATGTGCAGGGGGCTGTAGATGGCACGCACATCGCCCTGCAGTCCCCGCATGGTCAGGCACTGCACTTCGTCAACAGGAAAGGCTTCCGCTCCCTGAACGTGCGGATCGTGTGTGACCACAGGATGAATATTATGCAGGTGTGTGCACCAGGGAGTGTGCAGGAGAGTTACATCCTTTGGGGTTCAGACATCCGCGGCCTCTGCAAGGGCTGCCTGGATGGCTCTTGGTGGACAAGAGCTACTCGCTCAAGTCATAGCTGATGACCCCAGTGCGGAGGCCTGAGACCGAGGGGGAGACCCGCTACAGTGAGGCCAATGCTGCCTCCTGGTCCATCATTGAGCGGTGCATTGGGATCCTGAAGATGCGGTTCTGCTGCCTGGACCGCTCTGGTGGAGCTCTCCAGTACAGCTCCCTGAGAATCTCCTGCATCACCATAATCTGCTGTGCGTTTCACAACCTGGCGCAGCAGTGGGGGATCGGGTGGAAGCTGCTCAGGAGAAGGCCGTGGAGGATGTGGAGAATGAGGTTGAGGAGGAGCCGGAGGATAGAGGCTGGCAGTGGTGGTGCGGGTCTAGCAGGGAGATGAGGAAGGCCCTCATCACAGCGAGATTCTCCTAATAGCAGCTATGGGATCCATCAGCTCCAACCACAACCCTGCCCATCACGCAAACCAGCCTCCCACCCATTGACTCTGTCTACACTTCCCGCTGCCTCAGAAAAGGAACCAGTATAATTAAGGACCCCACACACCCCGGACATTCTCTCTTCCACTTTCTTCCTTCGGGAAAAAGATACAGAAGTCTGAGGTTACGTACCAACCGACTCAAGAACAGCTTCTTCCCTGCTGCTGTCAGACTTTTGAATGGACCTACCTTGTACTAAGTTGATCTTTCTCTACACCCTAACTATGACTGTAACCCTACATTCTGCACTCTCTCGATTCTTTCTCTATGAATGGTATGTTTTGTCTGTATAGCATGCAAGAAACAATACTTTTCACTGTATACTAATACATGTGACTAATACATAAGTCAAATCAAACCCACCACTCCCCGGGAGCCTTAACCCTCTCCCCCCACCGTCCACACCCCTGCCATGGGTCCAATTGACATCACATCAGGGTGATGAGCTTCAATTGGCCGTGTTAGCGGGTATTTGGTCCAGGCTGGAGGGTGATGACTCGCTATGTGGCACACTGTGACATTGCCCAGTGCAACACAAGTCTGACTCCTACCTGTTCTCTGAGTGCACACTGGCACCTAGGACCACGCCTGTGGGAGGCGAATCACAGACATATTAGTCACAGTTATGGGGTGCAATAACATTTATTAGTGATACTTAACAGTGCCTATTAATCTAACCATAATTACTGCTCTCCTTCACCCGTGCCCTCTTGGTGACCCTAAAATTTGTTACTTTTATGTGGCCTATACCGATCTGAGGTCCCTATCTGCTTCAAGCAGACGACCATCGTCCCGGTACCAAAGAAAAGCCAGGCAGCGTGCCTTAATTACTATCGCCTAGTGGCTCTGACATCATCATTATGAAGTGCTTCGAAAGGTTAGTCATGGCACAAATCAATTCCGGCCTCCCAGATTGCCTGGATCCACTACAGTTCGCCTATCGTTGCAACAGGTCCACAGCAAACGCCATCTCCCTGGCTCTACGCTCAATCCTGGAACACCTCGATAACAAAGACACCTCTGTCAGACTCCTACAGCTCAGCCTCCAACACCATTATTCCCACGAAACTCATCTCCAAACTCCGTGACCTGGACCTCGGCTCCTCCCTCTGCGACTGGATCCTGAACTTCCTAACTCATAGACCACAATCAGTAAGGATGGGCAACAACACCCCCTCCACGATCATCCTCAACACTGGTGCCCCACAAGGCTGTGTTCTCATCCCCTTACTATACTCCTTATACACCTATTACAGTGTGGCCAAATTCCCCTGCAACTCGATTTTCAAGCTTGCTGATGACACCACCACAGTGGGTCGGATCTCAAACAATGACGAGACAGAGTACAGGAAAGAGATAGAGAATCTGGTGAACTGGTGCAATGTCAGTAAAATAATACAGATAGTCATCGACTTCAGGAAGCATAGAGGAGGACATGCCCCTGTATACATCAACGGGGATGCAGTGGAGATGGTCGAGAGCTTCAAGTTTCTAGTTGTCCAGATCACCAACAACGTGTCCTGGTCCTTCCACACCCGACACTATAGTTAAAGCCCACCAATGCCTCTACTTTCTCAGGAGGCGAAGGAAATTCAGCATGTCTGTTACGACTCTCACCAACTTTTACCATAGAAAGCATTCTTTCTGGTTGTATCACAGCTTGGTATGGCTTTTGCTCTGACCAAGACCGCAAGAAACTACAAAGGGTCATGAACAAACCCAGTCCATCACGCAAACCAGTCTCCCACCCATCCCGCTGCCTCAGAAAAGCAGTCAGCATAATCAAGGACCCCACGCACCCTGGACATTCTCTCTTCCACCTTCTTCCTTTGGTAAAATATGCAAAAGTCTGAGGTCACGTACCAACTGACTCAAGAACAGCTTCTTCCCTGCTGCCATCAGACTTTTGAATGGACATACTTTATATTAATTTGATCTTTCTCTACACCCTAACTATGACTGTAACACAACATTCTGCAGTTTCTCCTTTCCTTCTCTATGAACGGTATGCTTTGTCTGTATAGCGCGCAAGTAATACATGTGACAATAATAAATCAAATCAAATAAAATCAAATCAAGGGCTCTTCCCTCAAAGGAAGTCATGGGATGCAGCTTGGGGACCCTGCACTCCAGTCTTCTCCCACTCCCGGCGATTATGAGGCATTTTATCCTGCGGGAACAGAAGGGGGGATTGAAAGCCTTGGCCGGCAGGGAGAGGGAGGATTGGGCCAGAGGGGCTGGAGGCAGTTGCTAGGGGTTCGGGTGCTGAGAGGCTGTGGGGTGTCAGGGAGTTGACGTGGACGTTCCAGGCACGGCAGACGAGACCGGTGCCGGCTCGGGATGGACACTCATCCTTCTTGCTGAAGTTGGCAGTTCATTTTCTTCCGGCACTGGTCGTCAGTCCTTCCTGCCAGTGCACGGGCACTCACTGCAGCTGCCACGGCCTCCCAGGCTGCATTGGCGGCACGACGCCTGGGTCGCCGCCTGTCTTGGGAGAACAATGTGACCCTCCTGTCCTCCATGGTGTCCAGCAGACAGACCAGCTCTCCCTCGCTAAACCTTGGGCTGCTCCCTTTGGTGCCATCTTTCTGGCGTGACCGAATGTCAGTCTGTCGTTAATATTTAGACAGTAAGGAGTCTAACAACACCCGGTTAAAGTCCAACAGGTTTATTTGGTAGCAAACGCCACTAGCTTTCGGAGCGCTGCTCCTTCGTCAGGTGAGTGGGAGATCTGCTCATAAACAGCAAACAGGGCATATAAAGACACAAACTCAATTTACAGAATAATGGTCACAGGCATTCGGCCTCTGATATTCGGGTAAGCATTCTCCAAGGCGGCCTTCACAACACACGACAGCGCAGAGTTGCTGAGCAGAGACTGATAGCCAGCTTCCGCACACATGAGGACGGCCTCAACCGGGATCTTGGGTTCATGTCACACTATCTGTAACTCCCACAACTTGCCTGGACTTGCAAAGTCTCACTAACTGTCCTGTCTGGAGACAATACACATCTCTTTCACCTGTGCTAATGCTCTCTCCACTCACATTGTCTGTACCTTTAAGACTTGATTAGCTGTAAAGACTCGCATTCCAATCATTATTCATTATTCTGTAAATTGAGTTTGTGTCTTTATATGCCCTGTTTGCTGTTTATGAGCAGATCTCTCACTCACCTGATGAAGGAGAGTGCTCTGAAAGCTAATGGCGTTTGCTACCAAATAAACCTGTTGGACTTTAACCGGGTGTTGTTAGACTCCTTATGTTTTTTACCCCAGTCCAACGCCGGCATCTCCACATCGTTAATATTTAGATGCAGCTTGCCCTGGTTAACAGCGTACAGTTGTGGCCATTTTGGGTGAATCACACGATTGGAGGGTCCATGCTGGTGAGAATCACATGGAGGCTCTTTCATTGAACTCAGTGCCGTAAGATTGGTGTGCCAGGCGCGTCGAAAAAACCGGCGCAAATACCTCCCGTTTTCTCACTGCAACAGCACTTAGAATTTTTTTGGTAAGATCATGCCCTTAGTTCTTTTGGGAAAATTGCAGCCATTATCTTTACGGTTTATTTAGAGCATAATAATGTTTTCCATTAAAATAATCATTTGAAACTGTTAAGTGCTGCTTAATAATGGCCCTTTATCCCCACAATAAAAACACGGCTCTTACTGTTCCTGATGTAATTATTTCAGGCTTTTTCATCTAACTGGAAAAGGTTGGGAGCTACAAATGAAATGCTAAGTGGCTGCATGGGGCTCTGGAGCTGAAGGTTTGAAGACTCCCAAACTAGGGGTTGAGGGAGTTTCCACTCGATGCCTGTGCCACCTCCCTCCAGGCGGAATGAGTTATATTTCTGGCATCGGCACCCAGGAGCCTGTAGATTTGCCTAGCAATCAAATAACATTCCCGAACATAACTATAGTAAACGTTCCTGTCTAGGTTTCAAAGACAGGTATCAAGGTAAGGATCACATATTATCAAAAATGATAGAATTATAATGAAGAATTTCTTTACCTTTCACTTGGACAATATGTTTCCCCAGCACAGAGAAACAACCCGGTCAGAAAGTAAGTCGTGTTTGCTATAGAATCGATTCAAGTGTTTGTCCTGGAGAAGAGTTGCCACTTGCTGATATGGATTCAGGGAGGTGGGGTTTATCAATGTACTGATAAGTTTCATTTTCCTGATGTCATTTCTAAGAAATCACATGACTGTCAACTCATCCTACTTAGTTCACATTTCTGATCCTCTGTCTAGACCAATCCTGAAAGCCGACATGGATTTAATTAACTCTGTCAGCACAAACATCTGTAAAACTGAAAGGGCCCCAAAGCACCCTTTTACACCCGGTCCAATTTTACTTTACCTTCATTGAAATGTGTGTAAAATGGGTTGGTTTAAAGCCCCTTTAATATCAAATTTATCATCTGCGCACTCTCTGGCCCTTGGGTCCTAAAATTGTCTTCATAACTATGGATGTTGCAACAGGGGTTGATGTGGGTGTCTACTAGTGACTGAATGAATGGGAGATGGTTCAACGGTTTGAGTGGTGGGGAGACCATGATCCCCTCAAGCAGAATGCTGGTGGGATTGGAAAGAGCTGTGAACTCTCTGTTGACCTGTTTTTTCATTTTGCCAAACTTGTCGTCACACTGGCCTCAAAATCCCATGCTGCTTTTGGTGTAATTTGGAGAACACTTTGAAAAAAAATTGGATGAAACCTGTTTATGCCATTTTTCTGCCCCAAAATCAAGGCGAATTTCCTTGCACTTTTTGGCCCTTCCTGCAATATCTAATGATGACCATTAAACCATTATCGATAGTCGGAAAAACCCATCTGGTTCACTAATGTCCTTTAGGAAAGGAAATCTGCTGTCCTTACCTGGTCTGGCCTACACGTGACTCCAGAGCCCCAGCAATGTGGTTGATTCTCAACTGCCCTCGGGCAACTAGGGATGGGCAATAAATGGTGGCCAGCCAGTGACACCCATGTCCCACGAATGAATAAAAAAAATTAAAAACTGTCCACTTGGAGCTGAGTCAGCTTATTTACATGAACTATAATGAGGATCAATTTCATTACAGCTTCAAGTTCCCTGCCTTTGTACTTCCAATGCACTCAGGGTAGACTCAAGGGACTAAGTGGCTATTCCTAGAACCATAGAACCATAGAAAATTACAGCTCAGAAACAGGCCTTTTGGCCCTTCTTGTCTGTGCCGAACCATTTTTGCCTAGTCCCACTGGATTAATATTCTCCATTCCTGTTTCTATGTTGCCAAGAATCTTTACGGAGACACACATAGGCCGGAGTTTTCCAGCCCATAATGCCAACAAGATCTTCCGGTCCCGCTGATGTGAACGGAGACTTCAATGGCTTTTCGGCCTCATTGTGGGGAACCTGCAATCAGGGGGGAGGGGGACTGAAAAAGGACCAGCCACAGGGTCTAAACCAAGAGGCATAAACCAGATGGTATAAACTAGAGTTAAATCATGTGCAGAAAGCAAAATAAAATAGGATTAAGAGAGCGAGCTAAAAGAAGCAGGCAGCAAAGGTCAAAGTAAATATTTCAAATGTAATTTATTTAAATCTCCAACACAAATTTTGAATCAATGAGACTCCACACTTGTAAAATTAAATTTTGGGGGCTAAAGAGTTTTTTTGGCAGTAATTATCAGTTAGCACACCATTAACATTTCAGTTAACTCCTTAATTCACCAGTCCTAATTTTTCTGGCCTGTTTAGAGGATAACTCATGGGAAGTAATGCAGCATCACACCACTGCACTGCTTTCAAAGCCAGACTATCAACAACCTCCGAATTCCTGCATTTAAATAATCCTGTGTGGATATCAAAAGTTGCTGTTTGACTAACTCCTGAATAACGCTGAACACTGTCAGCCTCACCATTTTATGTGTCCATTTGCATGGGAAACTTTAAAAATAGATCACCCCTAAAGGCTGTCACCTTTCACCCTCTGCCAAAATCTGGTGGGTCAACTCTCTTGAAGCCAATAGCCTTACCCTCCACAGAGGTAAACCTTTAACACTTGTACAATGAGCCTAGTAAACCTGTTCTCTATTGGTAGGAGTGGAAAATGTGTTAACCAGCAGTTATCATTGATGACATTCGTAACATAACTTTCACCAGGGAAGCCAGCAATTTAGAATAAATTCCACCTATTGTTTCAAAGTTTAGCATTAAGGCCATGAGATATAGGAACAGAGGTAGGCCATTTGGCCCGTTGAGTCTGCTCCACCATTCAATTCATCTGATATGATAATCCTCAACTCCACTTTCCCACCTTATCCCCATAACCCGTGATTCCTTTACTGATTAAAAATCTGTCTATCTCAGCCTTAAACATACTTAAAGATTTAGTCTCTACAGCCCTCTGCGGTAAAGAATTCCATAGATTCACTACCATTTATTTAAGAGGTGGCCAAACAGCCAAGTTAGTTAACACAGACCAATTTCAAGATGTCTTCAAATTCATTCCAGATCACAGAGAGTTCCTCAAATCTTTTAGTTTACTGAGTCACTTTTTCTGACCACTATCAGTGACAAGGTCTGAGGGTGCTGTCGTGAAACTAACAGCTATCACACTCAAGTGCAACCAATATGATTAAACAATCATTTCATTACTTTCTACACATATTTCTATTATC
Source organism: Mustelus asterias (assembly GCF_964213995.1). Taxonomy (NCBI): domain Eukaryota; kingdom Metazoa; phylum Chordata; class Chondrichthyes; order Carcharhiniformes; family Triakidae; genus Mustelus; species Mustelus asterias. Next base: position 27,379,461 of record NC_135803.1, on the reverse strand, counting down.
ATAGAATCCCTACAGTGCAGAAGGAGGCCATTCAGCCCATCGCGTCTGCACGACTCTTCCACCGAGCACCTTACCCAGGCCCTATCCCACGTATTTACCCCGCTAATCCCCCTAACCAGCACATCTTGGGCACTAAGGAGCAATTTAGCATGGCCAATCCACTTAACCTGCACATCTCTGGACCGTAGGAGGAACCTGGAGCAGACACGGGGAGAACGTGCAGACTCCACACAGACAGTGACCCAAGGCCGGAATTGAACTTGGTTCCCTGGCGCTGTGAGGCAGCAGTGCTAACCATTGTGCCACCCTGCTGTCTATAAGAGGACCTTCAGGCTAAACTCTACAAGCTTGCCACTTGATTCTGTGTTATGGCCACCATCTGTTTCACCCAGGTTTCTATCTTCCTCTGGTGTTATAGTTGGCCGTACTATTAGAAAAAGCAGCTGAAACAGCAGTGGCTTTTATCTCCTGTAGCATCAGATTCCTACACCCCTGTTCCCCCCTCCCCCATGGCCCCCACTTGGCATTTAAGTGTTTACCAACCTTTTCTCTCTCTCTCTCTTTCTTGCTCTTCCTTGCCTGAGTTTACTGGATGATCTTTAATTTCTAATTACCTAAAGCCAGATAGAGCAGTTTTGTTTCATTTGGTTTCAGTTTTGATTTCGTCTTTCGGAAGTAAGCTGAAACAGAGTTGGCATGTTAATAGATTGCTTTAAAGGGTCAATGTGACATCACAACATAAACATTGAAAGAGAAAGGAAAGGACCATTATATTTTTAATAGATTTGCCTTCTCCCCGTATTACTCAATCCTTTCACATTCTTGATATACATCAGATATTTCAGTCGTTTTTACTCTGAATACTCTTTGAACTGTGGGAGGAAACCGGAGCACCCAGAGAAAACCCACACAGACACGGAGAGAATGTGCAAACCCCACACAGACAGTGACCTGAGGCTGGAATTGAACCCAGGTCCCTGGCGCTGTGAGGCAGCAGTACTAACCACTGTGCCGCTTCTAATGTGATGTGGCTTTTTCTGTGTTTTCCATAAGAACTACGAGCAGGAGTAGGCATTTAGCCCCTCGAGCCTGCTCCGTCTTTTAATACAATCATGGTTGATGTCATCTTGGCCTCAACTCCACTTTCCTGCCTGTTCCCCATAACCTTTCAACCCATTACGAATTAAAAATCTCTATCTCCTTAAATTGACCCAATGTTCTGGCATCCAATGAACACTGATGTAGTGAATTTCAAAGATTCACTTGGAGAGAAGTAATTTCTCCTGGTTTCTGTTTTAAATCTGATGCCCCTTATCCTAAAGCTATGAACTCTCATTCTAGATTTCTCCACAAGAGAAAACATCCTCCCCTGACAATTCCCTTTATAATCTTAATGCCCTCAATTAGATTCTTTTAAACTCCTGGGAGCATTGGCCTAAACTGCCCAATTTCTCTTCGTAAGACAAACCTTGCCAGGGTTTGAAGTGCAAGGTCGGCGCTATGGGGATGGAGGATGAGCTGATGTTAACCGGGGGACCGGAGGATGAAGAAGAAGAGGAAGAAGAATTGGTGGATCCCTTAACAAACATCAGGGAGCAATGCGAGCAGCTTGAAACTCTATCCAAGCTAATAAATTACCCTTAATCCTATGTGAACTAACATGGTGCATTAACTTTTTGTGTGACATCCAATCAAATGCCTTCTGGAAGTCCAGATATACTACATCTACAGGATCCCCATGATCCACCTTGCTTGTTACAACTATAAAGAGCTCAAGCAAATTAGTCAAACATAATTTACCATTCATAAAACCATGTTGACTCTGAAGGATTACATTTTGACTTTCTAAATGTCTTGTTATTACTTCCCTAATAATGGATTCTAACAATTTCCCAATGACAGGTGTTAACTAATTGGCCTAGAGTTTCCTACATTTTGCCACCCTCCCTTCTTGAATAAGGGCATTGTATCAGCATTTTTCTAATCCACTGGAACCGTTCCCACATCCAGGGAATTTTGGAATATTATAACCAATAGATCCACTATCTCCAATGCCACTTACATTAAGGTCCTAGGATGTCGGCCATTAGGCCCTGGGGGATATGCCTGCCTTCAATCCCAATAGTTTGCTCAATACTTTTTCCCTAGTGATGATGATAGTTCTAAGTTCCTCTCTTTCTATAACTTCTGCATTTTATGTTACTCTTGGGGTGGTACTCATGTCCTCCACTATGAAAACTGAGACAAAGTATTAAGACCATAAGACCATAAGACATAGGAGCGGAAGTAAGGCCATTCGGCCCATCGAGTCCACTCCACCATTCAATCATGGTTGATTTCAACTCCATTTACCCGCTCTCTCCCCATAGCCCTTAATTCCTCGAGAAATCAAGAATTTATCAATTTCTGTCTTGAAGACGCTCAACGTTTCGGCCTCCACAGCCCTCTGTGGCAATGAATTCCACTATTGATTTAGTGTCTCAGTCATTTCTACATTCTCCATTATTAACTCTCCAGCCTCATCTTCCAACATTAACTTTAACTGCTCTCTTCCTCTTTATATACTGATGGATGCTTTTGCTGTCCATTTTTTAATATTTTGCACTAGTTTTCTTTCATAATTTACCTTTGCTCTTTTTATTTTTTTTTAGTGACCCTTTGTTTATCTTTAAAAGCTTTCTGATCTTCCAGTGTGCCACTGGCCTTTGCTATATGGTAAGCCTTAGTTTTTGTCTTTATGTTATCCTTAACTTCCTTGCTTAGCCATGAAAGTCTTTTCCCCCTCTTCCCACCTTTCCTCCTCTCTGGAATATATTTTAGTTGGAAGGACTTGAATATCTCCTTAAACATCTGCCACTGTTCATCAACTGTTCTACCTTTCAGTCTTCCTGTTCAGTCCACTCGGGCCAAATCTGTCCTCATGCCTACGTGATTTCCTTTGTTTAACTCCAGTGTGGGACTCCAGTTTCTTGTCTTCAAACTGAAGTTGAAATTCTCGCATGCTATGATCACTCTAGAGGATCCTTAATTATGAGATCATTTATTAGCTCTACCTCATTACATAATAACAAACCTAGAATAGCCTGCTCTCTAGTTGTTTCCACAACATATTGCTCCAAAAACCAATCTCTAATACATTCAATGAACCCTCCCTCGAGGCTACCCTTGCTAATTTGATTATTCCAGTCAATATGCATGTTAAAATCACCCAAGACTATTGCCTTACCTTTCTTACAAGCCCTCAGTATTTCTGGGTTTATACTGTTCCACGCTACAGAACTACCATATGGGGACTAGTAGATTACTTACACCAGGGACTTCTTTTCCTCTCTATTTCTTATTTCTACCTATTCTGATCCAATGGGGGTGATTTTCCGACCTCATTGTGCCTGCGCAGGTCGCACCGATCCTGGAAAATAGCGTGTGGGCCTAAATATGGGCTCTGCGCATGGCACCAGATAGTTTGAAATCATCCTGGTCCCTTTCCAATGGCGCACACTGGATCACGCCCAGAAATTGTGTGAGGCCGATCAGCATTTAAATGTGCTTAGCCTATTTGACGCTGGATCCTCTCAACTCCCAGGATCTTCTGACCTTTGGAGATCAGCCGAGTGGAAACCAGATCTGATATCCATGCTGGAGGGGGCTCAAAGGTAATTGAAGCCCCAGGGTGGTTGTGGACATGGCTGGGCAATGCCCACCTGGCACTCTGGCAATGCCCACCTGGCACTCTGACAGTGCCAACCTGACACCCTGGCAGTGCCAGTTGGGCAGTGCGAGGGGCCGTACCAAGGGGGTGGAGCTTGAGTGGGGGTGGAACCTGGGCGGTAGTGGGGCCTGAACAGGGGCTATGATATGGGGACTATGTTGTGGGGCCATGAATGGGGGTTATGTAGGTGGGGGGGAGGTCATGGAGGTGGGGCATGAAGGGGGGTATGTCGAGGATCATGAAGGGGTAGTCATTGGATGGACCCCAGTGGTCAGATGCCAATGATCTGTGGTGGGGAGGGGGCTGGGGGAACATGCTACAAATTGGGGGAAGAGGGGTGGCGGTGTCCCAATGTCTGTAGGCAGAGGGCAGGGGTCTTCCAGTGCACTCTGAGATGGGAGTGCCCTTTCAAAATGGCACCCAATCACTTTGCAGCTGGGCTCACTGGCATGTTTAGACCTCGCCCCTCCCAGAGCCAGCGTGCAACTCACTGCTCTCCCAATAAATGACTTAAGTGTGGGATGATTGTGGTACGGTCCATGCTCGACAGACCGGCGCGGATTGCACTGGTTTTCTCACTGTAAGAGTTTTAACAACACCAGGTTAAAGTCCAACAGGTTTATTTGGTAGCAAATGCCATTAGCTTTCGGAGCGCTGCTCCTTCGTCAGATGGAGTGGAAATCTGCTCTCAAACAGGGCATACAGAGACACAAAATCAAGTTACAGAATACTGATTAGAATGCGAATCTCTACAGCCAACCAGGTCTTAAAGATACAGACAATGTGAGTGGAGGGAGCATTAAGCACAGGTTAAAGAGATGTGTATTGTCTCCAGACAGGACAGCCAGTGAGATTCTGCAAGTCCAGGAGGCAAGCTGTGGGGGTTACTGATAGTGTGACATAAACCCAAGATCCCGGTTTAGGCCGTCCTCATGTGTGCGGAACTTGGCTATCAGTTTCTGCTCAGCGACTCTGTGCTGTCGTGTGTCGTGAAGGCCACCTTGGAGAACGCTTACCCTAAGATCAGAGGCTGAATGCCTGTGACCGCTGAAGTGCTCCCCCACAGTCTTGCCTGGTGATTGTCGAGCGGTGTTCATTCATCCGTTGTCGTAGCGTCTGCATGGTTTCCCCAATGTACCATGCCTCGGGACATCCTTTCCAGCAGCGTATAGGTCGACAATGTTGGCCAAGTTGCAAGAGTAGGTACCGTGTACCTGGTAGATGGTGTTCTCACGTGAGATGATGGCATCCGTGTCGATGATCCGGCATGTCTTGCAGAGGTTGCTGTGGCAGGGTTGTGTGGTGTCGTGGTCACTGTTCTCCTGAAGGCTGGGTAGTTTGCTGTGGACAATGGTCTGTTTGAGGTTGTGCGGTTGTTTGAAGGCAAGAAGTGGGGGTGTGGGGATAGCCTTGGTGAGATGTTCGTCTTCATCAATGACATGTTGAAGGCTCTGGAGGAGATGCTGTAGCTTCTCCACTCCGGGGAAGTACTGGACGACGAAGGGTACCCTGTCCACCATGTCCCGTGTTTGTCTTCTGAGGAGGTCGGTGCGGTTTTTCGCTGTGGTGCGTCGGAACTGTCGATTGATGAGTCGAGCGCCATATCCTGTTCTTATGAGGGCATCTTTCAGCGTCTGGAGGTGTCTGTTGCGATCCTCCTCATCCGAGCAGATCCTGTGTATACGGAGGGCTTGTCCGTAGGGGATGGTTTCTTTAACGTGTTTAGGGTGGAAGCTGGAGAAGTGGAGCATCATGAGGTTATCCGTGGGCTTGCGGTACAGTGAGGTGCTGAGGTGACTGTCCTTAATGGAGATGCATGTGTCCAAGAATGCAACCGATTCCGGAGAAAAGTCCATGGTGAGTCTGATGGTGGGATGGAACTTGTTGATGTCATCATATAGTTGTTTCAGTGATTGTTCACCATGACTCCAAAGGAAGAAAATGTAGGGGCCATTGTCATACTGAACAGAATGGATTACGGCAAAGAAGTGTACCGACAACTGAACAACGAGGAACACTACAGACAGTTACCCACAGATTCGACCAAAGAACACACCTGTCAACTCAACACTCTGATCAAGACCTTTGATCCGAACCTTCAGAGCACCCTCCGTGCTCTCATCCCACCTACTCCCCGCATTGGAGATTGCTACTGCCTCCCGAACATACACAAGGCAAATACACCCGGCCGTCCCATCGTATCGGGCAATGGGACCCTGTGCGAGAACCTCTCCGGCTATGTCGAGGGCATCCTGAAACCCATTGTACAAAGAACCCCCAGCTTTTGTTGCAACACTGCGGACTTCCTACAGAAACTCGGCACACATGGAGCAGTTGAACCAGGAGCACTCCTCGTCACAATGGATGTCTCGGCACTCTACACCAGCATCCCCCACGATGATGGCATTGCTGCAACGGCCTCAGTGCTCAGCGCCGACAACTGCCAGTTTCCAGATGCAATTTTACATCTCATCCGCTTCATCCTGGACCGCAATGTCTTCACCTTCAACAACCAGTTCTTCATCCAGACACACGGAACAGCCATGGGGACCAAATTCGCACCTCAATATGCCAACATCTTCATGCACAGGTTCGAACAAGACTTCTTCACCACACAGGACCTTCAACCGATGCTATACACTAGATACATCGATGACATTTTCTTCCTTTGGAGTCATGGTGAACAATCACTGAAACAACTATATGATGACATCAACAAGTTCCACCCCACCATCAGACTCACCATAGACTACTCTCCGGAATCGGTTGCATTCTTGGACACACGCATCTCCATTAAGGACGGTCACCTCAGCACCTCACTGTACCGCAAGCCCACGGATAACCCCACGATGCTCCACTTCTCCAGCTTCCAACCTAAACACATTAAAGAAGCCATCCCCTACAGTCAAGCCCTCCGTATACACAGGATCTGCTCGGATGAGGAGGATCACAACAGACACCTCCTGACGCTGAAAGATGCCCTTATAAGAACAGGATATGGCGCTTGACTCATCGATCGATAGTTCCGACGCGCCACAGCGAGAAACCGCACCAACCTCCTCAGAAGACAAACACGGGACATGGTGGACAGAGTATCCTTTGTCGTCCAGTACTTCCCCAGAGCGGAGAAGCTACGGCATCTCCTCCGGAGCCTTCAACATGTCATTGATGAAGACGAACATCTCGCCAAGGCCATCCCCACACCCCCACTTCTTGCCTTCAAACAACCGCACAACCTCAAACAGACCATTGTCCACAGCAAACTACCCAGCCTTCAGGAGAACAGTGACCACGACACCACACAACCCTGCCACAGCAACCTCTGCAAGACGTGCCGGATCATCGACACGGATGCCATCATCTCACGTGAGAACACCATCTACCAGGTACAGAGTACCTACTCCTGCAACTTGGCCAACGTTGTCTACCTGATACGCTGCTGGAAAGGATGTCCCGAGGCATGGTACATTGGGGAAACCATGCAGACGCTACGACAACGGATGAATGAACACTGCTCGACAATCACCTGGCAAGACGGTTCTGTTCCTGTGGGGGAGCACTTCAGCGGTTACGGGCATTCAGCCTCTGATCTTCGGGTAAGCGTTCTCCAAGGCGGCCTTCACGACACATGACAGTGCAGAGTCGCTGAGCAGAAACTGATAGCCAAGTTCCGCACACATGAGGATGGCCTAAACCGGGATCTTGGGTTTATGTCACACTATCAGTAACCCCCACAGCTTGCCTCCTGGACTTGCAGAATCTCACTGGCTGTCCTGTCTGGAGACAATACACATTTCTTTAACCTGTGCTTAATGCTCCCTCCACTCACATTGTCTGTATCTTTAAGACCTGGTTGGCTGTAGAGATTCACATTCTAATCAGTATTCTGTAACTTGATTTTGTGTCTCTGTGCCCTGTTTGAGAGCAGATTTCCACTCCATCTGACGAAGGAGCAGCGCTCCAAAAGCTAATGGCATTTGCTACCAAATAAACCTGTTGGACTTTAACCTGGTGTTGTTAAAACTCTTACTGTGTTTACCCCAGTCCAATGCTGGCATCTCCACATCATTTCTCACTGTAGTCATTTTTTGGAATAATTCCGTTCTCTGTCTTGGACTCCAGCAGCAAAAAGCAGTTATTCCCCTATTAAGACCTCATTCCAAATTTCTGATTATCAGAATAATTTCAACTAACCACCCTTCACATCCGGTGGCGTGGCAGCTGGGTTAGATTGCCTCTTCTCTCGGAGTTACTTACTGTGGTGGCACGGTGGCACAGTGGTTAGCGCTGCTGCCTCACAGTACCAGGGACCCGGGTTCGATTCCCGGCTTGGGTCACTGTCAGTGCGGAGTTTGCACATTCTCCCCGTGTCTGCATGGGTTTCCTCCGGGTGCTCCGGTTTCCTCCCACAGTGTGAAAGACATGCTGGTTAGGTGCATTGGCCATGCTAAATTCTCCCTCAGCGTGCCCAAACTGGTGCTGGAGTGTGGCAACTAGGGGATTTTCACAGTAACTTCATTGTAGTGTTAATGTAAGCCTACTTGTGACACTAATAAATAAACTTTAAAAAACAAACCTTGAAATCCAGTTGCTCCTATCTCACCCGACCTTCCTACTCAGCTGGTGGGATCTGTGTAGCGCAGCAGATTCCTGCAGTCTACAGTTGAGGGCAGCTCAGTCAAAGTAAGCTACACCTCTTTTTTACAGCACTGGCTGCCATAAAGCAGATCGGTTTCATGGCCCAGCCAGTGAGGAGCCAGAGAGAAAGTAAGTGTACATGGTAAGTGGGAAGAATGTGGGGCAGGCGGTAGTAGGTTGATCTGGGAGTGGTTTTGGGTGCTTACTGGGGGGTGGGATGTCCCATTCAGGTCGATGGGGCGTGTTTGGGGTGCCCCATTGGGGTGGAGGTTTTCATGGAGGTGAGCAGGGTGGCTAATGAGGGTTAGTCAGGGGGTCCCATGTGGTGTGTTCCATGAGGGTGATGTGTGGGTACTGGAGGGGTTTACCGAGGGTGGGAGGGGTGGGGGTTGGGGTGGGGCGCTTCAGGAGGAGTCAGTTGTTCCATGGTGGGCCAGTGAACATCAATCCAGTATTTCGCCAGATGTTAAAAGTATTGCTGCTTAGTGTCTGGGGGATAGTAGCATTAATAAGAAGGGTTATGGGGATAGGACCTGCGTGGGATTGTGATCGGCGCAGAGTCGATGGGCCAAATGGCCTCCTTCTGTACTATCGGGATTCTAAGTAGTTTTAATTCTTCTAACGTTTTCTGGATAACTGTGGCTGTAAGACAATCCAAACCATCCCAGGTTTGTGATTTAAATTGCATTTTTGGATGGTTCCCAGTGCGGAGCAGTTGTCCCTTAGAAGCTTGAACTTCCCAGGCAATTGCCACGCAATCCTTAGCTTGAAGTTTCCAGGGTGGGGTTCCCCATCACATCATTGGGCTACTTCCCAGATAGGCTGCCCTGGAGCTTAGAACCCATGCGTCAATAACATACTATTGAGCAAACAGTTAGTGTTGGAATTTGCCCTTCACATGAGCTATGACACATAGCATAGACATTTCCCTTCTGGAGAGAGGAACGTTAAAGGGTGAATCATTCTGAACTGCTCTTACATACCTCTTAGTGACTGGCCTGAAAGCAGAAATAACAGAGGCCCAGAAGCAGGCTACAGCCTGCCCTTTTAGGTTGGAGATGCTTTGTTGTGCAGGAAGGGGAGGTGGTGGCATAATGGTATTGTAGTGGTATTATCACTGGACTAATAATCCAGAGACCCAGGTTAAATTTCTGGGGAACCAGGTTCCAATCCCACCCCAACAAATGGTGAAATTTGAATTCTAAAAAAAAATTGGAATTAAAAGTCTAATGATGACCATGAAACCATTGTCAATTGTTGTAAAAACCCATCTGGTTCACTAACGTCCTTTTGGGAAGGAAATCTGCTATATTTACCTGGTCTGGCTTACATGTGACTCCAGAACCACAGCATTGTGGTTGACTCTGAAATGCCCTCTGAAATGGCCTAGCAAGCCACTGAGGGCAATTTGCAAAGGGCAACAAATCCTGGCCTTCGCAGTGATACCCACATCCCATGAATAAATCTAAAAAAAATGCATGGAATTAAAAACATCACGTTGTGGTCAAAATATTGGGAATGGCATTATGAGGAGAAGGATGAAACTGAAAGTGACCCTTGTTCTATGCATTTGCAAAAGTCCATTGCTGGTATGAGTTTCAGTTTCCTTTTGGCATTTTTAGCTAATGCCTTCAAATTTACTTGTTTACTTGTTCTTGCACCTTGAGGGCGTGGTTAGTCTCAGCGAATCTGCAACTCTTTAAAGACTTGAAGCTCCCTCCCATTTGGTTCAGTCTGTTGTTGTTATTTTACGGTATCAGACCAAATGGTTGAAACGTGAGCAGGAGATCCTAATTATATCGCTGCTTCTTACTGTGATTGCACACTTACCCTGGTACTACAATAGGAGATACAAAACTAACAGATGAGCCTGAACATTGAAGAGGACTTGGAGAAGGTTTCTCAGAAGTTTTGACAGTGTTGGTGATTATTTCAGCCTAAAGAAAATGAACAGTAGCTGGGTTCAGTTGTTTAATAGTAAAGTGTCAGATTTGGCATACTCTGATCGCTGGACTATTACACAGGATGATCACTTACAACCACAGTATGCACTTGCAGGATGGAGTTGGTACAAGACATCTTCGTTTGCAAGGTAAGGGGTATGTGTTAGAGTAAACAAGATAGGACTTGCACGTTTGCCTTGAGTGCAATAGAGGCAGGAAAACAGAGTAAAATCAGCAAGGTATTGTTAACGCACCTTTAGAGGCAAAAACAACAATCAATGTTCTCTAAGGAAAAGAATGGTGTAAAGCAAAGAGATCCCCTTTTGGGAGCTCTTTGATATTTTCAGCATTCAAAGTCATGTCAATTGGACGATACTTCACTGTAATGTTGCATTTCAGTCACAGTGCATAGGATTACAAAAGGTATGGGACCTAAACACTCAAAAGTAGGCGCATGATGCTAACATTAAAATGCATGAATGTGGTGCCGGAATTCTTGAGATGAGGCCATTTAAAAAAAACTTGCTGAAGAGTAAGAGAAGTGAAAGATAAAAATATAAAATAAGTTCTTTGATTGAATTTACCATAGATACTGATACATAGAACATAGAACAGTACAGCACAGAACAGGCACTTCGGCCCACGATGTTGTGCCGAGCTTTATCTGAAACCAAGATCAAGCTATCCCACTCCCTATCATCCTGGTGTGCTCCATGTGCCTATCCAATAACCGCTTAAATGTTCCGAAAGTGTCTGACTCCACTATCACTGCAGGCAGTCCATTCCACACCCCAACCACTCTCTGCGTAAAGAACCTACCTCTGATATCCTTCCTATATCTCCCACCATGAACCCTATAGTTATGCCCCCTTGTCCATCCACCCGAGGAAATAGTCTTTGAACGTTCACTCTATCTATCCCCTTCATCATTTTATAAACCTCTATTAAGTCTCCCCTCAGCCTCCTCCGCTCCAGAGAGAACAGCCCTAGCTCCCTCAACCTTTCCTCATAAGACCTACCCTCCAAACCAGGCAGCATCCTGGTAAATCTCCTCTGCACTCTTTCCAGCGCTTCCACATCCTTCTTATAGTGAGGTGACCAGAACTGCACACAATATTCCAAATGTGGTCTCACCAAGGTCCTGTACAGTTGCAGCATAACCCCATGGCTCTTAAACTCCACCCCCCTGTTAATAAAAGCTAACACACTATAGGCCTTCTTCACAGCTCTATCCACTTGAGTGGCAACCTTTAGAGATCTGTGGATATGGACCCCAAGATCTCTCTGTTCCTCCACAGTCTTCAGAACCCTACCTTTGACCCTGTAATCCACATTTAAATTAGTCCTACCAAAATGACTCACCTCACATTTATCAGGGTTAAACTCCATTTGCCATTTTTCAGCCCAGCTTTGCATCCTATCTATGTCTCTTTGCAGCCTACAACAGCCCTCCACCTCATCCACTACTCCACCAATCTTGGTGTCATCAGCAAATTTACTGATCTACCCTTCAGCCCCCTCCTCTAAGTCATTAATAAAAATCACAAAGAGCAGAGGGCCCATGCCTATTGTCCTCTTCCTGTTGCCTGATATCTTAATCTGTAAATTAATTTCAGCAATTTGTAAATTAGTCTATAAATTCACTTTTGTTTGGACAAGACTTTACCAATTAAGGCAAAAGCTGGACTCGTTGGATAGTAAATTATAGAAACTTTACTCAAGCAGTGAAAATTAAACAGTGTGGAGAGGGAGCTTAAGAGTCCATTAAGGAGTGGATAGGGATGTGAGAGTCTATTAAAGAGTGGATAGAGAGAGGTGGGGTCATTAAAGAGCAGAGAGAGAGGTGAGAGTCCATTAAAGAGCAGAGAGAGAGGTGAGAGTCCATTAAAGAGCAGAGAGAGAGGTGAGAGTCCATTAAAGAGCAGAGAGAGAGAGATGAGAGTCCGTTAAAGAGCAGAGAGAGAGGTGAGAGTCCATTAAAGAGCAGAGAGAGAGATGAGAGTCCATTAAAGAGCAGAGAGAAAGTTGAGAGTCCATTAAAGAGCAGAGAGAGAGGTATTCTCGAAACCTGAGGTTTCCCTAAGGACCCAAGTTTGATCCTTAACATGGCAGATGGTGAAATTTGAATTAAATAGAAATTTAGAATTAAAAGTCATTAATATAAAGTCATTGCTAATTATTAAAAAAACAACCTGGCACTTCCTCTGGCTCACTATACCAGGTGGGTACTGCCACATGGGCACTGCCCAGCCATATCCCCAACCACCTAGGGGCTTCAATGGCCTCTGAGCCCTTTGGTGTAGCAGCTGTTCTCCGCTAGTGTGGACCAGGAGTGATTCTCACCATTCTCATACCGCGCCCGAAGGTGTGAAGGTCCCAGGAGCTGGGAGACTCTGGCGTCAGACAGAGGCTGTGTATATTTAAATGCCGCTTTAGACATGCTAATCGGACTTGCATCCAGAAAGGGCACGATCCAGTTTGCACCATTAGAAAGAGACCAGGATGATTGCAAACCATTGGCACCGGGTGCGAAAACGATTTTGAGGTCCGTACGCAATTTTCCCGGGATCGCGGTGTGATCTGAGCCAAGTGCGGCGGGCCGGAAAATCACCCCCTATAACTCGGGAGTACAGTTTAGAAAATTAGGGATTTCCCATTTACTTAGAAGATGAGGAAGAATATCATCTCTCAGAGGGTCATTAGACTTTGGAATTCTTTATGGAGGCTGGACCATGGCAGGGCCAGACAGATTTTGATCGACAACAGAGTCAAAGGATTCTGGCAGGAAGTGGGGCTAAAGTCACAATCAAATATGCTATGAGCTTCTTGAATGGCGGAGCTAAATAGCCCACTCCTGTTTATATTTTTCATATTCTTATATGTGGGATGAGATCACTTCTGTTTATTGCCCCAGATAAGAGGGGTGAGCACTCAAAATTTCATTCCAGCCTCAGGAGGTTTGGTGAAGTTACTACAATACATTGTCAAATAAGGAAATTGATCATTTAGAGTAAAGGTGTTGATTAAATCTCCAATAATAACCTAATAACCAGCAGTGAACATGGATTCCAGGGCGGCACAGTGGTTAGCACTGCTGCCTCACAGCGCCAGGGACCCGGGTTCAATTCTGGCTTTGGGTGACTGTCTGTGTGGAGTTTGCACGTTCTCCCCGTGTCTGCGTGGGTTTCCTCCGCGTGCTCCAGTTTTCTCCCACAGTCCAAAGATGTGCAGGTTGGTGCCCAGAAAGGGCACTAGTGTGTAGGTTAGGTGGATTAGCTACGGTGGGTGTGCTGGGTTGCAGGATGGGACATGGGGATAGGGCCTGGGTGGGATGTTCTTTGGAGGGTTGGCGCAGACTCAATGAAGTGTTCACCGCACTGTAGGCATTCTATGAAAGTATAAAGAATATGAAGGGTCGAAAAGAGCGGGATGTTGGAAAGGGCTGAATGGAGAGTTTCAGAATCAGTATTGTTTCTCTTTTTCATATTACCACTTCAAGTTGAGTCAGTAACCTGGATTTACTCATTCATTACTAATGGGTAAAGGTTGATTCGAAGGAGAAACTTCGCAAATACAAAATGAGTTGAAAAGAGTACAATTGGACAGAGTAATGACAAATTAAATTTAAAATAGGCATGTGCAAATGTTGCAAGTAGGAAGAAAAATGAGCAGCACACAATCTTAAGAATGATGTTGAAAGAGCTGAGATGAAATTGAAAGAGATCTAATAGACATGACGAGCAATATTGACACTCACACTATCCTGACACTAAGGGGCAATTTACCATGGCCAATCCATCGAACCTGCACATCTTGAGGGAGGAAACTGGAGCACCCGGAGGAAACTCCACATAGACACGGGGAGAATGTGCAAACCCCACACAGACAGTGACCCAAACCGGGAATTGAATCCAAGTTCCTGGTGCTGTGAGGCAGCAGTGCTAATCACTGTGCCACCGCGCCGCTCAAAATGAGCGCTGGTCTCATTAAGCTATGCTAATAAAGGTGCTCTGCTTGAATTAGGGCCATGCCAAATTCACCACATTGGGAAATTGACATGTTGTGGGATTTCAACAACCTTTGCACAACTTTGTAGTCTGCTGGCTGCAAGTTACAGGAGTGTTGCCGAAACACACAGCAGTAGCAAATTGTAATAATAGTTACAAGTGAGGCACAGGTGAGAGAACGATGGAACATCTGTGCCACCAAATCACTGCCCTCAAATCTCATTTGTTGAACCAGAAATGGAGCTGGCCTAGGCAGCAGTCTCTATTGTCTTGGGTGTATTGTGAACAGTTGCAGAAACCCACACAAAAGAGTACAGAGCCACTGTCACAACCCTTGCAAATGAGCAGCCACCCACCTCACTCGCTCCTCATACGGGACTTGGAAGGAGCACTGCACCAAGTAATATTTATCAGAAACTATATACAATCACCAAGAGGAAGCACCTGGATGGAAAATTATTAAAACAGCACAAGCATTGTTAGGTGAATAAATTATTTGTAGTCAATTTGCATTTGTGGGCAGCGTTCATTTATGATGTAAGAACGCATGCTAACAAAACATACTTGGGTTATCTCAAACCCCGAGCAACTAATGCAGTGTTGAGAGTGGTTGGGGCCAGTACATGGAACAGTTAAATGCTGCTAAACATGGCGACACTGGGACTCATATTCCACATGGATGCAATCGAATGGACTGATGATTTTCTTCATCTAAATCCACCTTATGATTTTACAGTGGAAAATATGCAGGGGAGGCAGAATTAAGTCTCAACTGCTGGCTCTGTCTGAGTACACAGTCTGCTTGCTTTTAAATTTATTTATTAGTGTTACAAGTCGACTTACATTAACACTGCAAGGAAGTTACTGTGAAAATCCCCGAGTCGCCACACTCCGACACCTGTTCAGGTACACTGAGGGAGAATTTAGCACGGCCAATGCTACATCCTTTGGACTGTGGGAGGAAACCAGAGCACCCAGGGGAAACCCACACAGACATGGGGAGAATGTGCAGACTCCGCACAAACAGTGACCCAAGCCGGGAATCGAACACAGACCCCTGGCGCTGTGAGGCAGCAGTGCTAACCTCTGTGCTACCATGCCGCTCATGCTGTCACTCTTTAGAGAATGGCTACTTGGAAGAGGTATCAGAGAGTGACAGGCACTGTGGAACTAAACTTAGCATACTTGAGCACCTACTAAATGCTTTTGTAAGTCATGTCAATGTTTAATTTTGCTAATATGAAGTGAGCAGAGGAATATATATTCTGTGGTACAGTTTCAGTTCTAACACAGATTTCAACCACATCCTTGATTGAGAGCCAGACATGATCTGATTTTGGAAAAGAATGAGAACCTTGAGTAAATTATTGTTCCTGCAGCAATTGGGAAACGAGAAACTGATGCTTTATTTCTTTATTCTCAGTTTTCATTGCTCAACTTGCTCCAATAAATGGGCTTCTGCAAGGGCTGTAATTCTTTTCAACATGAAACTGCAGAACAGGACAGGAGAGGTGAAGGTCCGATTCTTCAAACAGCAATGCCGGAAGAACCACAATAATGCAGCCAGCTTTGTGGAACCTAGATTCAGCGAAGAAAATATAAAACAAGTTCTTAGTCGGTTAATGATGAAGATTCGGCAACGATGTTATCAGGAATGCATTGAAGAAGGCGCGAGCTTTTTCAAAAGGGATGACAAAATGGATGGTCCCCACGAGAGCCACCATTGTGAAGCTTGCAAGTTGGGGATCTGCAGCCAAGATATCTGACCAAGAGCCTAAGCGTCTTCCTTAGCATGTATGCTGTTAGAAACTTGTGGTGCAAAAATATATTGTTAGAATTATAAAATACATATTTTAAAGAATGCAATAAGACTTCCAATTTTGTTTTTTTTAAATCATTAATTCCATGCCTCCACTTTCAATTTTCTTTTGTGATTATATTTCATTGTAATTCATGTTGATTTATATGAGTTGTTGGTGTCTGTAAGACTCGGGGAGATGGTGGAAGCAGCTTCATATTTGCAAAAGGCAATTAAATAAATGCTTGAATGGAAAAATTGTAGAGTAAGAAGCTGGGGAGTGGGATTTAATGGATAACTCTTTCATAGAGCTGCCACAGGCATTAAGGATCATTTGACCTTTTTCTGTGCAATATGATTCTATGATTCATATAATTAAATTGATGAAAACTGCTGCATTACTAATAATTCATTGTACATTATTTCTATAATGTGAAACAGCTATTTGAAGACACTTTTACTCATATGAACAGTGACTCATTTAAATTAAAATAATGCTAGCACATAAACAAAAGTATCCAAATGACAGGCATGACTGTCATATCACTTAAAAACATTCTCTGTTCAGGTGTATCTCTTCACGGTAGACAAAAATTAGTAATTCTTGCAAGGGAAGCATTTAAGCCCTAAAGTTAGACCATATTATTTCACTGGACTTTACAGTGCAAATTGCAGTAAGTTTAATTTTATTTTATTAGTGTCACAAGTAGGCTTTCATTAACACTGCAATGAAGTTTCTGTGAAAATCCCCTAGTCGCCACACTCCGACGCCTGTTTGGGTACACTGAGGGAGAATTTAACATGGCCAATGCACCTAACCAGCACTTCTTTCGGACTGCGGGAGGAAACCGGAGCACCCGGTGGAAATTGACGCAGACACGGGGAGAACGTGCAGACTCTGCACAGTGATCCAAGCCGGGAATCAAATCTGGGTCCCTGGCGCTGTGAGGCAGCAGTGCTAGCCACTTTGCTGCCCCTAAATAACAAATAAATGCAACAAATTATCTTAGAACGAGTCAAAATGGAAATCTTAGCTTTGTGAGGTGGAATTTTATAGCCCACCGCGGAGGGACAGGGCTGTAAAATGTGGCGAGCCACTCAAAGGTCCGTTGACTTTGGCGGGACCATAAAATCTCGCTGGCGTAAAATTCCATCCGTGGTGTTTTCTTTTGGCTCACGCTTAGAAGTATTAAAACAATACATGAATGACAACTTCCAGATATCCTGATCATCATTCCCTGGGCAGTAGTCTACTAGATAGCCAGAGGCTTTTTCCCAGGGTGGAAGTGCTAATTACAAGGGGGCACAGGTTCAAGGTGAGAGAGGGAAGGTTTAAGGGAGATGTGCGGGGGAAGTTTTTCCTGGAACATGCTGCCAGAGGAGGTGGTGGAAGCAGGCACATCAGCAACATTTGAGAGGCATCTGGATGGGTGCATGAATAAGGAGGGAGTAGAGGGATATGGATCGAGTAAGGGTGGAAGGTTTTTTGAAGTTTAGTTAGAGCATCATGATCGGCACAGGCTTGGAGGGCTGAAGGGCCTGTTCCTGAACTTTTCTTTGTTCTTTGTTCTAGAAGCAATTTCCAGAAGTTAATAAATGTTCATTATTGAACTCAGTTTGAACTGTAGGGATGTTTAAAGTTTATTTATTAATGTCGCAAGTAGGCTTACATTAACACTCCAATGAAGTTACTGTAAACATTCCCTAGTCACCACACTCCGGCACCTGCTCAGGTACACTGAGGGAGAATACAACGAGATCTGGACAACATTCTGGCTTGGGCTGATGATTGGAAAGTAACATTTGTGCCACACAAGTTCCAGACAATGACCGTCTCCCAACAAGAGAGAGTGTAATGACTTCCCCTCGACATTACTGTCACTGAGTTCCCTACCATCAACACATGGAAATCACCATTGATAAGAAACTTAACTGGACCAGCAACATAAGCACAGCGGGTGGAATTTTCTGGCCGCATTCTCCCAATGAGGACCTTCGCATGGTCCTGTCCTGTCCACTACAATTCCCGTGGTGGGTGGGACAGGAAAACTCCACCCAGTGACTACAATAGCAGGTCAGAATCTGGGAATTCTGTGGCGAGTAACTTACCTCCTGACTCCCCAAAGCTCTTGCACCATCTACAAGGCACAAATCCGGTGTATGATGGCATACTCTCCCTTGGCAAGATGAGTGTAGCTCCAACTCAAAAAGCTCGACACCATCCAGGACAAAACAGTCTGCTTGATTGGTCGCCACCTTTTCAAGAGTAATTAGGGTTAGACAATAAATGATGACATTACCAGCAATGCCCACATCCCAGGAATAAATAATTTATAGACAATTGCCACAGAAATCAAGATGCATATTAACCTACGCTTGTTCAAAGCGAGACGAACAAGCCTCCAGACAGAAGCTGTGACGGCAGTAGGCAGTGGGAACAGGTAACCTTTGCAGTCAATGCCTGCAGCCTACCCTCATGGACCTGGATACAGTGCAAAAAGAAGTTTAATAAGATTACACAATGAATGGTCAAGGCCAACAAATGCATGTCAATTTCAACCAGTATCATCACGCACTTCTCCATTCACCACATCCCTTTACTCATGCACCAGCATTCCTTATCAACCATGACTCATGCCCCTGTATAGCCTCACCTCACTTCACCTCGCACACCGAGCTCCACTGCAAGTCTCACTGCCATACCTCACAGCTCGGACACACTGCCAGTTATTGATCCATAACAGGTACATCAGCCAGACAAATTGTACACTCACTGACACACATCTCTCCTGTTGCAGGGCAAGATCTGAGGATCCATGGAGCACCAACCCGCTCTCTCAGGATGGCTATGTTGGCCCTCGCACCATTGCCACTCTGCCAGTGCCCTTGCACTTTCCCATCAGCCAGCCAGCCCACACTGCAGCTGCCCACACCGAGAGCTGTCCGAAGCTGGGTATTTTCCGACAATTAAGAACCATTTGAGGTTGAAAGGGAAGTCCAGTCTGGAGCCCCCGCCACTCCACTGAAAGTGATCAGCCTTCTCGCTAGTCACACCGCAGCTACTGTAAAGCAGCAGGAGGGCAGGTACACAACATCCAAAAGACAGGTAATAAGGGAATGCATAAGGGTGACTAGTTGCCATGTGTATGTAATATTGGATGTTTTACTGGATTGAGTTGGCATGGAATTTTGTGGCATCTTTTATTTCAGGGAAGTGACCATTAAGACACTGTGATAGTATGTAGCTCAGGGATGATAACGTGTGGGCCTCTCGAGTATTGTATTCACAGGGACTGCAGTTGAAATAAGGGCTCACAGGCCGCTCATCCAGAACATGTGCAGTGAATGTGCTGGCTACTTCCTTTCTTCCTCCTCTTTCTCCTCACCTTCCTGAGGTGGCCACCAAATGTGGCCAAGCCTGTGTCCTCATGACAGCCAGGTGGTGAAGAATACAGCCCATCACCACAGATTGGGCCACTTGTTTGATTGGGCCACTGAATGGCTCCCCCCGAGTGATAGAGGCAGTGGGACCATTGCTTCAGAATTCATGGCCGCGATTCTCCCATCCCGACCCGCAAATTTTCTGACAGGTCGGGGGGGGGGAGATGCACGTCGCCGGCCTTGTTCCGAGATTTGCACATGCGCCGGGAACGCATGCACATCTCCCAGAGCCGGCGAACAGTCACCAGTCAGACCACGCTGGAAACCGGCGGGAAGGCAGGTAAGTCATTTGAATCTTTTAAAAATATGTTTTAAATGTATTTTAAATGTAATTATCGGGAACTTACCGGTCCCGATTGAATCTCCCACCCCGCCAAGAGTACTTCATTCCGGCGGGGTTTAGAGTAGCTCCTCACATTCGGGGAACTAGTGGGAGACCCTGCCGGAATGAAGGGGGGGCAATCAGGGCCCCCAGGGGGTCAGTGGCAGGGGGTTGGCGTGTCCTGGACATGGGCACCCTGGCAGTGCCAGCTTTTGCCCACTGGCCCTGCCCAAGGGGCAAAGTGCCCATGCCCAGGGGGCACCTTGGCACTGCCCACCGGGCATGGGCAATGCCAAGGGGGCAAGGCCTATTGTGGGCAGGGGCTAGGGTGATCGGTGTGGGTGAGGGGGGTCCCGCTGCCACTTTGCATGGCGATCATTCTGGGCTGGAAGGAGGGCAGCGACTGGAGCGGGCCGGGGAGGAGGGTGGTTTGCCGGGTGGGGGGGGCCTGCCTCCCGGGGGGGGGGGGAGAGGGGGGTTGCCAGGGTGAGGGGGGTGGGGGGCTGGACATTGGGGTGCTCACGGCCGGGGGGAGTCAAGGCTGGCCCGGGAATTGTTGTGGGTGCCGCGATCGGGCAGAACTGCAGGGTCCCAGGCTAACCAGCGATCAGGCTGGCCAGCAAACAGGGGGACTGACAGATTGGGGCCACTGCACATGCGCAGAGTTCCAGAGGTGTCAGACTCCAGGGCAAACAGGCCCCCCCCCCCCCCCACCCCCCCGCCCCGCCTGCCCCCTCCCCGGCCCCCACCAGGTTTTTAATGAGTTTCACGATTGGGACCTCTGCAGTGCACAGAGTGGGGAGATTCGAGTGAGAAGTTGAACTGACTTCAGGGATATGGGGGTAGGGCCTGGGTGGGATTGTGGTCGGTGCAGACTCGATGGGCCGAATGGCCTCTTTCTGTACTGTAGGATTTCTATGATGATCTATGATGACTAAACAGTCATGATCTAGAATAGTTTTCCTGCCAATTCAGCACTTTTGGGCGATTCGCCCCCTTTTGTCCGTTCAATTATGTCTCCCATAGCAGCGTGGCTGCCATTGTATGTACGCTGTCCATGTGCAGTTGGGTTGTGGAGGAGGAGGTGGCAGTCAGTCAGTTGTAGAGCAGATAGTCTTTGTCACCCAGCAGCCACCCTCTGTCTCAAATAATGTTGGAGCAGTGGACTGGCAAAGAATCAATGCTTCATGCCAGGATAGTGAAGATTCACTGGCATGATGTGATGACCACGATCACGGAACAACTTCACATTTTGCAGTTGCGGTAGATCTCAGTATTGAGATGTAGCATCAGTAAATGTGTGTGTGTACATTTGGGGGCACTTTGCATTGTGGAAAGCCTGCTATCTTGGCACATTCCGTTTGCTTCCCTCTGTTCAGGGAAAACAATGAACTCTCCCTTCTTGACATGAAGAGCCCATGTCATCTCCCTGATGCAGCATTAAATGGCAAACTGGGAGGTGTTATATATTTTGCCTATTCTAGCTGGGAAGGATCCAGATGTGAAGAAATTCAAGGCCTTCACAATTGTTGGCAATGCTCCTATAGCTCAGAGATCTGATTCCAAGGGTGGCACCGGTGAATCCCAGATGATGCACAGAGCGTCAGGTTGAGCTGGAGGTAATGAAATTGCTCCCAGGAGGCCCCCGCTGGATACAGCCACCAGCTGAAAGCATTTCGCTTACACCTCCCAATGGGAACACTTATCATCCTAATTGCCATCTCTGCTCCATCTCCATCTCATGCTGCAGCCCCAGGGGAAATGCTTCTATAACTAGAAGCAAGAAGTGTGTGCAGAGTCCTTGCAGTCACAACCCACACCCTCCCCACATGCAGCACCACTTTGTGCTCTTCACCAATTGTAAGCAACTCCCTGAAATACCCTGCACTTTCATAAACACAAAGCCAGTAGAAAGGGAGCAGCAAACAACCATACAAGTTGTTGATGATTCCTCTTTAAATAATACTGCTGAGGGGATCCTTCATACAGCTGAACATGTATCCAGTTGTATATGCTTAAGAAAGGATGTTAGCTGGAGCAATGATGCCCAATGATAGATGCTGACTAATGTCTCCATATGTTCATTCTCCATACTCTCGACATACGCTTGGAAAGCTTATACGCGGTAGCATGTCAACACAGTGGTTAGCACTGCTGCCTCTCAGTGCCGGGGACCTGAGTTCAATTCTAGCCTCAGGTCACTGCCTGTGTGGAGTTTGCACATTCTCCCTGTGTCTGCCTGGGTTTCGTCCAGGTGCTCCAGTTTACTCCCACAGACCAAAAAACAGTCCAAAACGTGCAGGTTAGGTGGAATGGCCAAGGTAAATTGCTCCTTAGTGTCAGGGGGATTAGCAGGGTAAATATGTGGGGTTATAGGGATAGGACCTGGGTGGGATTGTTGTCAGCGCAGGCTTGATGGGCCGAATGGCCTCCTTCTGTACTGTAACGATTCTATAATTCTATGAAATGCCTCAATTGGAATAGCATTTGACTTGGGCCACGCCAGCAGGGACATCGATGCCTATTTGGGATACATCAGCACCCACATTGGCAAAACGACAGAGCCAAATTCTGTGGCTGTAGAGTTCAAACTTGGAAGTTAAACTTAAAATAGTTAATTCATTGTAAAAACATTTAAAGACAGCAGAAGAAAGGGAGGGAAAGAAAGACATAAGATTAAGAGATTAAGTGATTAAGAGAGACATTTTAAAAAATCGAAAGAAAAAATCTTCAACATACTTAAATTCTGAAGGAATAAAACTCCACACTTGTAAAGTTAAATTTTCAGGGCCAAGAATTTTTTCCGTTGCAATTATATTTGATAATACTGGCAAATAATCAGAATGCACAAACCCTAAGTTTTGTCTGCCATGCTTATTATGTAACCAGGAAGTAAGTACAGCAGCTTCAAACCTTTACATGGATGGCAATGCCAAGTCCATCAGTAAGGTTCTGTTATCGCACAGCCTATGAAGGAGGAAGGTGACTCGGACAGCAATGTGAAGATTTCTGTTTAATTGTGCATTGTGATATCTCGAAATTGTTGTCCAAGTTACTTGTAAAAACAGAGAGCCTCACCCTTATTGCAGTCGTAACATCCACACCATTACCTGAACTAATGGCACCATTACTTTGCATTTTAAAAAATATTTATGCTCCCGGCAAGTAGCAAATAGCTAAATCTCAGAGACGCACAGCCTGTGGAAGAGACCTTCCGTCAGAAGAATGAGTCCCTATATTTAATCTTGAGATGCTTATGAAAAGTGGAAAATAGCCTCCGCAGTATTTGAATGATATTCATACGTCTTTGGCATTGCTCATGCTAAGTGGAAAGCAAACCCTGGGGTAGTCACTTCTTGCTTTCACGTACGTACCACGGGGGGTGAATGCTTTCTTTCTTAACTCATACTCCTTGCTCCATTTTAGTGTGTTGCCATAAAACCAGCAGGATGTATGTGGGGCGATAGCGATGGTGACCCATTTCATTTTCTGGGTCACCGTTCATTAGTGTGGCAGTGAATTGGCAGCATTAAACAACCTATTTATAGCCAGCTCATCAATTCACAGGTGGGAATTAAACTGTTGTTGCTTCAGATTCTGTAGAGTCTACGGTGGTTAAAAGGGGAGGTATTTGCTTTGCGGTGTCCAAACATGTTGTAGAATGAAGAAAACAAGTCGGACTCTTTAGTGCTCAGGTTGAGGTCTGAGGAAGTTGGTTCAGCAACCATATAACAATAGGAAACTTGTAGTGCAGAAAGAGGCCATTCAGCCCATCGTGCCTGCGCTGGTCAAAAAAGTGAAAAAAGAAAGAAGCCGCTCATTTTAATCCCACTTCCAACACCTGATTCAGAGCCTTACCAGTTACAGCACTTTAGATACAGTTCCATATACCTTTGAAATGAGTTGAGTGTTTCAGCCTCAGTCATCAACATAGGCAGTGAATTCTAGATGCCCACTACCCTCTGGACGAAGAAGCTTTTCCTCATGTCTCCTCTAATCCTTCTACCCATCATCTTAAATCTATGCCCCCTAGTAATTGACCCCTCAGCTGGGGGGAAATAAGTCTTCCCTGTCTATCCTATCTGGGCCCCTCATAATTTTGTATGCCTCAAATAGGTCACTCCTTAGCCTCCTCTGTTTTAAGGAACGCAACCCTAGCCTATCCAATCTCTTCTCATAACTGCAATTTTCAAGCCCTGGTAACATTCTTGTAAATCTCCACTGTACTCTCTCCAGAGCAATTATGCCCTCCTGTAACGTGGTGACCAGAACTGTACACACAATTCCAGCTGTGGCCTAACCAGCACTTTATACAGTTCCATCCTTACATTCCTCCTTTCGTATTCCAAATCCCGTCCAATAAGGAAAGCATTCCATCTACTTTCTTTACCACCTTGTCCACTTATCCCGCCATCTTCAAGGGCCTGTAGACATGCTCTTCAAAGTCTCTCAGTTCCTCAACCCCTCGCAATATTTTCCCATTCTTTGAGTATTCCCTTGCTTTGTTTGCCCTCTCCAAACACATTACTTCACACTTGTCTGGATTGACTTCCATTTGTCTTTTCTCTGCCCACTCAATCAAACCATTGATACAATTCTGGAGTTGACAGCTATTCTCTTCACTATCAACTACATGGCCAAGTTTTGTATCATTTGCAAATTTCCCAATCATTTTTCCCACATTTAAGTCTAAATCATTAATGTATTCATCAAATCATAAGGGCTCCAAGACTGAGACCTGTGGAATACCACTGAGGACTGTTCTCCATTCACGAAAACATCCATCAACCCTTTGTTTCTTGTCTCTGAGCCAATTTTGGACCCAAATTGCTACCTTCCCCTGTATCCCATGAGATCTTACTTTTCTGACCAGTCTACCATGTGGGACCTTGTTAAATGCCTTAATGAAATCCATGTAGACAATATCTACTGCACTACCCTCATCAATCCTCCTTGTTATTTCCTCAAAGCATTTTATTAAGTTAGTAAGACACAATCGCCCCAAATAAAACCATGCTGGCTAGCCCTGATCAATCCATGCCTTTCTAAGTGACAGTTTATTTTAGTTTCTTAGAATTGTTTCCAATAATTTTCCCACCATTGAAATCAGACTGACTGGCCTATACTTTTCTGGCCTATTCCTTGCACCCTTTCTACAGGGAACAGACAGCAGGAATAGCTGGGTCCTTTTCACAGTGGCAGGAGATGGATAGTGGGGTCCTGCATGGATCAGTGCTTGGGCCTCAGCGATTCACAATATGCATCAGTGATTTGGATCTTGGAACCAAAAGTAATATTTGCAAGTTTGCTGACGACATGAAACTTGGTGGGAATGTGAGTGAGGAGGATGTTAAGAGGCTTCAAGGGAATTTAAACAACTTGGGGGGTGATTCTCCCAGCCTGCTGCACTGCTTTTGTAGCACAGTGGGCTGGGAGACTTAAGCGGAGGCCGTTTCGCAGGCTTCCCGCAGGGATTCACGGCATCTGCTAGTCTCCAGCAAGCGGATTTCCAGCACCATCAGCTCTGCGCCAGAAATCGGCACGGAGCTGTATAAATCATTCAAATCCTGATTTAAATATATTTTACATGTCATTAGTGGGCCCGGGACTGGAATCTCCAGGCCTGCCAAAATCTCCCACCCTGCCAGAGAGGTTCACTCCAGCTGGGATTACTATAGTCCCCAATAACCGGGAGTTGGCAGCCCGACCCCGCTGGAGTGAAGAGGGCCATTGAGGCCCCCCCCTGAAGTTTGGGGGTAAGGGGAGGTGCCCCCGGGCATTGCCAGCTTGGCAGTGCCGGCCTGGCTCTCTGGCACTGTCCAAGGGACAAAGTGCCAATGCCCAGGGGGCATCTCGGCACTGCCCACCAGGCATTGGGTAGTGCCAAGGGGGTGGGGCCTATTGGGAGTGGGGCCTGATTGGGGGGGTGGGGGGGTGGCAGGGCCTCAGGGGGGAGATCGTTGGGGTGGGGGGTTCCCCTGCCACTCTGTACTTGGGATTGTGTGTGGAAGGAGGAAGGCCAGTGATTGGGGTGGGGTGGGGGTTGGCCTGACAGGGGAGTTGGGACTGTGGCAGGGAGAGGGGGGGGTCATGGCTATGGCGGGGGGGGGGGGGGGGGGGGGGGGGTGGGGGCGGTCAAGGCTGCCGGTGGGGCAATGAGGAGATATCAGGTGATCGGAGCTGCTGAGTGGGTGGGTTGAGGTTTGCCCGGACATGTCCGGGGTCCAGCGATCGGGGGGGGAGGGGGGGGCGTGCTCCATGGCCAGTGATGGGGGATTGCGTGACTGGCCAGTGATTGGGGGGCTGGCAGTGTGGGGCTAATGCGCATGCGTGATCTTGGCACTGACAGACTGGCTTATGCGCAATGGCCCGCTCAGCGCTATGCTGCCGGCTTCTCCAGCGGGAATAGGCCCCGCCTACACAATTGTCATGACATTCATTTTGAAACTCCCACTGAAAAAACAGTGGGATTTATTTCCGTTTTTATGTGAATTCGACACTTAAAATTTTTTTGGGAGAATCTCACCCGTTGACTTTGCAGGTAAATACATGGCAGATGCAGAATAATGTGAATGAATGTGAAGTTAACCATTTTTGACAGAGAAACAGAATAGCAGAGTATTGTTTAAAAGGTGATAGATTGGAAATGTTGATGTACAAAGGGACCTGGGTGTGTCAGTACACCAGTCACCGAAAGCAAGCATGGAGGTGCAGCAAACACCTCACAACAAGCAAATGGTATGTTGGCCTTCATCGCAAAAGGATTGGAGTACAGGGGCAAGGGTGTCTTTCTGCAGCTGTACAGGGCATTGGTGAAACCACAGCTGGAGTATTGTATGCAGTTTTAGTTTCCTTAAGAAAGGAAATATGTGACATAGAGGGAGTGCAATGAAGGTTCACTGGACTCATTTCTGGGATGGCAGGATTGTTGTATGAGGAGAGATTGGGTTGACTGAGCCTGTGGTTAATACTGCTTCTTCAAAGCTTCAGGGACCAGGTTCGATTCTGGTTTTGGGTCACCGTCTGGAGCTTGCACGTTCTCCATGTGTCTGCGTGGGTATCCTCCGGGTGCTCCGGTTTCCTCCCACACTTCAACGATGTGCAGATTAAGTGGATTGACCGTGCTAGATTGCTCCTTAATGTCCAAAGATATGTAAATTAGAGGGATTAGCGGGGTAAATGCGTGGGGTTAAAGGGATAGGATGGGGGTGGAGGTGGAGTGGGCCTGGGTAAGATGCTCTATCAGAGAGTTGGTGTAGAATTGATGGGCCGAATGCCCTCCTTCTGAACTGTAGGGATTCGTTGCATTCACTGTAATTTAGAAGAAGGAAAGGAGATCTCATTGAAACGCATAAAATCCTGACCGGGCTGGACAGGCTAGATGTAAGGACGTTGTTTTCTGGCTGGAGGGTCAGGGTGCGGGGTAGGCCATTAACGAGTGAGATGAGGAGAAACGTCTTCACTCAGAGGGTAGTGAACCTGTGGAATTCTCTACTGCAGAAGGCTGTGGAGGCCAAGTCACAATATATTTAAGAAGGAGATAAATAGATTTCTAGGCTCTAAAAGTGTCAAGAGGTATGGGGAGAGCTCGGGAGTATGGTGTTTAGATAGAGGATCAGCTGTGATCATATTGAATGGCAGAGCAGTCTCGAAGGGCCGAATGGCCTATTCCTGCTTGCTATGTTTCACTGGTGCAATGAATCGTGTGTAAGGTTTGCAGTGTATGGATTGGAGATGGTGTTTGAAGATACGCTCACTGACCTAAACCTCTTGTGTAAGGACGCAAAAGCTTTTAGGGCACTGAGGTCAGATCCTTGGGAGCCAGGGTCGTTGACTTGACCTCTATGGTTAACTTGCTCCCATTCCCCTCACTGTATGCTGTGATGACCCGCTGGCTTCTTGTGGAAGCACGATCTTCCTTCTCCTTTTCACCTTCAGGAATAAGACTGCAGGCACCAAATTGGTGAACCCGGGAACTCTCTCTCAGCCATGCTGTTCCATCAATATTTTCATTCCTTCTGAAAAACATTTTTGGAGACAGTTCCACCACTTGCTGCTGCCAGAATGCACGTCCCTTTAAGCGGAGCAGGGTGCCTTTAAGAAATGCAGCCTAGATGTAATTTGTGTGAGACACGCATATACCTGGGCCCACAGGACAGTCAGTTGCCTATATCAGCTTGACTAGACTTGGGATAATCGCACATCATGATCCCTGTGTCTGAAAATCTAAACAATCCAATATTTAGCCCCATCCTTTCGGAATCTCAATCAGTCGATGTGCTTTCAAGTTTGAAGTCGGTGCCACGCATAGAACTCTCACCCCAAGTGGGAGCTTCATGGCCAGCCATGAACTGGGCCTTGGACCTTTTTACCACAACCTGAGCCTGCTGTACCTCAACAAACAGCTTCTCCATTTTAAATACCTAAATAAAAGAAAACTGTTTCATTTCAGATATGATGTGGAGATGCCGGCGTTGCTCTGGGTATCTATACATTTCAGATATACAGGGTGTGATGCCCATAAATATAATGTTTAATTATGGCATGTGACATCGTCAGGGATGATGCAGGATGCATGGGGCCTGATTTTACCATTTTCATTCTAAGTGCTGAATCTGGGCGTAATGCAGATCCGACTTAGAAATCCGCTTTCAGGCGCCCCCATATGCTCTCAGCCATCTCCAGTCCCATTCGCGCTGTGGGCGGGGCTTAGTGCGGCTGAAACGATCGGAGCTTTGAACTGCGTATGCGCAGTTTGAAACAAATTTGAAAAAGCGCACCTGTGTCAGATCGCTCCCGGGCTGCAGAAAGCGGAGAAAGCGGCCCGGGAGCGAAAATCGGGAGCGAGGGTGCACACACACATCACTGTCCCCCTTATCACCCTCTCCCCACTACTCACACACATCACTGTCCCCTTTATCCGCCTCCCCACTACCCACACACATCACTGTCCCCCTTATCCACCTCCCCACGCCCCACACACATCACTGTCCTCCTTATCCACTCTCCCATTACCCCCACACATCACTGTCCCCCTTATCCACCCCCCCACTACCCACACACATCACTGTCCCCCTTATCCACCCCCCCACTACCCACACACATCACTGTCTCCCTTATCCACCCCCCCACTACCCAGACCGATTGCCACCTCTGCCCCCCCTCCCCTCCCCACTGATCGCCCACAGAGTGGCAGCAGACCCCCCTGTCCTCCCACCAGAGATCAATCGGTCCCCCCACCGGAGATCCATCTGCCCCCCCCACCAGATATCCATCTGCCCCCCACCACCAGAAATCCATCTGCCCCCTCCCCCACCAGATATCCATCTGCCCCACCCACCAGAGATCCATCTGCCCTCCACCACCAGAAATCCATCTGCCCCCCCCCACCAGAGATCCATCTGCCTCCCCCCACCAGTGAGCGATCGGGCCTCCCCCCCCATCGAGATATGTCTTACCCGTCTCCCTCCTCCCCCCCCCGCTCCCCCCCCAGACAACGATCTGGCCTCACTCCACCGCCCCCCAGAGAATGGTCTGCCCTCACCCACCACCCCCCCCACCATACAACGAACTGGCTTCACTCCCCCCCCCCAGAGAATGGTCCGGCCTCACTCCCCCTCCCCCCCAGAGGAACATCTTACCCGCCTCCTCCTCCCTCCCCACCAGACAACGATCAGCCCTCCCCCCACCACCAGACAACGATCAGTCCTCACCCCCACCATCAGACAATGGTCGGCCCTCTCGCCCCCCACTCCCCAAGAGATACATCTGACCCGCCTCCTCCTCCTCCCCCCCCTCCCCAACCAGACAACGATCTGGCCTCACTCCCCTCCTCCCTCCTCAATGATCTGACCCGCCTCCCTCCTCCCCCCCCACCACTGATCTGAGTCAGGGAGCAATTGGAAACACTGAACGCGCCCTTCAGAAGCTGGAGCACCCGACTCAGGCTTTTATTCAGCAGGTCCATTACGGCGCGGTTCCGGATTGGCGAACGCGGTGGGAAAGGGGGAAACGCTGATAAAGTTGGGCGGGCAGTTTATTAATTCAATTTAAATGCATGCAAATACATTTAGATCGTCATTGCGCCCGTTTTGGGCGCGAATCGAATCGCCACCATTCCCGGGTTTCAGTAAAGTGGCCAGCTGCGCGGATGCGGGTGCGGATCGCGATAATGGCCTCTCACTCGACTTTACCACGTTTTTGCGCCCAAAACTGGGCGTGAGGCAATGGTAAAATAGGGCCCATGATGTGATGGGAAGATTGTTTCAATTGATTCATACGAAATGGATCATTTCATGTCATGTTGTTGTGAGGCCACCAGGGGGTGATTGTACTACAGTATTACCCTTGTTACATCCATTTCTAATTTCCTGATTTGTATTTGAGTTAACAGGGCCTCAAAAACAGTCAGTGCATTTGCATGGTATTTTTCCAATTCCAGGGAGAAACCATCACCTGTAATGATTGCCAAGCCCTTGACCCTTTGATCTTCAGCACACCGCAAAACCAGGCTGTAATTTCCTCACCTACATATGCCCCTCCAAATCACTCACCATCCTGACTTGGACATTTGCCGTTGTGAGAGGCAGTGACATAGTGGTATTGTCACAAGGGTATTGCCCTGGGGACCCAGATTCGAATCCCACCGTGGCAGATAGTGAAATTAAAATTCAATATAAATCTTGAATTAAAAGTATAATGATGACCATGAAACCTTGTTGCAAATACCTGTCTTATTCACTAATGTTCTTTAGGGTAGGAAATCTGTTGTCCTCACTTGGTCTGGCCTATATTTGACGGCACGGTAGCACAGTGGTTAGCACTGCTGCTTCACAGCTCCAGGGTCCCGGGTTCGATTCCCGGCTCGGGTCACTGTCTGTGTGGAGTTTGCACATTCTCCTCGTGTTTGCGTGGGTTTCCTCCGGGTGCTCCGGTTTCCTCCCACAGTCCAAAGATGTGCGGGTTAGGTTGATTGGCCAGGTTAAAAATTGCCCCTTAGAGTCCTGAGATGCGTAGGTTAGAGGGATTACTGGGTAAATATGTGGGGGTAGGGCCTGGGTGGGATTGTGGTCGGTGCAGACTCGATGGGCCGAATGGCCTCCTTCTGCACTGTAGGGTTTCTATGACTCCAGATCGACAGCAATGTGGTAAGGCCACATTTGGAGTACGGTGTACGATTCTGGTCACCTTGCTATGGGAAGGATGTTACTCAACTGGAAAGGGTGCAAAAAAGATTTACAAGGATGTTACAGGGACTGGAAGGTTTGAATTACAAGGAGAGGCTGGATAGGCTGGGATTTTTGTCCCTGGAGTGTAGCAGGACGAGGAGGTGACCTTATGGAGGTTTATAAAATCATGAGCGGCATGGATAAGCTGAATAGCCAAGGTCTTTTCCCCAGGGCAGGTGAGCCCAAACTGGACGGCATAGGTTTAAGGTGAGAGGGGAAAGATTGAAAAGAAACCTGAGAGGCAACTTTCGCGCACACAACGAGCCGCCAGAGGAGGTGGTTGAGGCAGGTACAGTTACAACATTTAAAATACATTCGGACATGTACATGGATGGGAAAGGTTTAGAGAGATATGGGACAAACACAGGCAAATGGGACAAGTTCAGTTTAGGAAACCTGGTTGGCATGGATGAGCTGGGCCGAACGGCCTCTTTCCGTGCTGTACATCTCTATGACTCTATGGCTCTTAAACATCCTCAGGGATGGGCAATAAATGCCCGCACCCCATGAATGAATAAAAGCAAAATCCTGGAACTTTCCAACCCACCGCATCATGGTAGCACCTTCGCCACCACAGAATCCAATGGTTCAAGTAAAAGCTTGTCTCATCTTCTCAGGTGCAACTAGGGATGGACAACAAATGCCAACCATGCCAAAGAATGAATATTTTTTTTAAAAAGAGACTGATTTTTTATTTGATAAGAAACATTTTCTTTTTGTGTCTTTTCTCCTGCTGTAAATCTGCAATAATTTTTGATACGTGCTCTGTTGAAAAAAAAAGTGAACAGATGTCATGAGGAGTTTAGTGGAACAGAACATAAACGAGGGAATTGTGTAAACTCGACTCGTTGCTACTTCGCTTGGAATCTATTCGCACACCGATGTTAGTGTTATCAGTAACTTGTTTGGTGTGGTTTAGATTTCTCATTGCCAGTAACTTTTTGTTGACAAGCAAAGCTGCTCGCGCCACTGCTGGTATCGTATGATGTCACAAAACGAACACACAGGAAGGAAGCGAAAACAAGAAAATTACATTTGTTCTTTGGTTAAGATGACAAACAGAGGAAATTGAAGAAACAGCTTCAGCATGTCCTAGATTAAAGTCTAGCTTGTTAACCACAGAACAGCGATAAATAATTACATTCAAGTTGGCGACGTTGTTTGTTGGTAATTATGTGGGCAAATGGAAAAACAGCAGTGAGTCAACATGCTCCTATTTATAGGAATATAAGATTGAATACCTGCTTGTGAGAGGATTATTCCATCAGTTCATTAATTTCAGCTTTATATCATGGATGACTTTCATTTATCAGATCTTGTGGCTTATAACTTCAATACACTTGAAATTCGAGTTTCTAGAATATTGCATGCTGTTGTAGTGGCTTATTCCCCTGCCCCAGAGAGAAACCACCATGCCTCCCGCCTTCCTGAATCTCTACTCAGGCTTCTGCACATTATCCCCATGGTTACAAACAACAGAAACTGGGATTTATAGATTACTCACTGCTGATGGCACATCCTCAATGAAGCTACCAACACTTTGACTTTCGGTCAGGTAGTTTGTACAGCAAGTGGGCTCTGGCAGGTAACTAGAAAGCAGTAAATTTATCTCAACAGCATCCAGTTTCCTGTGATCATGGAAAAGAAGGAAAGATACCAAGTCTTAAATCAGCATTATGGAAAAGGCTCCTGAAATAACTCCTCAGAGGCCAGTGTGCCTTCACTAGATTACCTTTATTTACAAACTCAATTCCACTTCTAAGAGTGCATCAGGTACACAGTCAGAATCTGGAGTGCCAGCAGACCTGACACTTCCAGGCAAACTCCCGGGCATGGATAGGCAGATGAACTCAGGGCATGGATGGGTACGTGGGACTGGGATGTTATAGCAAGGACTGAAACATGGCTAAGGGAGGGACAGGACTGGCAGCTCAATGTTCCAGGGTACAGATGCTATAGGAACGATAGAACAGGAGGTAAGAGAAGAGGGGGAGTTGCACTTTTGATTAGGGAAAACATCACGGCAGTATTGAGAGGGGATATATGTGAGGGTTCGGCTTCTGAGATCAGGCTTCTGAGATCTGACGAAATCGGGCGTTTTCAGACTAGTATGGCCATAGGCACCTCAAACTCCAGGAAGAATAGTTGAAAAATAAAACCCACTTCCTGTTGCAAATAAGGAAGTCTATTTGTGAGACTAGAAGGAGCTGAGCTGCAGAGAGTTCCCCCTTTGATCTTCTCTTTCTTTATTCTTGCACCACTGGCAAGATCAGCATTTGTTTCCCATTCCTAAATTGCCTTGAACTGAGTGACTTGCTGAGAGGCTCATTTCAGAGGGCAGTAAGAATCAACTACTTTGCTGTGAATCTGGAGTCAAGTGTAGGCCAGACCAGGTAAGAATGGCAGATTCCCACAAAGGACATTAGTGGACCAGATGAGTTTTTATAATGATCAGTGCATGGTCACCATTACTGAGACTAGCTTTATTACCAATATTTGTTAATTGAACTTAAATTCTATCAGCTGCTATGGTAGGATTTGAACCCATCCCCCCAGTGCTTCCTGATTACCAGGGCAGTAACATTACCATTGTACCACTGCATCCCCACAGAGCCATTAACTGGTTTCCCTTAGAAATAAACTGCATGAAGACATGCCTGGAAGAGGCTAGAACAGGCCCGGCAATGATGTCAATCAAAATGCGAGGAGGTCTTTGGACTTAGATGAGGTCGCGGTCAGAGGCTGTTCGGGGTCACTCCTGACATTGACTTGTTCACCTACTATCCCCTCTCCACCAGACTTGATTGGCCCCGAAAACATCTCATAACACTAAAGCTATTGTGGATACAGACAGAAATTGATGAATAGTTTTCTGTCCGGCATCGGGAATATTGCAGGATTTACAAAATTCACTGTTTTTTTAAAACACAGGCATCTGGGCCAGGATATTTTGGATGATAGAGTTTACCATCCCACCATCCGAAAAGTTAGCAGCGAACACACTCGTAGAATCATAGAATCCCTACACTGCAGAAGAGGCCATTCAGCCTATCGAGTCTGCACTGACTTGCTGATAGAGAATCGAATCCTGGCCCACCACCCACCCTATCCCCGTAGTCCCACGCACTTACCCTGGATAATCCATCCAACCTATACATTTTACGACACCAAGGAGCAATTTGGCCTGGCCAATCAACCTAATCCGCACATCTTTGGACTGTGGGAGGAAACCAGAGCACCCACAGACATGGGGCGAATGTGCAGACTCCATACCAACAGTTACCCGAGGCCAGAATTGAACCTGGGTCCCTTTGCTATGAGGCACCACTCTGCCACCATCCCGCCGACTTCATCTGTCCCACAACCATTTCACGTTCCAACAATTATTAATTGGCTGCAGACGGGACTTCCTTCCCTCACTGGGAAGAAAGTCCCGTCTTAGAGAGCTGCCAGCCGATCTGATAGGCTAGCAGTACTCAGGTCCCTGCAGTGCCAGCAGGTGTAATGGACAGGACTGGGATTTCAGGCCTAAATCCCGGGATTTCAAGAAGAGGTAAGTTTTGGGAGTCTCAGGGAGCGGCAGTAAGGGGAGGCCTGGGTGGAGGGTGGACAGTGGAGGACTGAGGCGTCGGGGGAGAGACTGGGGAGGGGGGAAGGTCCTGTGGACACTAGACCTTATGGGGGAGGCATCCAAAGTTAAAAGGGGGCTTCAGATGGAGGAGCCCCTCCATTTCAGCCCGAAGCATGAATCTAATTATTTTCAGGCTTCCCCTAGATCCAGGACCATCTCCCGTCAACCTAAAAATGGAGACTGGGTGGGAAAAGGCCCATAAGCTCTCCGTAATTGTAGCGGGTGGGGTGCGGACCATGCAAAGGTCCGTTGAACTTGGGTGGAAATTTCCTGTTTTGGGTCGAGCGTGGCTAGAAAATTCTGCCCTATGTCTAAGAAAAGCACGGGAGCTACTCCTGGACAATAAACAAGTGGGGTCATTATCACATTATCACATTGTGGTTTGTGGTTAAAATTGCGGCTAAAATTTAATTACTATCGTTGATTCCACCACCATCAACATCTTTGGGGTTACGACTGACCAGATACTGAACTAGACCAGTCATATAAATACTTGCTACTAGAATAGGTCTGAGGCTGAGAATTCTACAATGAGTAGCTCACCTCCGGACTCCATCATTCACAGGGCACAAGGAGGGTGTGTGATCGAATATTCTCCACTTGCCCAGGTGAGTGCAGCTCCAACAACATTCTGGAAGCGTGGACCCATCCAGGACAAAGCAACCCGCTTGATTGGCATCCCATCCACCAACTGAAACATTCACTCCCTCCGCCACAGGTGCATCGTGACAGTACTATATACAAGATGCACTGCAGTAACTCACCAAAGCTCTTTCAGCAGCACCTTCCATACCCGTGACCTCTACCAACTAGAATCACTGGGGCAGCGGATGCATGGGAACACTACCAGCTGAAGCTCCTCTTCCAAGCCACACACAATCCTGACTTGGAAATAGTATGTCAGAATGTCATCACTGTTCACACTATTGGGATTTTCCTATCCCGTGAACAGAGATTTGGCTGGGTGCCAAATTCTCCAACCTCGCTGCAGCAGGAGTGTGGCATGAATGGCCAGTAAGATCACTTTTCCTTCACTGTCACTGGGTCAAAATCCTGCAATCCCTTCTGAAGAGTGCTGTGGGAGCAATTTGCACCAGATATACTGGTGCAGCTGAAGAAGGCAGCTCACCACCACCACCTTCTCGAGGGTATATGAGATTACTAAATAAATCCTGCCCTTGCCAGTGGTGCCTACATAGAATCATAGAATCCCTACAGTGCAGAAGGAGGCCCTTTGGCCCTTCGAGCCTGCACCAACAATCCCACCCAGGCCCTATCCCTGTAACCCCATGTATTTACCCTGCTAAAGCCCTTGACTCTAAGGGTCAATTTTGCATGACCAATCCACCTAACCCGCACATCTTTGGAGTGTGGGAGGAAACCAATGCAGATACAGGGAGAACGTGCAAACTCCACACAGACAATGACCCAAGCCGGGGCCTCTTGTGCTGTGAGGCACAGTGCTAACCACTGTGCCACCGTGCCCTACAAGAAAAATAAAACACAATGGGGAAACAGTAATTAAGAATGTAAGTCTTGAATGGGCTGGTGTGTGATTTGCTCAACCTTTTAAGAATGCATTTGACTGGCATGGGCAGCCAAGAAGGAACAAATTAATTGCACAGAGACTCTATAATTTCAGTGAGATCCACCTTCAAATTTCTTTGAGGAGATTCAGCAAACCAGAGAGAGAGTGTGTGAGAGAGAGACTTTATGAGGAGAAAATGCATAAAAATGTATCTTGTGCTATGTGGACAGAGGTATATATTTACTTTTCAGTGAAGCCACAAGGCCTTTGCTTGGAAACTTTAAAATAGACTGCCTATCGTGATTGTGATTAGCATAAATCCTGTGTAAAATAGGATTAAATTTCTGGAGTGCGTTGAAACCGGGCTGCTGCCTTTAACGTGACAGTTCAGTCTTACATTTCAGCAGCAGAATAAGGAGGTGGAATAATAAGGCAAAGAAGAAACAGCGCTTGGCTCACATACGTAGCTCCCAGATAACTTCACCATATGACTCACTAATCTGTTTATGCTCCTCGAGATTGTCTGCAGCAGAAAGCCAAACATCGCCACAGGCATAATACCCGGGTACAAAAGATCACTGAATGCTTCTGACTCAAACATTCAAGCACTTCTCAAACAAATTATATCAAGGAGGCGCAGATTCCATGCCAACAAGCTTAAAGGGACCGCTAGAGGCTGCCAATGAAAAGCAATACCCACTAAAACCTTTAATCATATCAAGGGGTTTTAAGGTTCTGCATGGAAGTAATTTTGGGGGAAATAGCAACCCATACCGTAAAATCCTGAATTACCAACCTCTGTTAATCAGAGTCAAGTTGTGCAGCTCTTTATTTTGAAGATTGGAAGAGCATGTTTGTTCTCAATGCCTCTTCCAAGGATGAAATGGGGGAGTGGCCTTTGTGTTACCTTATTTGCTCTGGTCAGATCATTAAACTTTCTGTGGCAATGTAGTTTTAAGAGAGAGAGTGCTTGCTTGCACTCAATGCCAGTGGCACAATGGTCCAGAACTTCCATTCCATAGGGTGGGAGGATTGTACCGTGGCTCTACACTAGAAGATGTGCTCGGGGCCTCGGGGACTGCACAAGAAGGTTAAACTTCTGTTGGGCTATTATCCTGCATCTGAAATTATCCAAAACTCAAATTTAAGTAAGAGATTTGGGATTATTCCAATTTACTTAGCAGAATAGTTATCCAGTAAAAGGTAGAAAAATACCAGTGCTCAAAGGGGTGGCACAGTGGCATAGTGGTTAGCACTACTGCCTCACAGTGTCAGGGACTCGTGTTCAATTCCAGCCTTGGATGACTTACTGTGTGGAGCTTGCACATTCTCCCTGTGTCTGCGTGGGTTTCCTCTGGGTGCTCCGGTTTCCTTCCATAGTCCAAAGGTGTGTGGGTTAGGTTGCTTGGCCAAGCTAAATTGACCCTAGTGTCAAGGGCATTGGCTGGGTTAATATATGGGGTTATGGGAATAAGGCCTGGGTGGGATTGTGGTCGGTGCAGACTCGATGGGCCAAATGGCCTCCTTCTGCACTGTGTGGATTCTATGATTCTAATATATACTAAAACCATCTCTAACTCCAGGCTAACTGTGGTACTGACCCCAATGAACCCCCACCACTGGACTCCCCCTCAAGCTCTGACTATTCCCCACCTCTAATGCCCCCACCCTCCAACACCAGTGTTGTTAAAAGGGGGCAAGGCTTCACTTTCCCCAACGCTGCTGTCTTGCGCTGAAGGGTCTCTGAAGTTGCTGTGCTGCACAATTCCCAGTCGGAAGATTGGACGAGAAATGTGCAGCTCCCAACCTGGGTAAGTAAAAAGGAGTGGAGTGAAGGCAACTCCACCAACGTCCTGGGCCTATATAGATTTGCACTTATGCAGATTTCTTAAATCCTCAAAGTATTTTACATCCAAAATTAAATACTCTGAAAAAGAATTACCATTGTTGATGCTGGCCAAATATAACAAGCACACTGCTCATGGCAAGAACTCACAATATCTAGGGCAGAGAAAACTTTCTTTTTTTTTATTCTTGGGACTTGGGCATTGCTGGCTGGGCCAGCATTTATTGCCCACCCCTAGTTGCCCGAGAGCAGTTGAGAGTCAACCATATTGCTGCGGCTCTGGAGTCACATGTGGGCCAGACCAGGTAAGGATGGCAGATTTCCTTCCTTAAAGGACATTAGTGAACAATCAACAATGGTTTCATGGTCATCAGTAGATTCTTAATTCCAGATTTTTTTATTGAATTCAAATTCCACCACCTGCCGTGGCAGGATTCAAATTCGGGTCCCCAGAGCATTAGCTGAGTTTCTGGATTAATAGTTTAGCGATAATGCCACCAAGCCAGCACCTTCCACTTCTTTTGTGGACCTTATGTCCACCCAAGTGATATCAGCTCCCCAAAGAGAACAGTGTCGGACAATTTGCTACTGAACTACAGCTACTTTGGTACAGTGAATGCAAAAGAGTGTTATGTGCTTACTGTTTCAATTCACTGTCCAATTTCTGTAGTTTTACTTTGCTATGCCAGACATACCATGGTTAATAAGTACGGTGTCTGCTTCACCTCAGCTTGTAGCACTCTCTGCCCCAAAGCAGGTGCTTGTGACTTGAGCACGGAAATCTAAGCTAGCACTGTGGGAGTGCTGCATTACCAGAGGTGCCATCTTTCAGATGAGATGTTAAACTCAGGGCCTGTCTTCCCTGTCAGGTGGACATAAAGCATTCCGTGGCACCAATTTGAAGAAGGAACATGTGGATTTATCCCCAATATCCTGGCCAATGTTTATTCTTCAAGCAACATTACAAAAATGGACAGGCTGCTCATTATCATATTGTTGTTTGTGGGAACTTTCTGTGCGCAAAATGGCTACAGCATTTCCTACATTTCTAAAGTATTCTATTCTCTGTAAAGCACTTTGGAGCATCCTGAGATTGTGAAAGGCTCTACATAAATGCAAAGTGTTCTTTCTTTCCAGAGTGTTAGAAATGTCTGCAGATTTTAGCACATAGGGAAAATATACAGGGCGAGATTTTCCTGCTGCGCTCGCCCTGAAACCTGAAAATCCCACTCAAAGTCAATGGATCTTTGCATGGTCCACTCCCCCATTCACTATGATTCCCGTGGCAGGCGGATCAGGAGAATTCCCCCCACAAATTTTGAAAGCGGTAATAGAATGAAAAGAATAATCTAAATCGGCGCCAATTCCATTCTCTGAATCAAATGGCATTGAATAGAATTGCAGTCCTTACCTGAAGTTGGGATGGGAAACTGGCAGACCAAAGCTGTTGTAATATCATAATTTTGGTTTGCAAGAAATGGATCCTTTCATATTTTCCATTGACACAGCAAATAATAATGTTAATGAACTCTATCTGTCATTCACCCTTCTCTTAATGACACAATTGTGTAAACTATGTGCATCCGATCACATCAAATGCTTCATTTCCACTTGTTAGCGTGGTAGGTTTGAATGACTTTAACTAATTTCTTACAGGATGCTCTGACTTAACATTGGCACTAAGTTAAGGATCATATCGTTGGTGGTTTATACTCCGTCAATAGATCTTAAGTTCAAGTTTAAATAAAGAACCTATTAAGTAAAGTTATTTTAAAAATGCATTTGATTTAAGATGCGTCTGGATGAGCATTTATATCGCCAAGGCATATTAGGCTATTGTCCAAGTGCTGGTAAATGGGATTAGTATAGATTGGTATTTGATGGTTGGCATAGACATGGTGGGCTGAAGGGCCTGTTTCTGTGCTGCATGACTCTATGATATTTTCTCTCCCGATTCCTAAAAGCAGTTGTCACAAGGTTGACTTTTCAAATTTAAACTGACTGGAAATGTTGCAATTTGAACTAAAACAGAGCAAATTTCTCAAAATTGCAAGGCTACATTCCAAGGTGAAGGTGACAAGCAACAAATTGCCTGCAAGGGAATGTGAAAAGTGAGGCAATTTCTATATTCCCCAGATACCCATCAAAACTTGTAACAGTCTAAGAAAGATACATTAAAAATGCAAAGTGTTGAATATTGAAACAATTGCTGCCACAGACAGATATATCCAAAGTACACAATGGGTGAAGTATTTCAAGGCAACATTGCCGAATGATTGGATGAGGGCCAAATGTCTGATGTTGCATTTTTATTATTTCTCTTGTGTTTAGAAGTTAATAAATTTGTTCTTTCTTTGACTCAAGCGAACATTGCTTGATTGGCATCTTATTGCTCACAGCTTGAATAGTAAAATATATTCTGATTTGGAAAAGGCACATCTTCATGGAAGAGCCACTTAAACCATTGTTGGGACCAACTAAGGATATTGAATAGCGGGGAGCCAGTTCACCCTTTCTCACCTGGTCAAAGCACAGACATAATCATTGTAATCAGATGATGAGCAGTTGTGGGAAGTGAGCAATTGCAAATTCTCAATGTTACATGGACAGCCAAAAGTAACATAGCATGAGAAGATAACCATTCCAGCCATGGACAGTTTTTATTTGTCTAACCTTTGAGAGAAAAAAAACACGTATTGTAATAGTTATTGTTATCTTTGTAAGAACACAAGGGGCGGAATCCTTGAATGTTGTGCAACCACCATTGCCAGCGGCAAAGGAGAATTTGGCACTCAGCCAAATCTCCATTCACTGCAGGAGGACTGGAGAATCCCAGCCGCGGGAGAGATCGGAGAATTCGAGCCAAAAAATAACACTCATGATCACAATGGAGAAATTTTTGTTTACAGTGAATCACCTTGGCCATCTTTTTAGTGAGATTTTTATGTCTCATTTATGATGATCAATGTTATATAAAAGCCTTTGGTGCACTACATTCTGGTCCATGTTGGCTACTGTGGTGTAAACCTGTGGTTAAACAGTATTTTATCAGCCAGAATGTTGCATGCTCCTTATCAGAGTCACAGTTCCTCCAATGAGTCAGTTGTGGTCACTTCTGCAAAATGTAAAAGATCGCAAATTTTATATGAATGCTTCTAAACACAATAAAACTAATGATAAAATCCTTATTGCTCTCCAATGACTTTAATGTGTAGCCCAGTTGTGCATTATTTCTAATTGCTAGTTGATCTTCTTTCAAGAACAAAGAACAAAGAACAATACAGCACAGGAACAGGCCCTTCGGCCCTCCAAGCCCGCGCCGCTCCCCGGTCCAGGATTGAATCCTGAATCCAGGATCCCCGCCCAATTTTCCAGCCTATCTACATACCAATATCCTATCCACCGAGCTGTCCCTCACAGCTACGATGCTTTGTTCATCACAACCTATTAACTCACCCCCACCCCC
The DNA here is from genome assembly GCF_964213995.1 of Mustelus asterias. Taxonomy (NCBI): domain Eukaryota; kingdom Metazoa; phylum Chordata; class Chondrichthyes; order Carcharhiniformes; family Triakidae; genus Mustelus; species Mustelus asterias. Next base: position 27,337,904 of record NC_135803.1, on the reverse strand, counting down.
CCATTCCAGACCATGTGATCTCCAGGGAGAGGCGAAAACCCAGAGTGAAAACCCCAGGGCCAATATGGGGAAAAAAAAAATCTGGGAAATTCCTCTCCGACCCCCTGAGGCGATCAAAACGAGTCCAGGAGATCACACTGGCCCTGATCGGAAAATGCTTCCCAACCCTATTCATTTCCACTTCCACGAACACCATATGAATTCCCTGCCCCCGAGACAGGTTCCCAACTATCCGCAGTCTCGCTCTGTACTGGCACCAGCAAGATGATCATAGAATGAAGCCTTGAAACGAGAAACAAGGAACAATTAGCCCGCGCCGCTCCCTGGTCCAAACTAGACCACTCTTTTGTATCCCTCCATTCCCACTCCATTCATATAGCTGTCTAGATAAGTCTTAAACGTTCCCAGTGTGTCCGTCTCCACCACCTTGCCCGGCAACACATTCCAGGCCCCCACGACCCTCTGTGTAAAATATGTCCTTCTGATATCTGTGTTAAACCTCCCCCCCTTCACCTTGAACCTATGACCCCTCGTGAATGTCACCACCGACCCGGGGAAAAGCTTCCCACTGTTCACCCTATCTATGCCTTTCATAATTTTATACACCTCTATTAAGTCTCCCCTCATCCTCTGTCTTTCCAAGGAGAACAACCCCAGTTTCCCCAATCTCTCCTCATAACCAAGCCCCTCCATACCAGGCAACATCCTGGTAAACCTCCTCTGTACTCTCTCCAAAGCCTCCACGTCCTTCTGGTAGTGTGGCGACCAGAACTGGACGCAGTATTCCAAATGCGGCCGAACCAACGTTCTATACATCTGCAACATCAGACCCCAACTCTTATACTCTATGCCCCGTCCTATAAAGGCAAGCATGCCATATGCCTTCTTCACCACCTTCTCCACCTGTGACGTCACCTTCAAGGATCTGTGGACTTGCACACCCAGGTCCCTCTCCGTCTCTACACCCTTTATGGTTCTTCCATTTATCGTGTAGCTCCTCCCTACATTATTCCCACCAAAATGCATCACTTCACATTTATCAGGATTGAACTCCATCTGCCATTTCCTTGCCCAAATTTCCAGCCTATCTATATCCTTCTGTAGCCTCTGACAATGTTCCTCACTATCTGCAAGTCCTGCCAGTTTTGTGTCGTCCGCAAACTTACTGATCACCCAGTTACTCCTTCTTCCAGATCATTTATATAACTCACAAACAGCAGAGGTCCCAATACAGAGCCCTGCGGTACACCACTAGTCACAGGCCTCCAGCCGGAAAAAGACCCTTCCACTACCACCCTCTGTCTTCTATGACCAAGCCAGTTCTCCACCCATCTAGCCACCTCCCCCTTTATCCCATGGGATCCAACCTTTTTCACTAGCCTACCATGAGGGACTTTGTCAAATGCTTTACTAAAGTCCATATAGACAACATCCACGGCCCTTCCTTCGTCAACCATTTTGGTCACTTCTTCAAAAGACACCACCAGGTTAGTGAGGCATGACCTCCCTCTCACAAAACCATGCTGACTATCGTTAATGAGTTTATTCCTTTCTAAATGCGCATACATCCTATCTCTAAGAATCTTCTCCAACAACTTCCCCACCACGGACGTCAAGCTCACCGGCCTATAATTACCCGGGTTATCCTTCCTACCCTTCTTAAATAACGGGACCACATTGGCTATCCTCCAATCCTCTGGGACCTCACCTGTGTCCAGTGACGAGACAAAGATTTGCGTCAGAGGCCCAACGATTTCATCTCTCGTCTCCCTGAGCAGCCTTGGATAGATTCCATCAGGCCCTGGGGATTTGTCAGTCTTTATATTCTCTAACAAACCTAACACTTCCTCCTTTGTAATGGAGATTTTCTCCAACGGTTCAACACTCCCCTCAGAGACACTCCCATTCAACACATCCCTCTCCTTTGTGAATACCGACGCAAAGTATTCATTTAGGATCTCCCCTACTTCTTTGGGCTCCAAGCATAAGTCCCCACTTTTGTCCCTGAGAGGTCCGATTTTTTCCCTAACAACCCTTTTGTTTCTAACGTATGAATAAAATGCCTTGGGATTCTCCTTAATCCTGTCTGCCAAGAACATTTCGTGACCCCTTTTTGCTCTTCTAATTCCCCGTTTGAGTACTTTCCTACTTTCATTGTACTCCTCCAGAGCTCCCTCCGTTTTCAGCTGCTTGGACCTAACATACGCCTCTCTTTTCTTTTTGACCAGTCCCTCAATTTCCCTGGTTATCCACGGTTCTCTAATCCTACCCTTCCTATCCTTCTTTTTTACAGGCACATGCTTGTCCTGTAGCCCTAACAAATGTTCCTTAAAAGACTGCCACATGCCAGATGTGGATTTACCCTCAAACAGCCTCTTCCAATCAAGAGCTGCCAATTTCTGCCTGATCCCAGTAACGTTAGCCTTCCCCCAATCCAACACCTTACCCTTGGGACACCACTCATCCTTTTCCATCACTATCCTAATTTGCTAATTTCAGTGAGAGGAGTTGGACATTTGGAAAAAACGGGGGTGATCTTGAGCCCACACTTGCTGTCCATGGGAATGGCGTGAGGGCGCAAGATCCGGCAAAACCCAGGAGTTGTGAATCTCGCCGGTGAGAGACTTCCGATTTTCGCCACCCTTCCCCAGTGATGCAATCAGGTCCATGCCCATGATGGGTGCCTAGCCGCCTGTTTCCCACTGGCTCGAGGTGGTGCGTTGTTTGCTCGCGGCAGGATTCTCTGGCCCCCTCGCTGACGATGGGAATTCCCATTGAAATCACCCCATGCCTGCAGGAAACCTGCGGGGGTGCACTGCTGGCGGGGCTGGAGAATCCCACCAGCGTGAATGACTGAAGAATTTCGGCCCAAATCTTTTATTGGCTATAGTCTAACACTTCAAACTGACTTCTCAGCCAATCAAATGTCAAAGGTGTAAAGGTCCACATGACATTGGCAACTTTGTCTGATGACTCTAATGAACAGTTTAACAGAACTTAACCTGTGGTCAGGGGGAGGTCAGTAGATTCTATGCACCAACTCCTTCTCCACCTCACCCCTTTAGATGATTTCTTCATCAAAATTATCTTTCGTTATTTGAGTCAACTTCCATCACAAATTTAAAAATCTCAATACAATCTTTGAAATGCCCGTCTTTCTCAAAAGAAGCAAGTCACTTGTTTCTCAGAACTTCACATTAGTCAAGGTTAACAATTTCCTTTCTATAATTGGGTGATCAGACTGCATTTACTCGAGGAAGGGTCTGACTGACATTTCATACTGAAATCTTTGTGACACAAAAAGTATCAAAACAGGAAAGACTGGTGATAGATGAGTAATCTTGTTGGCAACCCCATAGCCTCATCCTGCCTGGAAGAATGAGCTCGTTTAGACCACAGCCGATACGTGCCTCAAACAGCAAATATATTTGCTTCAAGGTTTTTTTTAATTGTAACTTTAAAATTGGGAAGAATGTGTCACGTTGCATCATTTTTACTTCAACGGATAAAGCTTTACATTGTCAATGGTCCAGAGAGATATTTAGAATCATAGGATCCCTACAGTGCAGAAAGAGGCCATTCGGCCCATTGAGCCTCAAGAGACAACAATCCCATCCAAGCCCTATCCCTGTAGATTCACGTATTTACCCTAGCTAATTCCCCTAACACTAAGGGTCAATTTAGCATGGCCAATGCACCTAATCCACACATCTTTGGACTGTGGGAGGAAACCGGAGCACTTGGAGGAAACCCACGCAGACACAAGGAGAATGTGCGAACTCCACACAGACAGTCATCCAAGGCCGGAATTGAACTTGTGTCTCTGGTGCTGTGAAGTAGGAGTGCTAACCACTGTGCCACCGTACTGCCCTTACCACAGAATCCCTACAGTGCAGAAAGAGGCCATTCGGCCCATTGAGCCTGCACCGGTAACAATCCTACCAGGCCCTATCCCCATAACCATCCGTATTTACGCTACTAATCTCCCTAACATGAAGGGGCAATTTAACATGCCCAATCAATCTAACCCGCACATCTCTGGAGTGTGGGAGGAAACCCAAACACCCAAACGAAACCCACGGGGGGAATGTGCAAACCCCACACAGAAAGTTACATGAGAGTTTCCTGGATCAGATAATTTCAAAGAACAAAGAACAGTACAGCACAGGAAACAGGCCCTTCGGCCCTCCAAGCCTGTGCCGCTCATTGGTCCAACTAGACCATTCGTTTGTATCCCTCCATTCCCAGACTGTTCATGTGACTATCCAGGTAAGTCTTAAACGATGCCAGCGTGTCTGCCTCCACCACCCTACTTGGCAGCGCATTCCAGGCCCCCACCACTCTCTGTGTAAAAATGTCCCTCTGATATCTGAGTTATACCTCGCCCCTCTCACCTTGAGCCTGTGACCCCTCGTGATCGTCACCTCCGACCTGGGAAAAAAATGAAAACAATTCACCGAAGAAAGTTGCATTGGAAAAGAGTAATGTGTAAATCCCATGTAAAACTGGTCCCATCTGCTGGGATGCATGGGATTTAATGTGCAGCCTTGAGGCAAGCCAAATACATTAGAATCAGTGCTTGGGTCAATCACTTGACTGTTATCTCGCTTGACTGAAAATCCTGTGAGCCTTTATGTGCCACATTTGAAGAATGTCGACTTTCAGAGCAGCTGGCACATACAGCAAAGCAAGGCTAGAGGGCATGACTTTTAAGTGAAGATGTCACAATTTAACCTAGGTGATCCCTGAGCAAATTGAGATCAGGTCATGCAGATTGCTGGATATCCGTGGCACAAAAATGGTCTGAAATGTCACTCACAGCAGCTGGAGGGAAGTGGTACTGAATACCAATTTTGACACCATCCCCAGAAGTGACGAGCACGATGCAAAATATTGAATGATCTGACCAAGATAGTAAGGTAATAAAGTTATGCACCCTACTATTCATTGGGGCCCTGGGCACTGAGCACACATTTTGCAACATTGATGGTTCCAGGTGAAATCTTAGAATAGAAATGCTTCAATAGTGACTGAGGTTAAAAGTTATTGGAATAGACGTTAAAAGATTCAGCGCTCATCATTTCAAAACAGTTGTGTATAATACCAGAGGTGCCGGATCTATGTTATATGCTTCTGTGTAATTAAAATGTATATTTTATGCTTCTATGTAATTATTTCTATATAGATAGATATTGTCTTAGCCTAATCGAAGCAGCCTGACAGTCTGAACAATACAAACTAGATGAAGAATAAAGAGAAAATAAATATTATAATTCAGATGCAGGTAGCAAAACGGGGTCACTTGTCAGGCAAAGTAATTGCTCCATCCATTATCAGTGTCAATGTTTTAAATGACTGAAAGAAAAGTATATGTTCCACTTTCCATTGAATTGTCCATCACATATGTACAAGAACAGCATCATGGTATAATTCTGGCATGCAGTAATGACAACTTTGAACACAATCAGCATAAATGTTCTCTTTATTTGAAAGTGTTAGTCTGAATATGTGGTAACACCTATTGATTGCTGAAGCATTTTGCTAAATCAACAACATGTCTTTCAGCTTTCTCACAGTGCTGTGACACGTACCTGTTCGTTCTTGCCAAGGCCACTTGCTGCGTGGTTCCAGCTCAGCGGGTAGCCAGAAGAGACGTGTAACATTGTGGAAGCTGCAAGGAATATTTTTGGCACAAAATTTAAAAATAAGAACATTTGCATCTGTTCGATATTTCAATGATGACTTCAAATGAATGAAGAATGCTCAGTTTTTTTCTCTTGTTATGCATGTCCTAATGTACTGAGCAGGGTTGAATTTTCAGACTTTTATTAATTTATGATGCATCGGAGAATTTGTCGAATGATACTGATCGTGCAATGAAAAGATCTCACTGCTTTCAAGCTGGAAATGAAGCTCTGGGAGGAGGTGGGTTACGTGGACTCCTCAGTATGCGGAGCCTCAACCACAAGTGCAAAGGGTTGTGTGGGCCTCCAAAGATGCTTATCTGAGGAAGGCACTAAGTGAAATATGTAGCTGCAAGCTTAACTGCTCTCAGGCTGAAAGTAAGAACTTAATCTGAAAGTAGACTCCGCGAGAAGTAAGATTCAACTTTGACGGGAAAAGAAAATGCACAGTAGCAGATTGACAGCCCACATCCTGACTTTCACCCCCTGTACCCACCCCCCCTCCAGTATTTAAAATACGAACATACATACAAACATATGAATTAGGAGCAGGAGTCGAGCACTCAAACCCTCCAGCCTGCTTCACCATTCAATCAGATCATGGCTGATTTAATTTTAACCTCAACATCACATTCCTTCCTACCCCAATGAACATTCACTCCCTTGCTTATCAGGAATCTATCTCCTTCAGCCTTAAAAGGATTCTGCCTCAACCATCCTTTGAGGAAGGGAATTCCAAAATCTCACAACCTTCTGAGAGAAAAATTTCTTATCTCTGTATTAAATGGACGACCCCTTATTTTTAAACAGTGGCCCCTATTTCTCCCACAAGAGGAAACATCTTTTCCACATCCGCCCTGTCAAGTCCACTCAGGATCTTATATGTTTCAAAAAGGTCATCTCTTACTCTTCTATACTCCAGTGGATACAAGCCTAGCCTCCCCAGCCCTCTCTCATAAGACAACCCACCATTCCAGGTATGGATCTAGTAAACCTGCTTCCAATGCATTTACATCCTTCCTTAGTAAGGAGATGAATACTGTGTACAATACTCCAGAAGTGTCCTCACCAAGGCCCTGTATGACTGAAGCATAACCTGAGGTTTTTTGTATTCGATTCCCCTCACAATAAACGATAACATTCTGTTATCTTTGCTAATTAATTGCTGCACCTACATAATAACCTTTAGCGATTTATGCACTAGGACACCCAGATCCCTCTGCACCTCGGAGCACTGCAATCTCTCACCATTTAGATAATATGCTTTTTAAAAATTCTCCTGACAAAATTAGCAATTTCATATTTTCCCACATAATGCTCCATTTGCCAGATCTTTGTCCACACACCTATCCCTTTTGTAGGCTCCTTAAGTCCACTTCACAATTTACCTTCCTACCTGTCCTTGTGTCATCAGCAAATTTAGCAACCATATCTTCAGTCCCTTCATCAAAATAATTTATCTAAATTGTAAAGAATTGAGGCCCAGCACTGATTCCTGTGGCACACCATTCATCATGTCCTTCTAACCCGAAAATGAGGTGCAAGGTATTTTGCAGTAAAGAGGTTTGGTTAGATCCAATCTAAAGATTTGCATTCAGTTGTGGGCACTGTAACTCAGAAAGGGTTTATTGGCTTTGGAAGTGTAGATTCACCAGATTGATACAGGAGTGCGAAGGTTACAAGGACAGGTTGCAAATATGAGAAGGAATGTGGGAAGAAGGCATGCGGGAACCCCACCACCTGCAAATTTCCCTCCAAGTCACACACCTTCCTGATATGGAACTATATCACCGATCCTTCACTGTCACTGACTCAAAGTGCTGCAGCTCCCTCCCTAACAACGCTATGGTATACCTGCACCATAAGTACTGCAGATGTTCATGAAAGTGGCTCATCATCACTTTAGAACCATAGAACCATAGAAAATTACAGCTCAGAAACAGGCCTTTTGGCCCTTCTTGTCTGTGCCGAACCATTTTATGCCTAGTCCCACTGACCTGCACTTGGACCATATCCCTCCACACACTTTCTCAAAGACATTTTTTTTATTCGTTCAGGAGATGTGGTTGTTGCTGGCTGGGCCAGCATTTATTGTGCATTCCCAATTGCCCTTGAACTAACTAGTTTGCTAGGCCATATCAGAGGGCATTAAGAGTTATCCACATTGCTGTGGGTCTGGAGTCACAAGTAGGCCAGACCAGGTAAGGACGGCGGATTTCCTTCCCTAAAGGGCATTAGTGAAGCAGATGGGTTTTTATAACAATTGACAATGGTTTCAGGTCATCAGTAGAATTTTTAAGTCCAGATTTTTATTGAATTCAAATTTCACCATCTGGTGTGGTGGGATTCAAACCCGGGTCCCCAGTGCATTACCCTGGCTCTCGGGATTACTAGTCCAGCGACAATACCACTACTCTACCACCTTCCCTGGAGGGATGTGCAGTGAATACTGACTTTGCCAGAAACTCCCACATTCCATAAACAAATAAAACTTTCTTAAAATTCCTTTTATCTGATCTGCCCCATTGACTTCATCTGTTTCTGTTAAATTGGAGCCAATGGTCTTTCAGCTCCAGGTTTCTGGACTTGCGAACACATGCTTATGGCATTAATCCTGGAAATGTGAAGCCAGAATTGAAAAATGTCTCTCACCTGGTTCCCTCAGCAGCACTGATTCATCACCTATAGGAATACAGAAAGGGCACAGGCCATCTGTACCAGCTGTGGTTTAGTTGCCCACGATCGCACATCTGAGTCAGAAAGTTGTGGGTTCCAGCCTCACTCCAGCACTTGACCACAGCACTCTAGGCTGACAGAGCACGGCACTATCAAAGTGAGGTTTAAAACCAAGCTCCTGTCTGTCCTCTCTAGGTGTGGACGAAGAGCAGGGTGCTATCCCCAGTGTCCTGGCCAATTTTTAACCTTCAATCAACATCATTAAAAACTGATGATCTGGCAATTGTCACTTTGTTGTTTGTGGGAGTTTGCTGGGTCCAAATTGGCTGCTGTGTTTCTTACTTAACAACAGTGACTTAACTTCAGAAAAAGCATTTCAGCTAGAAATGCTGAGTGGATGATCCATCTCGGCCTCCTCCTAAGGTTGCCAAATGCCAGTGTTCAGCCAATTTGATTCACCACGCGTGACATCAAGAAATGGATGAAGGCACTGGATACTGCAAAGGCTATAGGCCATGACAATATTCCAGCAATAGTACTAAAGACTTGTGCTCCAGAACTTGCCATGCCGCTAGTCAAGCTGTTCCAGTACAGCTACAACATTGACCTTTACACAACAATGTGGAAAATTGCCCAGGTATGTCCCACAACCATCTCCATTCATGATTGTAATGATTCCAAAAAGTGGAGAGTTTTCCCCCTGATTCTCATTGACTCCAGTTTTTGCTAGGGCTCCTTGATGCCATACTCGATCAAATGTTGCCTTGGTGTCAAGCGCAGTCACTGTCACCTCAACTCTGCCATTTAGTTCTTTTGTCCATGTTTGAACCAAGGCTGTAATGAGGTCAGGAACCAAATGGTTCTGGTAGTACCAAAACTGTTGATTGTTGTGTAAATGCTACCTGATAGCACTGTCAACGATACTTATCATCACTTTGCTGATGAATGGGAGTAACTGATGGGTGGTAATTGGGTGGATTGGATTTGTCCTGATTTTTGTGAACAGGACGTACTTGGACAATTTTCCATGTGGTCAGGTAAATGCCAGTGCTGTAGCTATACATCTTGGCAAGGTGTGTGGGTGGTTTTGGAGCACAGGTCTTGAGTTCAATAACCAAAATGCTGTTGGGGCCCATCACCGTTACTGTATCCAGTGCACTCAGCTGTTTCTTGACATCATCTGGAATGAATAGAGCTGGCTGAAGATGGGTAACTGCGATACTGGGGGCCTAAGGGGGAAGCCAAGATGGACCATACTCAGCACTTCAGGCTGGAGATTGTTGCAGATGTTTCAGTTTTTTCTTTTAGACTCACATTTGGGTTCCAACAATCGTTGAAGGTGAGGATGTTTGTAGAGCCTCTTCTTTCAGTTAGTTGCTTAGGGGGAGGCAATGGCCCAGTGGTATTATCGCTAGACCATTACTCTAGAAACTCAGCTAATGTTCTGGGGATCTGGGTTTGAATTCCGCCACAGCAGATGGTGGCATTTGAATTCAATAAAAAATATCTGGAATTAAGAATCTACTGATGACCACGAAACCATTGTTGATTGTTGTAAAAACCCATCTGGTTCACTCATATCCTTTAGGGTAAGGAATCTGCCCTCCTTACCCAGTCTGAGCTACCTGTGACTCCAGAGCCACAGCAATGTGGTTGACTCTCAACTGCCCTCGGGCAACTAGGGATGGGCAATAAATGCTGGCCAGCGACGCCCATATCCCACAAATGAATAATAAAAAAATAATTGTCCAGCACCATTTAAGTTATCACATGCCAAGGCTGCAAACCTTTGATTTCATCTGTTGTTTGTGGAATCGCTTAGCTCTGCCTATAGCAAGTTGCTCCCATTATTTGCATGCATGTAGTCCTGTGTTGTAGTTTCACCAAGTTGGTACCTCAGTTGGTAGTGTTCCTGGCATGCTCTCCTGCATTCATCAATGAATCAACATTGATTCCCCAGCGTGATAGTCATGGTAGAGCGAGGGATATGCTAGGCTAGGCCATCACAGATTGTGATGGAATAGAATTCTGCTGCTGACCCACAGCACCTCCTGGGTGCCCAGTTTTCAGCTGGTAGATTTGTTCTGATTCTATCTCACTTAGCTTGGTGCTCATGCCACACAACACAATGTATTGTGTAATGTATAAAAATTATATCACGCATTTTGTCCACTGAAACCTACTACACACATGTACCTGCAGAGGAGGTCTCGAAGGAGAATAAAGCAATCCATGTTTTAACAGCATGTGCAGCTCTTTGTTGGACCTTACTGTTTCTTCCCAATAAAGCTCCTTCTTTAGGGCAGCAGGGTGGCACAGTGGTTAGCACTGCTGCTTCACAGTGCTTAGCACTGCTGCCTCACAGGGTTCAATTCCAGCCTCGGGTCACTGTCTGTGTGGAGTTTGCACATTCACCCCGTGTCTGTGTGGGTTTCTTCCGGGTGCTCCAGTTTCTTCTCACACTCCAAAGCTGTGCGGGTTAGGTTGATTGGCCATGCTAAATTAACCCTAGTGTCAGGGGGATTAACAGGATTAATATGAGGGTTATGGGGGAATAGGGCCTGGGTGGGATTATGGTCGGTGCAGACTCAATGGACCGAGTGACCTCCTTCTGCACTGTAGAGATTCTATGAGCTATGATTCTATGAAATTTACAGACAGCATTCTCATTGTTAAGACAGAACTTTTTCTCTACAAGGACTGTCTGGTGGTCACTCTTACCAATACTGTCATGGACAGATGCGTCTAGGAAATGTGGGTGAATGAAGATGAAACTAAGTTGGTTTTTCCCTCTTGTCCCTTCCCTCACCACCAATTGTAGGCCAGGTCTGGCAGTTATCTTCAGCCAGTGTGGCCAGTGGTGGTGCTGCCAAGCTGCTCTTGATGATGGATATCGATGCCCACAACCAGATTACAGTCTATACCCTTGTTACCCTCAATGTCTCTTCCAAGTGGTGTTCAGCATGGAGAAGCACTGATTCATCAGCTGAGGGTGGGGGAGGGAAAGTTGTAATTCATAAGATGTTTCCTTGCCTATATTTGACTTGATGCCATTAAAAAGCATAGGGTTGAGAATGTCGAGGATTCCTGACCCTATGGCTGGAATTTTACTGTCCCATCCGCCACGGGAATCGGTGAGGGATGGACAATAGGAAGGGAGGTAGACCTCAGTCTTTGTAGAGAAAAAGTTCTCAGGGAGTTGAGCATAAAATTATGCTCTAACTCCCTGTGCCACTACCCTTGCTGGAAAAGGACATACCCAGGGATGGTGATGGACAAGTCTATGTTGTAAGGTATGCTTTAGTGAGTATGTTTATTTCAAGCTATTCTTTGACTAGTATGTAATCATAGAAATCATAGAAACCCTACAGTGCAGAAAGAGGCCATTCGGCCCATCGAGTCTGCACCGACCACAATCCCACCCAAGCCCTACCCCCACATATTTACCTGCTAATCCCTCTAACCTACGCATCTCAGGACTCTAAGGGGCAATTTTTTTTAACCTGGCCAATCAACCTAACCCGCACATCTTTGGACTGTGGGAGGAAACCGGAGCACCCAGAGGAAACCCACGCAGACACGAGGAGAATGTGCAAACTCCACACAGACAGTGACCCGAGCCGGGAATCGAACCCGGGACCCTGGAGCTGTGAAGCAGCAGTGCTAACTACTGTGCTACCGTGCCGCCCCAAGACACCTCTCTAATTTGGTATAAACAAAATGCATGTCAAAGACAGCAGGGCAAATCAATTATTAAGCACTTAGTTGTTAGATCATTTGCTATGAAATTTATCCAGCAACCACAATGTATTTGTTTAAATTGAGACATATGGAAACTCTGGGCAAACAATAAATCTTTTTTCAAAAGACTTGAATGATGAGAAGTTACATTATTACACAAATATTTTTTCAACAGAAGTTTCAATAAATAGTTTACTTTTTATTTACATATATTTTTCACAACATTCGGTACAATTTTCCACAATCTGATTAAACTCAGGTTTGGTTAGTTGTGAAAAGCCATTCAGATCGAATGACTCACAAACATTGCAAAGTTCTACAAGTAAGGCGACAAAGAACCAGATTTTAAATTGATATTTTCCATAAATCTGGACTCCAAAAAGTAAAGATCTCAGAACATGAACAACAGACATTTCAGACACTTGCAAACCAATTTTAATTTGTACCAGAACAGATTCATAGCTAACTGATCATGAAGGCATCTTTCGGTAGATCTCATGTGGTAACTCCAACATCAATATCTTTTGGACAGATAATCCTAGTGTAGGAAATATCAGATAATTTGATTCATATTGTGCCTCATGTTTGATATGGCCATTCATGCCACCCTCCCACTTAGTGAGGTCGGAGAATTTGGCACTCAGCCAAATCTTCTTTCACTGCAGTGGGATGGGAAAACCCCGCTGTCATGAATGGTGGTAACATTCTGGCCAAAGTCTTAAGTCACTGATACACTCCTTAACAGACTGATAATGTTGCATTTTGATACTCTAAATGAACACTTCTAGCTATGGTATTATCTTCCTTTAAAATACAGATATCGCAACACAAGCTTACATTTTGGGAACTAATTTTAGAACATTATTATCACTGCTATCCTTTACGGAAGGAAATCTACCATCCATGCCCGGTCTGGCCTACATGTGACTCCAGAGCCACAGCAATGTGGTTGACTCTCAACTGCCCTTCGGCAACTCGGGATAGGCAGTAAATGCTGGCCAGCCTATGTCCCATGAATGAATTAAAAAAACATGTCCTTGTAAAATAGCTGGTATTCATTTCTGTCCGATGCAGACTCACTGGGCCGGATTCTCCGACCTCGCTCGCAGCTGGGATTGTCCGGTCCTGCTACAGTGAACGGAGATTTGGTTGAGTGCCAAATTCTCTGCCCTCGCTGCAGCAGCGGTGGGGCATGAACTAAATGTTTTCATTTAAAATGAGTTCAGGTAAAATGAAGAATCCGTTGAAATTTTGATATTGTTAAATTAGTCATGGACTTTTATTGATACTACAAATATATGTAGTGTAAGGGTTGAGGGTTTAATTCATGGAATTGAAATCCAGAACTAACTCTGTGAGATCGCACCCAACAAAAGCAAATTTTAGAGTCCAGTTAGAGCCAAAAATGGGGAAGCTACACAGTAGTAAACCAGTGGGCGACATGGTGGCACAGTGGTTAGCACTGCTGCCTCACAGTGCCAGGGATCTGGGTTCAGTTCCCGGCTTGGGTCACTGTCTGTGTGGAGTTTACACATTGTCTACGTTTTGTTTTCTCCGGCTGCTCTGGTTTCCTCCCACAGTCCAAGGATGTGTGGGTTTGGTTGATTGGCCACGCTAAATTGCTCCTTAGTATCAGGAGGACTGCGTGGGGTTACTGGATAGGGCCTGGGTGGGATTGCTGTCGGTGCAGGCTCGATGAGTCAAATGGCCTCCTTCTGCACTGTAGGGATTCTATAATTTTATGATTAAACCAACCAGCCTGAATAGTTGCCCATGGATGATACTAAGATTGCTGGAGTTGCGGATAGTGATGAAGACTGTCAGAGGATACAGCAGGCTATTGATAGGCTGGAAAATTGGGCAGAGAAATGGCAGATGGAATTTAATCCGGACAAATGTGAGGTGATGCACTTTGATAGATCCAATTCAGGTCAGAGCTATAAAATAAATGGCAGAACCATCAGGAGCATGGACACAAAGAGGGATCTGGGCGTGCAGGTCGATAGGTCCTTAAAAGTGGCAGCATAGGTGGAAAAGGTGGTGAAGGAAGCATATGGCATGCTTGCTTTCATCGGACGGGGCATCGAGTATAAAAGTTGGCAAATGATGTTACAGTTATATAAAATGTTGGTTAGGCCACATTTGGAATACTGTGTCCAATTCTGGTCACTACGCTACCAGAAGGACATGGAGGCTTTGGAGGCAGTACAGAAAAGGTTTACCAGGATGTTGCCTGGTAACAAGAGGATTTAGCAATGAAGAGAGATTGAATAAACTGGGATTGTTCTCCCTGGAAAGACAGAGGCTGAGGAGCAACCTAATAGAAGTTTATAAAATTATGAGGGGTATAGATAAGGTGAACAGTTGGAAGCTTTTTCCCAGGGTAGAATTGACAATTACAGAGGGGCACAAGTTCAAGATAAGGGGGAAAAGGTTCAGTGGAGATGTGCGGGGGAAGTTATTTTACACAGAGGGTGGTGGGGGCCTGGAATGCACTGCCAAGTGATGTGGTTGAGGCAGGTACGTTAGCGACATTTAAGACTTATCTGGATAGACACATGAACAGGTTGGGTATAGAGGGATACAGGCGGTTGGTCTAGATAGGACAACGTGATTGGTGCAGGCTTGGTGGGCCGAAGGGTCTGTTCCTGTGCTGTACTATTCTTTGTTCTTTCCAGCCACCTGTGAAAGAGCTTCTTGCAAAGATATCAACCCGAAACTCTTACTGAGGAATCTAATGCTGAGCTTCCTAAACTCTCTCGTCTCCTTCCAGAATTAGTCAATTCTTGTCACTGAAGTAAGATTGATTCGGCTCAGATTTTACTTCCTCAGTTTAGGAAAGTGACTCAAAATTTCATTCGCAGTGGTTAAATTGTGCCTTATGTTTTTGTAGAAGAAGTGATAGGAAAGGTCACGTGAGAATTCATTGTGATGTCTGAAAGCTCGCAGGACAAAAGTAAGTAGTCAGGTGCCACAAAACCAAGCGTATTGTCGCTTAGTTACCGATGGTTGTTTTCAGCACACCAGTAGCTTGCTGTTGAGGTGCAAATACTATTGTAGCATAGTATGAATCATCAGAGGCGATTGAAGATGCTAGATGCTGTCGATCAATTTTTCCAGGGACCTTCAGTACAGCATAGTCCATGGAGCACACAGTGGAAATGGGATCCTCTGCTTTCTGAAATGAATTCAAAGAAAGTGTGCTTGAGTAAGATTTATCTTTTGATTTGTGTGTTGTAGAGATTTTCCAGATATAGAATCCTAAAGTGAATGTTGGTTTGCATCAACCCAAATTGACACCCAGCCTGACTCCAGAATGCAGTAAAGTTAAGCCCCGAGAGATCACTTAACGTCATTTAGATAAGGCAACAATGGAGGCATAACATGAGTATGAATACATGAGTATGCAACTATACACGGTACTGGTGAGACCACACCTAGAGTACTCTGCACAATTTTGGTCCCCTTATTTAAGAAAGGGTATATTAGCTTTGGAGGGGGTACAGAGAAGGTTCACCAGGTTGATTCCAGAGATGAGGGGGTTAGCTTATGAGGAGAGATTGAGTAGACTGGGCCTGTACTCATTGGAGTTTAGAAGGTTGAAGGGAGAACTTATAGAGACATATAAGATAATGAAGGGGCTAGACAGGGTAGAAGCAGCGAGGTTATTTCCACTTACAATGGAAACAAGAACTAGGGGGCATATCCTCAAAATACGGGGGAGTCAATTTAGAACAGAGTTGAGGAGGAACTTCTTCTCCCAGAGGGTAGTGAATCTTTGGAATTCTCTGCCCAATGAAGCAGTAGAGGCTACCTCGTTAAATGTGTTTAAGTCACAGATAGATAGATTTTTAACCATTAAGGGAATGAAGGGTAATGGGGAACGGGCGGGTAAGTGGAACTGAACCCACTATCAGATCAGATCGGCTGTCAATAGGATTTCTCATTGATTGCACCATGTGTTGTGGTTTGAAGTGTGACCTCAGTGGGATCAGAAGATCCCGCTGGCGTGAACAGCCATAAAATTTCGGCCATAGTGTTATTGGGTGGGATTCTCCGGTCTTGCCCATGGTGGGACCTGTCACAAGCTGGAACGGAAAATTTGGCATTCCAGCCAAAACTCCATTCCCTCTCAGTGGCACTGGAAAATCCCAGCCATGAGCAAGGACAGAATAGTTTTTATGAGGAAATAGAAAGAAGTGCAGGAAATGCAGCAGCAAATTTGTATAAAACAATCCCAAAAGCAGCAAAGTGGTAATGACCAACTAATCTATTTGTGATGTTGATTGAAGGATGACTATTGGCCAGGACACTGGGGACAACTCCCTTGCTCTTCAATGAAACAGTGTCAATGGGTCTCTTAAGCCTACCTGGAAGGTCTGACAAGGCCTTGAGTTAACATCTCATCTGAAAGACAGCACCTCCTACAGGCCAGCACTCTCCTAGCACAAGGGTATCAGCCTCAATTTTATGGCCAAGGCTCTCTGGAGAGCAGCGTGAAACCACATCCCTCTGATTCAGAGGTGAGAGTTCTATCACTGAACCATGGCTTTCAATGGTGGAAGGAATTTACATCTATACACTGGTTTAAATAAGACCATAAGGTATAGGAGCAGAATTAGGCCATTCGGCCCATCGCGTCTGCTCCACCATTCAATCGTGGCTTATAATTCAGACATTGTTTTTATGAGGGGAGTTTCTCAACCCCATTCTCTCGCTTTTTCCCCATAACCTTTGGTCCCCTTACCAATCAAGAACATATCTATCGCTGTCTTAAATACAGTCAATGACTTGGCCTCCACAGCCTTTTGTGGCAATGAATTCCATAGATTCACCACCCTCTGGCTGAAGAAATTCCTCCTCATCTCAGTTCTAAAAGGTCGTCCCTTTACTCTGAGGCTGTGCCCTCAGCTCCTAGTCTTTTGTACTAATGGAAACATCTGTATTGTACATCTGGATATCTGCACAATCTGTACAATCCTGAACCATTTATGCACATAGCATCTTACACACACCTAATTTGCTGATGGAAAGGAACATGTGTGAGGTTAGATCCTAGCTTGAGTAACTCATGTCAATAAGTTACTGCCCAGTTTACACCAGTACTCTGGCAGCTAGTATCAGGCCATGTCCCTTTTAATTTGCAAATCAAATTCTATAATATACACTGAAAGCCAGCTGCATTTTTGATGGAAACCAAGTGGAGTTTGTACCATGTATGCTCTGCCCAGTGATTATCAGCTTGCACCGCAGGAGAAACACATTTTAATGGTGATGTTTTGGTTTTAAGGAGCTCCTCTTCTCAGGTCGATATAGAAGATCACACAACACTGCCCAACAAGAGCTGGGGTGTTCTTCCAGCATCCTGTTGAATTTTCATCTATCACTTAAAAGCAGATCTGCTCGTCATATGTTCTTTGCTGTTTGTGGGACTTGGATGCGTTCACAAGTAATTCATTGGCTGCATACTCCCCTCTTTTTCCAAATTAAAAAAAAATCATTTGTGGGACATGGGCGTCGTTGGCTGGCCAGTATTAATTGCCCCATCCCCAGTTGCTCTTGAGAAGGTGGTGGTGAGCTGCCTTCTTGAATCGCTGCAGTCCAAGTGCTGTGGGTTGACCCACAATGCTGTTAGGGAGGGAATTCCAGGATTTTGACCCAGTGACTGCAAAGAATTTATTTATTCTTTCATGCAATGTGGGCATCACTGACAATGTCATCATTTGTTACCCAACCCTAGTTGCCCTTGAACTAAGTGGCTTGCTAGGTCATTTCAGATGGCAGTTAAGAGTCAACCACATTGCTGTGGGTCTGGAATCACTTGTAGGTCTATCCAAACAAGGACGACAGGTTTCCTTCCCTAAAGGACATTAGTGAACCAAACGGCTTTTAATGACAATCGCTGATAACTTCATGATCATTATTATTGAGACCAGCTCTCAATTCCGGATTTTGTTGAATTTCAATTCCAACAGTTGCTGTGGTGGGATTTGAACCCTTTCCCTCAGAGCATTGATTTGAGCTTCCACGTTAATAGTCTAGTGACATTACTACGATGCCACTGTTACAACTTGTGAGCCACATGAGCCTTGTTACAGATTGTGTAGATACAGGGCTATCTCAACCATATCGTCACTAAATGGCAATTGGTGATATTGAGCCTCTTCTACCCTCTGGCCAGGAGCTAACTTGCACCAAGGTCCACATTTTACATATTGCTATATCTTATATTTCGATTTCTTATCATCTCCATATCTTTCTATAGACTTCAATCACTTCATGGCCAACATAAAGATTCAGCACCACTCCTCACCATTGTGGTTGGTGGGAATCATGTGATTTGTTGGTTTGGAAGAATATCTCCTTAATACTTATACATAGAATCCCTACAATACAGAAGGAGGCCATTCAGTCCATTGAGCCTGCACCAACAACAATCTTGCCCACGCCCTTTTCCCGTAACCCCATGTATTTACCCTGCTAATCTCCCTGACAGTAAGGGGCAATTTAACATGGCCAGTCCAGCTAACCTGCACATCTTTGGAGTGTGGGAGGAAACCAGAGCACCTGGAGGAAACTCACGCAGACACGGTGAGAATGTGCAAACTCCACACAGACAGTCATCTGAATTGAACCCGGGTCCTTGGTGTTGTGAGGCAACAGTGCTAACCATTGTGCCACCATGCCACCCTAAGTAAATCTGACTAAATGCTTATTGCACAGAATACCATCACTTTAACTGAATAAATTCACCATGCCGACAGTAGGATCAAAGCTAATAGAAATGAAACCTGTGAATTATTTAAATGTAGATATTATGTAATGATAACCTAGAATACAATTACCTGAAAACTGACATCTGCTGCAGGAGGACTGGCATCAATACCTAGAAGAGAAAAAGAGACTTGTTAAATACAAGTTGACAAGCTGGGTATGATACATCCGCAAGTGGATCGGATGAGACAAGCACCATCTGCTCCAGAGCAAACCTTTGTATAGTGCAACACTATTCGAGAAATCACCTCTCACAAATGAGACCACAACTTCTCTATCCAATCTCTGTAAGTTCAATAAATGGTCACCTGTATGACCACATTCACCACAATTCGGTTAGTTACCACACTGCTGATGGGTAGGAACTCAACCCAATCATTTTGAACTTTTAAATTACACAATATCTACTTCAGCTTTCAGGGGAATTAAAACTGGACAAAGAGATGGCAGGATAATGCCGAGCTTAGCCTTGGTTTAATTGAATGGTGGAGGTTTTTAACCTTATTAAAGTCAGGGTATTAACAGACTGAAGTAGAACCAAAGCACCAGCAAATATTGAGTGCTCTGAGTCCCACGATAGTCATGATGTGGAGATGCCGGCGTTGGACTGGGGTAAACACAGTAAGAAGTTTAACAACACCAGGTTAAAGTCCAACAGGTTTATTTGGTAGCAAAAGCCACACAAGCTTTCGAGGCTCTAAGCCCCTTCTTCAGGTGAGTGGGAATTCTGTTCACAAACAGAACTTATAAAGACACAGACTCAACTTACATGAATAATGGTTGGAATGCGAATACTTACAACTAATCCAGTCTTTAAGAAACAAAACAATGGGAGTGGAGAGAGCATCAAGACAGGCTAAAAAGATGTGTATTGTCTCCAGACAAGACAGCCAGTGAAACTCTGCAGAGGACCTGCAGAGTTTCACTGGCTGTCTTGTCTGGAGACAATACACATCTTTTTAGCCTGTCTTGATGCTCTCTCCACTCCCATTGTTTTGTTTCTTAAAGACTGGATTAGTTGTAAGTATTCGCATTCCAACCATTATTCATGTAAATTGAGTCTGTGTCTTTATAAGTTCTGTTTGTGAACAGAATTCCCACTCACCTGAAGAAGGGGCTTAGAGCCTCGAAAGCTTGTGTGGCTTTTGCTACCAAATAAACCTGTTGGACTTTAACCTGGTGTTGTTAAACTTCTTACTGTGCTTCCCACGATAGCACAGAGGTTAGCACTGTTGCATCACAGCGCTCGGGTCCAATTCCGGCCTCGGGTCCCTGTCTGTGTGGAGTTTGCAGATTGTCTGCATGGGTTTCCTGCCGGGTACTCCGGTTTCCTCCCACACTCCAAAGATATGCAGGTTAGGTTGATTGGCCATGCTAGATTGACCCTAGTGTCACTGGGATAAATATGTGGGCTCATGGGGATAGGGACTGGGTGGGATTGTGGTGGGTGCAGACTTGATGGGCCGAATGGCCTCCTTCTGCACTATAGGATTCTATGTTCTGTGTAAAATGAATGCAAGTTCCACCCTCATTTCAGAAATGATGAAGAACTTTCCTATGAATTTTCTAGGTGGTTTTCGGAATATTGTAATTCCAATAGTCCACACATTTACCAGGTTTACCAGGCTGTCACATGAGGAGAGACTAAGTCGGTTAGGATTATATTCACTGGAGTTCAGAAGAGTGAGAGGGGATCCCATACAAACTTATAAAATTCTAACAGGGTTAGACTGGGTAGATTCAGAAAGAATGTTCTCAATGGTGAGGGAGTCCAGAACTAAGGGTCATAGTTTGAGGATAAGGGGTAAACCTATTAGCACTGTGATGAGGAGAAATTTCTTCACCCAGAGGGTAGTGCATGTGTGAAATTCATTGACACCGAATGTAGTTGAGACCAAAACATTGTGTGATTTCAAGAAGAAATTAGATATAGCTCTTGGGGTTAAAGTGATCAAGGGATATGGGGGGGAAGGGGAATCAGGATATTGAATTTGATGATCAGCCATGATTGAAATGAATGGTGCGGGAAGGCTCGAAGGGCTGACTGGCCTACTCCTGTTTCTAGTTTCTATGTTTCTTTGATGAGCTAGTTTTTATACATATTGTCGGTATAGACTGTATATGAATCCCTGAACGAGGTCAGTAGTGGTGGTCAATTCAATCTCCACAAATAGATGGAAGGCACTAATCTCTTTGTCTATCATTCCTCTCAGAGTTTTTTTAAATCTTGGCTGAAATTTCTCAATCAACTGATTTTCCACAGTGATGCATTAGGACAGGATCACTATTACAGAAGTTATTACATCTGAAATAAAAACAGAAAATTCTGGAAAGGGTCAGCAGGTCTGGCAGCGTCTGTGGTAGAGAAACAGAGTTAGCATTTTGAGTCCTCTTCTTCTTCAGGGCAGAAGAAGAGTCGTATGGACTGGAAAGGTTAACTCTGGCTGGAATTTTACCGGCACGCCCGCCCCGATTCCGGGAGCGGGTGAGGCTCGGAGAAAGGCATTCTCTGATGGCCTTGGATGGGATCGTACGAACCTTGGGTGGACGTGCCGGTAAAAGTCCACCCTCTGTTTCTCCCTGTACGGATGCTTCCAGACCTGCTGACTCTTTCCCGTATTTCCTGTTTTTATTACTCTTGTGACAGTAGATTTTGTCCATTTTTTAAAAATGCATGATAAAAGCAATGCTAAAATGTCAATGCTAGTAGATGCTGTAGATGTAAATTGCATCGTGATCTTGACTTTATTTTGCCTCCCTTTGTACAATCGCAGGAGTTCATCCACCTCTGTCAGGACTACAGAAAAACCTGAAAATGGTTAAAAAAATGCCTTCCTTTAGAATGGTAAGAAAATGAAATCTGTGGTTTGGTGCAACTTTGTCTCTAATGCTGTATGCGCTGGAAACCTCCGGCCTTGCCCGGGGCTGCGATTTTCCAGTCCCGCTGCAGTGAATGAAATTTTGGCTGAGCACCAAATTCTCTGCTCTCGCTGGAAGGGGTAGCGGGGTGAATGAGGTCAGAGAATCCTGCCCATGGTCACTGAAAATGCTAGATGATAGATAAATGCATATGAGATAAGATTGATAAGGTTTTGAACTGTGTGGTTACATAATATTTGACCTGGATACGTTAGAGGATTGTGTGGTTTCTATACTTGAACTATAGAATTAGTTAAACAAAAAAAAAACTTGGGTTAATTACCTTGTTTCTTTGGTCGGTATCTGAATAAAATGTAAATGAGCAGACAAATGGTGATGAAGGCAGCTATTACTGCTGCAACGATGATCTGAATTTTAGCTTCATTATTCGGGACTTCAGTCCTGTTGTCTGTATTGTTTCTGTTCTCTGGGATTGGAACCTCCAAATCTTCAAAAAAATGGATAATATTTCATTTAGAACACAATAAGAAATCTCAATTCTCATAAGCTGTTACAATGACATTTTACAGAACTAACCTGTGACAACATTTCAAAATGCACCTTTTGCCTGTCATTGGGAAGGCGATGGTCTAGTGGTATTATCACTGGATTATTAATCCAGAAACTCAGCTAACATGCTGGGGACCCGGGTTCAAATCCCACCACGGCAGATGGTAGATTTTGAATTCAATTAAAAAATATCTGGAATTAAAAATCTACTGATGACCATGAAACTATTATCGCTTGTTGTAAAAACCCATCTGGTTCACTAATGTCCTTTAGGGAAGGAAATCTGCCATCCTTACCTGGTCTGGTCTACATGCAACTCCAGAGCCACAACAATATGGTTGACTCTCAACAGCTCTCCAAGGGCAACTAGGGATGGGCAATAAATGCTGGCCAGCCAGCGACGCCCGTGTCCCATGAATGAATAAAAAACATTGTAATCAAACTTAATTATAATGCAATACTTGTAAAGCCCAGACTGCATATTTTACAGCAGCTTTAATGCTGGCCTTTATCTGTTCGATAATTGTAAGGAAAGAATTGGCGATAGAAGATATTCCAAGTCATTTGAATGAAACAAATGGAAACTTATGTGTTCAGAGGTCCGGTTCCTTTGCTGAAAAGTCGTGGAAAGGCATTGAAAGTATCTGGTGGAGAAGTTGGGGCTGAGTGGGAAAGGGTTAAAATAGTGTTTCCCATCAGTGGCCAAGACTAATATCCAAAAGCACAACCTCAGAGTAAAGGGATGACCCTTTAGAACCGTGATGAGGAATTTCTTCAGCCAGAGGGTGGTGAATCTATGGAATTCATTGCCACAGAAGGCTGTGGAGGTCAGGTCATTGAATATATTTAAGACAGAGATAGATAGGTTCTTGGGTGGTAGGGGGAATCAAAGGTTATGAGGAAATGGCGGAGAATGGTGTTGAAAAACCTATCAGCTATGATTGAATGGCGGAGCAGACTCGATGGGCTGAATAGCCTAATTTTGCTCCTATATCTTATGTTCTTATAATCATAAGAATGGGTGTTCTAAACATAAAAGCAATTACAGATTTCAACTTGCTTCTGAGATTATTTTTCTTCACAGATAAATGTTTAAAGAACAGTTTGATGTCAAACAGGCCTCTGAAGTTTGCCTCTTAAACAATTACTTGAGGATGTGGTTGACAAATCTAGGTTTAATTCTCTCCACTGACTATCTTTTGTGCATTTGTCAGCATAAACTCCTCTCTGTACAACTTAACCTGTTAATTTTAATGAAGTATGTATGGCTGTTCACAAAATAGCCTAACAAAAATTAATGCAAATGATTTAACAGGTGCACTGAAACCAACACTCAGAGGGACTTTAATACATCAGCAATTGTCGACTTTAACTGGTCATATAACAATGTGCCAGTTTGTAATGATGAGGCTGTGGGCTGCTGGTGGGACTAAAATTAAAAAGGATAATTGTAAAATTCATGAAGCTTATTAAACAGTCTGCTCCTTCAGAAAATATAGCAAGATCTTCTACATATTTTTCTGGATATTAGCTGAATTCTCCAATGTCCAATGTCCAATGCACTTAGCCAAATCTCCATTCACTGCAGCGGGACTGGAGAATCCCATCCACATGGTCAGAGAATCGTGGCCAATGCTTTAAAGGATTTCATTATGAGTTGCAAATCCCTGCGTCTGTCACGCAGACTCATAGTTTGAAGCAGATTTTGGACCTTCATAATAACAGTGAGGCTAATAGAACTCACTGAGATAAATGCAAAAGACTGCAGATGCTGGGATCCGAAACAAAAACAGAAAAATGCTGGAAAATCTCAGCTGGTCTGACAGCATCTGATATCCCACCCTATCCCCGCAACCCCATGCATTTACCTCTGACTCGAAACATTGGCTCTATTCTCTCTCCACAGATGCTGTCAGACCTGCTGAGATTTTCCAGCATCTTTCTGTTTTTGTATTAGAACTCATTGTTTGTTTTGTGGAAATGGAACTGCAAATTAGGCAAGGCTCAGATTTACATTAAATGTGACTCTGTATTTTTAATAGTTAACTTTCAGAGAGGTTGATTGGTGCTAATCAACAATTATTACGTTGTTAAAACGATACTTACGCTTGAAATGACAAGAGTCAATTTTGTGTCGCAAATTTAGTTCATATTTACTATTTAACAAATTTCAATGGTCGGGTTAACTGCAAAATACTGTTTTTGCATGGCCTCAGCTGTCACATCTCACACACAACCATTGGATAGTCACATTTAATGCCAATCTGAGCCTTGTCTAATTTGCTGTACCAGTTCCAGTGAGTGTTGTTAGCTTCACTGTTATTGTGTTGGTCCAAAATCTACTCCAAACTATGTATTTAAATCTGTGTGACAGAAGCAGAGATTTGCAATTAATAATTAAATGCTTTAAACCATTATCATCATAGAATGATAGAATCCTTACAGTGCAGAAAGAGGCCATTTGACCCATTGAGCCTGCACCGACAGCAATCCCACCCAGGCCCTATCCCCGCAACCCCATGTATTTACCCTGCAAATCCCGTTGACACTAAGGGCCAATTTAGCATGGCCAATCAACCTAACCCACACATTTAAAAAAAAGTTTATTTATTAGTGTCACAAGTAATAAACTTTTAAACGTAATGTGCAAAGTGTATCACGATTGAAAATCACTTTGGTAAAGGAAAATCACTTTGATAATGTGATTCATTTTGCAGCACGTACATTGGTACAGTTCAAAGGTATCTCCACATCACAGTTCAAAGGTACATGGGGTTGAAAGAGAGCTTCAGTGATGTCATGAAACCTTAATGAAAATGAAAATAGGGTGGAGTGTAAAACAGACTGCCTATTTGTTATCATCTATTTTATCGTCTGGCTGTCAACCATTTTCAGCTTCTTTAACCTATTCTGGAAATAATTGATGACCATTACAGTCTTCCTTTATGTAATGACTGTGGGCTTTGAAAAATAGAACTGCACTGCACTTTCAGTTAGATGAAGGTTACACCAAAAGATATGTGCTCTTTGAGCCCTTGCTACTGCGATCCTTCAATGTTGCACTGCTTCCTGTTGCAGCTTAGAGATAATCATCAAAGAAAAAACACATTAACAGTCAAAAAGTGAGATCTGATGTCTCAGAAAGGTTGAATTTCCCTACTGAGAGACTGATGTTCTAAAACCATTCTCAAATCTAACAGCTAAATAAAAGAGGATTCCATTGTTAACCCCAGGTCGATGTTTTACTCAGCTTTTGGTGTCTAAGGCATTTACCTTTTAACAATTAGCTTTCCCAGTGACAAAAACTA
Organism: Mustelus asterias; assembly: GCF_964213995.1. Classification (NCBI taxonomy): domain Eukaryota; kingdom Metazoa; phylum Chordata; class Chondrichthyes; order Carcharhiniformes; family Triakidae; genus Mustelus; species Mustelus asterias. Next base: position 27,312,292 of record NC_135803.1, on the reverse strand, counting down.
AATGCACACATTGTTATATAATGCATATGTTTTTTGTTTCCATTTGAACATTGTGCCCAGTTAAACAATTTATGAAACACACAGGGTAACACCTTTATGTGTTTTCCCACGTAATACAGCAAGGCTTGAAAAGTCATGGAAACTGCTTTTTCCCCCAAAACGGTTTGAGGCAACATTAGTTCATTGACCATTTTTGGATGCAAGCCCACATTTCTGAAATGATGTGAATGGAATAATACACCTGATTCTGAAGATTGTTCGTACTACGAAAGACAAAATACGTTGACTTATTGATGACTCACAGCCCGGGTTTCCACATTCATAAAATCACCTAATTACTAATAATCACTTTTGCAATAGCTCCTGTGGCTTACTTAGGTTATTTTTACTGATAAGATTATAGACCTAGTAAACCAGGTTGTTTTCCCACCTGTGCCTCTCTGTCAATATGATCACTTGTCTGACTTGTATCAGTGCATGGAATCACTATTTTCCAGTTGATCAAGCATTTTGAAACTATTACTCAAATAATCCTTAAATGGGGAGGTGAAGACAGTTGAATTTGGAGGCATTCTTTCCACCGCGTATGATATTGGTTCATAATGGCACGAGGTCTATCATAGGAACATAGAAACACAGAAGATTCATGGCATAAAATGAGACCATTTAGCCCACTGTGCCAGTGCCGGCCCAAAAAGCAGTGATCCACCCAATACCACTTCCCAGCTCTTAGTTCAAAGCTGTAGGTTACAGCAATACAAATGCATACCCAAGTATTTCTTTTAAAGTGATGAGGTTTACTGCCTCGACAGTCGGTTCCTGATCACCAACAACCAAGGTTTCTCCACAAATTCCCCCTAATCTTTCCACTGATTATTTTAAATAAAGGCCTACTGCTTACCCACCAATCTGGTAAAGCGAATATGTCTTTCTTACCCACTCTAACTAGGCCAACTTGTAATTTTATACACCTTAAATAAATCTTCCCTCAGCCTCAATTGTTCCAAAGTGAACAATCCCATCTTTCCTCTGAGGTAAAGTTCTCCATTCTTGACAACATCCTTGTAAATCTCCTCTCTACCCTTGTGTGATCACATCCTTCCTGTAAATGAGGGCTGTACCTAATCTGCATGCAGTCCTCTTGCTGTGGTTTAACTAGTGTTTCATGCAGTTCTAGCATAACCTCCCTGCTCCTTTCCTTCATACCTTGGTCCATTAGGGTTAGTACCCCATCTGCCAACTTAACCACCTATTCATCGATCCGCCCCCTCCCTTCAGGGATCTATGACCATGGACTCCAAGGCTCCTTTGTTCCTCTTCTCAGTATGCTAACATTTATTATTTCTGGTATTCCCTTGCCCAGTTTGCCCTCCACTAATTCATCAACTCACATTCCTCTGGATTGAATTCACTGTCATTTATCATTTGGAAACTTTAGAAATAAGTTGTTGGTAGTTCGGTAAAATTGCATCTGCTTGGTGTTTGTAGTAAACAGGTGCTTTTCACTTATGATTTAATTACAAATAACGAACACAGAAAACTTTCCCCAAGGTGTTTATAAAACTGCCCCTGAGCAGATAATTTTTGGAGACTGCCTTCACTTCTCATCCTGGGGGATCAGTTCAGTCTTTGATCAGCAGTTCCTGCTGACATGATAAAGATTCCCTGTGTCAGCTATTCCATGAACATCATGACTGCAAAAGAATCTCTGTGATGTGATCTGTAGTTATGCAAGGGTAGTACCTCTTGGTGACTTCTGCCACTGACCCTACTTTAGTTAGATGGGATCAATTAAGACATGCCTGTTCATGGAGGCTAGGCTTAAAGTATTGCTGCCTAGGCCCTGGAAGGAAGAATTGGATTCCCCTACCCATCCCATCCAAAAAAATGTGCATCTATAATCTCAACTACTCTCTTACCAAAGTTTACATTCTCAAGGCCTGGACCCTAATGTGGACACCAGTACTGTTTGTGTTGCAGTGGGAAGATGAGAAAGAATTTCAATGTCTGAGTGCTTTTTTTGAAATTAATTAAAAGTTCAACTTAAGGTACGGAAAATGTTAATGTCCTCTTTCATAAAGTAATATCTCACCTCAGGAATCTCATTCAATTGCTACCCATTTCTGACCTAACTGACTTATCTTTCCTTTGTATTGGAATTGGATCTATCTAACATCGACACCAGAAAGCAAACAAGAAAGCCCCTTTCTTGGCAATAAATTAACAGCAGTGATCCTAACATTAGTTTCTGGAAAATAAACAATTTATAATAGTTTCTATTACATAGCAATAGATGAGCCATGTGGCATGGATTTAAAAAAAGTAAGATTGGTTCAAAATAGGGTATTTATGAATACATCTTTAAGAGTGACTCATTCATTTTCATAAATGAGTAAAGCTTGGAACATGAACTTCTTTTATTTTTATTTTGGGGATATTAAATCTACTATTATGATGCATACAAATATTTCAATTAGATTAAAGTAACCCTTCCATGTCAATAGAAGTTAGGATTTCTGTTCCATTATTCCAATCTCATTTGATATATATTTTACTCAAGAATTCTAAAAGATACTCCAACAAGCATAAATGGGGGTAAACTCACATCAGTTCCCTCAACTAATAACAAAGAGGTTCTGAAGAATAGTCATACGGACTGCTGTTAACTCCACAGAAGTTGCCATACCTAGTGAATCTTTATAGCATATTCTGTTTTATTTCAGATTTCTAGCAACCACAGTATTCTGCTTTTATATTATATATACAGTGGAACCCCGATTTTATGCGCCCCGATTTAGCGCGAAATCGGATATTACGCGATCACGCGACGGACCCTTTTTTTTACTATTTCCAGTTTAGCGAATTAGCGTGACCCCGATTTAGCGTGACCCCGATAACATTCACGATCACATTTCATGGACCCCAACCATCGCGTTAAAATGGGGCTCCACTGTATTAACATAGAGGCGCTTGCGAATATTAAGCTGTAAGTAGTCCCACAACACCAGGTTAAAGTCCAACAGGTTTATTTGGAATCACAAGTTTTCGGAGCGCTGCTCCTTCATCAGGCGACTGGAGTCCACTCTGAAAGCTCATAATTCCAAATAAACCTGTTGGACTTTAACCTGGTGTTGTGAGACTTTTTACTGTGGCCACCTCAGTCCAACACCGGCATCTCCACATCAATATTAAGCTGAGAAGAGATTTTGATCTGAACCCAAAACAGACTACACCATATCAACTGCAGTGTAAAAAAGCTTTTGATAGGGTCAGGTAATCTCAAAGAACCTATCTCTGAAATGGTTGTGGCACAGGAGGAGGCCATTCAGCCCATCGTGACTGCACTCGCTTTCCAGTGCATGTGCACTGAAAGAGTGAAACTGGAAAGTAAAATGGTGTATTGTAGTCAGTCATGAAACAAGAAGGAAAGAAATGAAAAGCAAAGTTCAACACAAGGTGGAGAGGAAAGAGATAGACACATCAAAACTGCGGGATTTAACTTGACCTTTCTTAACCACTATGTAACTGCAGCAGTTAACCTTTACAATCCCGAATCTGATTTATCTAGTGTTGTGAATACTCATGAATGTATGTTGTTTTCTTTGTCCAGCTTGGGGTGGTTGGTTTTACATCAACAGGTTTTAAGATATTCCTGAAATCAGGAAAGAATACTCATGAATCCAACAAAAAGTCTGGAGAACTTGTGCAAAGACAATGAGGAGGAAAGACACCAGAATGAGTTGCTTTTTAAGCTGTCCACTCTCAGTGATTGCCGCCATGCAGAGAGTGTTACTCTGAAAGAAAGACCACTATTTTTGGTCATTATAAAATTGCTGAATAGAATCACATCTTTGAGCCTGGGCTTCAAGTATTCTAATAATGTTATAATATTTTCTTTCCAAATCATCAAGCTTTTAACTTGTACTTTGGACATCTGAATGGTCAGGTTCAGCTGGCTTCCCTTCACTTTAGAATCTCATAGAATCCCTACAGTTGCAGAAGGAGGCCATTTGGCCAATCGTGTCTGCACTGACCCGCTGACAGACTCTACCCCCTGTAACTCCATGTATTTACCCTACCAATCCCCCAACCTGCACATCTAGCCAATCCACCTAACCTGTGGGAGGAAACCAGAGCACTTGGAGGAAACCCACACAGACATAGGGAGAATGTACAAACTCCACACAGACAGTCGCCCAAGGCCAGAATCTGGATCCCTAGCACTGTGGGGCAGAACTGCTAACCATCCGCAGTGAGAGGATCTCCGGCACTGAGTCCGTCCCTGTGGCTCAGGAGGGTAAGGAGGAGAGCGGGAGGGCAATAGTTATTGGGGACTCGTTAGTTAGAGGGATAGATAGGAGGTTCTGTGGCAGCAAAAGAGACTCGAGGATGGTTTGTTGCCTACCGGATGCCAGGGTCCGTGACGTCTCGGACCGTGTTTTCCGGATTCTTAAGGGGGAGGGGAAAAAGTCACAAGTCGTGGTACACATTGGTACCAACAACATAGGTAAGAGAAGGGACGGGGATTTAAAACAGGAATTTCGGGAGCTCGGCTGGAAGCTGAGAGCAAAGACAAAACATGTGGTCATCTCTGGTACGCTACCGGTGCCACGTGATAGCGAGTTGAGGAACAGGGAGAGAGTGCACTTAAACATGTGGTTGCAGGGATGGTGCAGGAGGGAGGGTTTCAGATACGTGGATAATTGGAACACGTTCTGGGGAAGGTGGGACCTCTACAAACAGGACGGGGTGCACCTGAACCAGAGGGGCACCAATATCCTGGGAGGGAAATTTGCTATGGCTCTTCAGGGGGATTTAAACTAATTTGTCAGGGGAGTGGGAAAAGGAGTTGTAGTCCAGAAGTCAGTGTTGAGGGTGGTGAGGTATTGGGGAAGGTATCAAGGTCAAGGGTGGGTACCGGTAGACAGGAAGATGGGTTGAAGTGTGTCTACTTCAATGCAAGGAGCATCCGGAACAAGGTGGATGAACTTGGGGCGTGGATTGCTACTTGGGACTACGATGTTGTGGCCATTACGGAGACGTGGGTAGAACAAGGACAGGAATGGTTGTTGGACGTTCCGGGGTATAGATGTTTCAGTAAGTGTAGGGAAGCTGGTAAAAGAGGTGGAGGAGTAGCATTGTTAATCAAGGATAGTTTAACGGCTGCGGAAAAGCACTTTGAGGGGGATATGCACACTGAGGTAATATGGGCTGCAGTTAGAAACAGGAAAGGAGTGGTCACGTTGCTAGGAGTTTACTATAGGCCCCCAAATAGTAATAGAGATGTGGAGGAAGAAATTGCTAAGCAGATTATGGATACGTGTGGGGGTCACAGGGTAGTTGTCATGGGGGACTTTAACTTTCCAAATATTGATTGGAACCTTTGTAGGTCAAATAGTTTGGATGGGGCACTTTTTGTGCAGTGTGTGCAGGAGGGTTTCCTGACACAATATGTGGATAGGCCGACAAGGGGTGAGGCCACATTGGATTTGGTACTGGGAAATGAACCGGGCCAAGTGTTAGATTTGGTTGTGGGAGAGAACTTTGGAGATAGTGACCACAATTCGGTGTCTTTTGTTATTGCAATGGAGAGGGATAGGGCCGGACGGCAGGGCAAGGCTTACAATTGGGGGAGAGGTAATTATGATGCGATTAGGCAAGAATTAGGGGGCATAAGATGGGAACAGAAACTGTCAGGGAAAGGCACTGATGAAAAGTGGAACTTTTTCAAGGAACAAATACTGGGTGTCCTTGATAGGTATGTCCCTGTCAGGCAGGGAGGAAATGGCCGAGTGAGGGAACCGTGGTTCACAAAAGAGGTGGAATGTCTTGTGAAAAGGAAGAGGGAAGCTTATGTAGGGATGAGGAAACAAGGTTCAGATGGCTCGACTGAGGGTTACAAGTTAGCAAGGAACGAGCTGAAAAAGGGGCTGAGGAGAGCTAGGAGGGGACATGAGAAGTCCTTGGCGGGTCGGATCAAGGAAAACCCCAAGGCTTTTTACTCTTATGTGAGGAATAAAAGAATGACCAGGGTGAGGTTAGGGCCGGTCAAGGACAGTGGTGGGAACTTGTGTATGGAATCAGTAGAGATAGGCGAGGTGATGAATGAATACTTTTCTTCAGTGTTCACCAAGGAGAGGGGCCATGTTTTTCAGGAAGAGAAGGTGTTACAGGCTAATAGGCTGGAGGAAATAGATGTTCGGAGGGAGGATGTATTGGCAGTTTTGAATAAACTGAAGGTCGATAAGTCCCCTGGGCCTGATGAAATGTATCCTAGGATTCTTTGGGAGGCGAGGGATGAGATTGCAGAGCCTTTGGCTTTGATCTTTGGGTCCTCGCTGTCCACGGGGATGGTGCCAGAGGACTGGAGAGTGGCAAATGTTGTTCCTCTGTTTAAGAAAGGGAATAGAAATGACCCTGGTAATTATAGACCGGTTAGTCTGACTTCGGTGGTTGGTAAATTGATGGAAAAGGTCCTTAGGGATGGGATTTACGACCATTTAGAAAGATGCGGATTAATCCGGGATAGTCAGCACGGATTTGTGAAGGGCAAATCGTGCCTCACAAATTTGATAGAATTTTTTGAGGAGGTAACTAGGTGTGTTGATGAAGGTAGGGCGGTTGATGTCATATACATGGATTTTAGTAAGGCGTTTGATAAGGTCCCCCATGGTCGGCTTATGATGAAAGTAAGGAGGTGTGGGATAGAGGGAAAGTTGGCCGATTGGATAGGTAACTGGCTGTCTGATCGAAGACAGAGGGTGGTGGTGGATGGAAAATTTTCGGACTGGAGGCATGTTGCTAGCGGAGTGCCGCAGGGATCGGTGCTTGGTCCTCTGCTCTTTGTGATTTTTATTAATGACTTAGAGGAGGGGGCTGAAGGGTGGATCAGTAAATTTGCTGATGACACCAAGATTGGTGGAGTAGTGGATGAGGTGGAGGGGTGTTGTAGGCTGCAAAGAGACATAGATAGGATGCAAAGCTGGGCTGAAAAATGGCAAATGGAGTTTAACCCTGATAAATGTGAGGTGATTCATTTTGGTAGGACTAATTTAAATGTGGATTACAGGGTCAAAGGTAGGGTTCTGAAGACTGTGGAGGAACAGAGAGATCTTGGGGTCCATATCCACAGATCTCTAAAGGTTGCCACTCAAGTGGATAGAGCTGTGAAGAAGGCATATAGTGTGTTAGCTTTTGTTAACAGGGGGTTGGATTTTAAGAGCCGTGGGGTTATGCTGCAACTGTACAGGACCTTGGTGAGACCGCATTTGGAATATTGCGTGCAGTTCTGGTCACCTCACTATAAGAAGGATGTGGAAGCGCTGGAAAGAGTGCAGAGGAGATTTACCAGGATGCTGCCTGGTTTGGAGTGTCGGTCTTATGAGGAAAGGTTGAGGGAGCTGGGGCTGTTCTCTCTGGAGCGGAGGAGATTGAGGGGAGACTTAATAGAGGTTTATAAAATGATGAAGGGGATAGATAGAGTGAACGTTCAAAGACTATTTCCTTGGGTGGATGGAGCTATTACGAGGGGGCATAACTATAGGGTTCATGGTGGGAGATATAGGAAGGATATCAGAGGTAGGTTCTTCACGCAGAGAGTGGTTGGGGTGTGGAATGGACTGCCTGCAGTGATAGTGGAGTCAGACACTTTAGGAACATTTAAGCGGTTATTGGATAGGCACATGGAGCACACCAGGATGGTAGGGAGTGGGATAGCTTGATCTTGGTTTCAGATGAAGGTCGGCACAACATCGTGGGCCGAAGGGCCTGTTCTGTGCTGTACTGTTCTATGTTCTATGTTCTATTGTGCCACCATCTGGCATCTGTGCCACCGTGCCATCAATTACAACAAGCTTACATAAACAGTTTCGAATGCACGGCAGGCATGGACAAGTTGGGCCGAAGGGTCTGTTTCCATGCTGTAAACCTCTATGACTCTATGCACAGTGAACATTTGCAGTGAGAACATTCTGGTCAGATAATAAAATATTTACTGGAGGATATCTGAAATCTACCTATTGTCTTTATCATGTTAAAAATTACAATACTGATGGGTTTTTAAGTACTTGAACTGGAATTCATAAAAGATTTATCAGCTTTGACAATTGTGATATAAATAGCAAACTCAATGTGTGAAATATATGGTGTTTTCATGTGCAAAATATAGGCAAATATCCACTAATGTTGAATTAAGCAGGCAGCCAATCTATTGGGATTTTTCTATAGAATTTATCATCAGAGCTGCAATGAAGAATATTGATATGTTCATGTTTGCACTGAAGAATTCAAATGAATCACACCTCTGATTTTAAATCTTCCCTTTGTCATTATACTGAATATATAAAAAATATGAATGAATTTTAAGATTCAATCCATGAGAGTACATTAAGGTATTTACTTAGGTGCTGAAAAAGGTTGAAGACGTACCATTAACAATGATGTTTGTTGCATTGGCTTTCTTTATAATGACAGTGCTAGATAATGCCACTAGTTGACACCCGTATGCCCCAGAGTCGTTTTTTGTCAGGTGTATAATTTCCATTGTAGCCGTTTGGTTGTGAAGGTCCCATTTTAAAACAACATGGTCAATAGCTGTGGCGTTACATGTCTTCAGGTTGATTTCTCCAACCTTTGATTGGCTTTGATTTATGTATCTGTACCATACCAGTCTCATGTCTTCAGTGGCATTTCCATTGGAAAGTTTGCAGGAGATGATAGCTCTGTCTCCAGATCTCTGCTTAATAGTCATAGGATTCTGTAACAGAGTTAAGGAATCACCTGAAAATAAAAAAAATAACAGAGGCATTCATTCCCGTGTTGGGGTGGAGTAGCGAACAGATTTTCATGATTGATAACTCTGGTCAGTTAGTATGGTCCAATACAGAGTACAGTTTGATAAGACTTATTCCATGCTGCTCTGGCTTTGTGGAAGTGAGACTAAATCAGTAGCCAAGATGATCCAAATATTGCTTTAATAGGAACAGGAGTTAATTCTCTAAAATCAGGCTTATAAAAACAGGTTGGGATCCTTATTCATAATTCCATGTTTCCATTCTTTCAATTGATATGTACAATATTGCTCAATTTCTGTATACCAAATTAGTTATTTGAATAGTACATATGTCCCCTAAAGGACATATACTCCTGTGTGCTTGCTTTCCAACTATGTTTTTTGATTCGGACCACAATTTGACTTTCTCAATTTCCATTTGCTTTGAAAATAGATCTGTGTTGTAAATTGGCACTGGATGTGCCGTGTACTTTTTAATACATGTATCCCAGAAATATTCAGACTGGCTTATATTTAGTCCAGAGACAGTTGAAACTGATCTGAAGAAGTTCTCTTTGAAAACATGCTGAAGCAGTGAGTGACATGAAGTCCAGCTCTTTCCTGGTTAATAAGGACCACCATGCCAGCTTTTCTTGGTACAGTCATCAATGCGCACTAGATTTTAACAGCAACCTATAACAGAATCACAACTGTATCACTTTAGCCTTCAGAATTACCATTCACTTGGATCTAGGATTTACTTAATCGTTACCACTTGACTAGATTATTTGTGTTGTGATGGTCTGTTTTTGGAATCAGTGTTGAAGAAAAGATCAGATGGAATCAGAGATAGGGGAAATAAAATCTCTGCTAAAGCATATGTTTTATCCACGACATTAATTTGATCCATCCTCCAGCATGTGCCAGAGACAAATACACCACATACCCAAAATGTACACAGGATTCCTTCCTGTGGTTAGCGACTGAAAATGGAAATGCAGAAGTAAATTGCAGCTTAAGCTGACTGCCAGCTGTTTGCTATTCTTTATATTAACCTGCTTTTTCCCGATATTTGTCTTACTACTGATCTCTGGGATGATAGAAACAGCATGTTAAAGGTTAATGGCTAATAATGAAGACAGAATTATAGATCTTGAAGTTATAAAACATTAAATGATGCTATATAGTTATATTGAAAATTTGCTTTTGTACATTACCCAAATAATAAGATAATTTAACGGTGTTTTTGTGATAAATTTTGAAGATTTTCAGTGCTGGGAGGGGAACACTTTTTCTACTGGGTGTCAAGGGTCAAGTGAAGCTGGATCAGATATGGCATTGTTAGATGTGGAGAGTAATTCCCCTAACACAGTCCCAATGATGAACTTTAACCTCAATCTCAGTAAAGTACTGAACCAGTATACATTTTCAATTAATTAGCCTTCCGAGTGGCTTTTCAAGCTATAATAATAATTTATATAATTTTATTAGTGTCACAAATAGGCTTACATTAACACTGCAATGAAGTTACTGTGAAAACCCCCTAGTCGCCACACTCCGGCGCCTGTTCGGATACACTGAAGGAGAATTTAGCATGGCCAATGCATTTAACCAGCACATCTTTCAGACTGTGGGAGGAAACCGGAGCACCCGGAGGAAACCCACGCAGACACAGAGAGAACGTGCAGACTCTACACAGACAGTGACCCAAGCTAAGAATTGAACCCGGGTCCCTGGCATTGTGATGCAGCAGCGCTAACCATTGTGCCACCGTGCCACCCATATGTCAATTCATCATCAGGTTTATTTGGATGTTTTTTATTTGCATAACGACTACCCATATTTAGGACGCAATGTTTATACTGTGGTGTGAATGTGTGGATGGATGAATCCCTTAAATTTATGTGGCAGCATTTTGATATGCCTTTTAATTCTGTTAGTTATAGTTTTCTACATTCCAGCCACACTGATACTGATCTAGGTCCTTCATGTCTTCACAAGTCGTTGCTCAGGACAATGCACTGCCTCTGTAACTGCCATACTTTGGTCAAAAGGTCTTTTTTTTAACTGATCGGTATGATTGTGAATGAAGCAATAAAGGATTGGTAGACTTCAGTGATGGACAGATATGATAAGCTCTGCAATGTCAGCATCAAACTGTGTTCGCTACATCAATTTGGAAACTTCTGAGCATTTTTCTCAGCCATGTTTAAATGCCAGGGGATGAGAATCACTTCTACTCATTTACAAATGCTCCAGCAAAGGAAGAATTTAATTAGAGGCAAACAGAGCTAACATTAGAATTTACAGGTTTACACATTTCACATATTATACATTAAACATATTGTACACTTATTCTAGACATGTGTAGACTTCATTGTGAATTAGACTTAGGCCTATAGCGACAGACTACCATAAGGGAGAATTACCTAAACTTAAAAATAAATCGCTGCCGTTAAGCTCGGAGGAATCATTTCACTCTCTGTGTCTTACACTAATGGAGACTGAGCTGTGTGTATTATCAGGCCAGCTTTCTCTGTCAACATAACACTGAGGCTAAAGGCGCTTGTCGTTATTTAATTATCAATGTTACAGCAACTTCAGGGAATAGGCAGATGCGCGGTTAATCCCAGTTCCAAAAGGTTGCTACACGAGTTCCAACACTCGGCTAATAGTTTTGCAAAAGTGACCTTTTGCTGTCTGCCTCATCGTTGAATGTGATGAAGTTGCTGTATTTGTGCGGCAGTTAAGAACTAACGCATGACAGAAAGTAACAGTAAGAAGTCTCACAACACCAGGTTAAAGTCCAACAGGTTTATTTGGAATCACGAGCTTTCGGAGCACTGCTCCTTCATCAGGTGAGTGGTGATGAAGGAGCAGCGCTCACCTGAGGAAGGAGCAGCGCTCCAAAAGCTCATGATTCCAAATAAACCTGTTGGACTTTAACCTGGTGTTGTGAGAATTCTTACTATGCCCACCCTGGTCCAATGCTGGCATCTCCACATCATGCCAGAAAGTATGTTTGTCATGTTTGTCATAACAAGGTAATCAAGTATCAACCAATCAATCTCTCTGATACTAAGCATTTATGGTGTGAAGTCTCGTTTCTTCATGCATTAATCATTATTGCAGATTTTAAAAAATCTCATTTAAAGTTAAAAAAATGTCCTTTCTGTCTCTTTTTTCTCATAATCCAATTGTTCTTTCCCTCTCTTTATTTCTCTTTCTAAGCTTGACCTGACGTTAAATTCCCCCCACTCTACCTTGCACTTCCTTCACTGTCATCCCTCTGTTTATTTCTCAATCCTTCAATCTCATTGGTTAAGGAGATACACCGTGGCTTGCTCTGTTCTTCAGCAGTGCTTAAATTTGCCTAACGTTCCACAGGGAAGTTGCAGAGACACACTCGTTTCCTGCAAACGCAGCTTAACAAATCCTGCACATTTGAGTAGGAACACGAGCGGCGACTACAATATTTTCAGAGTCCAATCATTTGTGGGGAACTCCACCTGTGAGGGAGTTTACTGTCCCACAGTGAAAGGTTTAAAAACATTTTGTGGACTTCTTTCATTGCAGGCAAATTGGCAATAAAGTAGTTCATTGTTCCCTTTTTTTCATCATTCGTTAATACCGAGAAAGCACTCAACATGTACCTTGTTCAGAAAAGCAGGGAACAATCTTCAAGAGAAGGTCAAAATAGATGTTTTGAAAGTAACGCTGTAATAAGCAATATAGTAATAAGCAATTACAGTGAATTACAGGGTATGGATTTGGTTTTGAGTTTCCCAGAGGCATTTTATGAAGCCAATATATGTCTCCGGTGATGGCACATATTATTTCACATTTATTGTTACAAAAGAATTGAACTTCAATTATGTAAATAGCCACAGGTCTGTTTATGCTGGAGTTTTAACATTGGTGTAGAACATAAAGTGGCATTGTAAGTCTGGAGTACGGTTCTGACCAGGCTGTTCCCCCTCAGGGAGGCAATCTCAAATCATTTAGATTTGAAATTACACAGATAGAACTTGAAATTTTTTGGCAGCTTATCACATCAACATGATATCAAAGTGCTTCACAACCAATGGATGTCTTTTGAAGTGCAGTTATTTTGCATGGAAGGCAATGCAATCAGTGTAAAAGTGTTATCAGGTGCTTTTAAAACTTGTTCAACCAATTCAAATGTACAAAGAAGCGAATACACTTAGTTAATGAAACATTTAACACTTACATTGATAGTAAAAGTATGAATGCATTCTAAGTTGTGGAATGTACCCTGACCAGACTATACAATAAGAAATCTCACAACACCAGGTTAAACTCCAACAGGTTTATTTGGTAGCAAATACCATAAGCTTTCGGAGCACTGCTCCTTCGTCAGATGGAGTGGAAATGTGCTCTCAAACAACTTAATAAGGTTTAATAAACAACTTAATAAGGTTTGAGAGCACATTTCCACTCCATCTGACGAAGGAGCAGTGCTCCGAAAGCTTATGGTATTTGCTACCAAATAAACCTGTTGGACTTTAACCTGGTATTGTGAGACTTCTTACTGTGTTCACCCCAGTCCAACGCCGGCATCTACACATCAGACTATACAACTCAGTGAATGTGATGGGTTCCCTCTAAAATGCAACAAGTCACAAAACGTGAGTTGAAATTTGTCTTTTAAAGAAAACACTGATATTGCCAGATTTTGATTTCCAATTAAATTCCATTCCTCGGAACCAAATATTTCAAAAGATGCAATTTTGTTGGTGCCATATTTCCATTTTTCTTTAAAAGTGAAATTTCGTGCCCAGGGTTCGTTGCCCTCACCCCAAAGCCCATTCTTTCCTTCCTATCACTGATTTGGATTCCAATGTGAGTCCTTTTCCTTGACTCCCATGGTCACTGTATGAGGACCGACTGAAGAAACTTAAATTTCAAAAGCTCTGGATGAAAGAAAAGTAGTAACATTCTGTATTCCTGCAGACAAATATAAGTTTGTGTGGTGGCACAATGGATAGCACTGCTGCCTCACAGCGCCAGGGACCTGGGTTCAATTCCGGCCTTGGGTGACTGTGCGTAGTTTGCATGTTGTCCCTGTGTCTGTGTGAGTTTCCTCCGGTTGCTCTGGTTTCCTCCCACAGTCCAAAGATTGCAGGTTAGGTGGATTGGCCATGGTAAATGTGCGGGATTACAGGGACAGTCTGGGCCCAGGTAAGATGCTCTTTGGGAGAGTCAGTACAGACTCAATGGGCTGAATGACCTCCTTCTACACAGTGAGGATTCTATAAGTCTTTTTATATTAACAATAATTCCATTAATTTTTAAATTGAAGTTGCATGCTGTGGTTATCAGTTGCTGCATGACAGCTGGAGTAAGTTTAGGGAAAGTTGTTACAGTGGGGTGTGACCCAACCACACCATAGAAAGAAGCAGCAAGAGGAGCTGCTAACTATCTTTGCTTTGCCAATGTTTCAGAAATATTGGCAGTATAAATGTTTTTTGCATCAGCCAAACACAAATATATATTTAAATTGAATTGGATACCTTATTTCATTGTAAATATGGTGCTAAAAGCTCAAGGTCCTGCTCATTTTCATTCACACTGAACACTGTATCAGTCTTACCTATCAACTACTCCGTAAGTCACTTTCGTGGCTTGTGGATGCAGTATACCTTCAGCAGTTGACACCGACTCTCACCATTCCTATTCTATTGATACCTACCTAAGTAGCCCTATCTGACAGCTTACTGTGAGCCTTCCATCATCCATCATACTGGTGGGTAATGGTAAGTGACAGACAACCGAAAGGCACCAAATCTTTTAAAGTTTTTTTTTTATTCGTGTCACAAGTAGGCTTGCATTAACACTGCAATAAAGTTACTGTGAAAATCCCCTAATCGCCACACTCCGGCGCCTGTTCGGGTACACTGAGGGAAAATCTAGCAAGGCCAATGCACCTAACCAACGCGTTTTTCGGACTGTGGGAGGAAACCCACACAGTTATGGGGAGAACGAGCAAACTTGCATAGTTACCCAAGCCGGGAATTGAACCAGGGTCCCTAGTGCTGTGAGACAGCAGTGCTAACCACTGTGCCATCGTGCTGCCCAATCTTTGGGTTTGCAACAAAGGGATTACACGTATGCCTAATATAAATAATGAAAGGAACTTTGTTTTGGAAAGCGCAGCGAGTGAGTTTACTGCACAAACGCTTAAAATACCATTGCCAAACTCTTCTCTCTGCTATTTTAAAAGACCCTGTTTATTTTAGATCTATTATTATTACTAAAATGCTAAAGAAAGAATGGTAATAAAAATGTGTCATATATTTCTGTGATGGCAACACAAACAGTAATTTCCAGACTATTATGGAAATGAAATGCAAGGTAACAAAATATGAATCAGTCATTGCCTATGCTACAACCAGACTTCATCGTACTGGAAGTTCTATATCAATTTGAGTTAATAAAATGCTCAAAAAGTCTGTTTCTTTTTAATTTAAACAACTCTTTCAACATCAGCAAGACTAAAAGACCACAAAAAATTGAAAGAGACATGTACTTACCTAGTGTATTTTGCCACAAAGTTACAGAAAGCACCAAGATGACTTGTTGAGCAAACAATGCCATGGCCATTTCTTTCACAGCACCAGGGAGAAAAGTGCCATTAACGAGTCAAGGTGATTGAACACTACACATGCTCTTAATACTCGAGATTATCAGCAAGCTGGTTTCCTCCACAAGTGAGTAACGATTACGCCTTGATTCTGAGTGTGTACCACCACCCCCACACTAACCCAAGCCAGCTCTTGCTGCTCTGAATGGGAGCTCCCCCTGCTCAGTTTGCAAGTCTCACATTTTCTTTTAATGTGGCCCAGTTGACTGAGGGCGGCCTCTGAAATGACGTGGTCCTGCCATTAGGAGGGGTACCCATTACGATATTTGCTTACAGCTGCCCCCTTGCTAACAATTCCTGAAACAGGTCGCACAATTACCGCACTCCCTACCCGCGCACTTTCCCCACACTTTCCTACAAAGTAAACAACACGGCTCAAACAAAACACATGATACCTGTGAATTGGGGTATCCCTTGCTTTGGGGGTGTTTTCTTCATGATATATAGGTAAGCAACGTTTTGTAAAAATGGTGCGGCACTGAAGTGATTTAACAACATCTGGCAAAATATTGATAGAAGCAGAGGTGGTGGAGGTAATGGATAGGATGGAAATTCATAAGATTGAGACACTAGAGTTTCGGACTGTCTGTGCCTAGAATGGATAAAGGTGGTTGGGAGAGTGGTGGCTGCTGTCAGTAATGTAAGAGCATGTGTGGTGTTCAATCACCTTGACTCATTCATCTAGCAGAGGCCCAGGGTAGCTGAGGGACAGGCGCATGTGAGTGGGAGGGGTGGGTTGCGGGGTGGGGGATTGTGGGGTGGGGGTTGGCCAAAAGGAAGGAGAAACTCTCAAGCCTTCCCGCCATAGGCTTAATCAGGGCAGAGATGGGAAAACATCAGGGTCTCCACCAGCCACCCCTCCAGCTGAATAAATGCCCCCCCTACCACCAAACTTGCCTCGGGGGAGGGTGATAAGTTCCAGTCAATTACACTCACTCGCGTATGCGCCCATACACAGGTGTCCAAACTGTTGCTGACTCTTCTTCGAACTCGGTAGCGATGATGAGGCAAGCAACTAATTTTAGTTGGAAATTGAATGTCTGTTATTATTATCACTAATTATTTAATTAATTTAATTTAATTACTATTATTTAAAAAACAAGTGAAGGTTGGATTCAATTCAGAGCAGTTTGCTAATGTGAAGCAAAATAAATTGGCACCATTTGGATTTTATCGTGTTGGAACTAAAGGTATGATCCAGAATTATAGCAGTAGCTGTGGATTGGTTTAAAATTAATTGTTAAATCATTGATTCACTGTGTAAATGGCCAACAACTCTCGGCAGAACCGATGCAGTGGCTTCTGACAGATGGTGCTGGATTCATTAGCCAGAATCTTCTGTTCTGGAGTCAATGTTCGATGATGAGTGCAGAGGTGGGAGTGATTCCCGCTGTGGGATGGGACAGCTGACCCCGTGAGGTCTTGCACCTTTCACCATGTTACCTATGCCAAATCGCGTGCTGGGGACGGACGGGAAGTCTCCATCTCCGCGTTACGTCGTGGGGTCGAAGGTCCTGTTTTTAAAGGGCAGTTGGCCAGTCGCTCATTCACTACAGGCCAGGATCTCCAGGTTAATCATCCAGGATGTCCCAGACCAGACAACGTTTGGCCTAATGTTTCAGTGAAGCCCTCCTGAAGATCCTCTTATGGGCCATCCAGGAAAAGCAGGGAACCAGAGAATCCCTACACTGCAGAAGGAGGCCACTTGACCCATCGAGCCTGCACTGACCTAAATCCCACCCAGAACCTATCCCCATAACCCCACATATTTACCCTGCTAATCCCCCTAACATCAAGGGGAAATTTAGCATGGCGAATCCACCTAACCTGCACATCTTTGGACTGTGGAAGGAAACTGGAGTACCCCCACACAGATAGTCACCCAAGGCCAGAATTGAAGCTGGGTCCCTGGCGCTGTGAGGCAGCAGTGTTAACCACTGTGCCACAGTGCCCTGCTTCCCGGAATGATAGCAGAGGCCCTCCCATCTGATCCTGGCGGCTTGGATGGAGGTCACAGTGGAAGATGGCACCTGTCCGGCCCAGCACAGAAAAGCCCAGAAGGTGAGGAATGATCTGCCTGTGCAATCCAGGAAAGAGAAAGCAACACTCAAACCAACTGACAGAGTGACCAAGTCAATAGTGTGGAGCAAAGCTTTGTCCACTTGGCAGCCACATCTGGCTTCCATCACTGCACCAGCACCCCGAGATACCCACAGTCAAATGGGGAGGTTGAAAGCCCTCCTAAAGAAGAATAAGAACTTCCTCATAGCAGTGCTCATATTACATTACATATTACATCGGATATACAGCACAGAATATACAGGTCCATCCCTTTGCAATGCGATCTGTCCCCATCTGAACTCATGGGCGGGATTTAATGGCCGCGCTCGGGCGAGATCGTAAAATCCCGCCCAAGGCCAAAGGAGATTTCCATTCTGGGAACCTCATCAGCGCTGATTCAGGGGCGAGCGAGAAGGTAGAGTTTCAGCCCTAATGTGCAGAAAGTCTGCACACACCTTCCAATCCTGTCAAAAAAACTCACGATGTGGAGATGCCGGCGTTGGACTGGGGTAAACACAGTAAGAAGTTTAACAACACCAGGTTAAAGTCCAACAGGTTTATTTGGTAGCAAAAGCCACGCAAGCTTTCGGAGCTCCAAGCCCCTTCTTCAGGTGAGTGGAAGGGGCTTGGAGCTCCGAAAGCTTGTGTGGCTTTTGCTACCAAATAAACCTGTTGGACTTTAACCTGGTGTTGTTGAAAAAAACTCACACCAGGGGAGGTAACCAAGGATTACCAATACATGAAGAAAGCAAGCAGCAACAAGCTTCCACCTACAACACCACATCAAACACTTCCCCAATTAGAGAAAGGTGACAAGGTCTGGATTAAAGACCTCGAGAGAGAAGGTACCATCATTAGAAAGGACGAGGACCAACCTTGCTTGTACCTGGATGGCACTGCAAAGGGTACAGTCAGGAAAAACGGGATGAGTCTCTTCCTCATCTCTAAACTCTCTATCCCCAGTGTACAATGATACTGAGGAACTGGTCAGGTGCCAGAACAACCTCCAAACCAATGGGAAGAACCAGCAGCCACAAAGCCTACTATTCCTCTGACAGTAGTATGAAAGAGATATTGAAGGGTTATAAAACCTGCAGACCTCCTGAATCTTTCAATTCAAGGATTTAAAGTGGGGACATGAGATAATGATAACGTAGTATTGAAAATGGGGGGGATTTTCTGCTCCCAGTTTTTTGGGGGGTGGGATTGGCTGTTCCTTCCCTCCCTCCCACACCAGTCACTCCCCGGCAGAGTTCCCTTCCCTCCCTCCCACCCCAATCGCCCCTTGGCAGAATTCCTTTCCCTCTCTCCCAGCAAGGTTCTCACCTTTCTTCCCACCCTTGCAGTGTTCCCTCCCTCCCTCCTAACTCTGCGGAGCTCCCCTTCCAACCCCACAGACTTTGCCCCCACTCAGGCCCCACCCCCCTTGGTACTGCCCTTGGCACAGTGACAGGTTGCCCGGTGGGCTTTGCCAGGCTAGCACTGCTCCATGGGCATTGCCCAGCCTTGACCCCGACCACCTGGAGGGCTTGAATAGCCTCTGATGCCCCCGGTAAGCCCATCACGTCTGGTCTCCGCTGGTGGAGACCATCTGCGATTACCACTGGGGATAATCTCGACCGGCCAAGTGGTTAAGCTGAGTGAGCCTGGAGAATAGCTAATGACATGCTAAGCATGCAATCAATAGCTTCCTGCACCATTGAAAATCCTGTTATCCTGGCAGCCATGTAGCTGTTTAGAGAGAAACAGATGAAATAATTTCTCTTGGCATCCAGGGTATCCAGGACCACCTCCCTTCTGTGGTGATGGATGGTGTATTGCAAGATGTTAGCTATGTTACCATCTCCTACCTGGGAAGGAATCAGTTGCATTGAACTTTAAAGGGAAGGTGACCTTGATGGACACTCAGAGTTCTGTGCTCACATCGGTGTGAGGCTATCGGTCTGAATGAAGGAAGTATCTTTTGCAGACTTGCTTTGGACAAGGTGCCCCAATCATCTGCCTTCCAGTATGGGTGTGCCAACTCACACAACATTACCAAAAGCAATCCACAGCATCACCACAAACTTCCCAATCCAGAGATAAAAGCACCTCACCTGCTAGTTAGATGATTGGCCCTTTAAATAACTCTGGGGTTTCCTCATCACGTTGAAAGCATTTTCAGCTGTGAATGGATGATACAGACCTTGGACTTGTATGGCCCAAGTTTCAAACTTGTTCATCAAACGAGCTGGAATGGTTGATTAACATCACAATCTGACCACTCCCAATATTTCTGGTGTCCAAGTGGCATGCCCTACACATCATGGGGAGACACATATCCTCCGTCAAAAGTAGCCGGAAGCACCAAGCAACCATTTTCTCCCTGGGTGGAGCCTCCATTCACTGGCATCACTGTCAAAACAGAGGCTGATCTTGTGGCCTAAGTGTGGTTAATGGATAAACATAAGAATTAATAACCTAAGCAGTAGATTTTTGTACTTCATTAGGGAGCTCCCGATTTTGGAGAGGAGGTTGACTCAAGGGTGACTCAAGGGTTGAGGGATTTACGCTAAGGTTTTACACCAATAATTTTCCATTAATTAAATCAAAAGACAGAAAATCATGGGCTTTGTTCTTATAAGACTGGAAGAAATCGGAACAGGAGTAGGCCATTCAGCCCCTCGAGCCCAGTCTGCCTTTGAATAGGATCGTAACTGATCCGACATTCCTTATGTCCACTTTCCTGCCCTTTCCCCATAACTCTTGATTCCATTACTGATCAAAAATCTTCATATAACTCAGCCTTAAATATGCACTCTGGCCGGAATTGCACCACCATTCACGCCAGTGGGATTTTCTCATCCCACTGGAGTGAACGGTGATTTGGCTGGCTGCCAAATTCTCCGACTTCACTGCAGTGGGAGCGTGGCGTGAACGGCAGGTAAGGCCCTGCCCAAGGACTCTGCCCCCCACAGCTCTCTGTGGCAAAGAGTTCCAAAAACTCAACGCTGTGAGAGAAGAGATTCCTCCTCATATCAGTCTTAAATTGACATCCCTTTATTCTGAGACGATGCCCTCTGGTCCTAGGCTCTCCCATGAGGGTAAACATCCTCTCAGCATTTACCCTGTCAAGCCGATTAAGAATCCTATATGTTTCAACGAGATCGCCCCTCATTCTCCTAAATTCCAATAGTAGAATCCAAATATGTTTAACCTTTCCTCATAAGACAATCCCTCCACACTGGGGATCATCCTCGTGAGCCACCTCCAATGAAATATTATCTTTCCTTAAATAAGGGGACCAATACTGTTCACAGTACCCCTTCCAGTAACCTCACCAGTACCTTGTATAGTTGTAGCAAGACTTTCCTACTCTTATACTCCAACCCCCTTGAAATAAGGGCCAACATTCCATTAGCCTTCCTGATTACTTGCTGCATCTGTGTCCTAGCTTTCTGTGTTTCATGCACAAGTGCCCCCAAGTCCTTTGGATTTCAACTTTCTGCAGTTTTTCTCTATTGAAATAATATTCTGTTCTTTTGTTCCCCCTTCCAAAATCAACAACTTCACATTTTCCCACATTTTACTTCATTTGCCAACTTTTTGCCCACGTACTTAACCTATCAATATTTCTTTGTAAACAGTTTGTATCTCTCTTGCAACTTGCTTTTCTGCTTATTTTTGTGTCATTTGCAAATTTGGCTACAGTACATTTGCTTCCTTCCTCCAAGTCATTAATATATATTGTAAACAGTTGCAGACCCTGCAATGATCTCTGTGGAACCCCACTGGTTACAGGTTGCCAACCTGAAAAAGAACGCTGTTGCCTGCCCATTAGCCAATTCTCCATCCATACCAATACACTACCTCCAACACCATGGGCTGCTATCTTATGACTTAACCTTTTGTGAGATACCTTGTTGAATGCCTTCTGGAAGTCCAAATACAACTCATCTACTGGTTTCCCTCTATTTACTCTGGGTGAGAATTCCTTGAAAAATTCCAATAAATTAGTCAGACATGGTTTCCCTTTCATGAAGCCGTGATGACTCTGCTTGATTCGATTATGATTTTCCAAATGTATTGCTATTACTTCCTTAATAATTGATTCCAACATTTTCCAACAATAGCTGTTAGGCTAATCGGCTATAGCTACTTACTTTTTGCCTCCCTCCCTTTTGGAATAGGGGTGTCACATTGGCAGTTTTCTAATCCGTTGGGACTTCTCCAGAATCCTAGGATTTTTGGAAACTTAAAACCAATGCATCCACTATTTCTGTAGCTATTTAATTTAGGATCCTAGGGGATGTAAGCTTTCAGGGCCAGAGGACTTATCTGTCTTTAGCCCCATTAATTTGTCTAATACTTCTCTAGTGATGGCGATGGTACTTAATTCTTTCCCCGTATTCTTTAGTATTAATGGGATGTGAAGTATCTTCCACCGTAAAGACTGTTGCAAAATATCTGTTCAATTCCTCTGCCATTTCCTTGTTCCCCATTACTATCTCCCCAGATTCATTTCTATGGAGCCTATGTTCACTTTGACTTCTCTCTTTCTTTTGGTATATTTAAAGAAGCTCCTAGTGTCAGTTTTTACATTCCTAGTTTGACCTTATGGTTTATTTTCTCTCTCTTTATCGTCTCTTTCGTCCACTTTTGCTGGATTCTGAGTTTATCCCATGTCTTTGGGGCTATCACTGACTTTTGCCTCCTTATATGTTTTGTCTTTCAACTTAATACTCTCCTTAACTTCCTTGGTTAGCCATGGTTGGCTTGTCCCTCTCTTAGAAACTTACCTCTTTACTGGGATATATGAGAGTCGTGAATTAACTCCTTAAATACCTGCCACAGCTCACTTATTGCCTTTCCTGCTAATCTATCCACCCACTCCACTCCAGCTAACTCTATCCTCATTTCATCTTAATTCCCTTTATTTAAGTTAAATACTGTTGTTTCTGACTCAAGTTTCTTACTCTCAAACTGAATATTAAATTTTATCATGTTATGATCACTACTTCCTAGGGGATCTTTTACTCTGAGGTCATTTATTAAACCACACTATCCATTACTAGATCCAACATAGCCTGTTCTGAGTCTCTGAGATATGGGCTGATTGTGCACTGGCATTGGGTGGGTCTTCACAATATGGACCCTATCTGAGTTGAAAGGGGAGACAATACACTGCAGAAAAGAGGGAGCAGGCAAAACTTCATCAATTTTTAAAGAAATCTAAGGTTTGTGGTAGATAATAAATGACTGGATCACAAACTCTGGTCACGGAAACTACTTCATACTGTAAGGTGGTAAATATGTGGAGCGGATTACCCAGGCAGACAGTAGTGGACTAAATGTCCAACCTACTGCCAGGGCACCAACCTGTATACGCAGAGTGCCCACCCATTGTAGGATCAAAGTCAGACAATAACAGGCAGCCAAGCTTCAACCCCAGCATACGTCTGGGTGGCAAATTAAAAATCTAACCCAGCGTCAGCAAGTTCAGTTCGTAGTTGGAACATATTTTTTTAGCGCGTGCAGCAATCAGCAAGCAAGGCAAACCTTCTGCAACGGCTAGATGGAGCTCTCTGAGTCCTTCGCTGAGCTCTGTCAGGGGGCAGTCTTTAAAAATGTGAGCCATTGATTGGGGAGCACCACAGCTGCAGGCCGGGTTCCCTACAAGATCCCACTTGTGTCAATTTGCTGCACAAAGGCCTTGGCCAGTCCGGAAACAGTTGGGAATGGCCAATGTTAGCATGATGTGGAGATGCCGGCGTTGGACTGGGGTAAACACAGTAAGAAGTCTCACAACACCAGGTTAAAGTCCAACAGGTTTATTTGATTGCACGAGCTTTTGGAGCGCTGCTCCTTCATCAGGTGATGAAGGATGATCTTCATCACCTGATGAAGGAGCGGCGCTCCGAAAGCTAGTGGCTTGTGCGACCAAATAAACCTGTTGGACTTTAACCTGGTGTCGTGAGACTTCTTACAATGTTAGCAGAGCAGGTTGAAGCTAGGTGGGTGGGCTGTTGGACTATGGTGAGGAAGTGATTTTTAATGGCGGTGTGTTGGTTCTATTCTTGCTGCCATGGGGTCTCTGCTGTTATTCCAGGGCACGATGGTCTTAGCCACACAGGCTGGCAAGATGGGAGCGAATAGCAGGTCAATTGTTAATCTCCTTGTGTAGCGGCAGGCTTGGGTTGATATAGACCTTCTCCAGGAGCTCTCCTGTTGCAATCTGCCTCCTTATGTGAGGGGGTGGGATGTTGCTCAGGACTGGGATTTAGGAGAGTTGAGTTGATCGGAGGGTACCCAAGATGATGCACGTTGTTGTATTGAGTTGGGTAATTACAAGTCTGATGTGGGATGAGTTGTACCATACTGGTGCCCAGTATACTGCTATTGAGTGGACAAGAGCTGAGGTCCCTCAGATTTGAGCATCTGTGTCCCATGAAGAGCCAGCAAGCTTGTTGAGGAGGTTATTTTGCATTTTGATCTTTGCTGCTGTCTTGCTGAGATGTTTTTTGTATATCAGTGTTCAGTCAAGGGAAACACCAAGATTAGCAGGATTTTGTTTGTGATTCAGTCTCTTGCCATTCAAGGAGACGTTAATTTCCCTCTTGGTGCTGGCATTGTGGAAGTGGAATATAGTTGAGACAGTTTTGCTCTTGCTGGGGTGAAAGTGCCATGTCTTACAGTAGTTGTGATGTGGAGATGCCGGCGTTGGACTGGGGTGAACACAGTAAGAAGTTTAACAACACCAGGTTAAAGTCCAACAGGTTTATTTGGTAGCAAAAGCCACACAAGCTTTCGGAGCTCTAAGCCCCTTCTTCAGTTGAGTGGGAATTCTGTTCACAAACAGAGATTATAAAGACACAGACTCAATTTACATGAATAATGGTTGGAATGCGAATACTTACAACTAATCAAGTCTTTAAGAGACAAAACAATGTGAGTGGAGAGAGCATCTTGATGCTCTCTCCACTCACATTGTTTTGTCTTTTAAAGACTTGATTAGTTGTAAGTATTCGCATTCCAACCATTATTCATGTAAATTGAGTCTGTGTCTTTATAATCTCTGTTTGTGAACAGAATTCCCACTCAACTGAAGAAGGGGCTTAGAGCTCCGAAAGCTTGTGTGGCTTTTGCTACCAAATAAACCTGTTGGACTTTAACCTGGTGTTGTTAAACTTCTTACAGTAGTTGGCCAGCTTTGTAACATCATTGTTTAGTGTTGCCTCTAGTTTAGAAAATGTCTGAGCCTGAGGGGCACAGCAGATATCGTCAGCATAGATGAACTTCTGAGACAGGGTTGGAGGTAAACCATTGATATAGAGACTGAAAAGGGTTAGGGCTAGAACGGATCCCTGGAAAAGTTCATTGAACTATTTCCTTTATTGTTTGTCTTATCACCCATATGCACCCTAAACCGTCTATCTCGGAGTAATAGTTCCACTCAACGTAAATGAATGCAGGGTTTAAGAGATGGTGTGATATAATGGTGGGGCAGTCCAGAACTAGTGATCATAGTTTGAGGATAAGGGGTAAACTTTTTTGAACTGAGGTGAGGAGAAATTTCTTCACCCAGAGGGTGGTGAACATGTGGAATTCACTACCACCGGATGTAGTTGAGGCCAAAACGTTTTCTGATTTCAAGAAGAAATTAGATATAACTCTTGGGGCCAAAGGGATCAAGGGATATTGGAGAAAGGGGGGATCAGGATATTGAATTCGATGATCAGCCATGATCAAGATGAATGCCGGAGAATGAAGGGCCGAGAGGCCGACATCTGCTTCTAGTTTCTCTGTTTCTATGTAATATGTAACTTGTTGAACATTGCCATGATCTCCCTGATCCCATATATTAAAGATATGTTGCCGTGCCTGCCGCACAGTCTGTTTTAACCCTCATATGGTGGACAAAGAATTGCAAATAGACTTCTCGTTAGTACAATAATATTTATTTCCACACAATTATTAATCACCCACTCAATCGATACTAAGTTATCTTACAGAATACTGAAGTTCAAGTCCAACACTAGGCCTTGACTTAACTTTTGCGTGACTGGCAAGTACCCAGGCCGATATTGGCCTTTATCCCCGTGTTGGTCTCCGTAGTCTGGTCCTTTGGTCTGGTCTGAAACTCTGGCTCTGGTCTTCCTTCCTTCTCGGGTGTGGTGGCTCTCCATGTGCTGGTCGTTGCTGGCGATGGTCACTGTTGTTGTTGTTCGTTCGTTGGGAGAGAAAGAGATTCTTATGTTGTGCAGCAGCCTTTATACCTCATTGGTTTTCGTGCCCTTTTTGGCCATTGCCAATCAATTGATCAGAACTTGATTACCCTGATCGATAAAATCCAGTCAGGTGCTGCCACACCAATCTCTGGATGTATACCCAACGGCCATGCCTGTTGGTGCTGGAGGCACATAGGTCACATACCCCCCTCCCAAATAAGGGGTTATGGTGCCCCTATGTCTGGTAAGCAACCCAGTTTGACCAGAAAGTGTCCTTTGTCCTGGAGATGGCCCATATCCTGTGTATTCCAGCTCCGGCAGCTGCAGCCTGTTTCTCTCTGTCCAATTTCTTTTGAGGCTGCAGTCTGTCTGTTTCAGCGCTTGTCCAACTATCCCAGCATGCTCTTGCAAATCACCATCTTAGGTGGCCCGTTTGGCCACAGATACTATCCCTTATACTTTAATCCATATCAGTCTTTTAATAAGAGAAAAAGGACGATAAAATAGAATGTAAATGAAATCTGAAAAAAAAATTTAGCAACGCAAAAGCCCACTTTGGTTGCAACAAAATTCCCACAAGATTGAAAGAACTTGTTTACTGGGTTTATGTTGTTCTGTGCAGAGAATTAACATTGTTTCCCTGTATACGATGACTCAGACGTAAGCCACTGAATACATTTACAGAATTTGCTTTTCTATTCTTTTGAAGGTTGAAAGTCAAATTCATTTAGTGGGTTTTCAGTAGCTCGAAGGGGGTCAAAACAGAAATGAAAAAGAAAGGCAGGAGCGGAGATGGAAACATTTACACCTTATATTTATTCATAGGAATATTTTGTCGCCCACAGAAAATATCTTCCGAGCGAATTGATTCAAGTCTCTGTTACCTATCACGCTGCCATGTGAGATTAAGCATCACCCTCTGGATGATTAGCATTGGAATTCAGTGCTGTTGATTTTAAGGTTACACGAAAATCAGTGTAGAACCAAAAATCTGTGGTGAGCTGTCCCAGCAATTTTAACAAAACAATATGGGTGTACAGGAAAATAAATGCAACTGAAATAGCAGGTTCATTGTGTAACGCCCACAGTAAAGTTTGTTCACAGCAGTTATAACAGTAACTGCATGGTAGGAAAATTATTCACCATCTCACAAGTTCTGTACAGTACTGCTTGCGTGGGGTTGTAAGCTGATTCTAGTGGGAGGGAGCGGGGAAAAAATTCAATATTAAAATCTCAGTGCAAATTATTTTGTACCTTTTTTGTTATTCATTTGTGGGATATGGGCATTGCTGGTTGGGCCAGCATTTATTGCGCATCCCTAGTTGCCCAAGGGTAGTTGAGAGTCAACCACATTGTTGTGGGTCTGGAGTCACATGTAGACCAGACCAGGTAACGTCCTTACCTTTTCCTTCCCTAAAGGACATTAATGAACCAAATGGGTTTTTCCGAAAATTGGCAATGGTTTCATGGTCATCAGCAGATTCTTAACTCCAGATATTTTTTATTGAATTCAAATTCCGTGGCGGGATTCGAACCCAGGTCCCGGAACATTAGCTGAGTTTCTGGATTAATAGTCTAGTGATAATACCACTAAATCATCGCCTCCCTAACTGGTTTGATTGTTTTGATTGTTTTTGTCAAAGATCTTCCACTTTGAGATAAATTTCCTGCAGAATTATATTCCTGGATTTTACTGCTTTCTCCTCATTCTCCCATCAAAGTGACATCTCCTTTCAGTAAAGATCTGAAACACATAACTGACCTGAGTGCATGTTCTGCCTTGTACCAAAATGCCTTCTTCAAAGGGTCAATAATTCTCTACTCGAGAACTTTAACATTTTTCTAACGTTCGCGTGATTTTACAGTAAGAGTTGTTACTAACGAACTAAACATGCGCAGATTACCTTGCTAGATTTAATACATATTCTAAAAATATTCTGAGCATTTATCAAATAAAAAGGAGTGAGGAAAACCATGAAAAGAGAAAGAGAGAGAGGGTGACATTTTATCATATACGTTTTTGTGTAAGTTTCCCACATTGGCCCACACTTTCTAGTTAAATTCTGAATCAGCCACGAATCAGCAAAGCTCTGAATTAATTAGTCATTCATTCATTCTCATACCAACTTGATACTGCATCTGCCACCGTAAAAACACTCCTGCTCCATCTAGCCTCCCGCCTGAACCCCAGAAAGGTTTTCTTTAAAACAACCTAACGATTTGGGTCTCTCTGTTCCTGGTTCCTTGTCCTGCTTGGTTGGACTGTCTGTGAAGCCACAATGTCTTCTTCACAAAGGCCTCTGGTTATGTCAGTCAGGCCCGGATGATATCATTGAAAACTTATCTATATATTTAATGAAGGACCCCCTCCCTGGTTTCTGATACGATAAATATCATAGAATCCCTACAGTGCAGCATGGGGCCATTCAGCCCATCGAGCTTGCACCGACAATCCTACCCAGGCCCTATCCCCTGTAACCCCACATGATTGCCCTGTTAATCTGCCTGACACTAAGGGGCAATTTAGCATGGCCAATCAACCTAACCCGCACACCTTTGGACTGTGGGAGGAAACCGGACCACCCGGAGGAAACCCACGCAGACACGGGGAGAATGTGCAAACTCCATACGGACAGTTAGCTGAGGCCAGAATTGAGTAAGAAGTTTAACAACACCAGGTTAAAGTCCAACAGGTTTATTTGGTAGCAAAAGCCACACAAGCTTTCGGAGCCTTAAGCCCCCTCTTCAGGTGACTCACCTGAAAGCTTGTGTGGCTTTTGCTACCAAATAAACCTGTTGGACTTTAAGCTGGTGTTGTTAAACTTCTTACTGCGTTTACCCCAGTCCAACGCCGGTATCTCCATGCCAGAATTGAGTCCAGGTCCCTGGCACTCTGAGGTAGCAGTGCTAACCACTGTGCCGCCCACATAAATTTGATCTCCATTCATGGGATGTGGAGGTCACTGGCTGGGCTAGCATTTATTGCCCATCCCTAATTGCCCTTGAACTGAGTGGCTTGCTAGTCACAGGTAGGCCAGAGTTCCTTCCCGAAAGAACATCAGTGAACCAGATGTTTTTTTTTATGACAATCATTTCACAGTCATCATTAGACTTTTAATTCCAGATTTTTATTCTATCCCACCATTTTTGTTCAAATCCCACCCTCTACCGTGGTGGGATTTGAACCAGTGTCCCCAGACTGTTACCCTGGATCTCTGGATTACCAGTCCCTGACAACACCACCACGCCACCGCCTCCTCATTCATTCCATGAGAATGTCAGAACTGCTTGTGAGGTAAACATCATGCAAATGGATTCTTCTCATATTCTCCTTCAGAAAGTAAGAATAACAGAAATAAATATAACAATAGATTTTCGAGTGTAAAATGAAGGAGTAAAGCAATCTTAGGTAAATGAGAATTCTGCGTGGGTTTCCTCCAAGTGCTCTAATTTCCTCCCACAGTCCAAAGATGCGCGGGTTAGGTTGATTGGCCATGATAAATTGCCCCTAGTGTCAGGGGGATTAGCAGGGTAAATATGAGGGGTTGCGGTAATTAGGCCTGGGTGGGATTGAGTTCGGTGCAGACTCGATGGGCCGGATGGCCTCCTTTTCCACTGTAGGGATTCAATTCTATTCTATTCTACATTTAGTGTGTTATAAAGTTATGGCATGGGACAGCAGAGAAACAGATAATTCAGCCTATCAGGCCTGCCCCATGCTTTTAGAAACATAGAAACTAGAAGCAGGAGTAGGCCGTTCGGCCCTTCGAGCCTGCTCCGCCATTCATGGCTGATCATCAAATTCAATATCCTGATCCCCCGCTGTCCATGAGCTATCTAGTTATATCCTGCTCAGCCTCCAAACCCTTTAATATCTCAATTTTCCAAAGAAACTCCGAGCTCTGGACAAAGTTTAGCATTTTTAAAAATCAACAGCAACTTATAATTGCATAGCAACTTTAACACTATAAAAGATACCAAAGCCCTTCACAAGTGCACTACAAAGTAAAATGTGACACCTAGGTGATATTAATTCAGGTGATTAAAAGCTTATGTCAAGGAGGGAAGTGAGGTAGAGAGGCACAGAGGTGTAGGGAGAATTCCAGAGCTTAGGGCCTAGGCAACTGAAGGTACGGCCACCAGTGATGGAGCTTGTGGTAAACCTTATTGCCTGTTAAGCTTATTGCCTGTGTGTGTGTGTGACATGCCTGGACATGCCCCTGCCGGCCCTGCCTGAGACTCCTCCCCCCCTGGTCCAGGTATAAAGGTGACTGCTCCCCACCCCCCTGCCTCAGTCTCTGGACCAGTTCATCAGCATTGGCGTGCTCCAAGTCTTTTGCGAATAAAAGCCTATTTGCTCTTGCATACAAACTAGTCTTTGCTTGATTGATAGTGCATCAGAGCTACTAAGATCGGAAATACATGAGAGACCAGAATTAGATGAGCACAGATATCTCGGAATGTTCTGTGCTGCAGGAGATTACAGAGATAGGGTGATGCGAGACATGGAGGGAATTAAAAAGAAGATTGTGAATTTTAAAACCAAGATGTTGGTTGATTGGGAGGCAAAGTAGGTCAGCGAGCATGGGGTGATAGGAGAACAGAACTTGGTGTGAATTAAGACACAAGCAGCAGAATTTTGGATGACCTCGTGATCATCGAGATTAACCAAGCGTTTGTTGGAATAGTCACGTCCCGAGGTAACAAAGGCATGAATGAAGGTTTCAGCATCAGATGAGCTAACAGAGGAATGAAGATGCGGATGGAAAGTAATGTGACTGATGGTGCTAATATGTAGTGGGGTGTTGATCTCAGGATAAAACATAGCACCAACATTGTGAATAGACTGGTTTAACCTCAGATTGTCAGGCAGCGGGATGGGTGTTTGGTAGCTAGGAAACGGAGTTTGGAGCGGACACCAAGAACAGCCATCTTCCCAACAGGAAATTCCTGTTCATCCAGGGCTGGATCTCTGATACGCAGCTGATCTAATGGTCTTGATCTTAGTGACAAAGAAATAAGAAGTCCCTGAGCTCCTCAGACTTGTTGGGGGTGAATGACAAGGGAGAGAGGTTTAAGAATTGAGAAAAGAAGTGGGGTTGTCTCTGCATTCTGGAATAGTGAGCAGTATTAGCTGATGACATCAGGACTCAATAATGTTTCCTGTGGTGCAGGCAGTTCTGGCAGTGAAGGACTAAACCAGCTTTCCGTCATATTATTTCATGTCTGCAGCCTCTCGGAGTGGAGATGAGGTCTGTACGAGCTGACTGGTCGTGGTGAGAGTGTGCTGACATTATTAGGGGTGAGGCAATGACATGGGAGGTAAGGGTGGGGTAAATCAGTAGCTGCAGAAATGTTGTGACAAAGGGATGGTCAAATGGAAGTTGGAAATTTGTAGGTGAATTGGCAGACAGTTTTTTTTCCCAGGATAGATGCAAAAGGAGGTTAAGT
The DNA here is from genome assembly GCF_964213995.1 of Mustelus asterias. Taxonomy (NCBI): domain Eukaryota; kingdom Metazoa; phylum Chordata; class Chondrichthyes; order Carcharhiniformes; family Triakidae; genus Mustelus; species Mustelus asterias. Next base: position 27,281,139 of record NC_135803.1, on the reverse strand, counting down.
TGGGGCATGGAAGGGCAGTGTGGGTGGAGAGTAATAGAGGGAAGATACAGAGGTGGCATGGTGGCACAATGGTTAGCACTGCTGCCTCATAGTGCCAGGAACTGGAGTTCGATTCCCGGCTTGGGTCACTGTCTGTGTGGCGTTTGCACATTCTCCCAGTGTCTGTGTGGGTTTCCTCCGGGTGCTCCGGTTTCCTCCCACAGTTTGAAAGATGTGCGAGTTGGGTGGATTGGCCATGCTAAATTGCTCCTTAGTGTCAGGGGGACTAGCAGGGTAAATGCATGGGGTTTTGGGGGTAGGGCCTGGGTGGGATTGTGGTTGGTGCAGACTCTAAAAGCCGAATGGCCTCCTTCTGCACTGTAGGATTCTATGAAGACCAACACAATGAGAGTTGCAAGTCATGTAGATGGCAAAGCCTCATGGCTGGTCATGAATATGGGGCGTTTGCATTGAGATTTAGGAACAATAACAAGGCAGTGAACTCAGATGAGAGAAAACACAATCAATTAAGATGGAACTTGAAATCACCGAGAATAAGAAGTTGTTCAGTGCAGAGGCTGAAGGAGGCAAACAGTGAAGATAACACGGTGAGAACATTTTTACTGGTGGTAGACCATGATGATTTTGAATGGGAAGTGAGAAGGGTGGAACAGGATGAGTTGCTGCAAGGAGGAGCGGTCAGATTAAGGTGTGGTCAAGTGCTAAGTGCCAAACCATCACCACAGTGGTCTTCCCAGGTCAAGTAGTAGAGGAAGTGTTGAAGAAGGTAGCCTGCTGCTACCCAGTACAGTTATAGCCATTTACAGAAAACAGGACGTTTTCACCACCATTCCCATATGAGACAGTGCATCTGTTTTCAACATTTTTCTCTGTACTTAGAATGAAAATAGTAGTATAAATAGTTCAATGTTGGTTTCATCTCACTGGCTGGACCATAGGCCTGTGTTATAGATGGTAGCATTCTGTCACCGCTAGCATCCACATCAGAACACTGGAACTAACTTTGCCGGGAATTTTCCGGCCGTTCCTGCCAGCAGGATTTTTTGGTTCTGCCAATGGCCAATCCCTGCCATGGGAAACCCTGTCGGCAATGGCAGGACCAGAAGATTCTGCTGTCCTCAATGACGGGCCACCTCTGCCACTGTGAAACACACACCAGGAAATGCGGCAAATCCCACCCAATCCCAAAGGAAATGGGTGCAGATTAGAGTCGGCCAGAATTTTACCAGCACGCCTGATCCAATTCCAGGGGCGGGCGAGGCTCGGAGAACGGCATTCTCCGTTGGCCTTGGGCAGGATCGTATGAAACTCGGGCGGACACGCCAGTAAAATTCCGCCCATAGGGTGGTATTTTCCAGTCACGCTCACCCCCAAGACAGGAAAATCCCACCCGAGATCAACGGACCTTTGCATGGTGCTGTCCTGTCCTCCAGGATTCCCGTGATGGGGAGATTGGGAAAATTCCCCCGTAGAATCATAGAGATATACAGAACAGAAACAGGCCGTTTGGCCCAACTCATCCATGCCGACCAGATTTCCCAAACTGAACTAGTCCCATTTGCCTGCGCTTGACCCATATACCTCTAAACATTTCCTAACCATGGACCTGTCTAAATGCTTTTCAAATGTTGTAATTGTACCCGCCTCTACCACCTCCTCTGGCAGCTCATTCCATATATGTACCACCCTCTGCATGAAGAAGTTGCCCCTTAGGTTCCTTTTAAATCTTTCCCCTCTCACCTGAGGGGAATTCAGTCTCAAATTTCCACCTTATTTGGAAGTAAAGCATCTGTCTATGCTAGTGACACGAAAAATCAACATTTTATTTATTTCAGCCATTTAAAATAGGTCCCTCAAGTCTTCCAGTCAGATGGAGCTCTGCGCACAGCATCTAATGGACAGAGAAAAGAAACTAATAGACTTTTCTTGATGAAGCCTTATTTCTAGAAATACATGAATGTGTTTATGCGTGTGAAGGGTCTATAAATAAAACACAAAATGGCTGTACACAACAGCAAGAAGAGGAAAAAACAATTAATAATAATGAAATAGTTCACTTGTGTCAGGGGAGTCCCCAGGTTTGAGGAAAATCTGATGGGATTTTGACTCACATACATTAACTGTTTAGATCTAGGTCTACCTGACTCACTATCAGCTTATCTCTGATGTGAACTAATGCAGAGGTGGGGAGCTGGGTGATTTTAACTTCAATGCTTTCTACAACAAAGAGATTAAAATGAAAAAAAAAGTCACTTTAAGGAGAGTCAGCACAATTTCTAAAATGCAAATCATGTTTTCAAGTTTATTTATTTGTCTCACAAGCAGGTTTTTATATTAACACTGCAATGAAGTTACTGTGAAAATCCCCTAGTTGCCACACTCCAGCGCCTGTTCGCGTACACTGAGGGAGAATTTAGCATGGCCAATGCACCTAACCAACATGTCTTTTGGACTGTGGGAGGAAACACTCACAGACACGAGGAGAATGTGCAGACTCTGCACAGACAGTGACCTGAGCCGGAAATTGAACCTGGGTCACTGGCACTGTGAGGCAGCAGTGCTAACCACTGTGCCACCGTGCCGCCCACTTTGATTATTTTAATTGAATATTTGATGAGGTAAGAGAGATGATTGATCGAGAGAATCCAATGGATGTTGCCTCTATAAATTGTTTAAAAGCATTTACTAAAGTACCACATAAAAGGCTAATTTTCTTTATTCATTTGTGGGACATGGGCATCATTGGCTGGCCAGCATTTATTGCCCATCCCTAGTTGCCCTTGAGGAGGCGGTGGTGAGCTGCCTTCTTGAAACATTGCAGTTCATGTGCTGTGGTTTGACCCACAATGCCATTAGGGAGAGAATTTCAGGATTTTGATCCAGCAACTGCGAAGGAACGGCGATATATTTCCAAATCAGGATAGTGAGTGGCTTGGAGGAGAACCTGCAGGTGGTGGTGTTCCCATGTATCTGCTGCCCTTGTCCTTTTAGATGGAAGTGGTTGTAGGTTTGGAAGGTGTTATCTAAGGATCTTTGGTACACACTGCTGCCACTGAGTGCTGGTGATGGAGGGAGTGGTTATTTGTGGATGTGTTGCCAATCAAGCAAGCTGCGTTGTCCTGGATGGTGTCGAGCTTCATAGAAATCATAGAAATCATAGAAACCCTACAGTGCAGAAGGAGGCCATTCGGCCCATCGAGTCTGCACCGACACCAATCCCACCCAGGCCCTATCCCCACATATTTACCCGCTAATCCCTCTAACCTACACATCCCAGGACTCTAAGGGGCAATTTTTAACCTGGCCAATCAACCTAACCCGCACATCTTTGGACTTCTTGAGTATTGTTGGAGCTGCACCCATCCAGACAAGTGGGGAGTATTCCATTACACTCCTGACTTATGCCTTGGAGATGGTGGACAGGCTTTGGGGAGTTAGGAGGTGAGTTACTCACTGCAGTATTCCTAGCCTCTGACATGCACTTGTAGCCACTGTGTTTATGTGGTGAGTCCAGCTGAGTTTCTGGTCAATGGTCGCCCCAAGGACGTTGACAGTGGGGGAGTCAGTGATGGTTCCAACATTGAATGTTAAGGGACAGTGATTAGAGTGTCTCTTATTGGTGATAGTCATTGCCTGGCATTTGTGTGGCACATTTGTTACGACTTAACAAAATTAAAACTCATGGGGTATTGGCCTGGATTAAAAATTGGCTTCAGGACAGAAAATTAGTTTATGGTAAATGGTTGTTTTTCAGACTGGAGGATGGTAGGCAGTGGTGCTTCCCAATGTTTAATGCTAGGACAACTGCTCATATATAAATCACTTGGAAATGGGAATACAGTGAAAAATTTCAAAATTTGACATAATACCAAAACTTGAAGGAGTGGCAAACAATGAGGATGATAGCAATTGACCATAACAGGAATGGATAGGCTAGCAGAATGGGCTGACAAGTGGCAGGTGGAATCTAATATAACAGAAGTGTAGCAGAACGGCTTGGTAGAACCAATATTGGCTGGGATTCTCCCAAAAAAATTCTAAGTCCCCAATTCGCGTGAAAATGGGAGTAACTCTGCCGGATTTTTTTGCGTGATTTTCAGAATGTATCTCCCACACTCTGAGCGGGATTCCCTCTGAAAATCAGGGGGTGGGGCCTATTCCCACGGGACAGGCCAGCAGCATAGCGCTGGGCAGGCCATTGTGCATGCACTGATCTGTCAGAGCAGAGATCGGTGCATGCTCAGTGGCCCTGCACTGCCGGCCTCCCGGTCGCTGGCCAGTCCGATCGCTGGTCAGGCCCACAATCCCGCACGGCTGCATCTCCGACCCCCCCCGATCTCCCGATAGCTGGCCTCCTGGACTTCTCCGGACAAGCCCCGATGAGCAACCCACCTGCCCTCCCAGCAGTGCCCTCCCCCGATCCCCCAGTAGCCCCGACTCCCCCCAGCAGTCCCAATCCCACCCTTGGCAATCCTGATCCCCCCAGCAGCCCCAACACCCGCAGCAGCCCTGACCTCCCCCCAGCAGCCCTGACTCCCTCCCTCCACCTCCTCCAGCAACCCCCCCCACCCCGCCCACCCCATCCCCCCCTACCCTGGATGACCAGCCCCGATCGCTGTCCTCCCTCTCTCTGCCTGCCATCCCTGTGCAGAGTGGCAGCGGGATCCCCACCCCCACTGATCGGCCCCCAATAGGCCACACCCCAAATATGCCTTGCCCCTCTGGCCCTGCCCTTGGCATTGCCCAATGCCCAATGGGTACTGCTAATATGCCCCTTGGGCAGTGCCAGGGACTTAATGGCACTGTTCTAAATAATGTACAGAGACAGAGAGACCTGGGGTTCATGTTCATGGATATTTGAAGGTGGCAGGAACACAGTGAGAGAGTAATTAATGAGCAAAGCATATGGGGTCTTCAATAATAGAAGAATTGAGTACAAAAACAGGGAAGTTATAAAGATCTGGTGAGGACACAACTGGAGCATTGCGTCCAGTTCCTGTCACTATATTTTAGGAAGGATGTTAGTCTCTTTAAGAGGGTGTAGCAAAAAAATTAGCAGGATGGATTCATGCATGAGAGATTTTAGCTACAAGTCAGGATGGAGAGACTGGATGTGATGATTGTCCCTTTAAGGGCAACACAGCAGAGTAAGGGTCACCTGGTTTGTGTGACCAATCGGGACTTAGAGTGTGGAATCACCTCATGGTGAGAGAGGCTTCTAGGCAGAGACATTTTGGGAGCAAGCTACAGCCAAGAGGCTGCTGTGCAATTCTTATTAATTAGTACCTTTTTGTGTTCACCAATGAAATTTGTGAAAGTGCATCTTTACACCTGGGTTGTTCTCCTGGGAGCAAAGGGGAAAGAAGGGAGATTTGATAGAGTTGTACAAGATTATGACAAGTTTAGAGATAGTAGAGAAAAATGCTTCTCCAATAGCTCAGTAAGAAGTCTCAAAACACCAGGTTAAAGTCCAACAGGTTTATTTGGAATCACAAGCTTTCGGAGTGCTGCTCCTTCCTCAGGTGAATGGTGATGAAGGAGCAGCGCTCCGAAAACTCGTGATTCCAAATAAACCTGTTGGACTTTAACCTGGTGTCGTGTGACTTCTTATTGTGCCCACCCCAGTCCAACACCGGCATCTCCGCATCATGGCTCCAATAGCTGATAGCAGAAAACTAATAAGCACACATTCAGAATTTTGGGCAGTAGATGTGGAGGATATGAGGGGCTGTTCCTTAATTTGTGCTTCCATTAATACATCCAGACAGCAGGCAGCCAAGGGGGTCACCTGACCTGGCTTTCTGCCCCTCTATCATGCCACATTCGTTGCCGGGCGGCCTTGGAAGGTGAGTACACAGTGCCCACTGGCACGCTTCAGGCCTTCTGCAACTGGTGGGCACCATGGGGGCAGGGGCACATCATCACTCCGGGGAATGACATTTTGATTTAACTTATTAAGTTTCCTTTTGATGTTTTATTTCAGTCACACTGCCTACCAGAGGCCGTCACCCCTGTAATTTATGTTTAATTTATTAATGATGGTTTTCTTTCCAAAGAGGATAAATAGGGGATAGCTGGGACACTGGGTGTGTGAGCAGAGCTGTGAGACTGAACAAAGACAATAAACTCAATCAAGAAAAGTGCAGACTCGATGGGCCAAATGGCCTCCTTCTGCACTGTAGGATTCTGTGATTCAAAACACAATCAAAACAAGACCCGATATTTTGAATCACAGAATCCTACAGTGCAGAGGGAGGCCATTTGGCCCATCGAGTCTCCACCGACCACAATCCCACCCAGGCCCTATCCCCATAACCCCATGCATTTACCTGAGCTACCCCACCAACAATAAGGGACAATGGCCACACATTGCCATTTGGTTTCGACTTCATCAAATATGCTGGCTTCGAGTAACATCAGGCATAACGACATTTATATGCCTCATCTGTTTTTCAATTCACCTTCATGGTGGGGTGATAGACTACTTCAACCCAGCGACATTTGAATGATTTAATGTGCTAAACCCCTCATTGTCCTGAATGAAATCAGTGAATGCCGTGCATAATTTCAAAACTATGAAGTGGCTGTGGCTCCTACAAAGCACCCAAATTCACTGTGAGTTTAAGTGTAGGTGGAATTCCTGTTCCTTCTGCAAAAAAGCTGGTTAATGTGGTCAAGTTCACTCAATAATGGAGTATATATAACCGTATAATAACAGTAACCACATGGTTGACACAGCAACCTTTTCGTGACATTTTTGTGATTCCACAGCATTGCTCTGAAAGACCAAATCTAAGACAAAAGACTATGGATATCTTTAGTGCAAAAGGTTGACAGCAAATGCGGTAGTAACAATTCTATTACATTGGTACTTACTCATCAAGAGTGTTTATTGCAAATTATGTAGCCTCAGCACATGCAAAGAGACAGTGCAGTAGAATTGTTCCTGTAATATTCACAAAGCCACTGCTAACATATTGTGGATGCTGAGTGCGTACAGAAAAAGCACATTAACATGACACCTTTCACATTATTTTTGAACATAATAGGAGCGATTTTAATCCACCCAGCTGGCAGACACTCCTCCTCACTGTTAATGAAACCTCCAACTTCTGTGTCATCAGCAAATTTTGCGATTGTGCTCTCCATTCCCAATTCCCAATTGTCCATTTATCCCAAAAACAAAAGTAGACTCAGGACTGCTATCGGTACTATGTTACATCCAACTCAGCAATCCAAGCTGTCCCTATTTACCCAAGTAACTTTGTTTTCTGTCCAACTTCCTGCTGACATAGTGGCACAGTGGCTAGCACTGCTGCCTCATAGTGCCAGGGACCTGGGTTCAATTCCAGCCTCAGGTGACTGTCTATGTGGAGTTTGCATATTCTCTCCGTGTCTGTGTGGGTTTCGTCCGGGTGCTCCGGTTTCCTCCCACAATCCAAAGATGTGTGGGTTAGGTGGATTGACCATGCTAAATTGCCCCTTAGTGTCAGGGGGATTAGCAGGGTAAATACGTGGGGATAAGGGCTGGGTGGGATTGTTGTTGGTGCAGGCTTGATGGGTGAAATGGCTTCCTGCTGCACTGTGGGGAATCTATGATCTTCTGAAAATCCATTTGCCGCTTATCTATTGCATTGTCTATTTAATAAGTTAGGTCCCTTTTTCAAAACAACATTAGATTAAGACACAACTTGCCTTTAACAAATTTGTGCTGGTTTTCATTAGCCCATGTATGTTAAAATTAATTTATTAGTCATAGAGTCATAGAGGTTTACGGCATGGAAACAGGCCCTTTGGCCCAAATTGTCCATGCCGCCCTTTTCTTTTAAAACCCCTAAGCTAATCCCAATTACCCGCATTTGGCCCATATCCCTCTAGACCCATCATACCCAACGAACTATCTAAATGCTTTTTAAAAGACAAAATTGTACCCCCCTCTACTACTACCTCTGGCAGCTTGTTCCAGAAACTCACCACCCTCTGTGTGAGAAAATTGCCCCTCTGGACACTTCTGTATCTCTCCCCTCTCACCTTAAACCTATGCCCTCTAGTTTTAGACTCCACTACCTTTGGGAAAAGATATTGACTATCTAGCTGATCTGTGCCCCTCATTATTTTATAGACCTCTATAAGATCACCCCTCAGCCTCCTACGCTCCAGAGAAAAAAGTCTATCCAGCCTCTCCTTATAACTCAACTTAGTGTCACAAGTCGGCTTACATTAACACTGTAATGAAGTTACTGTGAAAATCCCCTAGTCACCACACTCTGGCACCTGTTCAGGTACACTGAGTGAGAAGTTAGCATGGCCAAAGGACCCAACTAGCACATCTTTCAGACTGTGGGAGGAAACCGGAGCATCCAGAGGAAACCCATGCAGACACGGGGAGAATGTGCAGACTCCACACAGACAGTGACCCAAGCCAGGAATTGAACCCGGGTCCCTGGCGCTGTGAGGCAGCAGTGCTAACCACTGTGCCACTTGAAATGCTCCCTCATTTTATCTCAAATTATGGATGATAATAGTTTGTGTACAATTCACATTCGTCTGCATTAAACTCGATCAGACCTGGCGATTGATCGCGGCCTGCTGAGTAAACTCCGTCATTTTGTCACAGGGATTAATGGAAACAGAAGAGGTTTTGAACACTTGGTTGTTTCATAACTAGTTAGCACTTTCGAAAAGAGTGACCATTCTGAAATGGAAACTGACTCTGTGTAATTTGAATAGTAATTACAGGAACTGTGAACTAAAATTAAGCAGTAAATAGGATTGAACCCAAGGACTGCAAAGTAAGTAGAGAATGCTTTGGAATGTTCAACTCCTGTGTATTGACTAGAAATGTTCACATCTTAACACAACTCTTCTGAAGCATCCTGCAAATTTTACATCAAGCTTGGTGAAAAGGAACCTTTCGAGACTAATTGCCATAAGTAGTGTGCCTCTTTTGGCAAGGAAACAATTCAATCAAAGTTTTTATTTCTGATTGCCATAAATTTAAAATCCCTGTTCTTGTCTCTCTACGGACCTGCTATCGCTCTGTATCATCAAACAAATCTCAAAAGAAATATTCAGACAACTCTTGATTGACGAAAATCTCTATAGATTATTACACCTGTGTGAATTGGTTCAGATGTTATAGAATAAAAATAATGCATCTTATTGCGGGATTTCCAAAGCAGTGTTTGAGTGATCAGCTTTCTGGCTGCGATAAGTAAGTCACAATTTAAAGTAAATAGACACTCATAAACAGGAATTGTCAAATTATCACACGTAATTAATGGAAAATAATGAGCCACAATGTGGTCACTGCACAAATGCTTGCTGCCATTTCTGGTAAAGACTTTTATATCTCAAAATATGGTAGCAGTGGAGGTATGATTCTTGGCTATGTCAAAGTTACTTCCGATTGCGCCTATTAAAACCCCAGTGCGTATGATTCATATAATGATATATAACATACACGCACAGATCTTTTTAATCCTTTTCAGGTGCACTTGTACTGCGGAACTCAATGAGGAACATTTAGCCCTAGACTTCTACAAAAGGCACATTATTTTCATTCCAAGAATAGCTGACTAGAGAATGGAAATTCAGTTTTCCATTCAGAGAAAATATTTCTGCATTGTAAAGAAGCGTTTTACCTTGCCCTCCTTGGGAGGAGATAGTGAAATCCATTCTTAATCTGTCATCAACTGGTGAATAGCACAGGAGGAGGTTTTTTCTTTATGCGTCAGTTGTGATTCATCTGTTGTCACGATCATATAATAAAATCTAAGCGAAGCAGCCAAATATGAGTGATTAACACATAAGCATTAGATAAATTGGATATCGTATGACGGCGCACACAAAATTATTTTTGCATAAAATGCACAGATGTTTGCTAAAGTTGTTTTTACTGTTCAACTGTATGGAGTGCCTCAATTGTAACGCAGTTCGAAACAGCAGCAAATGTAACACAACAAAGAACAAAGAAAATTACCAGACAGGAATAGGCCCTTCGGCCCTCCAAGCCTGCACCGACCATGCTGTCCATGTGAACTAAAACCCCCTACCCTTCCGGGGACCATATCCCTCTATTCCCATTCTATTCATGCATTTGTCCAGATGCCCCTTAAAAGTCACTATCATTTCTGTTTCCACTACCTCCCCCGGCAGAGAGTTCCACCACCCTCTGTGCAAAAAACTTGCCTCACACATCTCAAGATGATTGCAAAGACATTAATGTAATGTGTTACTGTCCAGCATACTATGAACTTTCGGTCAAGATTTTAAGAATTTGAACACATGAAGATGACCACTGCAAAATGACCTTTGGCATTTTGAGCTCCAGACAGTCCCGAGTCTGAAGAAAATATATAATTAACTATGGGCCTTCACAGCCATCCAGGGAATTCACACATTTCTTTGTTTATGGATGGATTGTCAACCTAAGAACTGCAACATTCCAGCTTGATTTTCAGTTTCGCCGTGGACAAAAAAGTATCAAAACTCAATCGACGTTAGATGGATATGAATGTTAAGGCGTTAAATGACAACAGAAGATATGAAATCAACTCACAATCCCCTTTTGAAAAAAAGACTTTGGATTTGTATAAGTCACATGGTGGAGAAAACATTTTATTGCCTGTTTTGAAAATAACAACAAGAAGCTGTTCTGCGGAGTTTCATCAGAAAACTAGCTCATCAGTTGTGGGCCATTTAAGCAGCCAAGGAACAAACAGCAATGCCTTGAGAGTGGGAGAAGGGTTCCTCCCAACATTTTCCAACTTTTGAGTTCACCTGAGAATCAACTTCCTGGACATTTGACTACAGGGTGCCTTGCAGCCCACTGTGAATCCTCTGTTTTACAAGACCTTTACTTCAACTAAAGCATCAACTCATCGAAGAAACTGTAGGCCTTTGACATTCTCCTCGTGTCTGCATGGGCTTCCTCCGGGTGCTCCAATTTCCTCCCACAGTCCAAAGATCTGCTGGTTAGGTTGATTGGCCACGCTGAATTGATCCTTAGTATCAGGGGGACTAGCAAGGTAAATAAGCGGGGTCACAGGAAGAGGGCCTGGGTGGGATTATGGTCAGTGCAGACTTGATGGGCCAAATGGCCTCCTTCTGCACTGTCAGGATTCTATGATAGAAGACACTGAGAGACAATCATAAATTGTAATTGTATCTGATCATAAAATCCCTACAATGCAGGAGGAGGTCATTCGGCCCATTGACTCTTCACCGACTCTCTGACAGAGCATCTTACCCAGGCCCATCCCACCCATCCCATTTCCCTAACCCCACACATTTACCCCACTACTCCCCCTAACCTACACATGTTGGGGCACCAAGGGAAAATTTGGCATGGCCAATCCATTTAATCTTTGGACTGTGGGAGGAAACCGGAGCACCTGCAGGAAACCCACGCAGACACGGGGAGAAAGTACAAACTCCACACAGACAGTGACCCGAGGCTGGAATCGAACCCAGCTCCCTGGTGCTGTGAGGCACCAGTGCTCATCACTGTGCTACCATGTCATGATAGTCTGTGTGTGAGTTGAGTGAGTATGATGCTGCATTGGGATTATTTAAATTGGGACCATCACTTTGAGGGTAAGAAAACACATACCTTTTATTGACAAACATATTGATCATGGCAATAAAAAAGAAACACATAAATTCTGACCGTGACAGATATTATTGGAATGGAGAAATAAACCCTGGCTGTCACTTCCTTACCCTAGAGCACTGTAAAACCACTCTCAGATGCAAATGAAACCTTACCTTGTTTCCTGATATACACTCTCAAACACACAGCCACATCCACAATCACACACGCAATGAGAAGCTTCGCAAGATGCTTCTTCATTTCTGTATGAAAATCTATCTGGTTAAATGTCGGTCAAAGAATTCCAGCCGGATGATATGGAGATGATGAGCGTTAAAATTAACCCCAAGATGTTTCACAGACACATCAGCCAAAATTTTCCCACCGTTCCTGGAGGTGGGATATTTCTGGTCCCGCCAACAGCAAACCCACCGCCCCCCCCGCAGCAGTGGGCATAGATGTTTTTCCAGGGAGTGAGTGCCAGTCAACTTTCTTCCATCGGGCTGCTCCCAATGCTTTCGTATTGAGTGACTTCAGGGCCCCAGCATCCCTTTCTATTGCAAGGTGGACAGACCCTGCAGGATGGCAGATATCGTGTACAAGATTCACCTCAACTCTCACTGATTCCAGGAGAACATTCTTAGCCATCCATTATTCAACCTCTTGACACTTGGTGAGTATTTAACTGGAGTCAGAGATTTAAAACAGGAGGAGGTTAAGGTGGCTAATCCAAAAGGAAGTCACTGGCCAGGATTTTTCATTCCTTTTTTTGTTGGGCGAGTTTGGTGACAGCAGGAGTGGAAAGTATTGTGAAATGGCCAAACCTGTATTTTACATTGATAGACATAGCGTGAACGGTCCCTCCCCTTTATCAATAGTGGACCACGTTCTCTGCCTTGCAACTATGGGAACCTCATTTCCATTCATTTGCATTTCATGATTGTGCCGCTACGCAGATTCATTCCCTGGCTTGCCTTTGGGGTCCTGCTGTTTGGCAGTGCCACCCTCCTTGGCCTGTGGAGTTGGGGCTGAGGTGGTCACAAGACAAGGGGATTTGGATGTGTGGAACATTCCCGGAGTTATCCTGGAGCCCTGGGCTGGACACCAACTGCTCTTCTTCCCTTTGGGCGCCCGAAGGTTGCTGGCTTCCTCCTTGGTTTAAAGGGGCAGCTAGAGTGGGCTCGAGAAGCCCTGTTGCCCTCTGGTGTTGGCACTCATGGATCCACATAGATGCCAGCACTATGGAATGCATGTTCTGCAGCAGTGCAGGACAACAGTCTTGCCCCAAGTTCTCCACAGTGGTCGTCATTCTCGGTGTGTCAACCTTGTTACGTTGGAGTGCTGATACAATCTTCTCGGACAGTAGGTGGTAGACTCCTCCATACTGTCCCTCAACCTGAGGAGTGTAACTGACATCCCTTCCCGATGTTCCTGACTTTGCCATTGGAACTCCAGCAACTGAAGCATGACCAAGTCCAGAGGCTTGTCTTCTGACTGGGCCTCAGCAGATTCCAGTCTTCCTGCAATCCTCTGAGTGCCGGCACCCCAGGACGTCCCTGTCTCTGCCTGCTGTGGATCAGAAGGAGTGATCAGAAAGAGTGATCAGAAAGAGTGATGCGCTCACAAGATTGTGATGCCAAGGCTTCTTTAGAACCATTGAAGTGTGTGTTTGCCCTGGTGGAGAGTGTGGGTGAAAACTGTGGCAGCTCTTCAATCTCAATATCCGAGAAATCATCTGCGCTGGTCTCTGAGCTGGGATCTTGGACCTTGCTGGAGGATGCCCTGGGCTGCTTCTTAGATTTGCCTGTGGGAGGATTGAGAGTTGATTAGTGCGTGGCAGGGGTGTTAGAAACAGGAGACATGACTCATAGGAGTGATGACGCTGTGTTGGATCTCCATCCGGTTAATTGGTGCACAGGAGCAGTCAGCGGCCTCCCCAGCCAGATGTAGGGCCCTTTCCTCAAAGGCCTTGAGGATTTTTACCTCAGGCATCTCTCCGCCCTTCTGGGATCTCCCTCTCTTATTGTGTGCCACCTTGTCCTGTATCAAAACACAGAGTGTCAGCAGGACGATGCCAGGGCAGATGGTTAGGATGCCAGGCATGTGTGGATGGTGAGTGGAACCAGTGAGGTGATGAGGACATGACTCACAGGGGAGATGAAGATGTGTGTGGGAGATGGAATGGTGATGTCCGTTGAGCTGGCAGTGAGTGAGATTCTGATCGAGGTTTGCGAACGTGTGAGTTGAGAATGAGAAGACTTCTCGAGAAACTGAGAGGGCATGGGATCCAAGGGGCTGCTGCCCTGTGGATTCAGAACTGGCTTGCCTGCAGAAGGCAGAGAGTGGGTATAGATGGGTCTTTTTTTGAATGGAGGTCGGTCACCAGTGGTGTGCCCCAAGGATCTGTTCTGGGACCCTTGCTGTTTATCATTTTCATAAATGACCTGGATGAGGAAGTGGAGGGATGGGTTGGTAAGTTTGCCGACGACATGAAGGTTGGTGGTGTTGTGGATAGTCTGGAGGGATGTCAGAAGCTGGGACAAGTTGGGCCGAAGAGCCTGTTTCCACGCTGTAAACCTCTATGACTCTAAGAATGACTTTCCCTGGCAGGACGGAGGGGATCATTTATCCTTTTCAGCTCTGGATGCCTGTCCTCCTCGGTAATGAATAAGGGCAGCATCACAGTGGTTAGCGCTGCTGCCTCACAGCGCCAGGGACCTGGGTTCGATTCCCGGCTTGGGTCACTGTCTGTGTGGAGTTTGCACATTCTCCCCGTGTCTGTGTGGGTTTCCTCCGGGTGCTCCAGTTCCCTCCCACAATCCAAAGATGTGCGAGTTAGGCAGATTGGCCATGCTAAATCGCCCCTTAGTGGGATTAGCAGGGTAAATGTATGGGGTTACAGAGATCGGGCCTGGGTGGGATCATTGTCGGTGCAGATCCGATGGCCACTGTAGGGATTCTATGATTCTATGAATTTGATCTGACCATTGCTGCCACCACCTCCTACGCTGGTCCCTGCTCGCTGGTCTCCACCCTGTGCATTGGTACAGAACATCACAGTGCGCCTCCACTGCATCCAGTAGTCTCACGAGGGAGATATCGGAGAAAGTCGGGGCAGCCTTCCTTGCATCCTTCACTTGCTGTCAACCAAGGAGATGTGGCTGGTGAGCGATGGGGTGGCCTTTAACTGTAGCTCCCCCATCATTAAGGTGCTGAGGTGATGGCGGGGCCGGCGAATCATAGGCTGCCCACCATAAATCTGCTGTGAATCCCGTGGCTTCCAAATCTTTGCTCTAAATGGTGTACAATATGGTGGGAAAAGCCGCCATTGCCATTGGTGGGCTAAACACCGCTTTTCCTACCCGCCCTTGAAATTTGCTGGTGAATGTTGATGTTTCAGGTAGAATAAACTCAGATCAAATAGAATTGTGAGTTCATTCCTGTGCCTGCAATTAACTAATGGGAGATGGGTGATGTCAGGGGAGATATAGACTTCTAACGAAGGGCCTTGCCACAAGGCTTGGACACATAGAACGACTAGTAGAGCATAGGAACAGGCCCTTCGGCCCCCCAAGTCTGTGCCGACACTGGTGCCTCTCTAATCTAATATCTTCTTGCCTCTATGTGGTCCATATCCCTCTATTCCCTGCCTATTCATGTATCTATTCAGATGCCTCTTGAACATTGTTATAGAATCTGCTTCCACCACCTCCTCCGACAGTGCGTTCCAGGCATTCACCTCCCTCAATGTGAAAAACATGCCCTTCCATCTCTTTTAAACTTTTCCCCTCTCACTTTCAACCTATGTCCCCAAGTAATTGACCCTTCAACCCTGGGAAAAAGACTCTGACTATCCACTCTATCCAAGCCTGTCATAATCTTGTGAACCTCTATTAGGTCTCCCTCATCCTCCGACACTCCAATGAAAACAATCCAAGTTTTTCAAACTTTCTTCATAGTCTATATCCTCCAAACCAGGCAACATCCTGGTAAATCTCTTCTGCATCCTTTCCAATGATTCAACATTCTTCTGGTAATATGGCGACCAGAATTGTACACAATACTCCAAATGTGGCCTAACCAAAGTCTTGTACAGCTGCAACATGATTTTCCAATTCCTGTACTCAACACCCTGATTGATGATGGTCAGCATGCCATAGGCCTTCTTGACCACCTTGTCCACCTGAGTTGCCACCTACAGGGAACTGTGGATCTGCACGCTTAAATCCCTCTGTACACTAATATTTCTGAGGGCTCCACCATTTACTGTATACTTTCCTTCTGTAGTAGGCCTTCCAAATCGCCTCACCTCACATTTCTCCAGGTTAAATTCCATCTGCCCAGGTCTCCAGCCGATTTATACCTGCTGTACCCTCTGACAATCCTCCTCACTGTCTGCTATTCCCCCAATTTTTGTATCACCTGCAAATTTATGAATCAGACCACCTACATTTTCCTCCAAGTTATTTATATATATTACAAACAACAGAGGCCCCAGCACTGATCCTTGTGGAACACCACTTGTCACAGACCTCCAATTAGAAAAATACCCTTCCACTGCGACTCTCTGCTTTCTATGCCCAATAAGAAGTCTCACATCACCAGGTTAAATTCCAACACGTTTATTTGGTAGCAAAAGCCACTAGCTTTCGGAGCACTGCTCCTTCGTCAGGTAAGTGGGAGTTCTGTTCACAAATAGGGCATATAAAGACACAAACTCAATTTACAAAATAATGGTTGGAATGCGAGTCTTTACAGGTAATCAAGTCTTAAAGGTACAGATAATGTGAGTGGAGAACACTTACCCGAAGATCAGAGGCCGAATGCCCGTGACCGCTGAAGTGTTCCCCAACAGGAAGAAAACACTCTTGCCCGGTGATTGACGAGCAATGTTCTCCAAGGCGGCCTTCATGACACATGACAACGCAGAGTCGCTGAGCAGAGACTGATAGCCAAGTTCCGCACACATGAGGACAGCCTCAACCAGGATCTTGGGTTCATGTCACACTATCTGTAAGCCCCACAACTTGCCTGGGCTTGCAAAATCTCACTAACTGTCCTGTCTGTAGACAATACACATCTCTTTAACCTGTGCTTAACGCTCTCTCCACTCACATTATCTGTACCTTTAAGACTTGATTACCTGTAAAGACTCGCATTCCAACCATTATTCTGTAAATTGAGTTTGTGTCTTTATATGCCCTGTTTGTGAACAGAACTCCCACTTACCTGACGAAGGAGCAGTGCTCCAAAAGCTAGTGGCTTTTACTACCAAATAAACCTGTTGGACTTTAACCTGGTGTTGTGAGACGTCTTACTGTGTTTACCCCAGTCCAACGCCGGCATCTCTACTTCTATGCCCGAGCCAGTTTTGTATCTATGCTACCAGGTCACCTCGGATCCCCTATGATTTCACCTTTCTGTATCAACTTGCTATGAGGAACCTTATTGGAGGCTTTACTGAAGTCCATGTATACAACATCCACTGCCCTGCCCTGGTCAATTTTTCTTGTAATTTCCTCTAAGAACTCAATCAAGTTTGTGAGACGCAACTTCCCCTTCACAAAACCATGCTGCCTATTGCTAATAAGCCAGATGTGAGTATAACCTGTCCCTAAGGATCTTCTCCAATAATTTCCCCACCACTAATGTAAGGCTCACAGGCCCGTAATTTCCTGGATTGTCTCTTCTGCCCTTCTTAAACAGAGGAACGATGTGAGCTACTCTCCAATCCCCTGGTACCTCACCCGTCGCTAAAGAGGATACAAAGATTTTGGCCAAGACCTCAGCAATTTCTTCCCTCACCTCCTTCAGTATTCTGGGATAGACCCTATCTGGCCCTGGGGACTTGTCCACCTTAAAATATTGACTGTATTTGTTAAAAGCAGAAATAGAGGAGAAGAGAAGAGTGGGTGGCATGGTGGCACAGTGGTTAGCACTGCTGCCTCATAGTGCCAAGAACCTGGGTTCAATTCCGGCCTCGGATGACTGTCTGTGTGGAGTTTGCAAATTCTGCCGGTGTCTGCATGGGTTTCCTCCGGGTGCTCTGGTTTCCTCCCACACTCCAAAGATGTGCGAGTTAGGCTGATTGATCATGTTAAATTGCCCTTAGTGTTTGGGGGATTAGCAGGGTAAATATGTGTGGTTATGGGGATAGGGCCTGGGTGGGATTGTGGTCGGTGCAGACTCGATGGGCCGAATGGCCTCCTTCTGCATTGTAGGGATTCTATGATTCTGTGAGTTGGGAGCTGAGACAGACCCACTTGACCTCATTTAGATGTGACAAATTGACTTGTGGTCTGCCTTAATGATTCTTTTATGAGGACAATTCAGGTCCAGTTCTATGTGGCAGATTTGAGAAATAAGAAAGGGCCAATTGATGGCTGAGTGGAAAGTACCTTAAAAAGTATTTTAAAATATGAAAATAGCTTTGTGGTGTAGTTAGCTAAAAATAGAAACCAGATTTTCATGCTAATTTAGCCTTTGGAAGGCGGTTGGGCAGGATGGGTGCTGTATCTTTCAAAATCAATGATATCTTTATTGAGCAAAATACTGCAGAAATAAGAAAAAAACCCAGAAAATGCTGGAAATACTCAGCAGGTGAAGGAACATCCGTGGACCCAGAAACAGAGTTATAGAGTCATAGAAACAGGCCCTTCAGCCCAACTTGTCCATGCCGCCCAGTTTTTACCATTAAACTGGTCCCAATTACCTGCATTTGGCCCATATCCCACTATGCCCATCTTACCCATGTAACTGTCTAAATGCCTTTTAAAAGACAAAATTGTACCCGCCTCTACTACTACCTCTGGCAGCTTGTTCCAGACACTCACCACCCTCTGTGTGAAAAAATTGCCTCTCTAGACTCTTTTGTATCTCTCTCTCCCCTCTCACCCTAAACCTATGCTCTCTAGTTTTAGACTCCCCTGCCTTTGGGAAAGGATGTTGACTATCTATCTACCTTATCTATGCCCCTCATTATTTTATAGACCTCCATAAGATCACCCCTAAGCCTCCTACGCTCCAGGGAAAAAACTCCCAATCTTAGAATTTTCCCAGCATGTGAGAGACGCCTTTTGGAGCGAATGAGAGCGTGTGTGTGTGTCTGGGAAAGTCTTGGACATTTTTGTCAGATCCTGAGGTGACCCTGCCTTCTTCTGACATTCTCCAGGATGACATTGAGCTGGGAATCTCCTTGGATTTGTCGGATATGTTCTTGAAGTTATTAAGAAGCTAATTCTGAAGTGCCTTGCCCAGCTGTGGAATACCCAGCTATGGAATACATTTCCGTTTAAACCTCTTAGCAACTCACCAGGGTCACTGAGGTGACTGCACAGTGGGAAGAGTTTCTTCAGTGAAACTGACAGGCTGGGAAGGCTTTCATCAGTTGCATTGAAGAGTTGCAGTCACGACCATTGAGAGACCGCTTCTTCTTGGTGAGATTATTTTCAATGTTTGACAGGTGGTTGGGAACATCTTGGAATGCATTTCACCTGTTTGGCATTACACTCACCTTCAGCTGGACCTCCCTGCTGCCAGCCACCACCTCAGGGACCAGAGGCCACACCATTGCCAACCGCATCAGTAACAGCAGCAACAGCAACACCAGCTGTAGCATCAGCTGCCTTCTCCTCAGCCGTAATGCCCTTCACAAGGCTGTTGGGATGGACTCTGAGATCCAGTTGGATGGAGGCAGGATCTACAGGCCAAGCATGCCTGAGCAACAGTGCCTCAGGAGGGGGCTCACATGGCAGTTCATTGCTGACATTTGCAGCCTCATAGAACATCAGCTCCTAGGGTGGTACACAGTGTTTAGCACTGCTGCCTCACGGCGATAGAGACCCAGGTTCAATTCTGGCTTTGGGTGACTGCGTGGAGTTTGCACGTTCTCCCCGTGTCTGCGTGGGTTTCCTCTCGATGCTCTGGTTTCCTCCCAAACTCCAAAGATGTGCAGGTAAGGCGGATTGGCCGTACTAAATTGTCCCTTAGTGTCCCAAGGTGTGTAGGTTGGGGGGATTAATGCAGTAAATGCGTGGGGTTACGGAGTTAGGGTCTGGGTAGGGTGCTTTCTCAGAGAGAGTCAGTGCAGGCTCGATGTGCCAAATGGCCTCCTTCTGCACTGTAGGGATTCCATGATTCCCAGTGGACCAGATGGACGTGCATTGCATAGCTGACAAGGTGCCTGTCACTGGAAGGCCACCTCATCATCCTGCCAGACCTGCACTGTATTTGCAGCATTGCTGTTTTTATTGCTTTATTGATCACATATCAAAGAGCACATTTAAAGGAAAATATAATTTTCATGGTGATTTGACAGACCTGGTGTTATTTGGGTGGCTTTTTATTTGCTCTCAGTTATTAATCCAAGAACAGGAAAGACTGTATGGAGGTTTGCACGAAGTGTTAAGCCACTAGTGGTATACTGTGCCCGTATAGCTGTAACAGCAGCTACTGAGTGGCAGCACGAGTAGGAGGATAGACAACCGCAGGTGTAGCTGCAGTGGAGGTTTTGAATAGTGAGCAACTTGGGGTGCGATGGATTTGATCAGAGTGCAAAGATGCTGAAGCAGTTCTCAAGTCTTTAATGAAATCAGAAATGAATTTATTTAATATATTCTCACGGTGATTTTTGGCTTCTTTATCATCCTGTTTTCAGCTGAAAATAAGACAGCAGCAGGCAGCAAAGTGACTGTCACGTTTCCACCACTCAATGCTTTTAGTACTTAGCTGATTTCCCAGAGAGATAAATCAAAGAGTTTCTGTCGAAAACAGGTGGGGTCCTACATTCAGCTTGGGGTCAAGTGGCACTATTACAATGCAATGCCGTTTCTCCACCTTCTTGCCGGACTAACGTCACTTGCCACAAACCACGGCAGGGAACACAAAATCCTGATCTATCTATTTGCCAGGATTATTCAAAGGGAATCAGCAGCTCTTGGGTAAATCCATATGGAGTGTTTTGGAAATATTTTCCTGCCGGTAGATTGTTGGGCTTCAAAATGGAGTTCGGCAAGATTGGTAGTGCCGGAGCTATGGAAACCCCTAAGTACTCTGTGGTAAATTCTAGTGTGGCTCACTCAGTGCTGGAAAAGACATGAATACAAACATACACGCGTAAAAACAGGGAGCAAGACTAGCCCACTTGGTCCCTCGGGCCTGCTCTGCTATTCAATAAGATCATGGTTGATCTGACTGTAACGTCATCTCCATGTATCCATCTACCCCAAATAACCTCTCACCCTTTTGCTTATCAAGAATCTATCTAACTCTGCCTTAATAATATTCAAAGATTCTGGACAGGGTTTTCTGGCCACGCTCGCCCCAAAACTGGAAAATCCCGCCCGAGGTCAATGGACCTTAGCATGGTCTGCCCCGCCCACTATGATTCCCGTGATGGGCAGGACAGGAAAACTCCCCCTTCTGTATCCACTGCCTTTCGTGAAAGAGTTCCGGAGACTCACAACCCTCTGAGAGAAATAAAATTCTCCTCACCTCTGTCTTTAATGGGCAACCCTTTATTTTTAAACAGTGACCCCTAGTTCTTGCTTCTCCCACAAGGGAAAATCCTCCCTACATCCACTCTATTGAGACCCCTCACTATTTTGGAGGTTTCGATCAAGTTGCTTCTCACTCTTCTAAAGTCCAGCGGACACAAGCTGAACCTGACCAGCCTTTCCTCATAAGACAACCTGCCCATTCCTGGTTTTAACCTAGGAAATCTTCTCTGAACTGCTTGCAACGCATTTACAGCCTTCCTGAAAGAAGAAGACTAAAATTGTACACAGTGTTCCAGGTGTGGTCTCTCCCATGCCCTGTATAACTGAAGCATAACCTCCTTACTTTTGTATTCAATTCCCCTCACAATAAGCAACAATATTCTATGAGCTTTCCTAATTATTGCAGTTACAATTGTTACGTCAAATATCTGTGTGGGCTAATTTGAAGCACATTATTGATTATGAGGGGCATGGACAGAGTGGATAGGGAGCAACTGTTCCCCTTAGTTGAAGGGTCAGTTACGAGGGGACACAAGTTAAAAGTGAGGGGTGGAAGGTTTAGGGGGGATTTGAGGAAAAACGATGTACTCAGAAGGTGGTGACGGTCTGGAATGTAGTGCCTGGGAGGGTGATGGAGGCGGGATGCCTCACATCCTTTAAAAAGTACCCGGATGAGTACTTGGCATGCTATAACATTCAAGTGCTGGCAAGTAGGATTCGATGGGCAGGTCAGGGCATTTCATGCATCGATGCAGACCGAATGGGCCGAAGGGCCTCTTCTGCACCATAGTATTCTGTGATTCTATTGAAAACTTGGATTGTGTATGTTCCCTGTGGCAAACAAACTCTCCCTCCTCCTCCCTCTTGAACTGAGCTCACAGCTTCCAACTGATCTCCTCCATTTCTGTTTTAAGCAAATTCAGCCAATATGTGTCCAAGGCTTGTGGCAAGGTCCTTCATTAGAAGTTTATATTTCCCCTGACATCATGCATCTCCCATTAGCTGAATGCAGGCACAGGAATGAACGCACAATTCTATTTGATCCCAGTTTACCCCACTTGAAGCAACAACACTGACATGGCCGATCCCCACCGTCCTCCTCCACCTGCCTGGCTGCTGTCATCCAGCTAAAGGGACTGCAGGTACCTGGTTCCATTCATTCCTATCTAACTGTAGCCAGAGTATCAACTGCGATTACTTCTCTTCTTCCTCCTGCATCGTTGCCTCGGTATCCTCCAAGGAACTATCCTTGGCCTCTCCTATTTCTCATCCATATGCTGCCCCTCCGTGGCATCATCCAAAAATACAGGGAGGAATTTTCCCGTCCCACTCGCCACGGGAATCGAAGTGGGTGGGACAGAATCATGCAAAGGTCCGTTGACCTCTGGTGGGATTTTCCAGTCTTGGGGCGAGTGCGGCCGGAATATCCTGCCCCAGTGTCAGTTTTCATGTGTACGCTGATGACACCCAACTCGAGCTCATGACCACCTTTCCCGACTCTTCCACTGTTGCTAAATTATCAGGTCATTTTTTCCATCCTCGCCTCACATTTCATCCCCTAGCTCCTGACTCCAGAACTCTCCCTGGTAAATGTCTGAGGTTGAACCAGACAGTTACAATCTTGCTCTCATAGTTGACCCCATGATTCCAAAGCCAAGCCAACACCACCACTGCCTAGTTCCACCTCCATCACATCCTGCCTTCTCCCTTTGCCTCAGCTGTTGTTGAAAGCCTCATCCATGCTTTCATTACCTCTGGACTCGCCTATTCCAATACACCCTTGGCTGCGCTCTGTAAACCTCTACCCTCTGTAAACTTTAGCTTATCCAAACTGCTCCTGCCCATGTCCTAACTTGCATCCAGTTCTCTTTACTCATCACCCTGTGCTCCTGATCTACATTGGCTCATGGGTAAGCAACACCTCAATTTAAAAATACACATCCTTGTTTTCAAATCCCGCTGTGGCCTCTCCCCTCTTTATCTCCTCCCATAATCACCACCAGCCACATAACCCTTACAGATATCTGTGCTCCTCTAATTTTGGCCTCTTGAGACTGTCTGATTTTAATTGCTCCATTTGTGGCTGTACCTTCTGCTGACTGGGTCCCAACCTCTGGAATTCCCTCCCTGAATCTCTCTGCCTCGCTACCTAATTTTCTGCATTTAAAATGCTACTTTAACTCCAGCTCTTTGGTCACATTGTTAACCATTTGTTCTAATATTGCCTTATACGGCAAATTCTGTTCCCGTGAGGCACCTTGGGACAGTTAATTATGGATGCACTATAAATACGAATTGTTTTGTTGTTAACCTGACAACAGACAAGATGCTTACATCTTGAGGGGTCTACTATTCTTGTCATGATCAGGCCTCAAGGAGGACCAGACGGTGGCTGCCCTGAGATAAGGGATAACTCCTCTACACAAGCTGATTAAGTCCTCCATCACCTGATCAGGTGAGGGCGATGGGCATATGGTGAAAGAAAAATTTTATTGAATTCAAATTTCACCTTCTGCTGTGGTGGGATTTGAACCAGGGTTCCTAGAGCATTGCCCCAGATCACTGGATTATTAGTCCTGCGATAACACCACTATGGCACTGCCCCTTGGTGCCACCATTTCTCCTTGTACCATCCACCTGGGATGCCCCATCCAGCTGCCATTGAGAACTTTTCCAAAACACCTTTATTCAAAAACACGTCCACAAAACAAAAAAGTATTCACCCGTGTGACTCCCTTGACGCTTGTTTTACAAGTGCCTATGTCTAATGCATGTTTGTTGGAAGCCAATGACTTACAGTGCAGGAGATGGCAGATGGCTTATCATAGAATCCTTACAGTGCAGAAGGAGGCCATTCGACCCATCAAGCTTGCTCCAACCACAATCCCACCCAGCCCCTATCCCTACGTATTTACATAGGAGCATAGAAACATAGGTACAGGGGAAATGTTAGGGGAAAGTTTTTCACCCAGAGGGTGGTGGGCGAGTGGAAACATAGAAAACTACAGCACAAAAACAGGCCCTTCGGCCCCACAAGTTGTGCTGAACATATCCCTACCTTTTAGGCCTACCTATAACCCTCCATCCTATTAAGTCCCATGTACTCATCCAGGAATCTCTTAAAAGACCCTATTGAGTTTGCCTCCACCACCACTGACAGCAGCCGATTCCACTCGCCCACCACCCTCTGGGTGAAAAACTTCCCCCTAACATTTCCCCTGTACCTACCCCCCAGCACCTTAAACCTGTGTCCTCTTGTGGCAGCCATTTCCACCCTGGGAAAAAGCCTCTGAGAGTCCACCCGATCTATGCCTCTCAACATCTTATATACCTCTATTAGGTCTCCTCTCATCCTACGTCTCTCCAAGGAGAAAAGACCGAGCTCCCTCAGCCTATCCTCATAAGGCATGCCACTCAATCCAGGCAACATCCTTGTAAATCTCCTCTGCACCCTTTCAATCTTTTCCACATCCTTCCTGTAATGAGGCAACCAGAACTGAGCACAGTACTCCAAGTGGGGTCTGACGAGGGTCTTATATAGCTGCAAATGACTTATATAGCTGCAAATGACATATATCCTGCTAATCTCCCTAAACTACATGTCTTGGGACACTAGGAGCAATTTAGCATGGCCAATCAACCTAAGCCACACATCTTCGGACTGCGGGGGAAAATTGGAGCACCCGGAGGAAACCCACGCAGACACGGGGAGAATGTGCAAACTCCACACAGACAGTTACCCGAGGCCGGATATGAACCCGGGTCCCTGACGCTGTGAGGCAGCTGTGCTAACCACTGTGCCACCATGCCGCCCAGCTTGGCAGGATGCCCTCAAGCAATTCTGAGCCCTGAGCGCCCAGCTTCAGGTTGTATCAGCTCAGCGTGAATGGCAACAGTCTGGGCTGGCTGACAGGCATTAGCAAGGGCAGCAGTTGTGTGACAATGGTGAAAGCCCAAGCGCTGTTACCCTGAGAAGGGACAGCAGGTTCTCACACTACGATGCCACTGCCCACAAGGCAGAACCTCAGAAACCCAAGTAACCTGTGGGAGGGCGGATTGCGGGACAGATGTGAGGGTCTGCAAGCCCTTTTGAGCACAACCATGATGGCAATAACCTGAATCTGCATGGCAGCAAGCATGGATCTCGTGGACTCTCTCTGAGCTTCCACATCATGTTTCTTTGATGTTTTAAAATGTATTTTATTTTAAAAGTTATTACATTTATGAAAATATGAGCTTAGGAATGTACAGTATTTCAGCTTACGGACTATAATGATGTGACGTTTATTTTCTAATGAGAAAGTTTACAGAAGCTAACTACAGCTTTTGCATTGGCTACAATGGGACATTGGGTGGCAGTCACCGTAGTGGAAGCTAAGACAGCAGCCAGCTGACATTGCATCACGACTGGATCCGCATCTCCTGGCATTGAGTTGGTTTTTATTTCCCCGGTGGAAAGGATGAGTTCCAACCTCCACATGATGCCCTCTGCCAGGTTGGAGCTAGATTTGTCTGTTCCTTTGACAGGAATAGGAGGCTGCCTGGCAGACCCATCAATGCACCCAGTATCTCAGTGTGCATGTATGCCACCTCCTCTGAGTCCCCTGTAGCAGAACTGGTCTGCAACCTCAACCTCTGTGGAACTGGCACATGAATTATCTATTCCCCCTTAGCCTGGCTGCAGTCACTCATACCCATTATTGCTGATTGTAAACGTACAGCAGCCTCTAAGGGTCTTACTGTACTAGTATCTGAGCTGGTATTGTGTGTCCGATTAAATGACGTTGCTTCTTCATCAACGGTGCAGTGTTGCTCTCTCTTTCTCCTGTGGTTGGAGCAGCTGGGCAGGTGGCAGGGTAGTGGGTGAGTGATGGGGATGTGCTGCATCGCTCAGTGTGGTGGAGGGACAAGTATGAAATGTCAGGTGAAGATGCATTCACTGATCTTGACCACCCTGCCTCAGCTTCTTGAATGTCTTGTGGTTAGGAGCCAGCATCCTTGTATTTACCTCCTTAGCCTCCTGCTCCAAATTCCTTTGAAGGATGTTCATTGTGAACCTCCTGGCCTCCTGTGGAGACATGATGGGGGAATATCCTCCCCTGATTTTGCCGCAGGAATGGCAGAGGGAACAGGGAATTGAGCGGGAGACCTAAAAAGGCTTTTATGGTGACAGAATTTCTTCGCTGGATTGTCCCTAGCCCCACCATTGACTTACATCTAATTGACTATGTGTATCAGGCATTAATGCCTCATAGTATTTCCATTCACCATGAACAAAGAACAAAGAACAGTACAGCACAGGAAACAGGCCCTTCGGCCCTCCAAGCCTGTGCCGCTCCTTGGTCCAACTAGACCAATCGTTTGTATCCCTCCATTCCCAGGCTGCTCATGTGACTATCCAGGTAAGTCTTAAACAATGTCAGCGTGCCTGCCTCCACCACCCTACTTGGCAGCGCATTCCAGGCCCCCACCACCCTCTGTGTAAAAAACGTCCCTCTGATGTCTGAGTTATACTTCGCCCCTCTCAGCTTGAGCCCGTGACCCCTCGTGATCGTCACCTCCGACCTGGGAAAAAGCTTCCCACTGTTCACCCTATCTATACCCTTCATAATCTTGTATACCTCTATCAGATCTCCCCTCATTCTCCGTCTTTCCAAGGAGAACAACCCCAGTCTACCCAATCTCTCCTCATAGCTAAGACCCTCCATACCAGGCAACATCCTGGTAAACCTTCTCTGCACTGAATCATGACAGGACCCCCACGATGTGCACCTGGTGGGCAGAACCAGTCGGAGGTACACAGCTGAGTACAGCACCCAAGGGGGAAAGGGTCATATCCAGGAAGTACCCTGGCACAACCAGGGATCTGCTCCCTGGCACTGCCTCTTGGCACTGTCCAGGCAGTGTTGAGATGGCATGGAGTAAGGGGAGCCCCATGTCCATTGTTGGGGGGGGGGGGGGGGGGGGAGGTGGGAGGGGGGGGATTTTGTGTCTGTTGGGGGGATTCTGTGAGATGGATATGTTTTTATTTTTTTAAATTGGGGCTCCCTTTCAAAACGGTGCCCTGGTCATTCCGAACCCTAAGTCGCTGGAGGGTGGGCTCTGATTGTCAGCACGACGTTGCGGGAGTCGCCCCTTCTATTTTATTTTCAAAGTGTTTAATAATACGGCGGGAAAACCCAACAAGGTAGCTGGCAGGCTCCCCTCTGATTTTCCTGCACAAGACAACACCTGAAACAGAATTGGATCCTGCTGAGCTACTTGAGTAAGGTAACCAATGCTCCATTTGTGAACCTGGAAGGCCTCTCCCTGTCCTGGTGTTCCAATTGCTTTGTTTCCTGTTGTAGACAGTTACAGTAATGTTAGTGAGCAGCAGCTTCCTATCTGGTCAGTGGAGTAACGCTTTGAGAGGATCAAGGGGAAATTACATCACTCAAAGGGTTGTGAATAGAAACATAGAAACTAGAAGCAGGAGAAGGCCATTCGGCCCTTTGAGCCTGCTCCATCACTCATTTTGATATCAATTTCAAAATCCTGATCCCCCTCACATCCCTTGAGCCCCAAGAGCTATATCTAATTTCTTCTTGAAATCACACAATCTTTGGAATTCTTTACCACAGAGGGTTGTGGACGTTCCGTCATTGAACATATTTCAGGCTGGGATAGACAGATTTTTGTGGAATTGAGGGATGTGTTTAAAGTTTAAGTTTTTTTTAAGTTTATTTATCAATGTCACAAGTATGCTTACATTAACATAGTTACTGTGAAAATCCCCCAGTCACCATGCTCTGGCACCTGCTCGGGTACACAGAGGGAGAATTTAGCATGGCCAATGTGCCTAACCAGCACATCTTTCAGACTGTGGGAGGAAATCAAAGCACCCGGGGGAAACCCACGCAGACACAGGGAGAATGTGCAAACTCCACACAGACAGTGACCCAAGCCGGGAATTGAACCTGGGTCCCTGGCGCTGTGAGGCAGCAGTGCTAACCACTGTGCCACTGTGCTGCCCTATATGGGGAGTGGGCAGGGAAATGGAGTTGAAGCTGAAGATTAGCCATGGTCGTATTGAATAGTAGAGCAGGCTGGATGGGCCACGTGGTCTACTGCTGCTCCTACTCCACGTGTTCCTGTGTTCAAGGTGGCCTTAAGAGCTGAAGGTTAGCTGAAACACAGGCACACAGCTGGGCCCCCCGCGTGGGTTAAGTTCGATTGCCGGCAGCCAAAGGAGGAGGAGGCAGAAAGTTTGTGTGCGGCCTGCCTCACAGAACCGTGCAGATTATAATTCGTAAACTCCTACACCCGAAAATGGGTGCTGAGAAATATTTTGCCCTGAGTGTTTGACTATAAATGTTCTGAAGGTTCTTGTGATTGTAGACTTCGAACTAAAAATGGGCTGCTGGGAACGTCATTGTTTTCCGAGGGGAATTTATCTCCAGAAATCCCACTCTGGGAGGAGGAGGAGAAAGATGAGCGTAAGGAGCAAGAAATAAGCAGAGTTGCACCTGGATGGAGAGTGAATAGAAGGTGTGTGCTTAGAGAAATCTCTTGCATCCCAAATGAGTTTCTGGGCCTGGAACAACATAGCTGCGAGTCTCTAAGGAATAAAAAATAAAGTATCTTTGATTGTTTTTGAGCAGCAGTTATGTCACATCTGGAAGATTATGTACAGCCAACTGCTACAGGTCGAAAACAATTGCTTGTTGCAGTTAAAATCACTGCAACTCTCACCCTTTATTTCAGGCCCCTTCCAGGTAACGGTGGGGGGGAGGGGGTATCAGTAGCATCAGTCCGTCTGCAGTCCCTGCTTGGATCAAACCGATAACTGAGGTCGCATTCATCCCTTTCCCATGCCTGTGTGGAAGCAGGAGAATATTCTGGGATTTCCCAAGCCCAGAGTGTCATTGACTGCACCCATGTTACCCCATTGACTCCTCAAAACAGCATCAGCATCTTCATGAATTACAAAGTATATTAGTCTGGTCATGTGCAGCTAGTATATGGTGACTAGCAGTGCATTCTGTGATCTAGAAGCTGTGTTTTTATACTGTGTCAGACATATGCCGCCCCCCCCTCCATCCCCCCTTTTGCCTCTCCAAAGAAAGTGAAAGAAATCTGGTTGGAGATAAGAGTATCCCCTGCACATGATATCTCATGGGAAGCCACATTTGGCAGTGGATCTCCAATACACTCAGATTGATTGGTCAACTAGATTTCTCATTGATGAGTGTGTTGAAGTGTTAGATACCTGGACAGTTTCCTGTAACACAGCTGAGAAAGAATGCCCGATATGATGATGATGCGTATTCTATACGGCATTAATCAGAATGGCGACAACTTGCCCATCAATATGTACGTATATTGTCTACATTATCCGTGATGTCAGATCACATGATAACAGAGTATGGAGAGAGACTTTTCAATGTACAGCGTCCTGTAGAGACTACCTTAAAAATAGTTAGCATAACATTAATTAAAAGACAGCATTTGTTAATACTATTGCCTGCAGCCTTTTCTGTAAGTCCAGGACCACGACTACCACATACCAGACCGAATATAACCGGTGACGACGAAGTGAAGAGTCCAGTGAGTGGAAGGAGCAGATAGGGAACTGACTGCAGGGAAAGGGCAGCATTATAGTCAGACAGTGCCTACATGAAGACATGGGGTGGAATTTTACGAGATTTTTTCCAAGCGTCCAGCTAGCGTGAAAATAGGAAAGTTTCTGATCCATTTTTCGGGCGAGTTTTCACACCCAATCATATGCACTCAGTCTTTGAAAATATGGACTAGACTATTTCGAGCCACCAGAGGCAGTGGGCAGGGCCTAATTTGCCAGACAACCTGCAACTCAGATTGGAGCCCCAAACTGGGCATGAACAGGAAAAGCCCAAAAAGAAGCTCTGCTGACAGAACCCCCTCCTCGGGTCAGATACAGCCTGCCCCTCCCCCCCCCTGCCCCCATGGACACCGGAGACCCCCCAAACATTACTGACCCCCTTACCCCCCGGTACCCCTTTCACATGGCCCCCTCATCACCTCCCCTGGCCCCGATAGCTGACTGACAGGACCCTCTCTCTCTTCCCTGCTACCCCGATCATCACAGAGGCACAAATCCCACCCACCCCTTCCATCAGCACACCTGCAAGTGCTGACCCTCCATGGTAACAAGGCAAACTGCATTAAACTCGCTGGAGTGCTCGAACAGGCACGTGACTCGCTCAAACTGCCTGCAGTTGATCTGCCCGAATAAGGGACAACTCCATAAAAACCTCAAGGATGGATAGACTGGCAGGCAGCATGGTCGGGCTAGAGCATAGAAGTGAACACCTGCCAATCCTCCACTTGTTGGAGAAATCTCAAGTAAGTTGCATGCAGCCCAGATTCCTCTCCCTCCCTTGCACTTAACCTTGTGTCCTGTGTTGTAGGAAGGGGCCTTGGCACGCTTGGGCCATTTGGCACTGTGGCCCCCACTGCTGCTCCCACCTGCCTCGCAGCACTACATGGGGGTTTAGAGATACCTTACCCACCACCCGGATGTGGGCCCAGGTGCCAGTGTGCATGGGGAGCACAGGTGAGAGTTTGCACTAGGGCATCATCACAATGGAGCATAGCGAGTCGTCATCACCCTCCTGCCTTCCACAGAAATTCGCTAACACAGAGTACCCAGGCCCACCACTCTGGTGTTACAATGTTGCAGGAGCTTGTAGGACTCCAAGGGGGGTGGGGGGTGGGGGGGAGAAATGGAACCCATGTGCAACAACCCAGGCCCCTAGTGACCAAAGTGTGTGATGATCATGGCCTCCCTCGTCACCCTCGCATGCCTGATCCTTGCTGCCGCCAGCCCTCCAGCACCTGGGTGGTGTTGCCCATCCTCCTCCTCCCCTTCCTCCTCCTGCGGGGCTGCCTCCTCCCCAGCGATGCCCGGCTGTCAGTCTCCATGTCCTCCTCCACCAGAAGGTCTGTTCGCTGCTGTGCCAGGTTGTGTAGGGCACAGCACACCACCACAGTGAGGGATGATATCAGGGGGCTATACTGGAGGGCACCACCAGAGCGATCCAGGCACCGGAACCACATTTTGAAGAGCACTATGCACCTCTCCACTATTGAACGGGTGGCAATGTGGGCCTCATTATATCGGGTCTCCGCATCAGTCTCCGGCCTCTGCACAGGTGTCATCAGCCAAATCCGAAGCAGATACCCCATGTCCCCCACGAGCCATCACTGCACCCTGGGCTGTTCCTCAAAGACCCCCGGGACATTGGAACTCCTCAATATAAAATTGCACGCTGCCAGGGTGTCTGGTGCAGATGTGCAGGATATTCAGCTACTGGTCACACACCAACTGCACATTTATTGAATGGAAGCCCCTTCTGTTCATGAAACTTCCTGGATTCTTCACTGGGGCCTTGAGGGTGACGTGGGTGCAGAATATAGCTCCCTGCACATTTGGCATCCCCGCGATGGCCGTGAGTCCTGCAGCCCGGGCTTCCTGCTGGGCCTCGTCCGGGTCAAATTTAAGATGCTGGCCAGCCCGAGCGTACAGGGCATCCGTGACCTCCTTCACACACTTGTGGACGGATGGTTGGGAAATGACACAAAGGTCTCCACTGGCGGTCTGGATGGACCTGGTGGTGTAAAAGTTTAAGACGGCCATCACTTTCACAGCCACTGGGAGTGGGTGTCACTCCCATGATCTGAGGTACCAGGTCCTGCAACAAATGGCACAGGTGTTGCACTGTCTCCTTTCGGAACTGGAGCCGTCAGAGGCAAGTGATGTTCGATAGTTGCTTGAAGGACACTTGCGTGCAGAAGTGCCTGGGTCTCCGCTCCCTCCTTCTCCTGCATCCTCCCCCCCCCCCCCCCCCCCCCGGGTGAATGGCAGCCGTGTCCTGCCTCCGATGGCCATCTCCCTCTACTCCTGTGAGTGGTAAGGCCTGGGCTTCCTCTGCCCGCAATTCATCCTCCTGCTCCTCCTCCTCAGCTCCAGCAGCAACCAATAGAACGTCAAAGTCGATGGGTTGCATTGCAAAAGCCATCTTGTCAATCTGAAGAGGTGGGGGTGGGGGATATTTGGGGAAGGGGAGAGACAGATGGAGAGGTTAAAGAACTCTGCTTGCCCCCAGCCCAGCAGCACACAACTCCCTCACAGACCCCCAGCAACAGACACTCTCCATACCCCCACCACAGACCCCCAGCAACACACACTCCCCGTACCCCCCCCCCCCACACCCCCAGCAACACATACACACATACTCCCCATACTCCCCCAACAGACTCCCAGCAACACATGCTCTCCATACCCTCCACAGACCCCCAGCAACAAACACTCCCCATAACACTCCCACAGACCCCCAGCAACACACACTCCCCATACCTCCCCATAGATCCCGAGCACCACAAACGCCCCATACCCCCCACAGAATCCCAGCAATACACACTTCACATACCCTCCCCCAGACCCCCAGCAACAAACACTCCCCATAACACCCCCACAGACCCCAGAATGGCAACCCAGTATCCCCTCCCCCCATTCCCCCTCCCCACTCACAAACTCACACCCAGAACCCATGCTGTAGTGGTCACAGACAGTGCTGCTTGACAAGTCCTGAGGCTGCAACACTGCCACTTCAGAGAAGTTCCAGTCTATCCTTCACCAGCTGCCAGCACGAGGACCCAGAGTCAGTGCTAAGACCCGAGGGCAGCACTCTGACCCGGGTCCGTGCTGAGAGTCCGACGTCAGACCCTGTGAGCAACAGAAACCACCCCACACACTCGCAGGCACCCCCCCCCCCGACCCAAAACACAACATGGTCACCACAAAACAACCCTGAGCAGCACGGAGCAGTTTGAAAGCAGAGACTCACGTGCTCTGCTCAAGCGCCTGAATGAGACTTTTATACATGAGGTGTTTTTCTAACTGATCCAGCTGCAGCAAACGAGGTGGTTAAGGCAGGTGAGCTGGGACGATTGGGAGTGAAGCTCACTAATTACATTGTAATGAATGCAAAATAATGCAAATTGATGCTTCGCCCGTTTTGGGGTCGCGATTGCGCCAGTTTCTTAAATTGGTAAAGTGGGAATGGTGGGGAAACGGGCGCCATTCCCACGAGTCGCATCACGCCCAATTTTACGACATTTTCCCGCCGCAAAACGGGCACAATGAGGTCGTAAAATTCAGCTTTTTGTTTCATATGAAGGAGTCATTAAAGCCTTCGATACTTATTTTAATCTTCGTAAAAACACCATAATAGGTTGAGAATGTTTAACAGGTGCACCACAAGATCTGGAGGGAGCATAGATTCCTTTATCAGTGAGTTATATCAATTAGCAGAAAATTGTGAATCCAGAGCCCTGAATGTCACACTAATTAGAGACTGTATTGTCGTGGGAGTCCAAGAAGAGACACGGTCTGATTTTCTTTGCAGTTGCAGGTAGACTGGACTCTATAGAAAGTGATACAGACAGCAAGGCAGGTGGAAGGCAGAAGGCAAAGCAAATGTTTTATTCAAGGCAAAAAAGAAATCTTGTGGATAAAACAGGCCAATACAAACCAATGTATAGTATGGAAAAACTGCAGCATATCAAACGGAGAGAAAGAAAAGGGGGCACACACTAACTGCCATTATTCAGTGTTCTCATTGTGGCTGGTAAAGGCTGCGTCCACTTGAAGAATGCCTTGCCAAAAATACAGAGTGCCATTTTTGCAAGAATCATAGAATCCCTACAATACCGAAGGAGGCCATTCAGCCCATCGAGTCTGCACCTACTCTCTGACAAAGTATTTTACCAAGGCCCTCTCCTCCACCCTATCCTTGTAATCCTACACATTTACTGTGGCTAATCCCCCTAAACTATACATCTCGGGACACTAAGGGGCAATTTCAACATAACCATTTTAAATCTGTATGTCACAGCAAACAGCATTTAACTGAACATTTAAAGGAGCAACAGCCAAGATCCTCTATTATACAATTAATTGAAGACATTGAAGAGATTGAAGAAGTGCCGCTATTGGGAGAAGATGAAATGGAAAGTATTGGAGTGCAATAATGGTCAACGGACATAAAACATACTTCAGGTTAGACACAGGAGCAGGAGTTTCAATTCCATCAGATACAGAGAAATGGTTAAAACAAAAGATACTCCAGGCATCAACCATAAGATGTAATGATCCAGGAGGCACTCAGCTGAAGGTAAAGAGACTGTTGTCTGCCAAGCTCCAACACAAAAGACGAGAGATCGCAGAAACTATGTATGTTATTGACAATCAAGAATGCTTTCTGTTAAGCTGGAAATCCTGCACAGGTTTACAGCTCACCTATAAAGATGATGAACTAGGAACCTCAGAAAAGCAACAGAAATGAAGATAAAGGGGAGAATTTTCTTGACCTGCCCACCACAGAAATCATAGTGGGGGGGGGGGGGGGGGGGGGGGGGGCGGTTGCGGGGGAATGAACCATGCAAAGGTCCGTTGACCTTGGGCAGGATTTTCCAGTTTTGTGGCAAGCATAGCCAGAAAATCTTGCCCTGAGAGTTTGGGGGAGATGAAGGATAATATCAGTAGTATTTGTTGAGTCAGAGACTTGGTTGGGGGGGAGATGTAGTATAAAGGTTTAATGTTAAATATACAATCTACATCAACAATAATGTAAGATCACAAGGTGCATGAAGATAAATTGTTTTACATAGAGCATTGTGTACAGTGGTTAGCACAGCTGCCCCACAACGTCAGGGACCCAAGTTCGATTCCCGGCTTGGGTCATTGTCTGTGTAGAGTTTGCACATTCTCTCCGTGTCTACATCGGTTTCCTCTGGGTGCTCCGGTTTCGTACCACAGTCCAAAGATATGCAGGTTAGGTGAATTGGCCATGCTAAATTGCCACTTAGTGTCAGGGGGACTAGCTAGGGTAAATGTATGGAGTTATGGGGATAGGGCCTGGGTGGGATTATGGTCAGTGCAGACTTGATGGGCCAAATCCCACACTGTAGGATTCTATGATTCTAGAGACTATCTTGTAAACAACATAATACTTAATAAAAGATAAAAATGTCTAATATTATCATCTGTAGCCTTCCCTATAAGTCCAGGACCACAACTACCACATACCAAACCAAAGACAACAATAGACTTCACTATAATATCCAATATGCAGCCTGCTTGCTGTCTAGTTCAATAATATCTCGTACACAAAAATCATCACTTTTTTAAAAATGCTGAGTCCGAAGCCTACATTTCTGTCTCTGTCAGTAAAGCTAGTGTGAGCAGGCCTTCTGAGATCATAGAAATCATAGAAACCCTACAGTACAGAAAGAGGCCATTCGGCCCATCGAGTCTGCACCGACCACAATCCCACCCAGGCCCTACCCCCATATCCCTACATATTTTACCCACTAATCCCTGCATCCCAGGACACTAGGGGGCAATTTTAGCATGGCCAATCAACCTAACCCACACATCTTTGGACTATGGGAGGAAACCGGAGCACCCGGAGGAAACCCACGCAGACATGAGGAGAATGTGCAAACTCCTCACAGACAGTGACCCAAGCCAGGAATCGAACCCAGGTCCCTGGAGCTGTGAAGCAGCAGTACTAACCATTGTGCTACCGTGCTGCCCAAACATCAGATTTCACCACCTGCTGTTGTAGGATTTGAACCTGGGACCCCAGAGCATTACCCTGCGCCTCTGGATTGCTCATTCAGTAACAATACCATTACACCACTGCCTCCCTTCTGGTTAGCTGTCTCACTGAATGTCCTTGACAACTTGACATGCACCTGTTCGCTTGTGCTCAATGAATCCCTGAGTGCTGTCTCCCCAACTCCCAGTTCTGCAGAGTGCCAATTTCTGCACTGGGACTTGGTATGGTATGAAGAAGAAATGTCTGTCATTGAACCACAATATGCCGATGATGCTTGCGTCTTCGTACACTCAAGCTCCAAGCAATACCAGCGCTAAGGCATACGAGAACAGGGGCCTTACACTAAATATCCGTAAGACAAGGTTTCTCTGCCAACTTGCCCTCACAACCCCCATCCCCCCACCCCCCCACCCCTACAACCCACATGGATGATCAAAATCCAAATGAAGGCCTTGGACAACATGGACCACTTTCCATACCATGGGAGCCTACTGTCAACATGGGCAGACATCAACAACAAGGTTCAACACCGCCTTCAAGTGTGTCAGTGCATCCTTTGGTTGCCTGAAGAAGAGAGTGTTTGAAGATCAGGATCTTGGACCCAGTACCAAGCTTATAGTTTACAAAGAAGTAGTGACACCCGCCCTCCTCTATGGCTCAGAATAATGAACTATGTATAACAGGCACCTCAAATCCCTGGGTAAGTGGCACCAGTGCTGCCTCCGCAATTTCCTGCAAATCCATTGGCAGGATAGGCACACCCCAACGTCAGTGTTCTCGCTCAGGCCAACATCCCCCAGCATTGAAGCATTGATCACGTTCAATCAGCTCTGCTGGGCGGGCCACATGATCCGCACACCTGACACAAGACTCCTGGAACAAGCACTCTCCTCAGAGCATTGACATGGCAAGTGAGGCGCAGGAAGGCAGAGGAAGTGCCTCAAGGACACCCTCAAAGCCTCCTTGAAAAAGTGCAACAGCCTGAGCAACACCTGGGAATCCCTGGCCCAAGACCGCCTGAAGTGGAGGAAAAGCATCTGGAAAGGAGCTGAACACCTGGAGTTTCATCGCCGAGCGCAAGCTGAACCCAAACATCAACAGCGCAAGGAGGTCATGGCAACCCAGGCACCCCACCCACCCACCCACCCGCTCCTCCAACTGTCTGCCTCACCAGTGACAGAGACTGTAGGTCACGCATTGGACTCCTCAGTCACATGAGAACTCAATTTTAATTTGGAAGCGAGTCATCCTTGACCACAAGGGACTATCTAAGAGAGAAGGATGAGTGATGGCACATCATCATGTCCCTCTTACCCAAGTGTCTGAATCTTCTGATAGATAAAGGGGACAGCAGCAAAGTTTAGAATGTGATTTTGAAGGCAAACCACTTAGACTCACTGGGAGCACTATGCCAAACCCGAATGTCACGATGACTTATAATAAAAGAGATACCTCAGAGACAAAATGTGGAGATGCCGACGTTGGACTGGGGTGGGCACATTAAGTAGTCTCACAACACCAGGTTAAAGTCCAACAGGTTTATTTGGTAACATGAGCTTTCGGAGCGCTGCTCCTTCATCAGGTGAAGGGGCAATGCTCTGAAAGCTCGTGCTACCAAATAAACCTGTTGAACTTTAACCTGGTGTTGTCAGAGACAAAAAACACAGGCAAAGGTGATTAATGTAAATTTAACCTTCATTGAATTATATTGGCTTGTCAGCAGTAATCACTGGAGGATCTCTGTAATGATAACATGCTTCCTGTTGCATATATCAGATGCACTGCAAAATGTGAGACCTGAATGTTTTGGTGAGCTTCCATATAAGGGATATGACATTTAAGCACTCAGGCACTTTTAATTGTAATTCAAGTGTTTGCCGAGAAATTGGTTATTTATAACCTGCTTCGTATGTTTGGTATCTTTCTCAGCCACTGAAACTGTAATATGAGTTTTTGGAATGCATTATATGTATTTCGAAAATGAACTGGTTGTTAGATATTGAATAAAGAGGCAGCCAGGGAATAATTAACCCTATCCAGATTGGCACTGTTCATATTCAACCTGCTAACGCTGGCCAGGTCCAAATACTCTTCTGTCTAAACTAGCACTGATGAAGGTGAACAGGGTAAAATTCCATAAGGCCCATTTTTGAGTGCATGGGACTTGGTGCACAATTATAATCGATAAGATTCGCGCCTCAAAGAACAAAGAAAATTACAGCACAGGAACAGGCCCTTTGACCCTCCAAGCCTGCAACAACCATGCTGCCAGACTGAACTAAAACCCCCTAACCTTCCAGGGATCATATCCCCCTATTCCCATCCTATTCATGTATTTGTCAAGAGGCCCCTTAAAAGTCACCATCGTAGCTGCTTCCACTACCTCCCCCGGCAGCGAGTTCCAGGTATCCACCACCCTCTGTGTAAAAGACTTGCCTCGTACATCTCCTGTAAACCTATGCCCCCCCTAGTAATTGACTCTTCTATCCTGGGAAAAAGCCTCGCGCCTGCTGAGTTGAGAAACTTCTTGTTGCTTGCTCTTCAACATGCAGCCCAGTGCCAGATGTGCCACCACTGACTGGCTTCATCCTCAACAGGTCACAGCTAACATGAGGTACCGCTCGCCGGCACTTCTTTAGGGAAATATGCCCTTCTTAAAGGAGAGGCCCACTCAGGCTACAGCAGCTGCCGGAACAAGCTGAGAAAGACTTTGCTGGAAAGATGGAGAGTACAAATGGAGCAACAGGCCAGAGGAAGGAATCCTAGTTTCTTGGATGCAGCTCTTGGAAGCCTTAGTCATGGAGGTGGAAAGGGAAAGAGTGTTGATATTTCCACATGGTGCTATTGGGTATGGAAGCAGGTAGCCAAGGAGGTCCATTCCTGGTCCTGTCCTCAGAATATGGTTGCAGCGCTGGGAAAAATTCAGTGCCCTCACATTAGTGGCCAAGATCACCAAAAGAGTGGGAGAGGAGGATCTAGAGACAGATAGCAGCACCTAAAGCAATGGCCTTTTGACTAAGGTCAAGTGTCAAATCAAGCTCAAGATGGGGTGCAATGCCTTTTCCTGTCAGCTTGGATCTTGCATGTCTCTCTTGTGGGGGCCATGAATTGGATTCCATTTGAATTTAACTTTTGGAGCTAACAAAGAGATATGTGCGTATGATGTATTGATATTTTTCAGAAGAAAAGAGATGGATTGGGTTTGCCTGGTCGACACTGGGATGGAAAGATGGGACATTGCGGAATAATAATGATGTGGGGATGTAATTTCAGGGGAACGAGAGGTCGACCAGCTGGTCACATAGAGTCCATCTTGAAGGAAAGGTGTCTCTTCGATCCACTCTCGAATTCGTGCAGTTCAAAGCTAGGCTGCGTGAAGTCATCCTGCAAGGCTACCTGAAGTCTCCTGCACTGAAAGTCAGCTTTGTAACTTTAAGAATGGAAGACTTAAAACAATGAAGAGAGGAGGGCCCAGAGGCAGACAGCAGCATTCAAAAGAACAGGAGAGAGAAGGACCCAGAAGGAGATAGCAGCATCTGAAAGAGTGGGAGAGAGGGGGACCTGGAGGAAGATAGCAGCATCTAAAAGAGTGGGAGAGAGGGGGACTTGGAGCTCTAAAGGAACTGTCCAATCTGTGCCTCCAGGGTGGACTAAAAATGTTCTGAGAAAAATCAACATGTGACTTCACAGAAAAACAGCTAGTTGGTTGGTTAGTGAGTATTTTTCTGATTTATCTTTCAAACCCTGGGTAATTTTAGTCATTGGAATGTTCTGTTAGTAGTAGCAAGGTTTACTAATAATCGCAAAGCTAATTAGATTGGCTGGTGAGAATTTTCCATTTACCTTAAGTAGGGAACTTCAATTGCGGTAAGTAGAACATTTACTGAAATAATAAGAATATAAGAATAGGCAGGGCTAGCATTCATTAAAATTTAATCAGTTAAATAATTAATCAAATGCTATAATGAAATCACTGTTTCAAATCTAACTGCGTATTAATCCAGCTATCCGGCAGGAGTTGCAAGTTGCAGACGGTGTGACCCTGAATCAGTTGCTTTCCAGGGAGTGGCAGTGTTTCTGTGGTGTAAGAAGCTGTTGTCCTCTCTCAGAGTGACAACAAAGAACAAAGAACAAAGAAAAGTACAGCACAGGGACAGGCCCTTTGGCCCTCCAAGCCTGCACTGACCTTGCTGCCCGACTTAACTAAAACCCCCCTACCCTTCCGGGGACCATATCCCTCTATTCCCATGTACTTGTCAAGTCACTACAAAAGTCACTACCGTATCCGCTTCCACTACCTCTCCTGGCAACGAGTTCCAGGCACCCACCACTCTCTGTGTAAAAAATCTGCCTCGTACATCTCTTTTAAACCTTGCCCCTCGCACCTTAAACCTATGCCCCCTAGTAATTGACTCTTCCACCCTGGGAAAAAGTGGTGACACCATTCATGCTGTCACCACTGCCAACCCTCTCTGGTGCTTCTCATCCAGCCAGCCCAGACTGCTGTCCGTATCGGAGTGGTGCAGTTCAAAGTTAGGCTACGTGAGCTCTTCCTGCAAGATTATCTGCAGTCTCCCACACTGAGGGTGGAATTGGAGAATTGGAGCGGGCGAGGGGCGGACAACAGAAAGGTCCGTTGACCTCGGGTGGGATTTTACGGTTTCGCAATGAGCGAGGCGATAAAATCCCACCCTGAAAGTCGTCAGTCACACTGCAGTTACTGGAGTAGCCTTGTTTGGGAGCATTAGGGCCGAGCAAAGGAACCACCCAGCTACTGACAGATAATAAGGGATTGCAGGGTGATTAGTTCAGTTTCTGATATATTATTGGAAGTGTTATTGAATGAAGTTTTTATGGAATTTTTCTGTGCTTTATTGCAGGGTTTTGGTTGAGGAAACTGCGATGATGTGTAAGAAAGAGATGGAAAGCTGGGGCGTGCGGAATAACAGTGATGTGGGGATGTGATTTCAGGGGAACGAGAGGTCAACTAGCTGGTCATATAGGGTGCACCTTGAGGGAAAGGGCATCTCTTCCATTTCTTTTCCTCCTCTTGCTCTTACTTCTCATCTTACTCCTCATGCCGAGGTGCCTACCAAAGGCCTGGCAGCAAGAACTGCACCCTTATGAGGACCAGGTTTTGGAGGATGCGGCCAACCATCACAGGCTTGCTCCAGTGAGCACCCGAGGGCTCCCTCTGTGTGGTGAAGGCCGCGGTATTGATGTTTGAGAATGCCCTTACAATCATGGTGCACTATGCATTCTGCTCCACGATTGGCCAGAAGCGGTCTGTGTGAGATGTTAGGAATTCCTGGCTTCCATTGTGCCAGCACCAATTGCACCACGGTGCAAATTTCACACTGACTCTTACTCCCACTAATTATGGATCCCAATGATATGTTCAGATACACGGCAGAGTTTACAAAAAGAACGTGCAAAGCAACATGCCTGCAGTCAAAGACACCTGGTCAGGGAGGAGACCGAAAACTCCATAAATTCCTGGGCTTTTTCTGCCCATTGGTCTCTGACAAGAGAAAATTAAATGAAGTTTCCTCCCCCTGCATTGAGAGCCTTAGTGAGTTCCTTATACAACGCTGCACTACAAACTCTGAGAGGTTGTAGATATCCCCTACTCCAAGCTAGAAGGAGCCGGTCACATATAAACTCATAGCCATAAGCACCTTCATAGCCATTGGCAATAGGGTCCCTTCCTTGCTTTGAGATTGATGCTGTGGCTTCAGCAGCTGACCTATTTCAGTGA
Source organism: Mustelus asterias (assembly GCF_964213995.1). Classification (NCBI taxonomy): domain Eukaryota; kingdom Metazoa; phylum Chordata; class Chondrichthyes; order Carcharhiniformes; family Triakidae; genus Mustelus; species Mustelus asterias. Next base: position 27,239,646 of record NC_135803.1, on the reverse strand, counting down.
CAACCTCCTTGGTCAAGCACAGATATCACAAATGTTGGTAGTTGGTTGCTGAGGTGAAAGTAAGAGATGTGCTCCTTGAACCTGCTGTGGTCTTCTGCTGAGATCCCTTTTCCCTCTCCTCCCTCTTTTATAAGTGCGGAGGCACAGTGGCACTGTAGTTAGCACTGCTGCCTCACAGTGCCAGGGACCCGGGTTCAATTCCTGGCTTGGATGAAGTCTGCATGTTCTCCCCATGTCTGCATGGGTTTCCTCCGGGTGCTCTGATTTCCTCCCACAGTCCGAAAGACATGCTGGTTAGGTGCAATGGCCATGCTAAATTCTCTCTCAGTGTGCCCGAACAGGCGTCGGAGTGTGGTGATGAGGGGATTTTCACAGTAACTTCATCGCAGTGTTAATGTAAGCCTACTTGTGACACTAATAAAATAAACTTTAATAACTTTTTAGTGAGTTTTAAAGGGCTTTTGGACAAATACATGAATAGGATGGGAATAGAGGGATATGGTCCCCGGAAGGGTAGGGGGTTTTAGTTCAGTTGGGCTAAAAGGGACCTGTTCCTGTGCTGTAATTTTCTTTGTTTTTTGTTCTTTGTAAACCTTCAAGTATGCCTTGCTCTGTGTGGCCTCTCCTCATTTTCCCCCAATCATGTTTGATTCCAAGGGGAATTTAATTTCAGGGAACAACTGGTTTGCACAGAGGCCTTGCAATTAGCAACAACTCTTTCAGAACCTGTTGCATCATTCATTGTAGACTTTTGATGCTATAGAAAGCACACAAAATCTGTAGAATTGCAGCAACAGCCAGAAGGAACAAACCAGCATGTAAGCTGTAGGTAGTTGATGATCCCTTTAAATAATAATAGTGCAGGGGATGGGGCGGGTGGCGCGGGGGTGTCGAGTGTGTTTCTTAACAATGTGTTTGGGTGTGCTGTAGGAACGTATTCAGTGTGTAGGTGGTAGTGATACTGATAATACTGGATTTCCCCAGCAATCAATCAGCCTACAGAATGAGGGCATCAGCTTAGCTGCCAGCACATTCACAGCCGAATGACCCTGACACAGCTTCCGCGCAACGTCGTTGGTCATTTACCGTGAATCATTGCGTTTGTCGGAAGCTGAGGGGAGATGGCATTGAGAAATGGGACGGTTGTAATGCTTTGTCTCTGATAACGATATCAAGTCATCCAAAAGCACGCCTAATATCTGAGTCAGTGTTTTGTATCAAACAAAAGCAAACTACCTCAGATTGCTGGAAATTTGAAATAAAAATGGAAGCACTCAGCAGGTCTGGCAGCATCTGCTGAGAAAGGAGCAGAGCTCACACTTCAGCTCCATGCCCTGTGGTCAGTTCTGAGAGTAATACAGGTCGATGGTCGTGTCTGTGGCTCCTCTTGAAGTAGGTGGCAGAGTTGCCCTTTTGCCCCTTGGGTGAAATGTACACCTGCACATCACCTCATAAGGATCCTCAGAAGGTTGGTGCTACCTGTATAATCCGTCTGGTGGATGGTAATATCCCTTAGGGCCTATTTTCCTTAAACACCGCCTGACTTGCCTTTGCTAGATCTTGTGCTATTCCTCTTACTCCTCCACCAGAATGACATCAAGGAGATGGCCATTGGCAATGCCAATGCCAATGCTATCCAAAGGCTTTCAAGATGCCATTGGCAATGCCATCTTGAAAGCCTTTGGATAGCGGTGAAAACGGACCAATGGTCTCAGGAGCAGTGAAAAGCACAGCAGGATCTCTGTGGGAACAATGTCAAAACAATCCAAGCATTATTTCTAGCAGCAGAGAGCATTCCTGAAACTCTCCACATTTATTAGGGTCAGGAACCTCTCACTTCAGTCTGTCTCTATTGATTCCATCAACCACTGAGCCTGAAAGTTCGCAGTCTAAGTTACCCCGAGTGCTTGATTGGAGTAAAAGCAGAAAGGGTCCCAGCCACTAACTCTAAAGCAGAATGCTCAGAATGGCAGTATTGCTGCCCCCCTCATAGTTTATTGAGAGTCATAGAGGTTTACAGCATGGAAACAGGCCCTTCAGCCCAACTCGTCCATGCCGCCCTTTTCTTTTAAAACCCCTAAGCTAATCCCAATTACCCGCATTTGGCCCATATCCCTCTAGACCCATCATACCCATGTAACTATCTAAATGCTTTTTAAAAGACAAAATTGTACCCGCCTCTACTACTACCTCTGGCAGCTTGTCCCAGACACTCACCACCCTCTGTGTGAAAATATTGCCCCTCTGGCCACTTTTGTATCTCTCCCCTCTCACCTTAAACCTATGCCCTCTAGTTTTAGACTCCCCTACCTTTGGGAAAAGATATTGACTATCTAGCATAAATCTCATTATTTTAATGAGATCACTCAGGATTTGGTTGGGGGAGTCAGATTAAAAAGTGAAGGGGAATTGTGGAGCTTGACCTCAGTGCAGGTATCAGTGTCTTCCACCTCACGTTACTGAGAAAAGAAGGAACTTGTTCTGTATGCATACTAAAATGATGCCAAAAGCAGTGTGGATTTTTTAAAAAAAATTATTTCCATGTAAAATCTAGAGCAAATTTTAAAAAAATAATTTTTAATGGAAATTCTTCTGCCGGGTTAAAGCTCAGAACAGCAACACTAGTAAGTATATAATATTAATAAAAAGAACTTGACGTCTTAATTTCTTGGTAAGATAGATGCTCAGGTAGTTCTGAATGGTTCATGCCTGTGATGGACTTAGTCTGGCGCTCTGCTATATTAGTAATGGTTTATCATGATGTTCCATTGTAACCACTTCAAACGATAAATCACTTCAGTCTTATCATGGGACTTTGAGTGAAATGTCAAACAGAAAGATCACAGATGGCAGGGTGTTTCCCCAGAAATAGCCAGGGCTTTTGAACAAAAATCCTTGAAAACATTCACAGAATGAAATCATGAGTATGGGGAAAAATCTACACTGATTTCTTCTCATGCTCTGCACATTAGACAGGTAGCTCATTGTGTTTTGGGAATTGTGCATTACTGAGGAGATATTCCAAACCTCCCACCGCCAGGATTACCTCTGGAATCCCTCAATGGTCTATCTTTGCCTCTCTCTTCTTCCTGATGCACTTTATTACTATGTCACTAACTGGCTGGAGTCGTACCCAGCACAAAGGAAGATGTTTTTGGAGGTCAATTATCTCAATCCCGGGACAACGTTGCAGAGGTTCCTCAGGGTAGTGTCCTAGGCCCAACCGATTTCAGCTGCTTCATCAGTGACCTTCCCTCCATCATAAGGTCAGAAGTAGGATGTTCTCTAATGACTGCACAATGTTCAGCGCCATTTGTGGTTCCTCAGATACTGAAGCAGTATGTGTCCATATGCAGTTAGACCTGGACAACATTCAAGTGCCAGGCAATGCCCATCCCCCAACAAGAGAGAGAATCTAATCATCACCATTTATTTAATGGCATTCCTATTGATCAATCCTGCCCCCCTCACCCCATCCTGGGGGTTACCATTGACCAAAACATTAACTGGACCCACCACTAAATGGAGTGGTTAATAATGCAGGTCAAAAGCTACGAATCCTATGGTGACTAACTCACCTCCTGACTCCCAAAAGCCTGTCCTGTCCACCATCTACAATGCATAAGTCAGGAGCGTGATGGGATACTCTCATCTTGAATGGATGAGTGCAACTCCGACAACACTCAGGAAGTTCCAGTAGCAGATTTAGAGTTAGTGGCCGGGACCCTGTGAGCAACTTCATTTTCAGGGACCACTCCCTCAGGCACAGGTAAAAATAAAATCAGGACTGGCGAATATTAATAAGCATTTCAAAATGAACAAGGGTGAGAAAATGAAACTAAGTGAGACAATATTTAACATGGAAACTGTTTCAGGTCTATTTAACAGAAAGTTATCTATTTTCCAACATAAACAGCCTTTGTATTCCTGACTTTCAAACTGGTTTAAAATGAAAATCATTTCACTGTCAATAGAAAATATGCCCATGTTTTATTTCCTATGTTTGTTACTCAGCTGAGACACCTCAGCCATGTCCAATTATTTTCCTGCTGAGTATTGTGAATACACGAGCTTCTATTGTATACAGTGTAAAGAATACAAAAGTACGTGATACTCTGCCAATAAGCAGTAGCATACCTTTGGTGTTTGCATATTAAGAATGTCAGCTCCCACAGTTTTATCATACCACCTGAACTTGCAATTTGCTACTGCGTGCCCTATCACTGCATACCCACCTCCCCTGCCCCCATTGCCCATTGCACCAGCCCGTGCCCGGCCCTGCCCTCCCAGCTATGCTTCACCCTGAACAAAATGTATTCAAAAATTACATTAAAAAAAAGTAACTACTTTAAGCAAAACGATATGCAAAGCCAAAATAGCAAGAACTGCTAAACAGTGTTAATTTCAGTTTAACCAGAGTGATGCATTTTAATGTGAGTGAATGGACAACTTGTGCTTGGCATTTCTCAGGATACAGTCAGGTAAGGAGAAACACCCATCGTGAGGATTAGGAACTGCTGTCTGACGACTGCCAGTTCTGAAAGATGTATCAGTGTAGGAAATGGGCTAAAGAAATTCAAAACATTTATTTCTTACAACACTGTCTAGAAGGACCCCCATCATAAGCTAAACAAAAACTCTAAGACCATCGGTAGTTGTTGGTAAATTTCACTCTCATAAAGCCAATCGATGTTCAAATCAAGTGTGCCTTTCAGAGCAAACTGAGTCTATTTCACACCAGCGCACAGCAGCCAAAGGTCTCCCTGATCTGCTTCAGTAGAGCAATCCAAACTGGACTGTAGATTCCACTTGTCACTTACATAGAATGATAGGTAATTTGCCATAATTGCACAGGTGCATACTCCCCAATTATGGAAGTGCCCAGGTAGACCATATCCCAGTGATGGAAGTGCCCAGGTAGACCATATCCCAGTGATGGAAGTGCCCAGGTAGACCATATCCCAGTGATGGAAGTGCCCAGGTAGACCATGAGCCAGTGGTGGAAGGGCCCAGGTAGACTTTAGACCTTGTTCCGGTGGTGGAAGTGCCCAAGTAGGCCATGTCCCAGTTATGGTAGTGCCCAGGTAAACCATGTCCCAGTTGTGGAAGTGCCCAGGTAAACCATGTCCCAGTGGTGGAAGTGCCCAGGTAGACCTTGTCCCAGTTCTGGAAGTACCCAGGTAGACAATGTCCCAGTTGTGGAAGTGCCCAGGTAGACCATGTCCCAGTGGTGGAAGTGCCCAGGTAGACCATGTCCCAGTTGTGGAAGTGCCCAGGTAGACCATGAGCCAGTGGTAGAAGTGCCCAGGTAGACCATGTCCCAATTCTGGAAGTACCCAGGTAGACCATGTCCCAGTGGTGGAAGTGCCCAGGTAGACGTTGTCCCAGTGGTGGAAGTGCCCAGGTAGACCATGAGCCAGTGGTGGAAGTGCCCAGGTAGACCATGTCCCAGTTCTGGAAGTGCCCAGGTAGACCATGTCCCAGTGGTGGAAGTGCCCAGGTAGACCATGAGCCAGTGGTGGAAGTGCCCAGGTAGTCCATGTCCCAGTTGTGGAAGGGCCCAGGTAGACCATGAGCCAGTGGTGGAATTGCCCAGGTAGACCATGCCCCAGTGGTGGAAGTGTCCAGATACACAGTGTCCCAATTGTGAACCTGCCTCAGTTTATTTGGACATTGCAAGCAATGAACACACTCAATGACGATTATACCTTGTGTACAAATTAATATTTTAAATGCAAGTAAGTATGATAAATTACACTTTTGCTATTGGATGGTAGAAGATACATAAAACTCTACAAATTTCTACAAATTTGCCCCAAATCTCGGGTTATAAGCACGTCAGACTCAACCTTCACCCACTTTGCTCCTCTTTTGCTCCAACTCACCTCCAGCACACTCATAAACTGTTATTGTTTCTCCTTAAATTATGTGCAGGCAGAAGTCAAGTTCCACTGCATACAAATAAATAAAAGATAGTCACCCATTTGTTCAAACGTCACAGTACATTGCAGGCAGTGCTACTGTTACAGCCTAGTGTCCGGGCATACCATCTCTTAGTGCCTTTGTTTTCCCTTGATCATTCTAATTGAGGCATTGTAAAGTTTAATGGCAAAAAAAGGCAATGAAGCAGCGTCATCACAATGTGAAATGGGAATGGCCTGAATGACAGTATTAATCTGTAATAATTTATACATACCCCTGTTATTATATACTACATAGTGTAAGATCATAAGAAATAGGAACAGGAATAGGCTGTTCGGCCCCTCGAGCCTGCTCTGTCATTAAACAGGATCATGGCTGATCCAACATTCTTGATGTCCACTTTCCTGCCCTTTCCCCATAAGCCTTGATTCCTTTACTGATTAAAAATCTATCTGTCCCAGCCTTAAATATACACCAGGATTCGACCCCTACAGCTCTCTGTGGCAAGAGTTCCAAAGACTCACAACCTCTGAGAGAAGAAATTCCTCCTCATCTCAGTCTTAAATTGGTGCCCCTTTATTCTGAGACTGTGCCCTCTGGTCATAGACTATCCCATGAGGGGGAAACATCCTCTCAACATTCATCCCGTCAAGCCCCTTAAGAATCCGCTATGTTTCAATGAAATCACCTCTCATTATTCTAAATACAAATGAGTAGAGTCCCAACCTATTTAACTACCCAAACAGGTGCCGGTGTGTGATGACTAGGGGATTTTCACAGTACCTTCATGTAAGCCTACTTGTGACACTGATAAATAAGCTTTTCCTCATCAGCTTTTCCTCCAAACCGGGGAACATCCTAGTGAACCTTCTGTGAGTTGCCTCCAATAAAATAATATCTTTCCTTAAGGGGGCCAAACTGCTCACAGTGCTCCAGATGTGATCTCACCATTATGTTGCACATGTGTTGGGAGTAATTTCTGACAATCTCAGCGAATCAAACTATCTTGCTCATCTCACCACCGTAAGAAGTTTAACAACACCAGGTTAAAGTCCAACAGGTTTATTTGGTAGCAAAAGCCACACAAGCTTTCGGAGCTCCAAGCCCCTTCTTCAGGTGAGTGGGAATTCTGTTCACAAACAGCGCATATAAAGACAGAGACTCAATTTACATGAATAATGGTTGGAATGCGAATACTTACAGCTAATCAAGTCTTTAAGAAACAAAACATGTCAACATGTCATTGATGAAGATGAACATCTCGCCAAGGCCATCCCCACACCCCCACTTCTTGCCTTCAAACAACCGCACAACCTCAAACAGACCATTGTCCGCAGCAAACTACCCAGCCTTCGGGAGAACAGTGACCACGACACCACACAACCCTGCCACAGCAACCTCTGCAAGACGTGCCGGATCATCGACACAGATGCCATCATCTCACGTGAGAACACCATCCACCAGGTACACGCTACATACTCTTGCAACTCGGCCAACGTTGTCTACCTGATACGCTGCAGGAAAGGATGTCCCGAGGCATGGTACATTGGGGAAACTATGCAGATGCTGCGACAACGGATGAATGAACACCGCTCGACAATCACCAGGCAAGACTGTTCTCTTCCTGTTGGGGAGCACTTCAGCGGTCACGGGCATTCAGCCTCAGATATTCGGGTAAGCGTTCTCCAAGGCGGCCTTCGCGACACACGACGGCGCAGAGTCGCTGAGCAGAAACTGATAGCCAAGTTCCGCACACACGAGGACGGCCTCAACCGGGATATTGGGTTCATGTCACACTATCTGTAACCCCCACAGTTGCCTGGACCTGCCGAGTTTCACTGGCTGTCTTGTCTGGAGACAATACACACCTTTTTAGCCTGTCTTGATGCTCTCTCCACTCACATTGTTTTGTTTCTTAAAGACTTGATTAGCTGTAAGTATTCGCATTCCAACCATTATTCATGTAAATTGAGTCTCTGTCTTTATATGCCCTGTTTGTGAACAGAATTCCTACTCACCTGAAGAAGGGGCTTGGAGCTCCGAAAGCTTGTGTGGCTTTTGCAACCAAATAAACCTGTTGGACTTTAACCTGGTGTTGTTAAACCTCTTACTGTGTTTACCCCAGTCCAACGCCGGCATCTCCACATCATCTCACCATCTCCAGACAACACATATGTATAATAATACATCACAGCCCGTTCAGCAGCTTGTTAGAACAGGACATGGGCTTAACTGTGCCCATATTACAAGGGAAATAAATGTCATTTTACACAGATAGAAGCAGGTTTGAGGGACTGTGTAATACTCTTTTGCAACCGGCCCTGGGAGCAGGATGGATACCACCTCTTCTTCCACTTCTGTTAATCCTGGAAGTGGGTGGGTAGGAGTAGGGGGCAAGATTTAGAAAATTTTAACCTCTGACCCAGTCAACCACCCATCTTTGGGCATTAAAACTCCAGCAGTTTCTCCTCATTCACTCTAAAGGGATTGCTTCGCAAATTGAAAACTGAAAAATATGGTTGTCCAGTGAATTTGAAACTTCCCTGGACCTGTTGCCAGTTCAACATATCCAACTGAAAGATCACACTACGATACAGTATCTCGCTGTATGCCCTCTGAGAAATTTTACATAATTGATTTTAATTGACAACCCAGGGTGAATTATGTGTTTGTCACTTGCAGAGTTCATCTCGGTCATCTCCTATTGCCAGGCAGCATGTGATATTCTCAAAAGTCCTCTTAATTGTCCTGATTTGAAAATGTTTTTCCTGATTCCCGAGTAATTGTAAATTGAGATCACATCAGTCGCACTTTGGAAATGGAAATTTGGGGTGAAGGAACATTCATCATCATTAACCTCCTTGACATTGATGAGCACAAAGTTTACCAAATTAGTTTTAAAAATAGCATGCAAAAGTGCAGCTTGAAATGTCAGTATGTTGCTGATTGGGTGACACTTGGTAATAACATAACTCAGTCACAGGAAGTGGTTTGATTTTTAGTTGACATATTATTAAAATGAAGAAAATGCCAGCATGTACAGTTAGGATCGTGAGAATAATGGGGTGATACAATACCAAAACTTGCTACAACAGTCACACTAGAGGCTGATGGCTCCAGACCCACAGCAATGTGGTTGACTCTTAACTGCTCTCTGAAATGGCAATGCAAGCCACTCAGTTGTACAAAACGGTTACATCAGCCTCTGGTGCGACTTAAGAGTTAAGAGTCGACCACATTGCTGTGGATCTGGAGCCATGTGTGGACCAGACCAGGTAAGGACGACAGATTCTCTTCCCTGAAGGACATTGGTGAACCAGACGGGGTTTTATGGTCAACATTACTGAGACCAGCTTTCAATTCCAGATTTGTATTAATTAATTGAACTCAAATTCCAACGGCTGCCATGGGAGGAATTGAGCCCATGTCCCCAGAGCAATAGCCTGAGCCTCTGCTATACTAGTTGAGCGACATTACCACTCCTACACCATCTTCTCTCATGTGTAGCATTTATAAGATGCACTATTACACCAAGGCTCCTTCAACAGCACCTTTCAAACCACAACCTCTACCACCTAGAAGGACAAGGGCAGCAGACGCATGAAAACACCACCCCTGCCAATTCCCCACCCAACTACATAGCATTCTGACTTGGAAATATATTGCAATTCTTTCACTGTCGCTGGAGAACGTGCGGATTCCACACAGACAGTGGCCCAAGCCGGGAATCAAACACGGGTCTCTGGAGCTGTGAGGCAGCAGTGCTAACCACTCTGCCACTGTGCCACCCTATCAACTGGGAGTGAGGGGAGAGGGTTATTCTAGGAGGCGTTGTTGGATTGGTATCCGTTGCAGTTTAGAAGAATGAGAAACAATCTTATTGAAATGACATAAAAGATCCTGAGGGAACTTGACAGGGTGGATGCTGAGAGGGTGCTTCCCTTCATGGGGGAGTCTAGGATCAGAGGATACAGTTTAAGAAAATAAATTTCATTTTTTTTAACTGTTCTCCTGCTTTTACTTCTTTATTATCTTTATTTATTTTTCATCCCCCCCCCCACACTCTTTCCCCCTATTTTATCCCCCTTTTCTTACCTTTTCTCCCCCTTTGCTTTCCATTTCCCCCTTTTTTTCCATTTTATCTTTCTTCCACCCATCCCTCCCTCCCCCGACATCTTCATCTGTCACAGCTTACCCTCTGATTTCAGCTTCTCGCCCGTATGGACATTCACACCTTTTACTCTCTGTATAAACTGCCATTTGCAGCCTTTCCCCTTGTTTTTGTGGCTATGACTCATCTTTCATTCCCTCCCCCTGCAGTATAAATATCTCCCACTTTCTGTGCCTTTTAGCTTTGACAAAGGGTCATCTGGACTCGAAACGTCGGCTCTTTTCTCTCCTTACAGATGCTGCCAGACCTGCTGAGATTTTCCAGCATTTTCTCTTTTGGATACAGTTTAAGAATGAGGGATGTCTCCCATTTAAGTCAGAGATTGGGAGGTTTTCTTTCTCTCAAGAGGGATGTGTGTCTGAGGAACTCTCTTCCCCAGAGAGCACTAGAAGCAGGGAATCAAATATATCATTGATTATTTTTAGAAACATAGAAAAGCTACAGCACAAAACAGGCCCTTCGGCCCCACAGGTTGTGCCGAACATATCCCTACCTTTTAGGCCTACCTATAACCCTCCATCCTATTAAGTCCCATGTACTCATCCAGGAGTCTCTTAAAAGACCCTATTGAGTTTGCCTCCACCACCACTGACGGCAGCCGATTCCACTCGCCCACCACCCTCTGTGTGAAAAACTTCCCCCTAACATTTCCCCTGTACCTACACCCCAGCACCTTAAATCCTGTGTCCTCTCGTAGCAGCCATTTCCACCCTGGGAAAAAGCCTCTGAGAGTCCACCCGATCTATGCCTCTCAACATCTTATATACCTCTATTAGGTCTCCTCTCATCCTACATCTCTCCAAGGACAAAAGACCGAGCTCCCTCAGCCTATCCTCATAAGGCATGCCACTTAATCCAGGCAACATCCTTGTAAATCTCCTCTGCACCCTTTCAATCTTTTCCACATCCTTCCTGTAATGAGGCGACCAGAACTGAGCACAGTACTCCAAGTGGGGTCTGACGAGGGTCTTATATAGCTGCATCATTATCCCCGGACTCCTAAACTCAATCCCTCGATTGATAAAGGCCAGCACACCATACGCCTTCTTAACCACCTCCTCCACCTGCGGGGCCGATTTTAGAGTCCTATGGACCCGGACACCAAGGTCCTTCTGATCCTCTACAGTACTAAGAGTCTTTCCCTTTATATTGTACTCCTTCATCCCATTTGACCTGCCAAAATGGACCACTACGCATTTATCTGGGTTGAAGTCCATCTGCCACTTCTCCGCCCAGTCTTGCATCCTATCTATGTCCCTCTGTAACGTCTGACATCCCTCCAGACTATCCACAACCCCACCAATCTTCGTCATCGGCAAACTTACCAACCCATCCCTCCACTTCCTCATCCAGGTCATTTGTGAAAATGACAAACAGCAAGGGTCCCAGAACAGATCCCTGGGGCACACCACTGGTGACCGACCTCCATTTAGAAAGGCAGAGTTAGATAGATTCTTGACTAACATGGGAGTCAAAGGTTATCGAGGGTTTGATTTGATTTGATTTGATTTATTATTGTCACATGTATTAACATACAGTGAAAAGTATTGTTTCTTGCGTGCTATACAGACAAAACATACCGTTCATAGAGAAGGAAATAAGAAAGTGCAGAATGTAGTGTTACAGTCATAGCTAGGGTGTAGAGAAAAATCAACTGAATGCAAGGTAAGTCCATTCAAAAGTCTGACAGCAGCATGGAAGAAGCCGTTTTTGAGTCGGTTGGTACGTGACCTCAGACTTTTTCCCGAAGGAAGAAGGTGGAAGGCAGGATGTTCGGGGTGCGTGGGGTCCTTAATTATGCTGGCTGCTTTGCCGAGGCAACAGGAAGTGTAATGGATGGGAGGCTGGTTTGCGTGATGGATTGGGCTACATTCACAACCTTTTGTAGTTCCTTGCAATCTTGGGCAGAGCAGGAGCCATATCAAGCTGTGATACAACCAGAAAGAATGCTTTCTATGGTGCATCTGTAAAAGTTGGTGAGCATCGTAGCTGACATGCCAAATTTTCTTAGTCTTCTGAGAAAGTAGAGGCGTTGGTGGGGTTTCTTAACTGTAGTGTTGGCATGGGGGAGACCAGGACAGGTTGTTGGTGATCTGGACACCAATAAAATTGAAGCTCTCGACCCTTTCTACTTCATCCCCTTTGATGTAGACAGGGGTATGTGGGTATGTTCTCCTTTACGCTTCCTGAAGTTGATGACAATCTCCTTAGTTTTGTTGATATTGAGGGAGAGATTATTGTTGCCGCACCAGTTCACCAGATTCTCTGTCTCATTCCTGTACTCTGTCTCATCATTGTTTGAGATCCAACCCACTACAGTGGTGTCGTCAGCAAACTTGAAAATCGAACTGGAGGGGAATTTGGCCGCACAGCCATAGGTTTATAAGGAGCATAGCAGGGGGCTGAGAACACAGTCTTGTGGGGCACCGGTGTTGAGGATGATCGTGGAGGAGGTGTTGTTGTCTATCCTTACTGATTGTGGTCTGTGAGTTAGGAAGTTCAGATCCAATTGCAGAGGGAGGTGCCGAGGCCCAGGCCACGGAGTTTAGGAGATGAGTTTGTGGGAATAGTAGTGTTGAATGTTGAACTGTATTCAATAAATAGAAGTCTGACATAGGTGTCCTTGTTACCTAGGTGTTCCAGGGTAGAGTGCAGGGCCAGGGAAATGGTGTCAGCTGTGGACCTGTTGTGGCGGTAGGCAAACTGTAGTGTATCAGGTAGTCCGGGAGGCTGATTCGTGCCATGACTAACCTTTCGAAGTACTTCATAATGATGGATGTCAGAGTCACCGGCCGATACTCATTAAGGCACGCTGCTTGGTTTTTCTTAGGTACCGGGATGATGGTCATCTTCTTGAAGCAGATAGGGACCTCAGATCATTGTAAAGAGAGGTTGAAGGTGTCTGTGAATACCTCTGCCAGCTGATCCGCGCAGGATCTGAGTGCACATCTGGGTACCCCATCCGGGCCAGTTGCTTTCCGTGAGTTGATCTTCAAGAAAGCTGCTCTGACGTCTGCAATGATGACCACAGATATAGGTTCATCCAGGGCTTCCAGGGTGGAGGACATGCTCTCGCTGACCTCTTGCTCAAAACGGGCGTAGAATGCATTGAGCTCATCAGGGAGGGGTGCGTTGGAGCCAGAGATTTACATGCCTCCATCTTATAGCCTGTTATGTCTTGCAGACCTTGCCATAGTTGGCAGGGATCAGTGTGGCTAGCCTGCGACTCTAGCTTGGTCCGGTACTGTCTTTTGGCTTTTGTATCTGGCTTTCTTGTATAGGTCAGTGTTGCCTGACTTGAACCCCTCAGACCTGGACTTCAGCAAGCAGTGGATATCCTTGTTCATCCATGGTTTCCGGGGGAACACGCGGATTTGCTTCTCTGGTACACAGTCTTCGACACGCTTACTAATGAAGTCAGTTACTGTAGTGGCGTACTCGTTCAGGCTGGTCGCAGAGTTTTTAAATACTGATCAGTCCACTGACTCCAAGCAGCCCCGTAGGAGATCATCCGATTCCTCAGACCAACATTGCACAACTTTCTTTGATGGATTCTCCTGCTTCAGTTTTTGCTTGTAAGCCGGGAGCAGGAGCACAGCCTTGTGGTCTGAATTGTCAAAGTGTGGGCGGGCGATAGCGCTGTAGACATGTTTGATATTTGTGTAGCAGTGGTCTGGGATGTTTGGGCCTCTGGCGGAGCAGGAGACATGTTGGTGGTAACTTGGTAGTACGCTCTTGAGCTTGGCCTGATTGAAGTCCCCGGCCACGATGAACAAGACCTCGGGATGTTTCGTCTCAAGGCTATTTGTAGTGCTGTATATTTCATCCAACGTGATCCGCATGGGGTGGAAAGTAACCTGCCAATTGGATAACAGAGGTGAACTTCCGCGGAAAGTAGTAGGGGCGGAATTTTAGCGTCAGGTATTCTAGGTCCGGGGAGCAGAAAGTTGCCAGTGTTGCTACGTTCAGGCAGCACGTGGTGTTGATTAGGAAGCAGACCCCACCTTCCCCAGCCTTGCCTGAGGCCGCTGTACAGTCCATCCGATGGATTGAGGAGCCCTCTGTAGGGCACCGTCCGGTGAAGCAGGAGTGAGCCATGTCTCTGTGAAACAGCGCACACCTCAGTCCCTCAGTTCTCTTTGGAAAGTGAGTCTGGCTCTAAGTTCGTCTAGCTTGTTTTCCAGAGACTGGACATTTGCCAGGAGTAAGCTGGGGAGGGGGGGCCTTGGGACCGCCTTGTTTCACGCTCACCTGCAGACCCGCACGTTTTCCACGCTTCCTGGAGTGTCTGCTTCTTATCGAGCCTGGGAGACGGGTAGGCAGAATTGAGGCCATAATCAGATCAGCCTTGATTTTATCAAATGGCAGAGCAGGTTCAAGGGGTCGAATGGCCTACTCCTGCTCCTAATTTGTATGTTTGTACATTAACACTCCAACTGGCCAATCAGGGATTCCAGGAGGCACTGGTGGGAAGGCATGAGCATAGCCTGATGGAGGTTATTGTTTGAAAGAACTTGTCTTTTACCAAATTGCATGAAAATCACTCTCACTTCTAAGGGATAAACCCTCAGAAAAACAACGCTGAAAGCAACTTCAAATGCATAATGCTTGTGAAATAATTGGGGGTAACTGGGATTAGATTATAGGAACGACTGGGGGTGGTTTATAGGAGGTACTGGGGTTAATTTATCAGGTCATGGGGTATCCGCCTATGGATAAGAGGATTAACAGCAGCGTCTGCCAACCACAAGTCTCATTTAAAGAGGTAGTTGGGTGACATCCATCGATCGTGAAGCCACCAATCAGCTATGAGGAAGGTGATAGGCTCGTTTTACAGAGCTGTGGCTCATTCAACCAAACTTCCCATTGGAAGGCCATGTGCTTTCTGGCCTGCAACTCTGGGAGCAAACAAAATCTCCCACCCTTGAGGTACATTTACTAGCTTACGTTTAGATTCTAGCTTCTGGCTGAAAATTTCTGTTGTTAGGACCCTGGAGGCAAATAAGAATAAACAAGGCTTTTGAAGAGTTTGGTCTTCTGTTGTCCATATGTACAGCAAAGTTAGAGCAAAGAACAAAGAAAAGTACAGCAGAGGAACAGGCCCTTCGGCCCTCCAAGCCTGTGCCAATCGTGATGCCCTAACTAAACTAAAAAAAAACCCTCTGCCCTTACTTGAACCATATCTCTCTATTCCCTCCCTATGCATGTACCCATCCAGATGCCTCTTAAATGTTGCTAATGCTTCCACCATCTCCTCTGGCAGCATGTTCCAGGCACCCACCACTATGTGAAAAACTTCCCCGCACATCTCCCTTAAACTTTCCCCCTCTCAGCTTGAACCTGTGCCCCATTGTAATTGACACTTCCACCCTTGGAAAAAATCCTCTGACTATCCACCTTGTCTGTGCCTCCCATACTTTTGTAGACCTCTATCAGGTCTCCCCTCAGTCTCCGTCTTTCCAGTAAAAACAATCCCAGTCTATTCAACCTCTCCTCATAGTCAGAAGTGGAACAGAGGATTCTGGGATTGTGTGACAAAAAATGCCTTGGTTCAGTTTTTTTAAGAAAATGAGGCAGAAATGTAATTGAAACTAATCCGTCCATGGTTGATAACTGCTGCCGTCAATAATTGGGTTTCTTCATTAGCTTTCCAACTTATATTCCGGGAGATGTCATCACATGTCCTCCTACCTTCAACTGTCCCTCCCAAGAAATTCTGCTATTGGTTTTCCCACAAGTCAATCATCACAGAGCCCATTACATAGAAATAAAGAAGATAGGAGCAGGAGGAGGCCATTTGGCCCTTCGAGCTTGTTCCGCCATTCATTACGATCATGGCTGATCATCCAATTCAATAGCCTAATCCTGTTTTCTCCCCATAATCTTTGATCCCATTTGCCCCAAGTGCTATATCTAGCCGCTTCTTGAATACATTCAATGTTTTGGCATCAACTGCTTCCTGTGGTAATGAATCCCACAAGCTCACCACTCTTTGGGTGAATCATAGAAATCATAGAAATCATAGAAACCCTACAGTACAGAAAGAGGCCATTCGGCCCATCAAGTCTGCACCGACCACAATCCCACCCAGGCCCTACCCCCATATCCCTACATATTTAACCCGCTAATCTATGTATCCCAGGACACTAAGGGGCAATTTTAGCATGGCCAATCAACCTAACCCGCACATCTTTGGTGAAGAAATGTCTCCTCACCTCCATCCTAAATGGTCTACGCTGAATCCTCAGACTTATTCCCAAGGCTTTTTAATATGTCCTGACTTTTGAAAATCTGGCGACCTTAGTAAGATCTGCATAAATCACTGAGGTGCTGTTGGTCGTGCAGGGAAAAGATTCTTCATTTTCCATTTCTTACTGATGAATTGCTGGACCTTGGGGTGTGATTGATTTGTTTGAGGGCGGGTGGTGCAGTGAGCAAGAAAGCATTGAAGCTTAGACTGCAGCCAACACCTGGCATGGAATCACTGCTTGGCCATTGGGATAGAGTGGGAGATCAGGCATTGGGTGGGAATGGTACCCGGCATAAAGTGAGTAGTGAGGGGCTAGTCCTGAGGTTTTTTGAGGAGTGAATCCTGCAAAACATAAGTCTGAAGTCTTGTTTTTGGGGCCCCCATGAATTACTCCTGCTCCACCTGGCCCAATTGGAACCATAAAAAGTATTTTGAGAGATACCAGGTCTCTTCTGGCCTTCAGTCAGGTTCCTGATATCGCGGTTGCTGGGGGCTGATGGGTTGCCCTGGGGTATACAAGCTGATGCCAGTGAGAAGCAGGCTTCATAATGGCATCTTTCTGGGACTGTTGGGTACTTGGTGAGTGCACTAAGCCAGCCGACATCTACACTGAGGGAAAGTGCACCCTAAAGGTTTTCACACTGGAGTCACATGAATGAACCCTGAATAGTCTGTTGTTACTTGTATAAAAACTTAATAATAAGGGTTTTCTCGGCCAAGTACTTTGAAGAGTATGAAGTTTTAACTCAGACTGAAACAGTGCTGTATGACCTTTCAATTGTTACGTGCTCACATGTACTGACTTCA
The DNA here is from genome assembly GCF_964213995.1 of Mustelus asterias. Taxonomy (NCBI): domain Eukaryota; kingdom Metazoa; phylum Chordata; class Chondrichthyes; order Carcharhiniformes; family Triakidae; genus Mustelus; species Mustelus asterias. The sequence goes on along the minus strand of NC_135803.1, from coordinate 27,222,496 downwards.
TTTTGCTCCATATTGACTACAGTGTGACAGGCAATGTTGGCTTTTTCAGTTAAATGCTATGGAAACAGTGTTAAGAAACAGAAAAGAAATGTTCTCAGAAAATCCCCCAAAAGGTCACAGGATCAATGCACCGAAATATGTGATACCTCCAGCACTGAACCTGCTTACAAGTATGTTTCATAAAGTTTTGAATTTGAATAAATCAGCTGTCTTAATTACATTAATGTCTTTAGCTGTGTTTGCTTTATTCAGTGAAACTATAACAGGACATGTTGGAAACACTCGGCAGATTAGACTGGCATCTGTGGAGAACCTAAGGCGAAGTTTCAGGTTGGTGGCCTTGCTTCAGATGTAGCGTGATCGGTACATGCTATTAATTTGCCTTTTGTTACTGAATCCTCATTTTTATCATACATAAGGCTAAGTTAATTTATTAGTATTACAAGTAGGCTTACATTAACACTGCAATGAAGTTACTGTGAAAATCCCCTAGTCGCCACACTCCGGCACCTGTTTGGGTACAGTGAGGGAGAATTTAGCATGGCCAATGCACCTAACCAGCACGTCTTTCGGACTGTGGGAGGAAACTGGAGCACCCGGAGAAAACCCACACAGACACTGGGAGAACATGCAAACTCTGCACAGACAGTGACCCAAGCCGGGAATCGAACACGCGTCCTTGGTGCTGTGAGGCAGCAGTGCCAACCACTGTGCCACCGTGCTGTCTTGACATGATTGCAATTCTAAATTGGACAGTTCTTTGAAAGTGCCAGCATAAGTGCAGAGGCCGAATGGTCTCACTCTGTGCTTTACCATCCTGTGACTTCATGAATTAGATATCCTTAAAATTGAATGTTGTTTAAGTCTATGCAAATGCTGCTTGCATAATGTCAACAGCAGCGCTACAGATAGACATGAAAAACTACAGAGAATTTAAATGTACCTGTTAAGAGAATACCAGAGATTACATTAATTCCCACTGCAACAACACCAGTAATGACACTAATTCATGCAACCTTATTCTCACTGTCTCTATTTGTAATGGGTACAATTCATGTGTTAGAATGTCAGCTAACTAATTGGAATCATGATTAAATATAAGCTTCACAACTCGCTGCAAATAATTGCTTTTGCTCTCGTAGTAAAGCAATACGAATGAAGCAAAAAGAATCAATTTATCGAGTGCTTTTCTAAAAGAAGACGCACGTTTGAATGATATTTGACAGCAATGCCTGTAAGTACCGGAGAATAGACCTCCAGCCCTGCCAGCTTTCCATGGAAGAAATCTGGGGCAGGATTTCACCCTTTTTACCCTAACTTCCGGATCAAATGGGGGTCATAACCCTCACACCACGTGGGGAAGGGGTCACTCACTCACTCGGCAGTGATTTTCTCCTAATTGGCCAATTAGTGGTCAGGGGGTTGGTTCACCCTCCAATTAAAGGCTGCGGGTGGGCTCGCAAAGCTGGAGGACCAGCAGGCAGCCCCCAAGCACTGAAGATGCGGCAGGCTATCTTTGCAGGTAGGAGAGAGAACACCACAGACATTGGCCCCACAGCTCAATTCATGAGATTATATTTTTCTGGGGGGGAAGAGGGGACGATCTAGGTGCGTGCTTAAAACAGCGGAAAAATTCCTTGACTATATAAGTTAGGGATCGAAGCCTGAAGGGTGCCTTTTCACAAATTGCTCATCCCGTGAACATGGGGGTTGGCTACTTAGCAGCTGAACGCTGTCAGACAGAGCATGTGCTCCACCTAGTGGACAAAGCTGGCCTTTTCTTTCCAGTACATTCGAGCACTTCAAACAAACATATTCGAGGTTGTTTGTTGTAAAAAGTCAAGGGACAGGAGATCAGGTCCTATAGAGGTCTATAAAATAAGAGGGGCATCAATGAGCTAGATAGTCAATATCTTTTCCCAAAGGTAGGAGAGTCTAAAACTGGAGGGCATAAGTTTAAGGTGAGAGGGAAGAGAGAGACAAAAGTGTCCAGAGGAGCAATTTTTTCACACAGAGGGTGGTGAGTGTCTGGAACAAGCTGCCAGAGGTAGTAGTAGAGGCGGGTACAGTTTTGTCTTTTAAAAAGCATTTAGGCAGTGGGTAAGGTGGGCATAGAGGGATATGGGCCAAATGCGGGCAATTGGTCTAGCATGGTGGTTAAAAAGGGGTAGCATGGACAAGTTGGGCCGTAGGACCTGTTTCCATGCTGTAAACTTCTATGACTTTATAATTATGTGACAAGGAGACAATGAGCAAATTGTAAATGCAGATGAAAATCTTAATGCCATTTAGAGTTATTATAATATTTGATTTGATTTATTATTTTCACATGTACTGGGATACAGTGAAAAGTATTGTTTCTTGCGCACTAAACAAAGCATACCGATCATAAGAGTACATAGGAGAGAAGGAAAGGAGAGAGTGCAGAATGTAGTGTTGCAGTTACAAGTAGGGTGAAGGGAAAGATCAGATTAATATAATAGGAGGACCATTCAAAAATCTGATGACATCAGGGAAGAAGCTGTTGTGTCCTAATAACATAGGATAGTGGGATTATATGACCTCATCAACAGAATCAAGGAAGCCTGGTAGAACATAAGAAAAGTCTGCGATCAGAGTCCCAACAATGTTCATCCCTCCAATATTCAAACTATCACAGCATTACACCCAATTATATTTGAAATAAACTCGGGGCTTCCCAACTTGCCCCGACAACAAACTTCAGCTCATTTAAAATTTGGCTGTCCGTACGCTAATTTACACAAAGAGCCATTTTCCCATCACCCTTTTGCTCACAGTGTCCATTTACTCACAATCCAACAACACCTGGAATATATAATTATTATCCTTGTGTTTAAGTCACTGCGGCACGGTAGCATAGTGGCTAGCACTGCTGCTTCACAGCTCCAGGGACCTGGGTTCGATTCCCGGTTCGGGTCACTGTCTGTGTGGAGTTTGCGCATTCTCCCCGTGTCTGCGTGGGTTTCCTCCGGGTGCTCCGGTTTCCTCCCACAGTCCAAAGACGTGTGGGTTAGGTTGATTGGCCAAGCTAAATTGCCCCTTAGTGTCCCGGGATGTGTAGATTAGAGGGATTAGCGGGTAAATATGAGGGTTAGAGGGATTAGTAGGTGGATATGGGGATAGGGCCTGGGTGGGATTGTGGTCGGTGCAGACTCGATGGTCCGAATGGCCTCTTTCTGCACTGCAGGGGTTCGATGGTTCATATCCTCACTCCTCACTATATCTCTAGCCTCCTCCAGTCGCAGCCCAGTAACACTCTGAAACCCAATGCTCCTGCAATTCTAGCCTCTTAGCATCCCGGATTTGCTTTGCCCCACCACGCCAGCACTAATTACATAGAATGAATTCATTTAACTTGATAGGATGCCCAAAGCTTAATGTATCTAGTTTGCCATTCTTATCGAGGGAAAGATGTCCTTGTCGTCTGATTGTGTTTTGCATCCACCAAGTGCATAAACATCGCTATCATCGATCACAATTGTTTATTCTCTGAGTTCTATCACTTGATGCCACTCCCCATGGGGGCCAATAACTTTTTGAAAAAAGATATTTGAATTCACAGTGATGTGGTCACATGACAAAATTTTACATTTTAGAGTTAACAAACACACCAGAATTAACATTTACTCAATATTACTTAGCAAGCAACTAATGCAAAAACTACAGTAAAAGTATCCCCCTTTAACTTCCTAACACCACTGAAAACCTGTATCGCATTTATATGTTACACTGGACTCACTGCAGAATTTTAGACATTACAGGAACCAGAATAAAATTACTCCCAGCCTCCAACAGGTTTGCTTGTCCCCATTTTGCTGAGTTATAAGATCCAATGTCCACTGATAATCATTTCCCTCAGTCTTCTGAGAATTCCCAAATCCACTACTAACAGCAAGGCCCATTCTGGTGATTGCTTCTCCCGGTCATCCCAGCTTGAGAGTTCTAATGTCCTTAAATCTCCACATGTGCTGTTTCTTCGACCAGACAATGAGCTCCCACCAGCATCCTGCTTGGTGGCTAACAAAAAAAAGTTTCTTCTCCTTTTCAAAGCAGCTGCTGTTTTCCTGTCCTACTCTCTCTGGGACTCCATCTCTCCTTTTCTCTCGCTCTCCAGGGTCTCTGAGTCAGTAAGGCCAGCTGCCTTTTTCCTTTGTCTCCAGGTTTTAGAAATAAGGTGTGACCGCAGCTCCTGGTCCCCATGGTAACCAGATCACATGGGCATATTGCTGGACACATGCCCTATCCAATACTCAATTTTACCTTGAATTAAAAGAGACAGTTTAAAACATAACCAGTTTATAAACACTTGCATTTGTAACACTGTCAAAATATCAAATTAATATTATGGTCATATGAAACTGCTGTTATCAGTTCATAGCTCAATGTTTTAATCAGATGTGCCAATGAAGTCAATGGAATTACAAAGCAAATCCTCTGGAGTTATATGTGACACAAATGAAGAACATGGCATGGTGGCACAGTGGTTAGTACTGTTGCCTCACAGTGCCAGCAATCCGGGTTCAATTCCGGCTTTGGGTGACTGTGTGGAGTTTGCACGTTCTCCCTGTGTCTGTGTGGGTTTCCTCCAGATGCTCCAGTTTCCTCCCACAGTCCAAAGACGGGTTCTGTGGTTTGGCCATGCTAAATTGCCCCTTAGTGTCATTGGAATTAGCAGGGTAAAGATGCAGGGTTACAGGGATAAGGCCTGCGTGGGATTGTTGTCAGTGCAGGTTTGATGGGCTGAACGGCCTCCTTCTGCACTGTAGGGATTCTTTGATTCTATGAGTCGTGCTTGTCAGAGGCCAGACAATACATCCAGCAACAATTTCAACTTTTATAGCACACTGAACATAGCCAGGTCAATCAAAATCAACCTTGGTCAAACATTAATTAACAGGCAGAGGATATTTCAAATAAAAAGGATAATTTCACTTTAAATAGTTGCTGCAACAAAGACATGCCCTCATGTAGTTACAGGTACTTGCTTCCTGCTCAAAGGTGAAACCATGTGCACCTCATAGTCTTTTCAACTTGACTTTCATTAAGTAGGATCTCTCACATCCCACCCAATCGTTTGGCACTTGAATGGTGTTCACCAACATCTTTATTCCATCTGACATGGTAGTCCCGAGACATGGTTAATACTGACAAAGTGCAGATCTACGAACTGTCTCTCACTTGGGTAGGACAAATGATAAACAGTGGCAGATACTTAAGGAGATATTCAAAGAACAAAGAACAATACAGCACAGGAACAGGCCCTTCAGCCCACCAAGTCTGTGCTGATATCCCTCTGTTCGCCTCCTGTTCATGTGTCTATCAAGACAAACCTTGAATGCTGCTAACGTGCCTGCTTCCACCAACTCCATTGGCATTGTGTTCCAGGCACCCACCACCCTCTATGCATAAAACGTCCCCCGCATGCCTCCCCTAAACTTACCACCTTTCACCTTAAACCTGTGTCCTCTTGTAGTCGACCCTTCCACCTTGGGAAAAGGTCTCTGACTATTCACCCTATCTATGCCTCTCATAATTTTGTAGACTTCTATCAGATTGCCCTTCAGCCTCCATCTTTCCAGTGAAAACAATCTGAGTTTATTCAACCTCTCCTCATACCTAAAACCCTCCAGACCAGGCAACATCCTAGTAAATCTTCTTTGCACCTTCTCCAAAGCATCCATGTCCTTCTGATAGTGTGGTGACCAGAACTGCATACAATATTCCAAATGTGGTCCATTTAAAGTCTTATACCGCTGTAACATAACTTGCCAACTTTTATTCTTGATGCCCCGTTCTATGAAGGCAAGCATGCTATATATCTTCTTGACCACCTTATCCACCTGTGTTGCCACTTTCAGGGATTTGTGGACCGGTACGCCCAGATCCTTCTGTATGTCAATGCTCCTAAGGGTTCTGCCATTTACCATATAATTCGCACCTGAATTTGATTTTCCAAAATGCATTACCTCACATTGTCTGGATTAAATTCCTTCTGCCATTTCTCTGCCCAAGTCTGCAATCTATCCACATCCTGCTGTATCCTTTGACAACCTTTGTCACTATCTCCAACTCTGCCAATTTTTGTGTCATCTGCAAACTTACTAATCAGAGCACTTACATTTTCCTCCGGATCATTTATATCTATGAAAAACACCAAAGATCCCAGCACTGATCCCTCTGGAACACCACTAGTTACTGATCTCCATTCTGAAAAGCACCCTTCCACCGCTACTCTCTGTCTTCTATGACCATGCCAGTTCTGTATCCATCTAACCAGCGCCCCCTGGATCCCATGAAACCTTACCTTTTGTACCAGCCTGCCATGAGGGACCTTGTCAGATACCTTGCTAAAGTCCATATAGAAACATCCACCGCTTTTCCCTCATCAATTCATTCTTTTCACTTCCTCAAAAAACTCAATCAATTTGGTGAGACATGACCTTCCTCGTACAAAACCATGCTGCCTGTTACTAACAAGTCCATTCACTTCCAAATGCAAATAAATCCTGTCATTCAGAATCTTCTCCAAAAGCTTCCTTGCCACTGACGTCAGGCTCACCAACCTGTAATTACCTGGATTATCTCTGTTTCCCTTCTTAAACAAAGGAACAACATTGGCCATTCTTCAGTCCTCTGGAACTTAGCCTATGGCCAAAAAGGATGCAAAGATATCTGTTAAGGCCCCAACTAATTCCTCCCTTGTCTCCCACAGTATCCTGGGATAGATCCCATCCAGCCCTGGGGTTGAGTACCTTAATGTATTTTAAGGCATCAAACACTTCCTTCTTCATTATATTGACCTGTCCAAGCTATTCACACACCCTTCCCTAACCTCAGTATTCCTCATGTCCCTCTCTTTGGTGAATACAAATGCAAAGTACTCACTAAGGATCTCACCCACTTCCTCTGGCTCCACACTTAACCTCCCTCCTTTATCCTTGAGTGGGCCTTCTCTTTTCCTAGCTACCTTCTTGCTCCTAATATATGTGTAAAATGCCTTGGCATTCTCCTTAGCCCTGCTAGCCAAAGACATTTTGTGGCCCCTTTTAGCCCTAACTCCCCATTTGAACTCCTTCCTACTCTCTCTATCTTCTTCAAGAGTTTTGTCTGTTTTTGGTTGCCTAGACCTTACGTATGCTTCCTTTTCTCTCTTGACTAAACTGATAATTGCTCCAGTCATCCAACCTTTCCGAATCTTGCCATTCCGTCCTTCTTTTTCACAGGGGACATGCCTGTCCTGCACTCTGGTCAATTAGGGGTGGGCATTGAATGCTGGCTTTGTCATATCCCATGAATAATGCCATGTTCACAGTGAAATATCTTGGAATTTGATACCCTGGGTGGGATTTTCCAGCCCTTCCCATCAGTGGGATCTTCAGGTCCCGCTGAAGGTGAACCTCCAAAGTGAATTCCTAAATGGCAGAACTGGTGAGTCACGCAAAACACCAAAGATATTAATGGAACAGGAACATCCCGCCGGCCTCCACTGATGGAAAGCATGCCGCAGTGGGCTGGAAAATCCTGCCCTCTATTTATGATCATCAGATACTTTTCCAGTATTACTGACGGATCAACATAATTCCAGGTTTGACTGAACACCGATCTCTGCTATCACTGTCAATTTTCATCAATTCAGTCTGTGGATCTATGGAATTACTTATCGCTCATGTCGCTATTGATTTCAGGAACACCACAGGGAGTTACTTCTCACTTTTATCAATGAAGCTTGCAATCAATGTAATATTGATAGCGCTGCTGCTTATCTCTATTGCTACTAAGTGTTCACATCAATGCTGCTTTTGGATTTAATATGAAATGGTCTTTAACTCAAATGTCAGTGAAGATTCATCTTGAACCTCATGCAATATCTTGTCCCATTGGCATTGATGTTCTTCCAAGTACTAGTGTCAATCCCATCTCCACCACTACTATCACCATCCCAGGTATCAAACAGCATCCTTCTCACTACCATTCCCACCTGCCTCCCTGTCATTCCAATCTTCCTCTGAACCGGAATATGTGCAGTTGTTCTCAATGTTGTTCTCATCTCCCTCAGAGTCACTTCCACCTTCCTCAGTGCCTTTCCCAATTTCTTCAGTTGCCACAAAATCTCCCTCAATCTCATTTCATCTCCTCTGTCAGTTTCTTTTCTGCCAGTCTGTGAAATGTCGCCATCACTTATCTTTGTCAGTGTCTGTCTCCTCTTCCTCAGACTCCTTACCATCTCTATCACTCCTATTCATCTCTCTTGTATGCAAACTCAGATCTCGGAGGCTCAGCCTTTGAATAAGCAATGATGTGGAACCATTGATCTTACGTACAGGCAGTGGAGACAGTTTCCATGCAATGGAGATATGGGCCAGTTGGAAGTATCAACTGCATGCACCTACCAACACATTGTGGGAAGTTTCCCAGGATCTGGAGAATGCAAGGAGGCTGTGACAATCCAGAAAATTACCACTGTGTCCAGATGCCAGGTGGCTTTGGGAGTGATGGCTAATGGTCCCGCAATAGATGTCTTGAGGGTCCTTTTTTAAATTCATTCGTGGGACATGGGCATCGCTGGCTGGCCAGCATTTATTGTCCGTCCCTAGTTGCCCTTGGAAGGCAGCTGAGAGTCAACCACATTGCTGTGGCTCTGGAGTCACATGTAGACCAGACCAGGTAAGGATGGCAGATTTCCTTCCCTAAAGGACATTAGTGAACCAGATGGGATTTTCCGACAATTGACAATAGTTTCATGATCATCAGTAGATTCTTAATTCCAGATATTTTTTATTGAATTCAAATTCCACCATTTGCCATGGCGGGATTTGAACCCAGGACCCCAGAGCATTAGCTGAGTTTCTGGATTCATAGTCTAGCGATAATGCCACGAGGCCATCGCCTCCCCTATGAATGCCACATGTTCACCGGATTTCTAAGATTATTCAGTACATAATAACACTGAGTAGTAGCTTCTGTGGGCTGCTAAGTCATAACAGGTGTCACTGTCGTTCCAGAGAGTGGCAATGAGCCTGCTTCTTTAAGACTCCCTCCAAAATCTAAATGAGACAGCCTCAGATATGGATCAGCCACCCCGTGCCCCTGCAATAAAAAGACTGTTGGAAAATGGTTTCTCTATGACAGCAACTTTACAGAGGTGAGTTACCTCAGGTTTCCAAGTGTGGAAGCATTTTCTGTGATGCTTCAGTGTAACTTGGCAGCTGCTATGTCAAATGTTTTTCCCTTTGAGAGTGTGTGTATCCCATAATGTTGAGCAGGTCTCCTTGTGGCAGTCTGTGTGGGTTCCACCCTCCTTATTGTCTCACTCCTGAATAATCTTTCCTCCCTTTCAACCTGTGAGATGTCTGCAGAGTACCTGACAATGTAGGAGCCATCGCTGCTGTGAACACCCCTTGCACACCTGAAGTGCTGTCACTGTGGCTCCGTCGCTCCAAAATGATTGGCCTCCTTTAATTTGTTGTAGTGTTTTAAACACTGCAGGATCGCACTATATCCATCCTTCCTAATGGAGAAGGCTCAGTGACGGGCCATATTACTTCCCTAAATCTACCCTGCATACCTAATTAAGGACACTGGGGCAATTTTCTCATTTTTCGACTAATAGCGAGATGTTGCGGCCTCGCTCGTCCCGAAACCGTAAAATCTTGCCCGAGGTCAACGCACCTTCCCATGCTTCGCCCCCTCGCCCGCTCCGATTCCCGTGGTGGGCGTGGCGGTAAAATTCCGGCATAATTGTCAACCCAGCTGGGAGAAGCGGTGTGTCACCCACCAGCTCCACTGCCGGCTCTTCCAACCATATTTTTTGACACTGAGGGGAAATGAATCAAGGAGACAGGTCCCATGATGTCACGCTGGGAGAGCCTGCCCCACCAGCAACCTTGGCTCTTGACAGATTGGAGCACCCTTTAAAAAGGTAGCCTGTTGTCCGAAAGATAAAAGCAAAAAGAGGGAACCCCCGCATGGACATGGAACCCCTGGCACTGCCCCCAGGGGCTGTATTGACATGTGTGCTCCTGGTGGGTTCTATTTGCTAGTTGTAAACCCCGCTGACATGATCTCACCGGGGAGCGTGAGTGGATGTTACAGTGGGGAGAGCCGTGTGGATTTCTTCTGGGTGCTCCGGTTTCCTCCCACACTCCAAAGATGTGCGGGATAGCTGGATTGGCCATGATCAATTGTCCCTTAGCATCAGGGGGATTAAGAACATAAGAACTAGGAGCAGGAGTAGACCGTCTGGCCCCTTGAGCCTGCTCCACCATTCAATAAGATCATGGCTGATCTTTTTGTGGACTCAGCTCCACTTACCCGCCCGCTCACCATAACCCTTAATTCCTTTACTGATCAAAAATTGATCTATCCATTAGCAGGGTAAATTCGTGGGGTTATAGGGATAGGGCCTGGGTGGGATTGTTGTCGGTGCAGGCTCGATGGGCCAAATGGCCTCCTTCTGCACTGTAGGGATTCTCTAATTCTAATCATATTCGAATACATTATAAAGAGCTTCCCATCATTGCATGGCGGGAACCCTGTGATGTCACTGGGGGGGACAATGGATGGGGCGATCTTGCCGGTGTAATTGCCGATTGGGGAATCCCGCTTGATTTTCCACCCCTTCCACCATTCCCACCGGCTGAGAATGGGGACGGAAATTGCCCATCCATCCCTCCAAGAACTACAATTTGTGGGTTAGTGGAGTGTTCACATGGGCAGGTGGATATTCTACCACAAATGCTGGCTTGTCGATTGCAGGAAAATCCAGTACAATGATAGGCCCTTTGAACTTGATGGCTAAATTACAGATTGCTGCAAGACCTATTCATGACAATTGGTGGCAGCCCTGAGCTTCTACTGCTCACATCAGTCCCAGCGAATCGGTGGGACTACAGGAAACACTCAAAGCCTGAGGGATAATACTGTAACTCTCAGCAGTGAAGGAGATTTAAGACTCTTGATAGATAACAATTTGGCAACAAATCTTTTCATCTGCCACTCCAGTGAAAAACTGTACCTGCCTTCTTTAAATATCTTACCTTACTACTGGAAGTAAAATATCGACAATTAGAAGGAATGATTGCAAGAAAAAATTTCTACAGCCAAAGAAAATGTATCTAGTAGATGGAAAAGCACCTGGCTTTTATATATTTTGAAAGTAAAATCAAGTTTTATTCGCTGCATAATTTTTGATTTGATTTATTATTGTCACATGTATTAGTATACAATGAAAAGTACTGTTTCTTGCGCACTATACAGACAAAGCATACTGTTCATAGAGAAGGAAAGGAGGGAGTGCAGAATGTAGTGTTACAGTCATCGCTAGGGTGTAGGGAAAGATCAACTCAATGCAAGATAGGCCCATTCAAAAGTCTGATGGCAGCAGGGAAGAAGCTGTTCTTGAGTCGGTTGTTATGTGACGTCAGACTTTTGTATCTTTTTCCCGACGGAAGAAGGTGGAAGAGAGAATGTCCAGTTGACATTGTTTTGAAGTGATACACTGCTGTGATAAAATTACATACCGAAGTTGAAAATATGTGATAAGGAGAGGACTGGTAAAGTCGCATAAGTATTATCAACATACTGGTTGAAAAGAGAGACATTGTACAATAGAATCCCAGCATGGGTGGCACAGTGGTACAGTGGTTAGCACTATTGCCTCACAGTGCCAGGGACCCGGTCTGGGTAAGATGCTCTTTTGGATAGTCGGCGCAGACATGATAGGCTGAATGGCCTCCTTTTGCACTGTAGGAATTCTCTAATATAAAATATTCACCTGTGTGTTTACACCTGTGAATATAATTGATTCAATAGTTTTCAGAAGGATATTTTGAAATTTGATATGTGGGGATATTCTGTCATTGCTGATTTCATTTTGTGATTAGCAGAAAATGTGAGAGCGTACAATCATAGAATTATAGAAATTTAGAGCAAAGATGGAGGACATCTGTGGCGGTAAAATTCCGGCATAATTGTCAACCCAGCTGGGAGAAGCGGTGTGTCACCCACCAGCTCCACTGCCGGCTCTTCCAACCATATTTTTTGACACTGAGGGGAAATGAATCAAGGAGACAGGTCCCATGATGTCACGATGGAGGTTCATCTGTGCCAGCAGAAATGATCCATTTATCCCAATCCCACTTTCTTGCTTTGGTACGTAATCTGGTTGGTTATGACATTCCATTGCCTGGGTTGGCTCTGTGCCAATATCCGTTTGCAAGAAATTGCCACCATCCATGCAAATATTTATTTCAATTCTGCTTACCATCTGAATTTCATAGCGTCCCTGTTGTTTCAACATCTTCATCAAGTGCTTCATGCTTCTGCATCTTTGTCGACCTTGTTGACATGGTGGCACAGTGGTTCACACTGCTGCCACACAGCTCCAGGGACCCCGAGCCAGTTCGATTCCTGGCCTCGGGTCACTGTCTGTGTGGAGTTTGAACATTCTCCCTGTATCTGCGTGGATTTACTCCGGGTGCTCCGGTTTCCTCCCACAATCCAAAGATATGAGGATTAGGTTGATTGGCCATGCTAAATTGCCCCTTAGTGTTCCGGGATGTGTAGGTTAGAGGGATTAGTGGGACAAATATTTGTGTTTGTGGGGATAGGGCCTGGATGGGATTGTTGTTACTGCAGATCCGATGAGCCAAATGGCCTCCTTCTGCACTGCAGGGATTCCATGATTCTATGATTCTCTGTGACAGCCATGACTCAATGTTAGTACTCTGGCCTTTGAGTCAAAAGGTCATGATGATGGAAAGTCATGACTTCAAGCTTCACTCCAACAACTTGAAGCTCATTCTTTAGACTGACACTTCAGCAATTTTGCAGGAGTACTGCACTGTCAGAGGTCCCACCTTTCAGATGAGATGTTAAACCGAGCTGCCATCTCAGTGGATGTAAAAGAACCCGTGGCAATTTTTGAAGAGGAGCAGAGGGGCACTTGTGGTGTGACAGAATCAGAACGGTTACAGCACAGAAGGAGGCCATTTGGACTGGTTTGTTCATGCTGGCTTTCTGCATCAGTGACTCAGTTTGCTCCACGGCCCTGCCCTTTTCCTATAGGCCTGCCCTTTTCCTATAGGCCTGCCCCTTTCTGTCTTCTGGTGCTTTATCCAATTTTCTTTTGAAGGCAACAATTGAATGTGTCTCCACTACACTGTCAGACAGTGCATTTCACATCCATTTTGATGCTATGATAGTCTGTGGCAGTGAGACCAAGGGCGGAATCTTGTACTCTTCCCCCCAGGGTGCGGTTGGGGGTTGATGGAACCCACTAATCAGGCAGGAGGGTGGTGGATCGGTCTCTGCCACTTTCTCAGCTGCACCCTTGGCATGGAAGCCTGTGGACAGCTTTTCAATCCTGCCACCAATTGAAACCCTTAAGTGGGTAATTGATGTCACTTAAAGGTCTCACCCTGCCACCGCTGGTATTAACCCTGTGGTGGGCGCAGGTCTTCCCATGCAGGGAGGACAACAAGCTAACGCTGGTGTGTTTTCTCGTGGGTTCCCAGGGATGTGACGGGGGTCCCTTATTTAAAGGCACTTAGTGCCTGATTGAGAGACCCAGCATTGGAAAGAGTGGGGCCCACTGTGAGCCAGCCTCCTGCCCTTGCTGCAAGAGAGAGGAAAAGGGTTAACTTAAAGAAGCAAAACCCCAACAGAATCGTTAGATCATAGAATCCTACAGTGCAGAAGGAGTCTATTTGGCCCATCGAGTCTGCACCGACCACAATCCTACCCAGGCCCTATCCCCATAATCCCATGCGTTTACCTTAGCTAGTCCCCCTGACACCAGGGGGCAATTTAGCATGGCCAATCCACCTAATGTGCATATTTTTAGTATGTGGGAGGAAACTGGAGCACCCGGAGGGAACACCCGAAGTAAGTGTGGAATACAAGGAAAGTAGAAAGAAACTTAAGCAAGGAGTAAGAAGGGCTAAAATGGGTCACAAAAAATCATTGGCCAGCAAGATTACGAAAAATCCCAAGGCTTTTTATACATATATAAAAAGCAAGAGGGTAGTCAGGGAGAGGGTTGGCCCACTCAAGGACAGGGGAGGGAATCTATGCATGGAGCCAGAGGAAATTGGCGAGGTATTAAATGAGCACTTTCAAGAACAAAGAACAAAGAACAGTACAGCACAGGAAACAGGCCCTTCGGCCCTCCAAGCCTGTGCCGCTCCTTGGTCCAACTAGACCAATCGTTTGTATCCCTCCATTCCCAGGCTGCTCATGTGACTATCCAGGTAAGTCTTAAATGGTGTCAGCATGCCTGCCTCCACCACCCTACTTGGCAGCGCATTCCAGGCCCCCACCACCCTCTGTGTAAAAAAGTCCCTCTGATATCCGAGTTATACTTCGCCCCTCTCAGCTTGAGCCCGTGACCCCTCGTGATCGTCACCTCCGACCTGGGAAAAAGCTTCCCACTGTTTCCATCCGTATTCACCAAAGAGTAGGACATAGTCGATGATGAGTCTGGCCAAAGGTGCGTAGACAGTTTAAAAGTCATGTTGAGATCAAAAAGGAGGAGGTATTGGGGTTCTTGAGAAACATTAAGGTAGACAAGTCCGCAGGGCCTGATGGGATATACCCCAGAATACTGAGAGAGGCAAGGGAGGAAATTGCTGGGACTTTGAGAGAAATCTTTGTATCCTCAGTAGCGACAGGTGAGGTCCCAGAGGATTGGAGAATAGCCAATGTTGTTCCTTTGTTTCAGAAGGATAGCAAGAATAATCTAGGTAATTACAGGCCAGTGAACATACGTCAGTGGTAGGGAAATTATTGGAGAGGATTCTTCGAGACAGGATTTACTCCCACTTGGAAATAAGTATTAGCGAGAGGCAACATGGTTTTGTGAAGGGGAAGTCGTGTCTCACTAACATGATCGAGTTTTTCAAGGAAGTGATGAAGATGATTGATGAGGGTAGGGCAGTGGATGTTATCTACATGGACTTCAGTAAAGCCTTTCACAAGGTCCCTCATGGCAGACTGGTGCAGAAGGTGAAGTCGCATGGGATCAGAGGTGAGCTGACAAGGTGGATACAGAACTGGCTCAGTCATAGAAGTGGAGATGCCGGCGTTGGACTGGGGTAAGCACAGTAAGAAGTCTCACAACACCAGGTTAAAGTCCAACAGGTTTATTTGGTAGCAAATACCATAAGCTTTCGGAGCAATGCTCCTTCGTCAGATGGAGTGGTCTCTGTTCTCAAACAGGGCACAGACACAGAAATCAAATTACAGAATACTGATTAGAAGTCATAGAAGACAGAGGGAGCAGTGGAAGGGTGCGTTTCTGAATGGAAGGCTGTGACAAGTGACATTCCTCAGGGACCAGTGCTGGGACCTTTGCTGTTTGTAATATATATAAATAATTTGGAGGAAAATGTAACTGGTTTGATTCGTAAGTTTGCGGATGACACAAAGGTTGGTGGATTTGTGGATAGCGATGAGGACCATCAGAGGACACTGCAGGATATAGATCGGCTGGAGACTTGGGCGGAGAGATGGCAGATGGAGTTTAATCCGGACAAATGTGAGGTAATGCATTTTGGAAGGTCTAATACAGATAGGAAATATACAGTGAATAGCAGAACCCTTAAGAGTATTGATAGGCAGAGGGATCTGGGTGTACATGTACACAGGTCACTGAAAGTGGCACTGCAGGTGAAGAAGGTAGTCAAGAAGGCATATGGCATGCTTGCCTTCATCGGCCGGGGTATTGAATTTAAAAATTGACAAGTCATGTTGCAGCTTTATAGAATATTAGTTAGGCCGCACTTGGAATATAGTGTTCAATTCTGGTCGCCACACTACCAGAAGGATGTGGAGGCTTTGGAGAGGGTACAGAAAAGATTTACCAGGATGTTGCCCGGCATGAAGGGCATTAGCTATGAGGAGTGGTTGGAGAAACTTGGTTTGTTCTCACTGGAACGACAGAGGTTGAGGAGCGACCTGATAGAAGTCTACAAGATTATGAGAAGCATGGAAAGAGTGGATAGTCAGAAGCTTTTTCCCAGGGTGGAAGAGTCAATTACTAGGGGGCATAGGTTTAAGGTGCGAGGGGCAAGGTTTAAAGGAGATGTACAAGGCAAGTTTTTTACACAGAGGGTGGTGGGTGCCTGGAACTCGCTGCCGGGGGAGGTCGTGGAAGCAGATACGATAGTGACTTTTAAGGGGCGTCTTGACAAATACATGAATAGGATGGGAATGGAGGGATATGGTCCCCGGAAGGGTAGGAGGCTTGAGTCCAGTCGGTGCAGGCTTGGAGAGCCGAAGGGCCTGTTCTTGTGCTGTAATTTTCTTTGTTCTTTGTTCTTTGTACATATTGGTACTAACGACATAGGTAGGAAGAGTGATGAGGTCCTGCTGCAGCAGTTTAGGGAGTTAGGTAGAAAGTTAAAAAGCAGGACCTCTAGGGTTGTAATCTCAGGATTACTCCCTCTGCCACATGCCAGTGAGGCTAGAAACAGGAAGATAGTACATCTCAACATGTGGCTAAACAGCTGGTGTAGGAGGGAGGTTTTCAGATATCTGGACCATTGGGATCTCTTCTGGGGCAGATGGGATCTGTATAAGAAGGACAGGCCGCATCTAAACTGGAAGGGCATAAATATTCTGGCCAGAGGTATGCTAGTGTCATATGGAAGGATTTGAACTAGTTTGACAGAGGGGTGGGAATCAAAGCAAAGGTGAATTAACTGAAGGGGAACCAGAGAGTAGGGCCAGTAAGACTCAGAGAAAGAGCAGGCAGGGTGGGATTGCTAATCAGAGAGGGTCTGGTGGACTGAAGTGCATTTGTTTCAATGCGAGAAGTGTAACAGGTAAGGCAGATGAACTTAGAACTTGGATTAGTACTTGGAACTACGATGTTGTTGCCATTACAGAGGCTCGGTTAAGGGAAGGACAGGATTGGCAGCTTAAAGTTTCAGGATACAGATGTTTCAGGTGGGATAGAGGGGGATGTAAAAGGGGTGGGGGAGTTGCGCTACTAGTTAAGGAGAATATCACAGCTGTACTGCGAGAGGACATCTTGGAGGGCTCATACAGTGAGGCAATATGGGTAGAGCTCAGGAATAGGAAGGGTGTAGTCACACTGTTGGGGGTTTACTATAGGCCTCCCAACAGCCAGCGGGAGATAGAGGAACAGATATGTAGGCAGATTTTGGCAAGGTGCAAAAGTAACAGGATTGTTGTGGTGGGTGATTTTAACTTGCCCTATATTGACTGGGACTCACTTAATGCTAGGGGTGTGGATGGGGCAGAGTTTGTAAGGAGCATCCAGAACGGTTGCTTGAAACAATATGTAGACATTCCAATTAGGGAAGGGGCTGTACTGGACCTGGTATTGGGCAATGAGCCCAGCCAGGTGGTCGACATTTCAGTAGGGGAGCAGTTTGGGAACAGTGACCACAATTCAGTAAGCTTTATCTTGGATAAAGACAAGTGTAGTCCTCAGGTGAAGGTGCTAAATTGGGGGAAGGCTAATATTAGGTAGGAACTGAAGAATGTAGATTGGGGGCAGATGATTGAGGGAAAATCAACATCTGGCTAATGGGAGGCTTTCAAGTGTAAGTTGATAGGAATTCAGGACCGGCATGTTCTTGTAAGAATGAAGGATAAGTATGGCAAGTTTCAGGAACCGTGGATAATGAGAGATATTCTGAGCCTAGTCAAAGAGAAAGAGGAAGCATTTGTCAAGGCTAGGAGGCTGGGAACACACGAAGCAAGTGTGGAATACAAGGAAAGTAGAAACAAACTTAAGCAAGGAGTCAGGAAGGCTAAAAGGAGTCACAAAAAGTCATTGGCCATCAGGATTAAGGAAAATCCCAAGGCTTTTTGTACATATATAAAGAGAAAGAAGGTAGTCAGGGAGAGGGTTGGCCCACTCAGAGACAGGGGAGGGAATCTATGCATGGAGCCAGAGGAAATTGGCAAGGTATTAAATGAGTACTTTGCGTCAGTGTTCATCAAAGAGAAGGACTTGGTGGATAATGAGTCTGGGGAAGGATGTGTAGATAGTTTGGGTCATGTTGAGATCAAAAAGGAGGAGGTATTGGGGTTCTTGAGAAACATTAAGGTAGACAGGTCCTTAGGGCCTGATGGGATATACCCCAGAATACTGAGAGAGGCAAGGGAGGAAATTGCTGGGGCCTTGAGAGAAATCTTTGTATCCTCACTGGCTACAGGGGAGGTCCCAGAGGATTGGAGAATAGCCAATGTTGCTCTTTTGTTTAAGAAGGGTAGCAAGGATAATCCAGGTAATTACAGACTGGTGAGCCTTATGTCAGTGGTAGGGAAATTATTGGAGAGGATTCTTCAAGACAGGATTTACCCCCACTTGGAAATAAGTGGATGCATTAACGAGAGGCAACATGGTTTTGTGAAGGGGAGGTCATGTCTCATTTACTTGATCGAGTTTTTCGAGGAAGCGACGAAGATAATTGATAAGGGTAGGGCAGTGGATGTTGTCTACATGGACTTCAGTAAGGCTTTTGACATGGTCCCTCATGGCAGACTGGTACATAAGGTGAAGTTGCATGGGATCAGAGGTGAACTGACAAGGTGGATACAGAACTGGCTCGGTCATAGAAGACAGAGGGTAGCAGTGGAAGGGTGTGTTTCTGAATGGAGGGCCGTGACAAGTGGCATTCCTCAGGGATCAGTGCTGGGACCTTTGCTGTTTGTAATATATATAAATGATTTGAAGGAAAATGTAACTGGATTGTTTCATAAGTTTGCGGATGACACAAAGGTGTGTGGAATTGCAGATAGCGATGAGGTCAATCAGAGGGTACAGCAGGATATAGATCGATTTGGGCGGAGAGATGGCAGATGGAGTTTAATCCAGACAAATGCAATTTGGAAGCTCTAATACAGATGGGAAATATACAGTAAATGGCAGAACCCTTAAGAGTATTGATAGGCAGAGGGATCTGGGTGTACAGGTACACAGGTCACTGAAAGTGGCAATGCAGGTGGAGAAGGTAGTCAAGAAGGCATACGGCATGCTTGCCTTCATTGGCCGGGGCACTGAGTTTAAAAGTTGGCAAATCATGTTGTAGCTTTATAGAACCTTCGTTAAGCTGCACTTGGAATGTAGTGTTCCATTCTGGTCGCCACACTACCAGAAGAATGTGGAGACTTTGGAGAGGGTACAGAAAATATTTACCAGGATGTTGCCTGGAATGGAGGGCATGAGCTGTGAGGAGTGGTTGGAGAAACTTGTTTTGTTCCACTGGAATGATGGAGGTTGAGGGGCGACCTGATAGAAGTCTGCAAGATTATGAGGGGCATAGACAGAGTGGATAGTCAGAAGCTTTTTCCCCAGAGTGAAAGAGTCAATTCCTCGGAGGCATAGGTTTAAGGTGCGAGGAGCAATGTTTAAGGGGGATGTATGAGGCAAATTTTTTATGATGTGGAGATGCAGGCGTTGGACTGGGGTAAGCACAGTAAGAAGTCTCACAACACCAGGTTAAAGTCCAACAGGTTTATTTGGTAGCACAAGCTTTCGGAGTGTCACTCCTTCTCACCAAATAAACTTGTTGGACTTTAACCTGGTGTTGTGAGACTTCTTACTGTGCAAGGTTTTTACACAGAGGGTGATGGATGCCTGGAACTCGCTGCTGAAGGTGGTAGTGGAAGTAAATACGGTAGTGACTTTTAAGGGGCATCTTGACAAATACATGAATAGGATGGGAATAGAGGGATATGGTCCCTGGAAGAGGGTTTTAATTCAGACGGGCAGCATGGTCGGTGCAGGCTTGGATGGCCGAAGGGCCTGTTCCTGTGCTGTAATTTTCTTTGTTCTTAGTACCTTCTGTAATAGCTGAGCATGTTCAGTTCAAGGGCAATTAGGGATGGGCAATAAGTGCCGAACCAACAGCGATGCCCACATCCCCTGAATGAATAAAAATAAATAAATCTCTGACTTCTGGTGTTTTGAGAAATTACTTTCTTTCCACCAGTTTGTTCATTTGATATTTGGCGTGTTAGGTTGACCTAGAAGATCAACTTCTACAGAAAATTACATTTCAAAAAGTACTTAATTGGCTGTGAAGTATTTTGGGATTATCTGAGGTCATGAAGGATACTGTGGAAGTGCAAGTTCTTCCTTTCGTTTGTTGAAAAATTAGCTGACTCTTATACTTAATGGAAACAGAGAAAGATGAGCCAGTGTATTGGAAAGAAAAGCAACCGCAGAAACACAATGGAGAACGCCCTTTGGATTCAGGCGGTTTTGCAATAAAAAATAGAAATCTCTTCTCCCCATTACCCCAAGATATTTGATTTGATTTATTATTGTTCCATGCATTGGTAGACAGTGAAAAGTATTGTTTCTTGCGCGCTGTACAGACAAATCATACTGTACATAGGGAAGGAAAGGTGTGCAGAATGTAGTCTCGCAGTCATCGCTAGAGTGTCGAGAAAGATCAACTTAGTGCGAGGTAGGTCCATTCAAAAGTCTGATGACAGCAGGGAAGAAGCTGTTCTTGAGTTGGTTGGTACGTGACCTCAGATTTTAGTATCTTTTCCCCGACGGAAGAAGGTGGAAGAGAGTACGTCAGGGTGCGTGCGGTCCTTGATTGTGCTGGCTGCTTTTCCGAGGCAGCAGGAAGTTAACATATGCTCCCGAATCTTATCAAAATAAATCTTTGCGAGAATTTTCAACGTGAGAAATGTAGACTTTTCAACTTGCACAGAAATAACTAATTATAGACCAAAAACAATTGGATATATTTGAACCGTCTTGCCTATATATTACTGATATAATATTATAATGAGTTTACATCTGAGGGAATAAAATGTGGTGTTGATGAGGCAGTGCCACATGCATCAAAATGAGTCAGAGAAAGTGCTACATTTTAATCATACATGGGACAATACTGTGTGCTTTTTGGGATGGAGATGATTTTAGAAGCAGGAAGTGTAGGGATCATGAAAATCGGAATTTTAAATTTGAGCCGGGCGCTAATATAAGTCAAGAGATCCGTGGCTGATAAATGTGTACAACTTAGTGCAAGGTAGGGTGGGGAGGCGATGGCCGAGTGGTATTATCACTGGAGTATTATTCCAGAAAACTGAGCCAATGTTCTCGGGACCCGGGTTCGAATCCAGCCACAGCAGATGGTGGAATTTGAATTCAAGTTTAAAATTAATCTGGAATTAAGAATCTACTGATGACCATGACACCATTGTCGATAGTCAGAAAAACCCATCTGGTTCACTAATCTCCTTTCGGGAAGGAAATCTGCCATCCTTACCTGGTCTGGCCTACATGTGACTCCAGAGCCACAGCAATGCGGTTGACTCTCAACAGCCCTCAGACAATAAATGCAATGCCCATGTCCCATGAATAAATAAAAAAAGGGTATTGGCAGCAGAGATTTGGATGAGTTGAGGTTAATAGAGGGTGTAGATTGGAAGGTTGCTTGGGAATTGTTGAGTCTGGAAGTGACATGAGCATAGATAAAGGTTTCATTATCAACAGGTGATTATAAGGAAGGTTGAAGTCGAAAAACTTTCAAACTTCAGGAAAGACTCATGCTGAAATCTCACCGGGCATGACTGATTAAATTTTCAATGGTTGGTCAGTGCTCCTGAATAGGTGGAAGTTATTTGAATTCAGTCCTGCATTGTCTGTAGTATCTAAACTCAATTTCTCAATCATAGAATCCCTACAGTGCAGAAGGGGGCCATTCGGCCCATTGAGCCTGCACCGACAACAATCCCACCCAGGCCCTATCCCCATAACCCCATGTATTTACCCAGCGAATCTCCATGACACTAAGGAGCAATTTAGCATGGCCAATGAACGTAACCCGCACATCTTTGGAGTGTGGGAAGAAATCGGAACACCTGGAGAAAACCCACGCAGGCACGGGGAGAACGTGTAGTCTTTGCACAGACAGTGACCCAAGTCGGGAATCGAACCCAGGTCCCTGGCGCTGTGAGACAGCAGTGTTAACCACTGTGCCACTGTGCCGCCCCTATGTCTGGGCTATTTGCCCCACCTAGTACTAGTAGGGAGCATGGAGTGGCCTTGAAGGGATTTTCTAAAGGCCCCATTAAAATACAGAGAAACCAGAGTGCCATTGATTGTTGTGGAGCCTTGGGGAATTTCTGCCATTGCCTGACCTCCTCTCAGACTGACTCCCACCACAATAACGTTTACCAAGCCAGCTCAGCTGTGGAGGAGTCAGTGAATTATTCATACCCCCTGAAACAATTCACTCAAGTCGTAACGGTGACAATGGTTCCGGCCTCCTCCTAGTGCATTTGGGCAGGTGATAGGATTACTCCAGCCACCGTCTGCCTAATGTGCACTGCTGTTGAAAATGGGCCCCACAGTGTCTATGATTGTATGTGGTGAAGGGTTGAGAATTTAATGTGAAGTTTTTGAAACGGAACTTTCAGGGGAAGAGGAGAGATTTGAATTATCCTTCCGATCTTCTGGTTGGCGGGAGAATGGTAATGCAAAGAATGTGCAGCTCTCCTGAGAATCCTGTGTACTCATTTTTCCGGGGATTTTTTCCACTGGTGAGGAATGATTTGAATTCTCAGGAGGATTTAATGTGATGATTGTGAGTCTGTATGTTTTTTTTATAATTCTACCCGGAACTGCATGTTGTGAAATTTTTGGTAATGGCAGGATTCATTTTTCCTGAGGAATGTGTCTAGAGATTTTCACTTTAATTGGTTTGGGTCAAGTAAACAAATGAGAAGGAGATAGAATCATAGAATCCCTACAGTGCAGAAGGAGGCTATTCGGTCCATCCAGTCTGACCCAGCTCCCTGATGGAGTATCTTACACAGGCACTATCAGTGTAATGCCTCATACTTCCCCTGCTAATCCCCCAAACCTACACATCTTTGGACTCTATGGGCCAATTTAGCATGGCCAATCCAGCTAACTGCCTTGGATCATTTCCTGTGCAGAGTCTCCATGTTCTCCCCGTGTCTGCGTGGGTTTCCTCCGGGTGCTCCGGTTTCATCCCACAGTCTGAAAGGCGTGCTGGTTAGGTGCAATGGCCATGCTAAATTCTCCCTCTGTGTTCCCGAACAGGCACCAGAGCGTGGCGACGAGGAGATTTTCACAGTAACTTCATTGTAGTGTTAATGTAAGCCTACTTGTGACACTAAAACGTAAACTTAAAAAAAACTTGAATATCAGAGAATATTTGGGATTTGAATAATCTCGGTTTTAAGAAACTTTCATTTGTGAAAGTGTTAGCCATTATTGGTTGAGCTAAACTTGGAACTCACCGAGTTGTCATTCCAGCCTAATACAGCGAGAATTGAATCACAAGTGTTATTTTTCTTCATCGAAGCCTTCCTCAAAATAAGATTTATTGTGATCCTGCACAGAGGAGAGGAAGAATGGTTTCAGAAGCCTGGAGGGTTACCAGATATAGTATCACATGTCCTATATAGTTATTTATATATTTGGATTGTGAAAAATCAGAATTGAAGTAAGCTGCCTTAAAATATCAAGACTGATCCTGCAAATGAATGAAACAGCTCACAATGCAGCCAAGAAAACAAGCAATTGCCTGTAAAAAGAGAGATACTGCATTTACTTAAATTATTCTAGAACATGCCCAATCTCTGCTTAAATTCCCTATCATTATAAGATCATTTGTAATCTTTATTTCATGAAAATCTGTGTGTTGGTGAGCATACTGTAAATAGTATACATGCATAGATACATTTTTGCTTGTATGAAGGTTTAGTTATGGCATAGCAAGGTTAGGATCCTCACACTATCTGGTATTAATGTGCTTGGGGCTGTTAGCCTTCTCTCCAAAATAGCTCACTTTGACACCCAGCCTGTATTATTACACTAAACCAATCTGGATGCAGATTGAATTTACCTCAGTGAGGTGAAGTATTCTGTCAGCTCCGCTGCTCCTTTCATTAAATTCAGTCACGCATTTGAGCAGCTGACGTAGCGCTTGTGCATTTTAACAAACCTTCCTGGAGTATGAGCCTGCACAGGGCAGCTAGTTCCTTCAGAGAACACAGCACTGAGTTCACGGTACAGCCAACAGCTGTCACAGACACCTTCTCCATTTAAAAGCACAACAGTCGAGCCTTTGAAGAAAACTTTAGCATGCCGAAGGCTTTAACCTCTGCCTAACAGGTACAGTAGCAGTTTCATATTCTAAACATGGTATTCTACCATTCAGATTTCTCAGCTACAATGATGTTCAATATTCCTACCTCCACTCCTATTAAAAGCATCTTGTTATATTCATAGCTGCAGTGGTTGGTGATGTAATTGCTTTCAAGCACTGAATTGATTCAGATGATAGTTCTTTTGTTGCTTTGATTAATGTCTTTATAAGAAGAATCCTTAGATTCAATAAGAATGCAGCTTTTTCAATTGCGTAATGTCACTCGCAATTACTTTCAAAACTTGTAAGATCTGATGTGAAGACCCCGTATGATTATTTATAAATACAATAGGGTACAATATCCTGTAGGATCATTTAAACAAGGTTAGAAGTTTACAGTCAAATGTTACAATATTACCATAGACTGTGGTGCATACATTGGCCCTACATATAAGACAACGGTTTTTTCGGCTCCAACAATCGTGTTTCGGCCTACACTCAGCATATTAGTTGACCACCTCTCTTCCCTCCGCCCCCCCCCCCCCCCCCCCACCCCCCCCCACCATCCGTTTCTGCCAAGAAATACTGTACTTGTATGAGGAATCAGCCTCAAATTTTCACCTCAGAAATGGGGTTAGTGTGCCTTTAGTGGTAGTTATCGTCAGTGCAGATGGGCCGAAGGGCCTTTCCTGCGCTCAATGACTCTATGTGCATTTTGCTCACCTTATGAGCCAGCAGATGGGTTGAAGCAGGTGTTGTCGAGAAGATGTACGCGAGTTCAAGACATGTTCACACAGAGCAGGCTGCACATGGTGAACAATCAGTAGAAATGGCACCTCCGCCAAAAAGCTGCTTTCAAACGAAAAAGTGTAACATTTGCTAACAAAAAGGAAGCAGCTGCTCCCCTTGTCTGGGGGGTCAGTCACGAGGGGAATAGTTTTAGGGCGAGGAGCAGGAGATTCAGAGGGGACTTGAGAAAGAAAATCACTCAGAGGGTGGTGAGAATCTGGAATGCACTGCCTGGGAAAGTAGTGGAGGATGGAAACCTTACAACGTTTAAAACGTATTTGGATGAGCACTTGAAATATCGTAACATTCAATGATATGGGACAAGTGCTGGAAAATGGGATTAGCGCAACTTTTGTGGTAGTTGTTGTCAGTGCGGACTCGATGGGCTGAAGGGTCTTTTCTGCACTGCACGATTCTATGACTCATCAGGTAATTGCTGCAGCAAGGGGATTTGATGTTCGTGAAAACCTGGTGTGAGAATATTTTTTAGTCGTGCGTGGGACATGGGTGTCGCTGGTTGGCCAGCATTAATTGCCCATCCCTAGTTGCCCTTGAGAAGGTGGTGGTGAGCTGCCTTCCTGAATCGCTGCAGTCCATATGCCATTAGGAAGGGAATTCCAGGATTTTGACCCAGCGACTGTGAAGGAACAGCGATATATTTCCAAGTCAGGATGGTGAGTGGCTTGGAGCGGAACTTGCAGGTGGTGGTGTTCCCATGTATCTGCTACCCTTGTCCTTCTAGATGGAAGTGGGCTTGGAAGATGATGCCTTTGATTAATTGAAGGATGAGTCCACCCTGGAGAGGATGTCCAAGGCCAAATGTGCCATGAGAGCAGGTACCTACCACTGACCTGATCTTGAGAATCATGTAAAAGTTTTTTAAAGTTTATTTATTTGTCACAAGTAGGCTTGCATTAACACTGCAATGAAGTTACTGTGAAAATCCCCCAGTCGCCTCAGTCCGGAGCCTGTTCGGGTACACTGAGGGGGAATTTAGCATGGCCAATGCACCTAATCAGCATGTCTTTCGGACTGTGGGAGGAAATCGGAGCACCTGAGGGAACCCACGCAGACAGGGGAGAACGTGCAGTCTCCACACAGACAGTGACCTGAGCCAAATCGAACCCGGGTCCCTGGCACTGTGGAGGCAGCAGTGCTAACCACTCTGCCACCGTGTCACCCACATTTATTTGTATTGGGACAGGTCCTGGAAAATCCTCCTTATACATACTTATACTGTACTCCTTATTCACTTATGACCGTGTGGCTAAATTCCCCTCCAACTCAATTTTCAAGTTTGCTGATGACACCACAGTAGTGGGTTGGACCTCAAACAATGAAGAGACAGGAAAGAGGCAGTGAATCTGGTGAACTGGTGCAAAGGCAGTAATCTCTCCCTCAATGTCAGTAAAAAGGAGATAGTCATCGACTTCAGGAAGCGTAGTGGAGGACATGCCCCTGTCAATGGGGATGAAGTGGAAATGGTCGAGAGCTTCAAGTTTCCAAGTGTCCAGGTCACCAACAACCTGCCCTGGTCCCTCCACCCTGATGCTATAATTAAGAAAGCCCACCAATGCCTTTACTTTCTCAGGAGACTAAGGAAGTTTGGCATGTCAGCTACGACTCTCATCAACTTTTACAGATGCACCATAGAAAGCATTCTTTCTGGTTGTATCACAGCTTGGTATGGCTCCTGCTCTGTCCAAGACTGCAAGAAACTATAAAGGATGTGAACGAAGCCCAGTCCATCACGCAAACCAGCCTCCTATCCGTTGTCTAGTATACTGGCTACTTTTCCACTGCCTCGGAAAAGTAGCCAGCACAATGAAGGACCCCATGCACCCCAGACATACCTCTTCCACCTTCTTCCATCAGGAAAAAGGTACAAAAGTCTGAGGTCGTGTACCAACGGACTCAAGAACAGCTTCTTCCCTGCTGCCACCAGACTTTTGAATGGACCTAGCTTATATTAAGTTGATCTTTCTCTACACCCTAGCTATGACTGTAAGCTATGTTGTTAAGAAGGCGTACGGTGTGTTAGCTTTTATTGGTAGAGGGATTGAGTTTCGGAGCCAGGAGGTCATGCTGCAACTGTACAAAACTCTGGTGCGGCTGCACTTGGAGTATTGCATACAGTTCTGGTCACCACATTATAGGAAAGATGTGGAAGTGTTGGAAAGGGTGCAGAGGAGATTTACCAGGATGTTACCTGGTATGGTGGGAAAATCGTATGAGGAAAGGCTGAGGGACTTGAGGTTGTTTTCGTTAGAGAGAAGAAGGTTAAGAGGTGACTTAATAGAGGTATACAAGATGATCAGAGGATTAGATAGGGTGGATAGTGAGAGCCTTTTTCCTCGGATGGTGATGGCTAGCACAAGGGGACATAGCTTTAAATTGAGGGGTGAGAGATATAGGACAGATGTTAGAGGTAGGTTCTTTACTCAGAGAGTAGTAAGGGCGTGGAATGCCCTGCCTGCAGCAGTAGTGGACTCGTCAACATTAAAAACATTCAAATGGTTATTGGATAAACATATGGATGATATTGGAATAGTGTAGATTAGAGGGGCTTTAGATTGGTTTCATTGGTCGGCGCAACATCGAGGGCTGAATGGCCTGTACTGCGCTGTAATGTTCTATTGTTCTATGTTCTATGTAACACTACATTCTGCAACTTCTCCTTTCCTTCTCTCTGAAGGGTATATTTTATCTGTGTAGCGCGCAAGAAACAGTACTTTTCACTGTATACTAATATGTTACAATAATAAATCAAATCAAATCAAATCAAATCATCATGAATGGTTAAGTGGTCATCACAAATGCGATGCGTATATACGCACTGAAGTGGATCAAATCAAACTTTGAGTCCAGCAAAGATTTCAGAGCAACAGTTAGTTGGCTAGTAACCGGCTATTTTATGGAACAAAAATGTCGAGAGTTGCGGCGAAACATCAAGATCACTCAGAGAATACCGAAAGATCTCAATGGCAATATTACCAGTTTGCAGCCATTCATCTTCAGACAGTGACAAAAAGCACAGCAGCAACTTAGGTGAAACACCCATGAGTTCCAACATGTCCAGCAATGAAAGAGTGGAGCGAAACAGTTCAAAAAGAGTTCTAATAAAAACCACAAGGTAGGAGAAGATAAAGCCAATGGTAATTTTCAATGGTAAAATTAAGTTCCCACCAGGAGTTTTTGGCCTTGTCCACGACAACAGTTGGATGGATGGGGGTGGAATGAAGCTGTGGATCTGATCATATGTGGAATAGGCATCGTAGTGGCCTACTCAAGGTACTCAGCTTACTAGTGTGGGACATGTTCAGATCCCATATCATCAAAGATATCAAGAGGTGCCTGTGAGGAAATGACACCCAAATTGCAGTTGTACTTGAAGGTTTAATGTTCAGAACCATAGAACCATGAAATCCCTGCAGCGCAGGAGGAGACCATTTGGCCCATCAAGTTTGCACTGATTTCTGAAAGGCTTCAACAAACCAATCAAGGATCATGTTCTCACCCAATGGAATAGGTGGATGGTTGACAGAGTAGAAACCTTCACAAAGAGTGGAACTCTTGAGGATTTGTGTGGTTTCATCATCAAATCATGGGATGCTATTTATGTGCAAACTGTCATCAGGTCATTCAAAAGATATGGAATATCCAATTGAATGGATGGAGAGGAAGATGAGTTGTTGAGGAGGGAAGATTGTGAAACCGAAAGCACCAAATCCGATCCGGTGTGGAGCCCTTACAATGATGCCATTGCCAAAGTGACTCAATGAATTTGATGAACTCTTTCTTGTCAAAGATGATGAATCTGACAGTTTTCAAATATTTTGACTGTGGTTAATGGTATGCTTGTAGAATTAGTTCATTCAATAAAACGTGTCACAATAGACAGTAATTTATGGCCTCGCTCGTCCCGAAGCCGTAAAATTCTGCCCAAGGTCAACGGACTTTCCCATGTTCTGCCCCCAGCCCACTCTGATTCCCGTGGCGGGCAAGCCAGTAAAATTCCGGCTATTGATTTAATTTGAATTACCGGTGTTCTTTTTTCACATTTCAAATGGCCAGCTACACCTGCACCAGCGGTTAAATCAGTTAAACGCGCTGTATGAGATGACCTCTGTTTTTGGAAGGATTTTTTAAGGCTTCAAAAGTCATCTTACACTTTCCAATCTATGGTGTTTCTTGTGTATCGTTGCATCGATCCCAGAGTTGCCTGTACTGATGTTATTGTATGTGTATCTGCCGCACGGATGTTGTGGACTGTAATTCCATAATATCCGTGTGTTATTTAACCTTTTCAGCCCAGAACATTGTCCTGAAGATTCTCTCACATAACAACTATAAAAGTGATCGTATATTAATCTCCATATTGCTATCTATTAGAGTTAGACTACAGATTAAAGAAATGTTTTTTAATCTAATATCTTTGGTAAAGTACATGTCCGATTATATTGGTTAGTTGGGACAGTTGCTTCTATTCCTGGGACAATTAAAAATTTGGATTGTGGATGTCACAAACAGACATTAGCAATGCAGGATGTACCCTTCCGCCTGTTGTTTTTTTTTTAACTAACCTCAAATTATTAGAATCATAGAAAGAAAGAGCATAGAAGCAATGTTAGCAATGAAGGACAAAATTCCATTTGCCTTCTTAATTACCTGCTGCACCCGCAAAACAACTTTTTGTGATTCATGCACAAGGACACCCAGGTCCCTCTGCACAGCAGCATGCTGCAATTTTTTACCATTTAAATAATAGTCCATTTGGCTGTTATTCTTACCAAGATGGATGACCTCACATTTACCAACATTGTACTCCATCTTCCAGACCCTCGCCCACTCACTTAGACGATCTATATCCCTTTGCAGACTTTCAGCGTCCTCTGCCCATTCAGCCCACTGTGCCTGTGACAATTCTCTGAAAGGGCTACATAATCGGTCATAATGCCTTTCTTCCAAGGTAATGAACTGCTCAGCAAAACAGACCCCTCACAAGAGGGCATCTTGAGTATCAAAGCAGGACAGTGTTGGAGCTGCCATCCTTTGTGAAGTAGTCATGACTACTTAAGGCCAAAACCTCAAAGATCGCTGTGTCCACACATTGACAAGAATATATATCCTTAAGTAAATGTGATACGTGACACTGAATTTCTAAACAGTAAATTAGGATAAATTATTTTCCTAATGTGAAACTTGATAGTTCTATGTGTGATTCGTGTTAATAGACTATAGAATATCTTCAGCTGTGAGTAATTAGAGTCACTTGAACAATCAATCATTGAATTGCCAAACATCCACTTTGGTCTACAGAGACTGCAGGTGTTTTGAGCCATTTGTGTGATGAGGTTTCAGATGAACTCCAGGCTTGTGACAGAAAAGCATTTTTTTAAATCCAAAAGTATCACCAGCCCAGTGTGATTGGAAAGAATTCTCCTAAACCCTGCCGGTGGGTTCGATGGCAGATGGAGAATATGGCAAGGGGCCTGGAAATTGGTTTCATGCTGGCGTGAATTTATAACGGGATCTTCCTCTGGTGCCCACATGGAGGGTTAGAAAACCAACAGAGGTCAGAGTGAACCTCATTTGCATCCCATGAATAGGATGTAGATGAAAGCCCAACTACCTCCACCCCCCCCCCCCCCGCCCCATGCCAGATTCTCTGCAATGCGGGCAGGAAAACACACCAGCGTAAAACAGGTTTGGACCATCATAGTCTGCAAATGTCAGGACTAACCTGAACAGTGAATGGGGCTCTATCTGGAGTTCAAGATGAAGGCAACCTGCAGCCCTGGACCTTGGAGCACCACAGCAGTGGGTCAGGGAATACCTGTAGGTGGGCCTCCCAGATTCAGTTTCCTGGAGGGGGTCCACCTCCCAGCTTCAGAATGTTCCCGGAGAATTTTCAGGAGATTCACCTTCTTTCTTAAACGGTTGGGTCAGTGATGTTGGACGCCTTTTGAATGTGGCAGCCGGACATGATGGCGGACTACACACCAAGCAGGCCTCACTGACACTGAATGCAGGTGAAACACCCGGGTGTATTATTAATGAGGTCGGGGCTGAAAGATTTGGCGTATTTTCCCATCTGCCTCCGCAGTGGGAAACACTGTTCCACCCCCACCCCGAAACTTAGTCTCAAAATGGAAGAATTCTGCTCATTGCGTTTAAGTTACCTCAAACATTGTTCTATTGTATAAGGATGACTGCTGGTGGTATAGCGTTAATATACCAAAAATAAAGGATTAGTTAATTCAGGGTAAAAGGTGGCAATTTTTATTGCATCCTCGTGTGCCTTACACCCCATTTGGAAATGTTTTGGTATTAGTCACTTGATCTCAATTCCTGATAAATTGTTCATTTAAAAATCAATCGGTGTTGTTCCCAGTGAGTGACTCAACAGAATAGAGGACAAAGGTCAAATGATGAACAAATTAAGAATTATTGCGTACAATACACAAGACCTTTTCCAATCATCATATAATCAATCAGCTCGTGATCATATTTGGAACATCCAGATAAGGTTCTTGATCTGCTGCATCCTCCACAATATCGCAATCATAAATTACAACTATTGCCACGAGGAATCTGGAGGCCACTTCAGGTGAAAGAGGGAAAGGAAACAGGAAGGACCCCCTTTCATTCTCGACAGATAACTGTTCAGATTCCACTTCCCTTTGGACAACTTCCGTTCACCATTACGGCTCCACTATTCCCCACTTCTCCGTGCATCTGGAACATTCTATTACACCACCCAAGATCCTACAGTAAAAGTCACCGCAATAGCCTTTCCATAACAAAAACAGAAAAATGCTAGAAAATCTCAGCAGGTCTGACAGTATCTGTGGAGAGAGAATAGAGCCAACGTTTCAAGTCTAGAGCCGAACCATCACTATTAGCCTGTCCATAACACCTCGGTACAAAATCACATCCACTTTTACAAATGAACCAGCCACCCTCCTGCATTCCCTTACTGACTGTCTAGGGGTCCTGGTAGACCTGTGCAGGACTGAATCACCCCAGTGGCTGCAGTATGGCTCCTTTGCTGATTAAAAACCTGTCTATTTTGGTCCTGAATATACTAGTCATTAATATACACTTGGAAGAGCAAAGGTCCCAACACTGACCCCTGGTGAATTCCACTAGAAACCTTCCTCCAATCTGAAAAGCAACGAGTTATCATTATTTTCTGTTTCCTGTCAGTCAGCCAATTTCTTATCCGTGTTCCTACTTCCCCTTTTCCTCCATGAGTTATGTTCACAATTTGTTGTGTGGCACTGCGTCAATTGCCTTTTGAAAATCTATATACACCATATCAACACTTTATCAACCATTTCTGTAACCTCCTCAAATAACACCAGTATGTTAGAGAAACATGAGGCCCAATTCTCCCAAAAAAATTCTAAGTGATGAATTGGCAGGAAAAATGATATAATTCATGATTTTTTTTTCAGTGGGAGTTCAAACTTGAATCTCCCACAATCTGTGCATTGCAGAGGTCACAATCGTGAATATCATTAAAAGCTCAGAGGCGGGGCCTATTCGCGCCAGAATCTGACAGTTCCGGAACTCTGCGCATGCGTAGTGGCCCTGAAGTGTCAGCCTGCACTTTGCTGGCCAGCTAGATCACTGGCCAGCCCGGGACCCTCACACTGCTGCTCCTCGCGACACCCCCATGGCCCGATCACGGGCTGCACAAGCATTCCCGGGCCAGCCCTGACCCCCCCCACCATCCCAGAGCACCGCAATCTCCACCCCCCCCCCAGCAGACCCTCCCTGCTGACCCCCCTTCCCCCCTCAGGAGGCAGACAGCCCCCCCAATAATGTACCTACCAAGACTGAATAGCTGGGGATAAGTGAATGTGAGGCTGGCATCATTGGTAGGTGTTTGAGAGTGAGGTGGAGCATCTGGATGTGAGATGTGAATCTTGAGTACCGGGGATGGCTGATGGGTGAGTGCTGGGGGCCTAGGAGGCTGCTGGTTTGCTGGGTGGCAAATGTCCATTGAAGATGCATTCACTGGCCTTGACCAGTGAGGTCATTAAACCTTTCCCGGCACTGCTGTTTGGTTCCCCTTCCTGCTCCTATTCCCTTTAGGAAGGTGGGTGGGGGGAATTCCAGAACTAGGAGTCATAGTTTGAGGATAAGCGGTAAACCTTTTAGAACTGAGGCGAAGAGAAATTTCTTCACCCAGAGAATGGTGAATGTGTGGAATTCACTACCACAGAAAGTAGTCAAAGAAGCCAAAACATCGTCTGATTTCAAGAAGAAATTAGATATTGCTCTTGGGGCTAAAGGGACCAAGGGATATGGGGGAAAGGTGGGATCAGGATATTGAATTTGATGATCAGCCATGATCAAAATGAATAGCAGAGCAGGCTCGAAGGGCTGAATGGCCAACTCCTGCTTCTATTTTCTATGTTTCTATGTTTATTCCTTGAAAGCACTGTGGAAACATGGCATCGTCCAAGGCTTCCAGTGATGGATCCTTGAATGGCTGAGCCCTCTCTAAGACCCGGCGTCCATTTGACTCGTCTTTAATTGGAGCACAAATGGAACATCATAGCTGAGAGATTGATGCGTTGTTATGGATCAGCCGTAGCCATGGAGGTCAATAAGAAGAGAGACGTCATGGGCAGGATTCTCTGGCCACAAGCAGCCCAAGATCGGAAATTCCCGCCAGAGCTCAACAGACCTGTGAATGGTTGGCCAGATTTTCTGTCCCATCCACTACAAGACTAGACAGGAGAATTTCAGCCCATGTTTATGATATCAAGCCATAACAGACGATATTATGACAGATGACCAAAGCCTTGGCCAAGAGGTAGTTTTAAGCAGTATCTTAAAAAAGGAAGGAAAGAGAGAGACTAAAGGAAAATGTAGTAAATTTTAGGTCAATTGTTATAAATTGGATCAGGATCTATTAAAGTATTTTGAGACATATAGGGACATTAATAGACTAATCTGGTTCACATGGGAGTTAGGAAGCAATTATACCTCGATGATTTGGAGTTTGGGACCAAGTGTAGTATGTCTAAATTTGCAGATGACACTAAGATGAGTGGCAGAGCAAAGTGTGCAGAGAACGCTGAAAGTTTGCAAAGGGATATAGATCGTCTAAGTGAGTGGGCGAGGGTCTGGCAGGTGGAATACAATGTTGGTAAATGTGATGTCATCCATTTTGGTCGGAATAACAGCCAAATGGACTATTATTTAAATGGTAAAAAATTGCAGCATGCTGCTGTGCAGAGGGACCTGGATGTCCTTGTGCAGGAATCCCAAGGAGTTGGTTTGCAGGTGCAGCAGGTAATTAAGAAGGCAAATGGAATTTTGTCCTTCATTGCTGGAGGGATGGAGTTTAAAGACAGCGAGGTTATGTTGCAGCTGTATAAGGTGCTGGTGAAGCCACACCTGGAATACTGTGTACAATTTTGGTCTCCTTACTTGAGAAAGGATATACTGGCACTGGAGGGTGTGCAGAGGAGATTCATTAGGTTGATTCCGGAGTTGAGAGGGTTGGCTTATGAGGAGAGACTGAGTAGACTGGGGCTATACTTATTGGAATTCAGAAGACGAGGGGAGATCTTATAGAAACATATAAGAGTATGAAGGGAATAGATAAGATAGAAGCAGGGAAGTTGTTTCCAAAGGCAAGTGAAACTAGAATAAGGGGGCATGGCCTCAAAATAAGGGGGAGCAGATTTAGGACTGAGTTGAGGAGGAACTTCTTCAAGGGGTTGTGAATCTGTGGAATTCCCTGCCCAGTGAAGCAGTTGAAGCTACCTCATTGAATGTTTTTAAGGCAAGGATAGATACATTTTTGAACAGTAAAGGAATTAAGGGTTATGGTGAGCGGGCGGGTAAGTGGAGCTGAGTCCACAAAGATCAGCCATGATCTTATTGAATGGCGGAGCAGGCTCGAGGGGCCAGATGGCCTACTCCTGCTCCTAGTTCTTATGTTCTTATGTTCTTATATGGCTTGTTCTCCTATGATAGTGGGGAATGCTGGCCTTAAGATTATGGGCAGAATTTTCTATTTTCTCTCTTTTTGACAATGTGTCATTCAGGCGGGAGAAGCAGGGTGAAGCTCTCCAGCTGCACTGCCGGCTTTTCCCATCATACTCTTCGACACATTGTCAAAGTAAATCCTGGAGGCAGTTCCCGCAACGTCACGCTGGTGGGGCAGGTTCCGAATGAGCCTCAGTCTGCCAACAACCTCACCTGACAGATCAGCGTGCGATCTTTAAAGGGCATCCTGATCTGCAAACAATATAAATAAAAAAAACACAAATACCACGTGGAGACAACCCCACCCATGGATTTTGGCCCCCATTCACAGACCCGGGACCACCCCCTTCCCCAGGGGTTCCCCCCCACCCTGAACCATCCCAACAGAAGACACCCCAGGTACTGGCTGGAAACTGCTACGGACACTACTCCCTGGCAGTGCCAGGATACTGCCCGGGCATGACCCTCTCCCTCCGGGGGCTGTACTTACCTATGCAGCTCTGGTGGGGACTGTTTGCCAGGTCCCCATTTGTCAGGAACTGTTGTAAACCTCACTGACGTGGGGGAAATCCTAATGTGGGGGATAATACAGAGGGAAACCCGTCAATGATATTTGAATGTCTGGTGATGGGGTTGCCGACTTTTCATGGCGGGAACACCATTGTGTCATTGGCAGGGGATGGGCACAATTAAGTGGGGAAATCCCACTGGTGTGAAAGTTGCTTTGGGACTCCCTCTCTATTCGCCGTCCCCACCTTTAGGTGGAAAATCTCCCCCACCATGTGCTTACAGATCTTGTCAATCTGTTCAAGCTAATTAATAGCTGGAAAATCAGAGGTTCCAGGCCTGTGTAGCAAACACCATTTAAAGATGTATTCACTGGCCTTGACAACCCTTGTGAGTCATCAAACCTTTCCAGCACTGCTGTTTGGTTCACCTTCCTGGCCACCTGCTCTTATTGGAAGGGATTCCTACAAGGAATCTTGACCCCTTTGGAAACATGACACCACTCTGACCAAGGCCTCCAGCACTGGATCCTTGAACTACTGAGACCTGCCAGCCCTAATTGCAGCATAAATGGAACACCAGGGCTGGGAGAATTCCCAGTCAGTGCTCACTAAGAGTGCTAATCCCTGCAGGAGAACCTGGTTGGGATGCAGACCTAATAATTGTGAGTAGGCCATGGTTGAGATAACCATTTACAAAGTAGGCCTGAAAGTCAATTTTTCTATTCATTTATCTGAGTGTTGCTGGCTCGGCCAGCATTTATTGCCCTTTCCTAATCATCCTTCAGAAGTCAGGGGGTGAGTTACTCGCCATAGTATTTCTAGCCTCTGAATTACTCTTGTAGCCACAGTATTAATATGGCTAGTCCCATTCAGCTTCTGGTCAATGGTAACACCGAGGATGTTGATAGTGGGGCATTTAATGATGGTAATGCTATCAAGGGGTGATGGCTAGATTGTCTCTTGGAAATAGAGATGGCACTTGTGTGATACGAATGTCACTTGCTATTTGTCAGCCCAAGCCTGGATATTGTCCAGGTCTTGTTACATATGGACCTGGACTGCTTCAGTAACTGAGGAGTTGTAAATGGTGTTGAACATTGTGCAGTCATTAGCGAACATCCCCACTCTGACCTTATGATGGAAGCAAGGTCATTGATAAATCAGCTGAGGCATTCCTGCAGTGATGTCCTGGAACTGAGATGATTGACTTGTAAGCACCACAACCATCTTCCTTTGTGCCAGGTCTGACTCCAGCTATTAGAGAGCTTTCCCCGATTTCCATTGACTTCAGTTTTGCTATGGCTTCTTAATGCGAAACTCGGTCAAATGTTGCTTTGATGTCAAGGGCAGTCACTCTCACCTCACCTCTGGAATTCAGCTCTTTTTTCCAAAGCCAAGACTGTAATGGGTCAGGAGCTGAGTGGCCCTGGCAGAACTCAATCTGAGTCAACGAGAGGGTTATTGCTAAGCAAATGCCGCTTCATAGCATTGTTAATGACCCTTTCCATCACTTTACTGATAATCGAGAATAGTCTGATGGATCAGTAATTGGCCAGGTTGGATTTGCCATGCTTTTTGGTGTATAGGAATACCTGAATAATTTTCCACATTGCTGGGCAGATGCCAGTGATGTTGCTGTATTGGAACAACTTGGCTAGGGATGCAGCAAGTCCTGGAAAACAAGTCTTTAGTACTATTGCTGGAATATTGTCAGGGCCCATAGCCTTTGCAGCATCCAGTGCCTTCATCCATTTCTTGATATCACATGGAGTGAATCGAATTCGCTGAAGACTGATGTCTTTGTGGCTGGGGACCTTCGGAGGAGGCTGAGATGGATCATTCCCTTGGTACTTTTGGCTGAAGATCATTCCAAATGCTTCAGCCTTATCTTTTGCATTGATGTGCTGTGCTCCTCCATTATTAAGTATGGGGATATTTGTGAAGCTTCCTTCTCCAGTGAGTTGTTTAATTGTCCACCACCATTCACGGCTGGATGTGGCAGGACTGCAGAGCTTAGATTGATTGATTGTGGAATCACTTATCTCTGCCTTTCACTTGCTGTAAGTAGTCCTGTGTTGAAGCTTCACCAGGTTGACATCTCATTTATAGGTAAGTCTGGTGTTGCTCCTGGCATGTCCTCCTGCAGTCTTCATTGAATCAGTGTTGCTCCCCTAGTTTGGTGGTTATGGTAGAGTGGGGGATAAGGCAGGCCATGAGGTTACAGACTGAAGTTGGGTACAATTCTGCTGCGCCTCATGGATGCTCAATCTTGTGTTGCTTCATCTGTTCAAAATCTATCCCATTTAGCACAGTGATGGTGCAATATGATGGAGAGTATCTTCAATATAAAGATGGGAATTTGTCTGCATTTTCCTCATTCAAAATTTTTAAACTATTCTTATACTAACATGGGGAAGCTATTTCAGTAAGTTTACTTACAAGACATGTCTGTTAATTGACGACACACAGTAAATATATTATTTAGTCATTCTAAAGAATTAATGACAACTATCAGGCAATCAGAGTCTCGGGTTCTACTGACTTGTGTGTTTTACTGAACTGAATTGTAAACATTGAGAATAGTGGAGAACCGGGGGAAAGACTGGGTGGTAAGTGCATAAAAGTAAAGTTTATTTATTAGTCACAAGTTGGCTTACATTAACACTGCAACGAAGTTATTGTGAAAATCCCCCAGTCGCTACACTCTGGGCTGTTCGGATACACTGAAGGAGAATTTATCATGGCCAATGCAGCTAACCAGCACGTCTTTGGACTGTGGGAGGAAACCAGAGCACCCGGAGGAAACCCACGGAGAACATGCAAACACCACACAGTGACCCAAGCCGAGAATCGAAACTGGGTCCCTGGCGCTGTGAGGCAGCAGTGCTAACCACTGTGCCACCGTGCTGCCCCTGATAAAATCAGCTGCCTGTTGTAGAAACTGCCCAAATCTGTTTTCCATTCAAAATGAATGATTTCTGTAGCAATTCGCAAAGCCTGTTTTATACCCGAGCACCATTTTCGACGGTGACCATTGTGACTTTTCCTAGGAGTGAGTGCCAGTTTAAGAATGGCCTTTAATACTGTCCAGTCGCATTCCATTTCGCTTCTTCACAGCTAATCGAGCGAAGAGGCAGTATCAGTCAAACTCAGAAACCAGAGGTATAGAGCAATAATCTTAACAGCACTGTGCAACCCAGTCCCCAACTTCTTGTTCTACCGTGCATGTCGATGGTTGGGTCAGCATAATAAGGTTGCTTTGTCATCCGGGTGAAACAAGGCACCAGAGTAACATTTCAGAATAAATAGATCATATTTAATGGCATCATCAATCCACCTCACATACCGTGGCCTCAAGTGAAGAATGGGACCAATAACTGTTAAAAGTAACCAAGGCGACATGAACTGAAGACTGGGAAGCTATCAGATTGCCATCGCCATATATTAAATATTGCAATAGAATTCTCAGAAACGTACAATAGGAAAATTATTCTGAAGTTAGGGACAGGCCAGTTGACATTTATGTGATTATGTAAACCCTTGATTAATCCTGTGTTAAATAAATTAAATTCAACATAACTTTATTGGACAATGGATAGAATGTTACATTTCAGTCCGTCACTTATGGAATGAATAAAATATTCCACCAGGTAATTTC
Source organism: Mustelus asterias (assembly GCF_964213995.1). NCBI lineage: Eukaryota > Metazoa > Chordata > Chondrichthyes > Carcharhiniformes > Triakidae > Mustelus > Mustelus asterias. The sequence goes on along the minus strand of NC_135803.1, from coordinate 27,183,389 downwards.
AATGTAATGTGCAGGTGAATTCTAGTAAAAAGAGCTGGAGAAGACATCTTGACAAGAATTATACTGATCACATTGAAATAAAATCATCTTTTAAAAATATATTTATGAGTTTATTACACATAGTGACCATAATAATTTGCTCTCCGCTATATTTTTCAGGACCCAATGCTGTGATTGAATTATACTGAAATGTTCTGCGGTGTATTCTTTTAATATCAACCAAAAATTAATTAACTAAACAAAAACAAAATGGAAAGGGGGAGACAGTCCCTGGTGGGGCAATGTAACCAAAGCGAAAATTTTAAAGGAAACCTAACTAACTAACCTAACTAACTTGGCGGCATGGCAGCACAGTGGTTAGTTCTGCTTCCTCACAGTGCCAGGGACCTGGGTTTGATTCCCGGCTTGGATCACTGTGTGGAGTTCACACGTTCTCCCTGTGTCTGCGTGGGTTTCCTCCGGGTGCTCCGGTTTCCTCCCACATTCTGAAAGAGGTGCTGGTTAGGTGCATTGACCTGAACAGGCGCCGGACTGTGGTGACTAGGGGAATTTCACAGTAACTTCATTGCAGTTACTTATGACTAATAAATTAACTTTAACCCAAAGTGTCATTCCCGGAGGTGGTGATGTATCCCAGCCTCTGGAGTGCCCAATGGTCATGGAAGGACTGAAGCGTGCCAGTGCACACTGCATGCTCCATCTCTAAGGCCACCTGGCCACAAAGAGCTCTGGTAGAGATGTTCTGCTGTCATTTGATTTGATTTATTATTGTTAAATGTTTTGGGATACAGTGAAAAGTATTGCTTCTAGCGTGCTCTACAAAACATACTATTCATAGAGTCCATAGGGGAGAAGGAAAGCAGAGGCTGCAGAATATGGTGTTACAGTCATAGCTAGAGTGTAGAGAAAGATCAGCTTAACATATGGTAGGTCCATTCAAAAGTTTGATGGCAGCAGATGGACTGGGCTACGTTCACAACCCTTTGTAGTTTCTGGTGGTCTTGGTCAGAAAGGAGCCATACCAAACTGTGATGCATCTGGAAAGGATGCCTTCTGTGGTGCATCTGTAAAAATTGGTGGGAGTTGTAGCGGACATGCCAAATTTCCTTAGCCTCCTGAGAAAGAAGCGGTTGGCTTTTTTAACTATAGCATCTATGTGTCCACAATCGATTAAGAACAATCTGAAATGGAGGTAAGATATTTAACAAAAGAATTAAGAAATGCACAGGTAGTTTGTATACATGAACACACATATGCACACACACACGAACAAAAGATAAATTGAGAGGTACTTTGAGAAAAAGAGATCAAACCAATTTCCGACTGAAGTATCTACTTCAGTGCATTGTCACGGTGTGATTGTACTGAATGCTTGCAAAGCTTGCTGTATTTTTCACCGTGCTGTTAAGTGCCGCTCGTTACATTTGTACCATCTTGACAATAGGAGTGATGGCTCTCATTGCATCTTATTAGCAGCAGACAACAGGGAGCTTTATTGTATGTTACTTGCAGCAGGAATAGTGGACTTTATTTCCAGCAATCCAACAATGCGCCCAACTGCTGAAAAGCATACAGGAGCCACATTGATTGCTGGAGCATTCATTAAAATCTTGCCCACTGAATTTCTTTCATTGCTAATCAGGATGAGATTTGCCATAATATATGAATTATCCAAATGACCTGGTCAACCTCAAGAGCTTACATTGCAGGAATCACAAAAACAAACCACACTGTATGTACCTTTTATCCTTCCCAGTCACTGGCTCCACAAAGATCTCTATAGAATTCACTGGAAATAGCTGGAGGAATACAGGATAAGTGCTATCTTTTTTTTTAACATGGTGCTGATGGTGAAGCTGTCTTCCTAAAGGATGTTGTGATGACGGCATGGTGACACAGTGGTTAGCACTGCTGACTCACAGCGCCAGGGACCCGGGTTTGATTCCTGGCTTGGGTCACTGTCTGTGCGGAGTCTGTACATTCTCCTCATGTCTGCGTGGGTTTCCTCCGGATGCTCCGGTTTCCTCCCACAGTCCAAAAGACATGCTGGTTAGATGTGTTGGCCATGCTAAATTCTCCCTCAGTGTACCCGAACAGGCACCAGAGTGTGGCGACTAGGGGATTTTCACAGTAACTTCATTGCAGTGTTAATGTAAGCCTACTTGTGACAATAATAAATAAACTTTAAACTTTAAAAACTGATATTTAATGAAAAGACCCTGATCAGACTCTGATTTGAACAATCTTGAATCTGGGTAATAGGAAGTCAACTACCCACCAAGCCCTCTAGATCAATGAGATGCTGTATTGATAAAAACAGGGAGTGCTGGAAATGCTTAGTGGATCTGTCGGCATCTATGGAGAGAGAAACAGCATTAACGGTCGGGATTTTCAGCTCCCTGCCACCACCACTACAGTGGGTTTTCCAATGGAAAAGGTGGCTCACCATTGGCTGCCAATGGGATCTTCCGATCCTGTTGAAGCCAATGGCTATTTGTGTTATCCACTGGCCATGACATCCGCGAACCCGCCGCAGGAAGGTCGCCTTTGGCAGGACTGGAAGATCTCGCCAGCGGGATGGGCTGCCAAAACCTGCCTAAAGTTTTGAGTTCAATATGACTTCTTCAGCAGAAGCTGCTCTGGTTAACTCCCTTTCTCACCACAGATGCTGCCTCACTGCCCGAGTATTTGCAGCATTGTTTTGTTTTTATTTCAGATTTCCAGCATTTGCCATATTTTTCTTTAGAATTCTCTTTTTGCTTTGCTTATTCTCCTTTCCACCAATGGCTCCTCTGCTGATGCACGAGAGTTGGGGCTACTGCAGTACCCTTACTGGAAAACAAATGATCCCATTCGAAAATTTGACATGGGGTTAGCAACACTGAAGGTTGATGGATGATTCACAACTCCTCAGATACTGAAGCTGACAATGTCCAAGCTTGGGCTCACAACTGAAAAGTAACATTCACACCACACAAGAGCCAAGCGATGACCATCTCCAATAAGCGAGGATCTAACCATCTCCCCTTGACATTCAATGGATTACCATTGCTGTATTCCCCACTATCAACTTCCTGGATGTTACCATTGGCCAGAAGCTGAACTGGACTAGCCATATTAATGCAATGGTTACCAGAACAGGTTAAAGGCGAGGAATCCTGCGGCAAGTAACTCTCCTCTTGACTCCCCAGAGCCTCTCCACTATCTACAAGGCACAAAGAACAGTACAGCACAGGAAACAGGCCCTTCGGCCCTCCAAGCCTGTGCCGCTCATTGGTCCAACTAGACCATTCGTTTGTATCCCTCCATTCCCAGACTGCTCATGTGACTATCCAGGTAAGTCTTAAACGATGCCAGTGTGTCTGCCTCCACCACCTTACATGGCAGCGCATTCCAGGCCCCCACCACTCTCTGTGTAAAAAACGTCCCTCTGATATCCGAATTATACCTCGCCCCTCTCACCTTGAGCCGATGACCCCTCGTGATCGTCACCTCCGACCTGGGAAAAAGCTCCCCACTGTTCACCCTATCTATACCCTTCATAATTTTGTACACCTCTATTAGGTCTCCCCTCATTCTCCATCTTTCCAGGGAGAACAAGCCCAGTTTACCCAATCACTCCTCATAGCTAAGACCCTCCATACCAGGCAACATCCTGGTAAACCTTCTCTGCACTCTCTCTAAAGCATCCACGTCCTTCTGGTAGTGCGGCGACCAGAACTGGATGCAGTACTCCAAATGTGGCCTAACCAGCGTTCTATACAGCTGCAACATCAGACTCCAGCTTTTATACTCTATACTCCGTCCTATAAAGGCAAGCATACCATATGCCTTCTTCACTACCTTCTCCACCTGTGCTGCCACCTTCAAGGATTTGTGGACTTGCACACCTAGGTCCCTCTGTGTTTCTATACTCTTGATGGCTCTGCCATTTATTGTATAACTCCCCCCTACATTAGTTCTTCCAAAATGCATCACTTCGCATTTATCTGGATTAAATTCCATCTGCCATTTCTCCGCCCAATTTTCCAGCCTATCTATATCCCGCTGTTAGGAGTTAGGAATGTGATGGAATACTCTCCCCTTAGCTGGATGAATGCAGCCCCATTGACATTCAAGAAGCTTAACACCACACAAGAGAAAGCAGTCCGCTTGATTGCTATCCCTTCCACAAACCCTTTCGACAAAGTGTCATGAATGAAGCCCAATCCATCATTCAAAACCAGCCTCCCATCCATTGACTCTGCCCACGCTTCCCACTGTCTCAGAAAGGCAACCAGCATAATCAAGGACCCCATGCATACCGGACATACTCTCTTCCACCTTCTTTCATCAGGAAAAGGATACAAAAGTTTGAGATCACGTACCAACCGACTCAAAAACAGCTTCTTCCCTGCTGTCATCAGACTTTTGAATAGACTTACCTCACATGAAGTTGATCTTTCTCTACATCATAGCCATGACTGTAACACTACATTCTCTACTCTCTTGTTTCCTTCTCTATGAACAGTATGCTTTGTCTGTATAGTGCGCAAGAAACAATACTTTTCACTGTATGCTAATACATGTGACAATAATAAATCAAATCAAAAATATTCAATCCCTCCACCGCCAGTGAACAGTGGCAGCAGTGTATACATTCTACAAGATGCACTCACCAAGGTTCCTTCAGCAACAACTTCCAAACCCACAACGACTTCCATCTAGAAGGACAAGAGCAACAGATACATGGGAACACCACCACCTAGAGATTCCCCTCCAAGTCACTTACCACCCTGACTTGGAAATATATCGGCATTCGTTCACTGTTGCTGGGTTGAAGTCCTGGAATTCCCTCCCTAACAGCACAGTGGATGTACCTATACCTCAGGGACTGCGGCAGTTCAAGAATGCAGCTCGCCATCACCATCTGAAGCGCAACTAGGAATGGACAATAAATGCTGGCCTAGTCAGGGATGACCACATCCCGTGAATGAAATTTGAAAATGAAAGGCCCACTCTTTATACTTCTCACAGCAGCCTGGGTTCACCAAATTTCAATCTGGCTGAGAAGAAGCACTGACACTGAGGTTACAATGGATGCTGCTGCCAGAACTTGTTTCTAGAGATGCTGAGAATGATGATCTAGATAAGACTTTGCAATATACAGGAGCATACACTTCGAGCATAAATACGATTATACTTTCAAATAAGCCATTGAGATGAGAATATTCTATCTTTAACAATGTACGTTCACTCACCTGTATTCTCATTGTGTATAAATTAAAAACATAGACCCTTCATTTTAATTTTTCTCTTATGTTGAAGATGGAACCTGACCATGCTAAATTCTCCCTCAGTATGTACCCGAACAGGCACCGGAGTTTTAGAAGTTTATTTATTAGTGTCACAAGTAGGCTTACATTAACACAGCAATAAAGTTACTGTGAAAACCCCCTAGTCACCACACTCCGGCGCCTGTTCAGGTATACTGCAGAGAATTTAGCATGGCCAATTCACCTAACCTGGCACATCTTTTGGACTGTGGGAAGAAACCGGAGCACCCGGAGGAAACACACACAGACACTAGGAGAACGTGCAGACTCCACACAGACAGTGAACCAAGCTGGGAATTGAACCAGAGTCCCTGCCACTGTGAGGCAGCAGTGCTAACCACTGTGCCGCTGTGCTGCCCATGTGGCAACTAGGGGATTTTCACAGTAACTGCATTGCAGTGTTAATGTAAGCCTACTTGTGACACAAATAAATAAATTTAAAAAGAACTGCACAGGAACTCAATCTTTCATTTCCAAATCAGGGTCATCCTTATTTTGCATTTCATTCGGATCCACGCAGGTAATCAAACTGACTCGAAAGCTGTAAATAATTCCATTCTTGTGATTACTGTTCTGTCAGGCTGCAAGAGAAACAATGTTCATTGTCTTGTAAGTTATTGCTTACAGGATGAGATAATGCAAGCAGCCAAATGACACAAAGATTCAGACAGTGGAATCATGGAAGGAATACAGGAGTGGCTTACGCAGCCATCCAGATGCTGGGCCTCATTCCTTTCTGCTGTTCTGTGCAATATAGCTAGGTGCAGAAATCTCTCTTGTCAGTATAAGCGATTAATCTTTTCATGTATTGTATAACATTTCCTGTCATCAGAGACACTAGTCTGTTCATTTCAAGTAGGTTAAGGCCTTCAGCAAAGTAACAGAGAAAGGAATATATGAGTGGTTTGTGTTCCTCTGTTAATGTTACCGACTGCAATTTCTCTGCTATAGATGTCTATAGTTTACCCTGTTCAAGTTTTCTCTTTGGAGTGAACAGCCTGGAGTTCACAAAGGCCCTCCCTGCTGTCAATGGCCTAAACCGCTTGTGATCTCTCCGGTGAGATTTTCGCCTCTATTGCTGCACTGTGTTCCTGCAGTGTTCTTTATTAGGGAATTCCCAACGATGTCATCAGGCTTTCCAAGCAATTACAAGAAATTGGATAAAGCTCTTGAGGCTAAAGGGATCAAGAGATATGGGAGGAAGTGGGGGGAATCAGGATATTGAATTCGATGATCAGCCATGATCAAGGTGAATGGCGGAACAGGCTCAAAGGGCCGAATGGCCTAATCCTGCTTCTAGTTTCTATGTTTCTTTGTAACCGACCAATCAAACTAAAGGAATTTCGGAGATGCCCCAACCAGGAAACTAAACGCCTTAAAATTAAATCACTTTCAAGAACTTCAAGTGGAGCGAATTAAAAATTGGGACAAACGCATGTTTGTGAGTAAATATTCTGAAAGAAGTTATTTCAAACATCATTAAAATATCCACATTGAAATTTAGCAATGAAATGACTTTTTTCCAGGCCAATTCTGTTATGTACCAAATTTGGTTTGTTACATTGTGATTAAAAAGCCAACTACACCTGATTGAACAAGATACTTTTGAAGGATTTTCAAACAGTGGAAGTGGAAATGGAAAGTTGAAAGTTGTGTTGATTTGAATGATTGCCTGTTGGGGGTGGAGAGATGATGTGGAGATGCCGGCGTTGGACTGGGGTAAACACAGTAAGAAGTTTAACAACACCAGGTTAAAGTCCAACAGGTTTATTTGGTAGCAAAAGCCACACAAGCTTTCGGAGCTCCAAGCCCCTTCTTCAGGTGAGTGGGTGGAGAGCACATTGCAGCCTGTGATGGAGCACTGAGTGATAGCTGATTCAGAGAGGTACTGACAGTGAACTCTTATATATCGCTGTAATAATCTCACCCAGACCAGTCTTCTGTCACCAATCACCCTTTAGTTATAGTGTATTCTGAACACCATTCAAAGTTAAAGTTTATTTATTGTTAGTCACAAGTAGGCTTACATTAACATTGCAATGAAATTACTGTGAAATTCCCCAAGTCGTCAGTTCTCTGGCGCCTGTTCGGGTCAATGCTCCTAACCAGCACGTCTTTCAGAATGTGGGAGGAAACTGGAGCACTGGAGGAAACCCGCGCAGACACGGGGAGAATGTGCAAACTCCACACAAACAGTGACCCAAGCCGGGAATTGAACCCGGGTCCCTGGCGCTGTGAGGCAGCAGTGCTAACCACTGTGCTAACCAAGCCACTACAGAGTGCAGGTACAGAGTGCAGGGCAGCCCCAAGTCTATCGACTGCCAGCCTGGGTGGAGCCAGCTGGTTTTAAACCCCTCCCCGCTGCTCCTTCTGCATTGGGCGAGGCTCCACTCACCTAATCAGGGATCTCATACTCTACAATGCCCATGGGGAGATCTATTGATGATCCTCTGTGGCCATCATAACAGTCACCATCCACACCTATTCTTCCGCCACCTACACCATCCCCCTCCCCTTCAAACCTGAGCAAAATCATTCATATCATCTTTCAGTGCTAGATTCCTTTGCCCTCCACCCAGGCTATTACCGTGGCGATTGAAGTTTGCTCTGTGCATTTGGATTGTATGGTAGGAAGGAAGGAGGAATGGGGAACTCATGGTGATAGTGCTCAAGTGACATAGTCATTTTGGTGATTTTGTTGGTAAATGTGTTTTCTGCATGATGTAATATTAAGAACCATTTGAAATGTATGATTTGGATGCAATGAAAAAAGGTATACTAAAGCATTTCATAAGCAGTTCCTAGTAATATAACTAACTGCACTAGCGAAAGCAAAGGTTACTGCGTCGGGTCGCATGTTCCTTAAGCGCTCATTCTTGCTGTTTTTATAGTTCCTTTCACAATTTTTCACTTTATCCATGTCATTTTTCTCCAGTGGTGAAGAGTATGTTGACAGTCTGGCTCTCTGCTAAGCTTCCCATGCAGGGGTGAAGTCCGTGCCTTGATGTCCATACACGTATCTCAATGGATGCCATCAATGTGCTCCTTGAACACATTCTGTGCATGAGGTGCTAAAAACTAATTTCCTCTTCCATCTAATGCAAACAGGACAACCCACCTTTAAACTCAAAAGTCCATATTCTCTGGGATGCAATTTGTTGGCTAAAAAATCTAAATAGGCTGTTCATTTTATTTTCTTTTATTCATTTGTGGGTTGTGGGCGTCGCTGGCTAGGCCAACATTTATTGCCCATCCTAGTGGGCATGGTGGCATAGTGGTTAACACTGCTGTCTCACAGCGCCAGGGACCCGGGTTCGATTTCCAGCTTGGGTGACTGTCTGTGTGGAGTTTGCACGTTCTCCCGTGTCTGCGTGGGTTTCCTCCAGGTGTTCCAGTTTCTTCCCAGTCCAAAGATACACAGGTTAGGTTGATTAACCATGCAAAATTGTCCCTTAACGTCAGGGGGACTAGCAGAGTAACGTGAGGTTATGGGAATAGGGCCTGCATGGGATTATTGCTGCTGCAGGCTTGATAGGCCAAATGGCCTCCTTCTGCGCTGAAGGGATTCTATGATTCTAGTTGCTCTCAGAAGGTGGTGGTGAGCTGCCTTCTTGAACTAGTGTAAGTACACACACAGTGCTGTTAAGGAGGGAATTCCAGGCTTTTGACGCAGTGACAGTGAAGGAATGACGATATATTTCCAAGTCGGGAAAGTGAGTGGCTTGGGGAGGAATTTCCAGATGGTGGTGCTCCCATGCATGTGGTGCCCTTGTCCAACTAAATGGTAGCAGTCATGGGTTTGCAAGATGGTGTCTAAAGAGCCTTGTTGAGTTGCTGCAGTGAATCTTGTAAATGATACACACTGTTGCTACCATGTGTCAGTGGTGAAGAGAGTCAATGTTTAGTGGATCAGGTGCCAATCAAGCAGACTGCTTTGTGCTAAGAGTTAAGTTAAGTTTATTTATTAGTCAGAAGTAAGGCTTACATTAACACTGCAATGAAGTTACTGTGAAATTCCCCTCGTCGCCTCAGTCCAGCGCCTGTTCGGGTCAATCTTTCAGATTGTGGGAGGAAACTGGAGAACCCGGAGAAAATCCATACAGACACGGGGAGAATGTGCAAACTCCACACAGACAGCGACCCAAGCCGGGAACTGAACCCGTCCCCTGGTGCTGTGAGGCAGCAGTGCTAACCACTGTGCCACCGTGCCACCCCAGTCACTGAAGCAGTTTCAAAACATAGGTCACTGTTGTAATTTAGGAAACATTGCAGTTAATTTGCATAATAACAGCAACTTATATTTAAAGTTTAAAGTTTATTTATTGGTGTCACAAGTAGGCTTACATTAACACTGCAATGAAGTTACTGTGAAAATTCCCTAGTTGCCACACTCCAGCGCTTGTTCGGGTACACTGCGGGAGAATTTAGCATGGCCAATGCATCTAACCAGCACATCATTTGGATTGTGGGAGGAAACCAGAGCGCCCGGAGGAAACCCACACAGACACGGCCAGAATGTGCAGACTCCACACAGACAGTTACCCAAGCTGGGAATTGAACCAGGTATGAAGCAGCAGTGCTAATCACTGTGCCACCGTGCCACACACAGCGCATTTAAAATTTATAATGAAATGTCTCATGGCACTTCACAAGGACGTTAAAAATAAGTGTGACACTGAGCCACATTTGGAAATGTTAGGTCAGATTATCCAAGTGTCTTAAAGGAGGAAAGTGCGGTAGAGAGGCAGAAAGGTGTCGGGAGAGAATTCCAGAGCTTGGAGCATATGAAGGCATAGCCGCCAATGGTGGTACAATTATAATTGGGAATGCATAAGAGGCCAGAATTAGTGAAGCACAGATATTTCAGAGCGTTGTGGGATTGGAGGAGATGACAGGGATCGGGAGGGGCACTGACATGGTGAGATTTGAAAACAAGGATAAGAATTTTAAAGACAAGGCATTGCTTAACTGGGAGTTAATGTAGGTCAGTGAGCACGCTGGTGAAAAAGGAACGGCACTTTCTGTGAGTTAAGACATGGGCACTAGAGCTTTGGACGACCTGAGGTTTACAGGAGGAAGACTGGGGAGATGGGCATGTAGTGGTAATGTCACTGCCTAATAATCCAGAGGCCCAGGATAATCAAATTTCACTAGTGGGTGAAATTTGAATTCAGTTAAGAAAATCTAGAATTGAAAGCTAGTCCTCAGTAAGGGACAGTAAGTAATCTCACAACACCAGGTTAAAGTCCAGCAGGTTTATTTGGTAGCACGAGCTTTCGGAGCATTGCCCCTTCATCAGGTGAGTCCCTTCGTCAGTAAGGGAGACCATGGAACTTTCATCAATTGTTTAAAATTTATTTATTGGTGTCATAAGTAGGCTTACATTAACACTGCAATGAAGCTACTGTGAAAATCCCCGAGTTGCCACATCACCAACCACAATCTTTCAGATTGTGGGAGGAAACTGGAGCATCCGGAGCAAACCCTTGCAGACTCCACACAGACAGAGAACGAAGCTGGGAATCAAACCAAGGTCCCTTGAGCTGTGGGGCAGCAGTACTGACCACTGTGCCACCATGCTGCCCACATTGTTGTAAAAGCCCATCTACTTCTAATGTCCTGTAGGGAAGGAAATCTGCAGTCACTACCTGGTCTGGCCTACATGTGACTCCAGAGCCACAGCAATATGGTTGACTCTTAATCATCCTCTGGAATGTCTCACGATCAATTCAAGGGCAATTAGGAATGGACAACAAATGCTGACCTTGCCAGTGATGCCCACATCCCATGGGGAAATGGCAAAAAATCAATTGCCGAGATTTTCTGGCCCTTCCCACTGGCAAGACCTGCCAGTCCCACCAATGAGGGGGGAGTGGATAATTCCACCCATTGTGGGAGATGGGCTAGCAGTGAGTCTAGTCAAGAGGTAATGAAGGCTTTGATGCATACACTGCAGGTGTATTCATCAATAATTCTTGTCTGTGCGTTCAGAGCCTAGTTTGAAAATATGTCACATTTAATTGTTTAATTTCTCTCAATATTGTCTCAATTTATCTCAATCCATCTGTGCATTAATGATCTTTCTGGTGTTTATATTAAATAAGTGGCTCATTAGCTGCTTGCAACACTTTGAAGATTATGAAAGGTTAGCATCTCTGCCTCACAGCGCCAGTGACCCGGGTTCAATTCCAGCCTCGGGTCACTGTCTGTATGCAGTTTGCATGTTCTCCCTGTGTCTGTGTGAGTTTCCTCTGAGTGCTCCGGTTTCCTCTCACAGTCCAAAGATGTGCAGTTTAGGTGGAATGGCCATGGTAAATAGGTGTGGTTACGGGGATCGGGCAAGGGGTGGGGTTAAGCCTGGTTTAAGATGATTTTTCGGAGAGTCGGCACAGACTTGGTGGCTTCCTTCCATACAATGAACCTATTAAAATCGTAGAATATCTGTGTGTAAATATTCTACGATTTTAATAGGTTCATTGTGATTGGTTCCTTTTCTTCTAAACTTGAGAGAATAGAGCAAAATATAGTCCACGTGATCCAGTACAGCAGCCAGTAAATTGCTGCTGATGCATTTCTGAATATTACATGAAATAATCACACTTATGAAAATGTCAGATGCCTTTACGTGTCGTGACTGTCAATGTTGTGAGATCCAGTGCACCCTGGAGATCCCTCAGACAGTGAGTTCCCTGTGCAATAATGTCTTTGAAGAAAAGGTTGAATGGAAGGAAAGGCTGAAAGGATGGAGGGAAAACTACATCATGAGCCAACTTAACCTCATGTATCCCACAGCAACTTGGCCATACTATAATTAGCTCACCTGTCATTCCTTTCCGATATTGGAACAAAGTCAATGGAAATAACATTTAGGAGACTGTCGATTTGCTATCTCCTATTTTACACTTATTCTCATCCCTAACCTCTTTGAGAATAAATTTTGGCTGTTTTTCTACCATATTTGGGATAGTTCAGGTTACTTTTCCATCCCCAAATTCTCTTACCTTGGTAAGACTAGCATTTATAAATAAAACCTCAAGGTTAAATCAAACTGGAAATGTGACCTCTTCCACAAATTAAGTTATTTATGAATGCCTGATTGATATTGATTGAAAGGAAAGGTGTCTGGGGAGAGAGTTTCATGATGATATTAATTCAGATACATGTCAGTATGTTAACAATGTGCTCGGAACTCCGCACTTGCTTTCAGATCCCCCTGTTGATTCACCAAGCCACCTTTCCCATGCCACGTATTTCATGTGCTTTATTCCATCTACCACCCATTTTGGCTGAAGGTTAACTTTCAATGATTGGTTTAAAATGGAGTAAGAAGCTCATCCATTGGTCTTCCAGTCTGATCCTGTGGACTGCAATTTTAAGCTGCAGGCCCCAACAATACCAGCCAGAGACAGACGCACACAGATCAGATCCTGATGGTGTCGGTGGGTCACAGCTACCATTTTAAGCTTGGCTTGAGGGAGGAAATAAATCCATCTCCCTGGCATAAGACACAAAGATATCAGAGCAGAATTAGGCCATCTGGCCCATCGAGTCTGCTCCACCATTCAATCATGGCTGATATGTTTCTCAACTCCATTCTCCTGCCTTTTCCCTGTAACCTTTGTTCCCCTTACCAGTCAAGAGCCTATCTATCTCTGTCTTAAATATACTCAATGACTTGGCCTCAACAGCCTTCTGTGACAATTAATTCTACAGATTCACCACCCTCTGACTGAACAAATTCCTCCTCATCTCAGTTCTAAAGGGTCGCCCTTTTACTCTGAGGTTGTGCCCTCGGATCCTAGTCTCTCTCGGATCCTACCAATGGAAACATCTTCTCCACATCCAGTCTATCCAGGCTTTTCAGTATTCTTTAAGTTTCAATGAGATTTCCTCCTCATCATTTAAAACTCCTTCGAGTACAGACCCAGAGTCCTCAAACGTCAAACCTCTCATTCCCGGGATCATTCTCGTGAGCCTCTGATGATGTTGCATGAGGGATAGGTTGATGCAGGCCTGTGGCGGCTTGGGAAGGAGTTCCTCGATGTAAAGGCATTTTTGATACTATTCTTCCAGGCTACACAAGGAAAGTATATCTTGTATATTCCTATATGTTGGCCATGAAACTGTCTACTGTCTATTGCCTGCCTTCCATCTCGATGCCGCAAATGGAGCACCCTTCCTGAGCAAGATCTACCAGCAAATATCCTCTGGAACAAGGAATGGGGAACATGGGAAGTCACTAACAAGTTATTTGTGACGCACCCCATCTGTCGAATGGCAGGCTTTGAACTACCACAGTGACAGTGGCCCTTGCTAAACAGGTTCAGACAGGCCAGGACCCCTGCACAGCCAACCTCCACCGCTGGTGCCTCAGTACTAACCCCTTCTGTACTTGTGCAGTGACACAAGCAACGCTGCACATTATCAAGGAGTGTCCCCTCTACAGAATAAGTGACGGACTAATCACTTCAAATGCAGCAAATGAGGAGACTATCCCTTGGCTTCAGGGATTTGCATAAATAATAAATAAAGCAATGTATCAAGGCCAGTAACCGGCCCTCTTCCAGTATAACAGCAAGAGGTGGAAGATAAGGACTAATTATAGAGGGACTATTCAGGGTGGGAGGTGAATAACTAAGAGCTGCTGTTTAACAAAAATGTGAATTTGCACAGCTAAGGAAATGGAGCAGGCTGAGGGAGAGCAGATTTAATGGCAAAATACTAACAATGGGGATGGGGCAGCACGGTGACACAATAGTTAACACTGCTGCCTCACAGCACCAGGGACCCGTGTTCGATTCCCGGCTTGGGTCACTGTCTGTGCAGAGTCTGCACATTCTCCCCATGTTTGCGTGGGTTTCCTCCGGTTGCTCCGGTTTGCTCCCACAGTCCGAAAGACATGCTGGTTTGGTGCATTGGCCATGCTAACTTCTCCCTTAGTGTACCCAAACAGACGCCGCCGGAGTGTGGCGACTAGGGGATTGTCACAGTAATTTCACTGAGGCGTAAATGTAAGCCTACTTCTGATGAATGAATAAACTTTGCTTCATATGGGAGTCTGGATTGCAATCAAACTAATATTGGGCTATTGTTAAAAAAGCCAATAAAGCGAATAATCTGGAGACCCAGAGAAATAATTCCACCACTAAACAGACCATTGGTCAAGGTCAGGAATATTGGGGGCGATTCTCCCAAAAGCGCTGAATTGGCAGAAAAACTGTTCTAGATCACGGCTGTTTCGTCAGTTCAACTTCTCACTCAAATCTCCGCACTCTGTGCTCTCAAGAGGTCCCAGTCGTGAATCTCATTAAAAACCCAGGGGGGTTTGAGCCAGAGTCTGACAGTTCTGGAACTCTGCGCTGTCAGTCTGCCCGTTTGCTGGCCAGCCCAGGACCCCTGCAGTGCTGCCCCAACAACACCCGCCCCCCCCACCTCATGGCTTGATCGCGGCCCCCACAACAGCGGGCCAGCACTGACCCCCCCTGCCCTGGAGCGCCCCGATGTCCAGCCCACCCCCCTCAGCAGCGGTGGTCTCCCCACACCCCTCACCCTGGCAGACCCTCCCTCCACCACTGACCCCCCCCAGAGTCAGATCCGCCCCCCCCCCCCACCAGGGAGGCAGGCCTTCCCCTGCAGACTACCCTCCCCCCAGCCCGCCCCGATCGCTGCCCTCTCTCCAGCCCAGACCGATCCCAATGCAGAGTGACAGTGGGACCCCCCAACCCCACCGATGCTCGGTGGGCAGTGCCAAGGTGCCCCCTGGACATGGGCACTTTGCCCCTTGGGCAGTGCCAGGGGGCAGAGGCTGGCACTGCCAGGGTGCCCATGCCCAGGGGGCACCACACCCCTGCCGTCTGACCATCTGGGGGGCCCCAATTCCCCCCCCTTCATTCTGGCGGGGTCTCACGCTAGATCCCCGAACGTGGGGAGCTACTCTAAACCCCGCCGGAATGAAGTTCTCCTGGCGGGGTGGGAGATTCAATTGGGACCGGTAAGTTCCTGATAATTACATTAAAACTACATTTAAAACATATTAGAAAAAGATTCAAATGACTTACCTGCCTTCCCGCCGGTTTCCAGCAATGGTCTGGCCTGCCACTGTTCTCCAGCTCTGGGAGATGCGCATGCGTTCCTGGTGCATGCGCATGTCCCAGAAGAAGGCCAGCGACGCGCATCTCCCACCCCGACCCGCCAGAAAAGTTGCGGGTTGCGATGAAAGAATCGCGGCCATTGTTTGCCATTTTGGCGAAATAGGAAAAGATGCGGATGAAGTGGAATAGAAATAGTTAAATGATAAGATAACAAAGAACAAAGAACAGTACAGCACAGGAAACAGGCCCTTCGGCCCTCCAAGCCTGTGCCGCTCCTTGGTCCAACTAGACCAATCGTTTGTATCCCTCCATTCCCAGGCTGCTCATGTGACTATCCAGGTAAGTCTTAAACGATGTCAGCATGCCTGCCTCCACCACCCTACTTGGCAGCGCATTCCAGGCCCCCACCACCCTCTGTGTAAAAAACAAACCTCTAATATCTGAGTTATACTTCGCCCCTCTCACCTTGAGCCCGTGACCCCTCGTGAACGTCACTTCTGATCTGGGATGATGAGAGAACGCAAAATATGAGCATAGGCTCCAAGAAGCAGGAGTGTGTCTGGAGCGTCAGCCTGTCTGCGTTACGTTACGATCGAAACTAGCTGTATTTGTTGTACTCTGGTGATCCGATATCCATGGGCACAAAAACAAAATCAGCTGCCATTGTATTCCTGAGAGTGAGGTCAGCCTTTGGAGTCATTCATCAAAGCTGATGGTAGAAGTAGCTCAGATCCCTTCAGCGTAAAACTGGACACACATCGTGAAAAGAAACACGTGGAGAACAGTTACTTGGACAAAAGGAGGGCAGAGTGGATGGATCAAAATACATTCCCAACCTTGAGATCTTTCATGTTTGCAAGGAGGGCATTGTGCCCGGCAAACATGAGGATGGCGATGTTACGTGCAGATAAGAGTATTTGGTGTACAAGGCCAATGTTGTAGTTATTCAGGTGTTCCCTTCCAATAACAAGAATGACATTTTACGCATGATATCAGCCCATTCACAAATGTATTGGCTGAGAACAATACAGGGAGAACAGCTATTCATCTGGAAAACAGAATGGTTTCACTTAGTAATTGTAATGACATTAAAACAGGATTAAAAACAAAAAATGTCCCTGCCCCATGGAGCTCTTCCAGGCTCCCAGGAAGGGAATCAGTTTGGCTCGGGGAGTTCCTGGGAGTGTTTCTGTGAAACAGAGATACAACATATTGTAGCAAAGGGACTGAGGCTGCACCATCAATCATCTGCTTTGTGTGGAAGCAGCTTCGTTGCATTTTCAGCCGACTGCAATGTAACAAAATATGTTTGAAGGTAATTTTAACCTTCATGGCTTCCGAGGTAATCTTGCAGAGGGGATTGCTCGTCTGACGTAGAACCTGCCCAATGTTTACTCCATTCCAGTTTGCTGCTGAGGTAGAAATTAAAATAATTTCCAGTTGTTATTTAGCAAGATATCATCGATCTATTATTACCTGTGCTTAGTTTCAAAATGCAATGCAAATCTAAAATCCCCAGGGCCAGAAGGCATCTATCCCAGATTCCTGAGGGAGACAAGGGAGGAAATTGCTGGGCCTCTAACAAAAATCTTTGTTTCCTCGTTGGCCACAGATGAGATCCCAGAGGATTGGAGGATAGCCAACGTTGTCCCATTATTTAAGGGTAGTAAGGATAACCCGGGTAATCATAGGCCAGTGAGCTTGATCTCAGTGATAGTGAAATTGTTGAAGATTCTTAGGGATAGGATCTATACACATTTGGAATTGAATGGTCTTATCAGCGACAGACAGCATGGTTTTGTACGAGGGAGGTCATGTCTCACTAATTTAACTGAGTTTTTTGAGGAGGTGACAAAAATAATTGACGAGGGAAGGACTGTGGATGTTGTCTACATGGACTTTAGTGAAGCATTTGACAAGGTCCCTCATGGCTGGCTGGTGCAAAAGGTTAAATCACACGGGATCAAGGGTGAACTAGCTAGATGGATTCAGAATTGGCTTGGCCATAGAAGACAGAGGGTATCGGTGGAAGGGTGTTTTTCTGAATGGAGGTTTGTATCTAGTGGTGTTCACACAGTAACAAGTCTCACAATCTCCACATTATGTCTAGTGGTGTTCTTCAGAGATCAGTGCTTGGACCCCTGTTGTTTGTAATATCATAGAATCCCTACAGTACAAAAGGATGCCATTCGGCCCATAGAATCTGTACCGACCACATTTCCACCCAGGCCCTATTCCCTCATTCATCCTGCTAATCCTCCTGACATTACAGTCAATTCAGCATGGCCAATCAACCAAACCTGCACATCTTTCAGACTGTGGGAGGAAACCGAAATACCCGGAGGAAACCCACGCAGACGCGGGGAGAAAGCGAAAACTCCACACAGACAGTCACCCAAGCCAGAAATTGAACCCAGGTCCCTGGCACTGTGAGGCAGCAGTGCTAACCACTGTGCCACCGTGCGGTTAAATGTTGGTTAGGCCACATTTGGAATACTGTGTCCAAATCTGGTCACCAAACTACCAGAAGGACATGGATGCTTTGGTGGGTGTACAGAAAAGGTTTACCAAGATGTTGCCTGGTGGGGAGGGTAATTAGCTATGAGGAGAGATTGAATAAAATGGGATTGTCCTCCCTGGAAAGACGGAGGCTGAGGGGCAACCTGATAAAAGTTTATAAAATTACGAGGGGCATAGACAATGTGAACTATTGGAAGCTTTTTCCCAGGGCAGACATGACAATTACAAGGGGGCACAAGTTCAAGGTAAGGGGGGAAAGGTTCAGTAGAGATATGTGGGGGAAGTTTTTTACACCAAGGGTGGTGGGGGCCTGGAATGCACTGCCAAGTGAGGTGGTTGAGGCAGACACATTAGTGACATTTAAGATTTATCTGGATAGACACATGAACAGTTGGGGAATAGTGGGATACAGGCGGTTGGTCTAGGACATGGTGGTCGGTGCAGGCTTGGTGGGTCGAAGGGCCTGTCCCTGTGCTGTACTGTTCTTTGTAAAATGCAAAACAGTTGAAATAGCTCAAGATGCAGCATATATAATTTTCACAGTGTCACAAATATCTCCGACTGCATTTGATCTGATTTGATTTGATTTATTATTGTCACATGTATTGGGATACAGAGAAAAGAATTGTTTTTTGTGCACTATACAGACAAAACATGCCGTTCATAGAGTACATAGGGGAGAAGGAAAGGAGAGGGTGCAGAACATAATGTTGCAGTTACAGAGAGGGTGTCAAGAGAGAGCAGCTTAGTGTATGGTAGGTCCATTAGAGATTTAAAGAGAACATTATTAGACAGTTTAAGGGAGTTAGAGTTAAGTTTTAAGAGCATAGAACGAGAATAAAAGATGCAATTAAAGGGTATGCTGGGGATAGCTCACAAGAAGTCACTCGCTGCGGTGCCTTTTTTTTTGGTACATTTCTCTCGCACCCCCTGTCCCCATTCCACCCCCCCCCCCCCCCCCCCCCCCCACTGTGATAATGATAGGTCATGGAAAGCTGTCAAGCATTAATAATACTATGACAGGGTCACATCAACAAACAGCTATTGAAACTGCTAAAACATATAATTATCAACTCTCAGACACAGGTAGCCATTTTGTTTTTCAATTTTACTTTCAATTTTTAAAGGGCTGGCCATTTAAATAACTTGACAGCTTGACTGTTCCACGGACCTTATCTGCTCTTCAGAGCATTCATTGTTAATATGATCCAAAGAGTTTATTGACTCTGTTCTGTATCACAGCTCTCCTCACACACACCCAGTGTCCCAGCTATCCCCTATTTATATGTGCTCCAAATACTGAATTAAACAATGCTCTTCACCTTTGTATCCTAACAATATAGTTAACATACCATAAAGATGCATAACTCCCAAACAACAGGATGGGCAGGGATGGAGGGAATTTTCCAGTCCTGTTTGTTTTCATTGGGTGGAATCGCCAATGGGAGTGGAGACTTCCATGAGAGGCCCAAATTGTGTTTTGCGCCAATTTAAAGGCATGACGAGATTTTCTCCACTATCCGCCAGTGACATAATGGAAATTGGGAAGCCAATCACAATAAATTAGCACCTTATGAACAGACCTCTACACCTGATAATCCCCTCCCCTCCACCTCATTACATAATCCATTCACGCTGACGTGAATTACATCAGGTCTCCCACAGTGTGCACCTGGCAAGCAGAACCTGCCAGAGGAATTCGGATGAGTGCATCGCTCAAGGGGAGAGGGTCATGCTTGGGCACTGCCCCCCCTGGAACTGCTCCCTGGTACTGCAAGGGGCAGTGCACCAGGTGGGCTGAGGCAGAGCCAGGGACAGAGCTCACCAAATACTTCCTTTTATTGTGTGATGTTGATTTTGATGGAGCGCATTAAAAAAGAGAATTGTGATTGTAAAGCATGCACTTGCTTTTAGATAGTGTCGAATCTTTGTGGCTTGCCTTGACCTTTGAAATGATGTAATACCTGCAAAATGTTCCTCACACTGCACAATGTACAGAATTCTATAAAGGACAAAGATCCGTGAAACAAGCACTTTTTAAATGACTTAACAGTCCAAAGATGTGCGGGTTAGGTTGATTGGCCATGCTAAAATTGCCCTTAGTGTCCTGAGATGCATAGGTTAGAGGGATTAGTGGGTAAATCTATGGGGATATGGGGATAGGGCCTGGGTGGGATTGTGGTCGGTGCAGACTTGATGGGCCGAAGGGCCTCTTTCTGTACTGTAGGGTTTCTATGATTCTATGATTTCTATGACTGGATATGCATAGAACGTCTGAATGACGTGCTGGTTAGGTGCATTGACCCAAACAGGCACCAGAGTGTGGCGACGAGGGGAATTTCGCAGTAACTTCATTGCAGTGTGAATGTAAGCCTTACATGTGACTAATAAATAATAAATACATTTTAAGCACAGTCTTCTCATGTTTCTTTGTGGTGTTTGGGATCAATTGTAAAATTCTTGCCTCGTTTTGTTTAATCTTTAGGATTTCTGGCTTCACGTACACACGGGATGTTATTGAATTCCAGTGTTGAGTGATGTTGAAACATGGGAGGAGGGGAATATTGTAACAAAAACAGGGCTTTGGTCAGTAAAGGAACATGCGTTCGTAAATTGGGTTCCCTTTTATTTCCAGCGCCAAAATGACAGTTTGATATTTGTAAAAGAAATGCAAGAATTGTTAACCCAGCAATTAGTACCAATTAATTTACTGATGCAGAATGAATCTATGAAGCACTGGGAGAGGCAGTGGACTGACAATAGCCACACTTTTCACATTGAATAAGTCCTTCCCTGCTTGCTTCTGCTGTTCTATGATGCCCAATTATTGAAAGTAATTAGCTAACACACTGACAAGATGTTCTCTTGGATTCTGTGATTCCCTGAACAGTAAGTTTTTTTGTTGTCTCGGGCAGCTTGTTACGATGTAATGAAATGAGAAATGCTTCCCAAGAGTAAGGGGGGCGGGGGAGATAACAACACCAAGGTCATGGGTTCGATCCCCGTACTGGCCACACACAATTGTATGTGCTTGTACAATCCAGGTTCCTGGATTTTTGTCAGTATGGTAGCACAGTGATTAGCACTGCTGCCTCATAGCACCAGGGACCAGGGTTCAATTCTGGCCTCAGGTGACTGTGTGGAGTTTACACCCTCTCTCCGTGTCTGTGTGGGTTTCCTCCAACAAAGATGTCCAAAGATATGCAGGTTAGGTTGAATGGCCGTGCTAAATTGCCCCTTAGTATCAAGGAGATTAGAAGGATAAATGTGTGGGGTTAGGGGGGCAGGGCCTGGGTGGGATTGTTGTCGGTGCAGGCTTGATGGGCCAAATGGCCGCTTTCTGCACTGCAGGGATTCTATAATCAGAGAACAACCCAACCCAACCTGCACTGCAACCTCTTATTGGACAGTTCAGAAATGGCCAGTGTCGGTGCCTTCGGGAAGAGAGATCGGTGGCTCTCTTAAGAGTGGAATAAAAAAGCAGAGACAGAACCTGAGGGAAGAGAAAGCACAAAGAACATTAAGAGGAAATATGCATAAGTATTTTTCAAAATTGCATTATGTGCCATTAAATATCCATGACAACTCAATGGAGAGATTGTGAAGTTCTGCCGCTGGCACAGGAGCTGTGATAGACACCAATGTGATTCAATGACAGGGCTATAAAATTATAGCCTCAATACTTCAACCTGCGCTCTGCCAGAAAAACCCCAGCCTGCCAACAGAGCCTAGCAATTTCAGCCTTCTGTTGTACATTTCATCACAAGTCTGAGAGGACTTGTTTTTAATTTCTCTCTCGTATATAAATTACGAAGGAAATTTGTGCGAGCTTTGCGAACAGATTTGTAATTGGAAGGAAGAGCATTCACTTATAAAGCACTTTTCACGACCTCAGGATATCCCAAAGCAATTTACATCCAAGGAAGTACTTTGGAGTGTAAATATTGTTGTGGCGTAGAAATGTGGCAGCCAATTTGCACACCACAAGATCTCACAAACAGCAATGCAATAGTTGCCAGATAAGCTGTTTTAATGACATTGGCTGAGACGGAAGTATTGGCCGCTGAACCGTAGAGAACTCCCACCTTCTTATTTGAAATATTGCATTGGGGTCTTTTACATCCAGCTGAGAGCTCAGGTGTGGCCAAGGCTGAACAGCTCATCTGGGCGGCACGGTGGCACAGTGGTTAGCACCGCTACCTCACATTGCCAGGGACTCAGGTTCAATTCCGGTCTCGGGTCACTGTCCGTGTGGAGTTTGCACATTCTCCCCGTGTCTGCGTGGGTTTCCTCCGGGTGCTCCGGTTTCCTCCCACAGTCCAAAGTTACGCGGGTTAGGTTGATTGGCCATGCTAAATTGTCCCTTAGCGTCAATGGGATGAGCAGACTAAATACATAGCGTTATGGGGATAGGGTGCAATTGTTGTCGGCGCAGGCTTGATGGGCTGAATGTCCTCCTTCTACACTGTAGGGATTGTAAATGGTAAGTTCAAGTCCCCAGTTACAGCTTTTCATTTCCATCGGTGTTATGTTTGGGTCTCATGGTGTCGAGTGTAGAAAAGACCACGAGGTAGACCTGGAGTACTGAACAAGGGAGCACTTTATTCAAGGTGTGCACAGCTTCACAGTCAATCCTGGACTGACTGCCCAAGTTCCACCCTGGGTGGAGTTAGCCCCCAGGGACACCTGACCCACACTCTTAAAGGGGCTGATGCTATCTATTGACAGGAAAGGTGCTGGCTTAGATTTCCTGATTCATATCCAGGTACGCAAACATTTTTTTACACCGTGGATAGATTTAACTTTCATCAGTGCCTGGAATTTGAAGGGAGTGTAAAACAAGTGAAGGAGCCATTTCGACAAGGTTTCCATTCTGTGGTGAAAGTCAACATCCTAATGAATCCATAGCTCGGACTTTTCCAATTCTCTTTACTTTTTCCACTATTGTTATTCCCTTTAACAGAAGGAGATATATTTGCCAATCAGCCCATTTCACCACTAATGCACAAGAAGAATTCTTTTGCCGCTTTCATATCTTCTTGAGGCAGCAGAACCAGAAAATGCTCAGAGATAACCTGAGTGTCCAGATTGCTGGCTGCTGCGATGGTTGTGTGTGATCGGTCTCTCTTGATGTGCGTGAGCAGATACAAGTTCCAATCACAGGACGTCCAGCTTGTCTGTGGTGCAAACCAGCCTGTGTCCTCACCTGCACGGAGCACCAGAGGACAGTTCCTGAAAGGATAGTTTACATGAACAACAGCTGCGACAGCACGCCAGCCTTCCTTTCCCATATGCAATCTTCCAGACAGCAAATCTCTTTAGAAGGAATCTGCCACCCATATGAAGAAAGTCCAGACCTTCTGAATGGCCTGTTTCCTGACGAATGCAATCGAGATCACAAGGGATATGTTCGGCACAACTTGTGGGGCCGAAGGGCCTGTTTTGTGCTGTAGTTTTCCTATGTTTCTATGTTTCTAATCCCTACAGTTCAGAAGGAGGCCATTCGGTCCATCGAGCCAGCACTGACAATAATCCCACCCATGCCCTATAGGGGTAACCCCACATTTTTACCCCGCTAATCCCCCTGGCACTATGGGTCAATTTAACATGTCCAATCAATCTAGCCTACACATCTTTGGACTGTGGGAGGAGACTGCAGTACCCAGAGGAAACCCACGCAGACACAGGGAGAACATGCAAACTCCACACAGTCACCCGAGGCTGGAATTGAACCCGTGTCCCTGGTGCTGTAAAGCAGCAATGCTAACCACTGTGCCACCCTAAATAAATAGCATATTATAAAATATCATATTATGAGACAGATGTTCAATAATCTAAATATTGCTTTTATTGGAAGCTAAGGGGCTGGAAGATTGTATATATCAGGAGAAGATTGTTGGGTAAGTGATGAAATTGGTGTTAAGATATTACAATATGGAATACAATGGAAGGAAGTGTTATGGAGCTGCCTAAGGCAGTTGGTGTGTGTTAGGAGTGTGATAATTTAGTAGGATGGTTCTCAGAAGGGCAGAGGGTGAAAAGGGGATGTGTGGTGACATACAAACTAGCCTGTCCTTGTGAATATTTTCACTTTTCTTTTGCATTTCTCTCAGACCTGTGTGTGAAGGAGTTAGGAGTCAGCGCCACTTCCAACTCCCTGTAGGCAGCGTGACTGATGTTGATGTCTGGTTCAGTGAAAGGAACACCCAGGAGTGTGAGACTCCTGTCTCTTGGAGGAGGGATTGGCAATCTTCAGCAGGGAAACCAGTCAGACTTCTCCTGTCGCCTGCCCTGGCTTATAGTCACCACAGCTAGCACCTGTATGGGACTTGTTCACATTTGATAATAGTGAATATCCGCTCGTCAATTATTTTTGAATCTGTGTTGCTAAGAAAAGATAGTAAGAGCATGAGTGTAATAAATCTTTTGAAGTCAATCTTTGTTCGCCATAGCATACCTGAACTATTCACCCGAGGCAATGGTCCACAACTCTCAGGCACTGAATTTCACAAAATTGCACAGGACCGGGAGTTTTACCACATGACATCACGTCCCACACATCCACAATCCAACAAAATGGTGGAACATACCATGCAGACCTTAAAACACCTGTTGAAGAAGGCCAAATTAGGATTGAAGAGACCCACTACTTGGCCCTGTTGGATTTCAGGAATACTTCATTACCGGGCATTGATCAATCTTCAGCACAGCTCCTGAAGGGGAGAAGACTAAAAACTAAGCTTCCAACTTCAGCCCAACTGCCAATTCCACAGTCAGTGAACTGCAACATGTAGGACTGCTCAACAGAGGCAGCAGAAGCAGAAACTTTGATCGAGGATCCCAATCTCTGAACTGAACATGGGAGAGACAGTGTGGATTCAGCAGGAAGAGATGTGGAATCCTGCTATTGTCACAGGAACCACAGGAGAAGCAGTGTCTCCCACAGTGCAGACTCCAAACAGACAGCAGTACAGGAGAAACCAGAAATTCCTATGGAATACAAATGAATTGAGACCCTGCTCTGCACCAGAAAGTATAGATGAAGACCAAGAATCAGATTTCACCTATCAAGCAATAGATAACCAGACAAAGTCTGAGGGCAGAATGTCCCCGTCCCGCCCGCCACGGAAATATAGCGGGTGGGCGGGGCCATGCAAAGGTCCGTTGACCTCGGGCAGGATTTTCCAGTCTTGGGGTGAACATGGCTGGAAAATGCTGCCCTTAGAGTCTTGAATGGGTGAAGGTGACTGAAACAGGCCCCTTGGGCCTTCAACTCTACCCCTCTGTTACCATTCAGAACAGTAAGAAGTTTCACAACACCAGGTTAAGGGTTATCTATTGCTTGATAGGTGAAATTTGATTCTTGGTCTTCATCTATACTTTCTGGTGCAGAGCAGGGTCTCAATTCATTTGTATTCCATAGGAATTTCTGGTTTCTCCTGTACTGCTGTCTGTTTGGAGTCTGCACTGTGGGAGACACTGCTTCTCCTGTGGTTCCTGTGACAATAGTAGGATTCCAGATCTCTTCCTGCTGAATCCACACTGTCTCTCCCATGTTCAGTTCAGAGATTGGGATCCTCGATCAAAGTTTCTGCTTCTGCTGCCTCTGTTGAGCAGTCCTACATTTGCAGTTCACTGACTGTGGCATCTCCACATTATGGCTACCACTCAGAACATTCAGTGGAAGAATTGTGAATAAAAGCAGAGATATAGAGATGAGTAAATGATAAAACAGACTGATCAAAACAGAGTGTGAAAGAATAGATGAGAGACTTTGTGTACTTGAGTAGGCTATACTTTCAGCCTATTTTGTTCTCAAAGAAACTTATCCGAAATGTTTTGTTTAAGAAAAGGGAAATTGGCTGTGGTTATGGATTCCAGTATTAGATATTATATGGTACACTCTATGCGATGGATGGGATCACCTGAGCTGGGGGTTGAAGGTCAGATAGCACATGTTAGAGACAGTTGGAACAAGGCTTCAAATGCCTTGCAGTTGCGTGTTCATGTTCTGACAATGTGTTATTAATAAAGCTAGTTCAGCAGTAATGGTCATTGTGTGTCATAATTACAAGAGAGGGATCATAAAAGCAAAATACTGCGGGTGCTGGAATCTGAAACAGAAAATGCTGGAAAATTTCAGCAAGTCTGACAGCACCTGTGGAGAGAGAGCTAACATTTCAAGTCTGGATGACCCTTCGTCAGAGCTAAAGACAAAGAAAATTTTACCTGGACCAGCACTTGGCACATCATCACAGTCAAGGCTATGGGCCAAGTGCTGGTAGATGGGATTAGGTGGGAGTTCAGGTGTTTCTCATGTGTCGGTGGAGACTCAATGGGCCAAAGGGCCTCTTCTGCGCTGTATGATTCTATGTTGGGTTTCACTGGGTTTTGAATGCTTTGGATTTCTGGCAACCATGCCCACACTTAAACCTGATCCATTTAAGCTGTTAGAATTCTGCCCATTAACTTTGTTTCTCCTTCCACAGATGCTGCCTGACCTGCTGACAATGTTTCCAGCATGTTCTTTTTGTATTTCAGATTTCTGGCATTGTTGATAGTATGCTTTAATTCGTCAAATTTGGGTGAAATGGGTGAAAAGTTTGAAATTTCAGGGAATGATATGAGCAGCTGAGCTAACACCCCGCCATATCCCCCCTCGAACAGTAGGATATCAATGAGGAAGTTTTCATATCGTATAATTAAATTAGCAACAGGAAATTACCAATTGTAACATGTCACTGCTTACTCAGAAACAAGCCTCACTATTAGGCAGCACTTAATTCAACTAGTTGCCTCTTTTCAGGAGAATCGAGTTCCTGGAATTATCCATTTCCCTTTTATAGCTGCAATTAACAATTGATCCCAGCAGGTGGAAAATTGTGCACAGCGATTTGCAGCATCAGTGAAAAGGAGCACAGAGCACGTAATACCCTCTGAGTCACAAATCAGCAACACTATAATAGCCAGAAAAAGAAAGGACCTGGAAGAAAAATGCTTTGCAGCAAAATTAAATAAAGTTGTCTTCGTGCTAACAGAACGGGCGATTAAACAAAACCCAGCAATCTTTGTTACTCTATCGAGTTTCTTTTCGAATGCTAACATTGATCTTAATAATTTTACTTACAACATCCATGTTTTAGTAATGAAACATGGAATTTATTTCAAAGCAATCTTTTTTACAATATGAAACTTGCTCAGACACAGCTAAATATTTTATCCAGTCGTGTGCGCAGTTGGAAAGAAAACAAGCTGATATATTGGCACTTTGGCAGCCAAACTGTTTTTAAACACAAATACCTTAGTTAGGAGAGAAGGAATGTGGCAACATGATTATGGGCAGTATAAAACACTCACTGTGCTGTAATAAACCTCACTAGTAAGCTGTCATATCTTTGATTTGAATTCAAGTTCATTTCAACTTCATTAAGAGGTCCAAGCCAGTACAAACCATGGAGGACTGAGCATGATCAAATGCTGCAAATGCAAATTTACAGTTAGTGGGGCCCTGTGTTCAGCTTAATTTTTGCCACACACCCTGGTCTAGGGACCCGAAGACCAAAGCCCCTCCCCCCCAACCCCTCACACGCACCCTCTATCCCCTCACACACTCCCCCCACCCCCTCGCACTCTCTCTCCCCCCCTGGCCATATCATTTCCAAGTCTTCTATTACATTGTTTTACCAAGTGTTAATCATTTGAGTTCTCAAACATCAGCAAAGTGAAAAATATTAGTGCCAGCAAGCATTTTATTTCAAACCATGTGGTATTTTGAATCATTAGTCTTTAGCTAATTATGCAATAGCTTAATTATTTAATTCAAGTCTATTAAAAACATGAATTACAGAAAACGTTGCTTACAGGATACGGAACAAAACTGGGCAAACAGAGTTAAGATACAGATCGCCTATAATTTAACTGATTGGCAGAACAAGTTCAAGGGACTAAAAGGCCTACTCTTATTCCTATGTTCCTATCTAGGTATCAATCAATCAATCGCGTTTGGCACTTTGTCTGCAATCATTCATGCATCAACCTCTTTCTCCAGCCAATTCAAACTAATCCCGATCTCAAAGAATCATTGGTCAGCTAAGTTGATGGCTCACACAGTACTGCTCCAATTTTCTCCAGCATTTGAAGTTGAATGTTATCAGGTCCATTAACCTGATCAATCTTCAGTGCCCCAAACCAAGCTAACACCATTTATGCATTTGCATTTAAGGAGTCAATATATAAAACAGTTCTACTTGCCATTGTATCAACTTCAATAGTGAAAATGAATACTACATATATAAATTTGCTTTTCAGCCATATCCAATTCCATAATCCTACCCACTATATTAAATCTTTCAACAGAACTAGAATCATAGAATCCCTACAGTGCAGAATGAGGCCATGTGGCCCATCGAATCTGCAATGACCACAAACCCACCCAGGCCCTATCCCCATAACCCCACTTATTTATCCTGCTAGTCCCCTAACACTAAGGGGCAAGTTAGCCTGGCCAATCAACCTAACCCACACATCTTTGGAATGTGGGAGGAAACTAGAGCATCCGGAGGAAACCCACGCAGACATGGGGAGAATGTGCAAACTTCTAACTGTGATAGTGTTGTTGGTTTGTGACTCAGAGGATATTACGTGCTCTGTGCTCCTTTTCATTGATGCTGCAAATTGCTGTGCACAATTTTCTACCTGCTGAGATCAATTGTTAATTGCAGCTATAAAAGGTAAATGGACAATTCCAGGAACTCAATTCTCCTGAAAAGAGAAAACTAGTTGGATTAAATGCTGCCTAATAGAGGCTCGTTACTGAGTAAGCAGTGACGTGTTACAATAGGTAATTTCCTGTTGTTAAGTGACCCCAGGCCGGAATTGAACCTGTGTCCCTGGCACTGTGAGGCAGCGGTGCTAACCATCATGCCACCCTATGTGGCTTTTCTGAGCTCTAACAGAACTTCTAAAACTTTACCATGGGAATGTCACCTGATCAGCTGTTTTTCTTCCAATGCATTTTTGGAATTTAATTGTGGCTTTAGTTAACTTCAACTGTACCTGATACCTATACATTCAACCTTGCCATTCTTTTACATTTTGTGAAATATTTATTATTGTGGCTATGTATCTTATTAACACTATGTATTTCCCTATGTATCTTATTAAAACATTCAGTTTAGCCTATACTCCCCTATTTATGAAAAGGACATTACTAGATTTTTGAACTATATACTTAAATAACTTTATTTTTCTTTTCTATAACTTATTCCCATCAAAGCACATCCCAAACTTCATTTCTGAAGCCTTTCTTTATACCTGAAAATTGAACCCATTCTTATAGCAGGTACCAAGATTGTCTGCAGCAATGATTTTCACAACTAAATGAAATTTGATGATACAATGGCCTGAACTCTTATCACCTCGTCCGCCACGGATTTGGCGCGGGCGAGGGTCCGACAACGGAAATCTCCGTTGAACTCGGGCGGGAATTTCCAGTCTCACCCAAGCAAAGCCGTAAAATCCCGCCCAATGACTTCTGGTATGAATTAAGGGTGGAATTAAGACATGGAATGCCACCACCAGAAACATTGGCAGGAATAGAAAGCAGGGGAATTTCACAGTAGCTTCATTGCAGTGTTAATGTAAGCCATACTTGTGACAAATAAATAAACTTTAATTATACGTTTCACATCTGAAATAAAAAGTAGAGGAGTGTGGGGAGTAGGAAGAATTCATTCTGAGAGCTGTGCTGTTACAACGAGGAGTCGTGTGGCTTCCTCCTCTGTTGTGAAATTTTATGGCTCTCACATGGAGAGCAAATGACAGGCGGGATTTTCCACTGCGCAAGCCCAAGACTGGAAATTCCTGCCTGTGGTCAACAGACCTTTAAATGGTCCCGGTTAATTTTCTGTCCCGCCCCCTACAATTTCCGTGGCAGGCGAGATGGGAAAATTCAGTCCCTCATCTCAGGAGTACTGCAGTTGATTAAATCCATTACTTCCCAATATGTTGAATAGGAAAGAAATAGTTGCCTGCACCCACAATTAACTTTTCCCTGTCATACTATCTATCATAGAAACATAGGAACATAGAAGATAGGAGCAGCAGGAGGCCATTCGGCCCTTCAAGCCTGCTCCACCATTCATCATGATCATGGCTGATCGTCCAACTCAATAGCCTAATCCAGCTTTCTCCCCATAACCTTTGATCCTATTCGCTCCAAGTGCTACATCTAGTTTCCTACTAATCATAAATTCCTAATTTTCTACTAATCATAATTGTTTCAGAATATATCTTTCCATTTGAGGTATTATGGTTATGCTTCAAATAGGATAAATACATGATTGACAAAACCTCTGGGGTGTAAAGAAGGCTTGAAGTGGACTGACTTGGCCTCATCTCAGTGCTAGACTGAGAGATTTACCTGCAGAATGTGCTTCACTCTCCCCGTGAGCTGGTGGCACAATGCTGTACGCTACATCCTACTGTGATGGTGGCAGCCCCATTGAACAGTTCCAGCAGCCAACTGCATCACAATGCCATGAAGCACCACCCCGAGTGGAGGCCACTCTCAGGATTGGCTTACTGCCAAAGGAGAGGGCCCATATCCTGGATATAAACAGTTCGCTCACTCACACATTCACACACCCTCACAATCACAGACTCCTTCCTAGGACTATTGCACAGACTGTAGTTGCCCTCTGGTACTTGCTTAACACTTGCTTATTAATACCATATCTCAACAGGTTACAGAGTAGGCATGTCGCTCCTGGGCCTGGTGTTCCAACCTCTTTCTCTCTCGTCAGGGAGAGTCAAACACATGACTGACTGATACAGTGATACATTATAATCCATATCCTACATTAGCATATTTCCTCTGTTAACTCTTTATACTGTGCCTCCCCCAAGTATTTGAGTTGGTGGATTTGCAGAATTGGATTTGAGGAGGGGATTTTCTGACCCTACCCCAACCCCACCCCGTCCCGTGGGATGGTTCTCAGTGGTGGAAGGTGGCCCGCCATTGCCCAGTGATGGGATCTTCTGGTCCTGCCACTTTCAATGGAATTTCCCATTGATTCCACCCGACACTATTGTCAAACCCATGGTGGGGGGCTGCCGTAAGCAGCATCAGAAGATCCCACCGGCAGGAAGAGCCAGAATATTACCCCTGGGATGCCCAGTTTTGCTGCACTGGAACCATTCACGCTCCCTGCTGGGCAATCCTCACTTCTCTGTCAGCTCTTGGCACAACAACGTAAGCATCTCAAAATGGCTGCCTCTGTGGCATTTCCTGCCCTTTCACCTGGTTTGTCGGGCTTTCTTATAGGTGGACAGGCTGCCCTTGGGCCTACCAGTCAATGGAGTCATGTGAAAGCTTTGGGGTCGCACCAGATGAAGGCCCTGTTTTGACCTGAGTTTGGCCTGCCTCTCATACTGGGCTGCTTGATCGAGTCTGGCATTCCATGGCAGAGGGACTAAAATATGTGTGAAAGGCTTTGAGCATGGTGTTAAAGTCTGCAGGAGAAAGTCATCTGCTACCCAACCCACAGCATAAAGAAATAAACTGACCTGGGCTGCTGCTTTTTAACATACAACCCTGATGCTGATTAGTAGCTGAGGCTATTCATAATACATATAATGATTTTGGATGAGGGGACAAAATGTAACATCTCAAAGTCTGCAGATGATACCAAGTTGGGTGGGAGGGTGACGAGGATGCAGAGATCCTTCAGCAACATCTGGACAGGTTGGGTGAGTGGGCTAATCAATGGCAGATGCAGTATAATTTGGATAACTATGAGGTTATTCACTTTGGAAGCTAAAAGCAAGAAGGCAGATTACTACCTGAATGGCTGTAAATTGGGAGAGGGGAGTGTACAGCAGGACCTGGTGTCCTTGTTCACCATTCACTGAAGGTAAGCATGCAGGTGCAGTAGGCGGTAAAGAAAACAAATGATATGTTGGCCTTCATTGCGGGAGGTTTCGAGTACAGGAGCAGGGATGTGTTGTTACAATTATGCAGGGCCTTGGTGAGGCCACACCTAGAGTATTGTGTGCAGTTTTGGTCTCCTTTTCTGAGGAAGGATGTTTTTGCTCTCAAGGGAGTGCAGCGAAGGTTTACCAGGCTGATTCCAGGGATGGTGGGACTGATGTATGAGGAGAGATTGACTAGGTTAGGATTGCTTTCATTGGAGTACAGATGAATGAGGGGGCGGGGTGGGGGGGGGGGGGGAGATCTCATAGAGATTAATAAAATTCTAACAGGATTAGACAGGATAGATGCAGGGAGGATGTTCCCAATGGTGGGAGTGTCCAGAACCAGGGGTCACAGTCTGAGGATTCAGGGTAGACCATTTAGGAAGGAGATGAGGAGACATTTCTTCACCCATAGAGTGGTGAGCCTGTGGAATTCATTACCACAGGAAGTAGTTGATGCCAGAACATTGAATGTATTCAAGAGGCGGCTGGATATAGCACTTGGGGCGAATGGGATCAAAGGTTATGAGGAGAAAGCAGAGTTAGGCTATTGAATTGGACGATCAGCCATGATCATGATGAATGGTGGAGAAGGTTCAAAAGGCTGAATAGCCTCCTCCTGCTCCTATCTTCTAAGTTTCTAAATGTTCCTTTAAAACTTCCAGCTCTGGTCCTTTTGTGGCCCCTCAACATTGTCAAGTGCACTGCTTGAGTGCAGTTCCAGTTTGCCTTTTCCTTCCATCAGATTATAAGTATTTTTTACATCGATGTCTCCACTGCCGCTGCCATGTTCTGAGATGGTCCTTCTGAGCTACAGACTTTAGGCATGGCATTTGGTTACTGTTACTTGCTTAACATTTGTTTATCAGCAATGCATCTAACCAGGTTACAGAGTAAGTGTGTAGCTTCTGGGCCTGGTGTTCCAACCTCTCTCTCAAAAATCGAACACATGACTGACTGATATCATTTTATACTACAGTGTACAACACATGTACAGACCATTCAGTCCATCTGGTCTGTGCCAGTGTGGCTCCAAATAAACCCTCTCCTCTCTTGCTTTATCTAACCCTTGTAATAGCCGCCTACTCTAAATTCCCATTCAAAATCCATCAAAGTGCATTGGGATCAGAACCGAGCAGAGCAGATGGTGAAAATGCTTGGATAGCAGCAGTGTGAAGCTGCAGTATTTATCCTGGCTTTTCCCTGCCAGGATCAGATAGTAAGTACAGGGAAGACTGCTGCTGGAATCAAGTTC
Source organism: Mustelus asterias (assembly GCF_964213995.1). Taxonomy (NCBI): domain Eukaryota; kingdom Metazoa; phylum Chordata; class Chondrichthyes; order Carcharhiniformes; family Triakidae; genus Mustelus; species Mustelus asterias. The sequence goes on along the minus strand of NC_135803.1, from coordinate 27,150,234 downwards.
AATGGTGCAGCAAAGAGAGAATTCCACCTGTTCTGTTTAGTGAGCTATTCCATTTTTAGCAGCTCCTTGATGTTTCACTCATCAGGGGTTATAGCTAAGACTCATGTTGTGGCACCAGTTACTGAAAATGTCCAACGAAAGGTTTGACTCAAGCATATGGCACAATAATAAACCTGAAACTCACAGCAGGACGATATGCAGGACTGGAGATTAGAACAAAGGCGATTAATGCAACACTAGATATAACAGCATAGCACAATTCATGCAGCTCTCATAAAAGCTGATGCAGCACCATATACAGAACTACAAGATGCAGAAGAAAGAACTAGATAATCCAAATTTAAAATCATTCAGAGTGGGAATAAAAGAGTGGCAGAAGTGGGAAGTACAGAATCTGTTTTGTTTATTTATTTGTGGGACAAGGGCATCGCTGGCTGGCCAGCATTTATTGCCCATCCCTAGGTGACCTTGTCCAGAGTTGGAAAATCACTCATTTCCTTCATTTTGTGTGGGTGCACCTTTGCTGCTCACCAAATGACCCAAGTACTGGATCCAGGGCAACTTGGCAAATTGGCTTAGTGGCAGGAGGAGGAGGGTGTTGGTCGGAGGTTGTTTTTGAGACTGGAAGCCTGTGTCCAATGGATCGGTGTTGGGTCCCTTGTTGTTTGTCGTGTGCATTAATGATCTTGATGGGAATGTAGGGGGTGCGACCAATAAGTTTTGCAGATGACACAACAATTGGTGGTGTGGTAAATAGCAAGGAGGAAAACTTTATATTACAGCCACACATAATGCAGAATAAATATCTGGGGTTATGGGGATAGGGCCTGGGTGGGATTGTTGTCAGTGCAGGCTCGATGGCCTGAATGGCCTCCTTCTGCACTGTAGCGGTTCTATAATTCTATTATGAAAGAAAAGTGAAACAGCACAAAACTGCAGGCCAAGTCATCCAAACAGGAGAACCATTAGAAGGAAGATATCTCAGGGAGAAGTACATAGGCCATGCATGGTGAGAAGCTCTCAAGACAAGAAGAAGGTCCCAAACAAGGTTGTAAGAGGTCCCAGAAGATGGTCGCAAGTAAAGTACAAGGACAGAGATTAGAAACATACCCTGTCAAGTGAAGTTGAGAAAATGGAGCAAAGCATTAGACTCGGAATTAAAATGAGAGAGCTGTGGGAGCAGACTTGAAGCAGTGGTTTCGAGAGAAGCCCTGGAGATCCAAGGAGGCAGCCGAATGTTGGTGACTCTTTACTGAGAATCTGCTTGACACAGCAAATGATCTGAAATTGTGCTTGGAAGGTGAAGCTTGAGTGTAGGTGGTGATCCAGGGGAAAGGAATCTTGGAGGGTGAGATTGAAACCCTGAAGGTGGATCCTTGTTGAAGGCATACGAAAGGGAGAGATGTTTGGTGAGAATTCAAAAGCAAGTTCTTTGAACATGGAGATTGGAAACGCTTGGGAGAAAGGCAGAGTTTCAATGAGATGGATCATCAGGCCAGGTTTCACTCTGGTCTCGGTTTGCCTGGTATTAACATCAGATGGATAATAACAATGCAGGCAAGAATGGATGAGTTTGGGGAGATGACCCCAGCTCACTTATCTCATTAGGATGCTGTTGTACTTGCTTCACAAGTGGTTGCAGTATTTTCTGTGGTAAACAAGTACACAGGAATGGTTATTGTTTCTTAATGTTATGCTGTATGCAAATCTTCAGTCACTCAAGCCGAGTGAAAAGTTTTGTAAAATCCTTTTGAAAATAGGAACCAGATCTTTGCTGGATAATCTCATCATTCTTTTGATGAGGTTTAGCTTAACAGACTTTCCTGCTCAGGATTTTCCGGCCATGCTGACCACAAGGCTGGAAAATCCTGCCCAAAGTCAACAGACATTTGCATGGTTCATGTTCTGCCCACTACAACTCCCCTAGTGGCTGGGAAGGGAAAATTCCTCCTAATCACTGTGGAGAACTTATAATGTCTCCCATATTTACTTGTTTCAATGCTTGTTACATTGACGTATTGCTTGCAATGTACCTTCAACTTTGGTCCATATAGCTGGCTTCAGACATTGTTTCACTTGCTACAGATCCTTATCAGACAGAAGCATAACACTGACTCCTGTGTCTAATTTAAAATTCATTCAGTGACTATTTACAGATGTGTCAACATTACAAAACATGTATTTGGGTCTTTAATTTCTCCCAGGAAGCATTGTTGGACTTCTTGTTGTGGCTCATGTAACTCAAATAACTCATGTAACAAGGTTGTGGACTTTCGCATCTTCCCAAAGTGTTCCAGCGGGCTTCAGTGCACAGTGATTGCTGGACACTGCTCGTGCCTGTGAGGTCTTTTAGCATCGCAACGCTGACATGGTCTGTCACCATCTTGTGTTTTACTTGGGTGATACTTTCCTTGCCTTTTTGTTGTTTTATGAGCTGGACTCATAAAGCTGTGGTCAATCTGTACCATGGGGTAACTTCATCACATAAAATGGATCAGTTTTGCTGATGGAATTCTGATTGTCTAATGATTTGGGTGGCTTTTTCCAAAGTTAGAATCTCTTTAGATTGGAGTGCATCCGAAAGAGTATTATTGGCCATTCCCAGTACTATTCGGTCTTTTGACTTAAGGTCACCACAGTAACGCTCTGCAGACAACCTGTATAATATCATTTATGAAAGATTATGGGCAGGATTTTTCAGCCATTCCTGCGGGCGGAATTCCCCGGTGACGGAGGGTGTAAACAATGGGAAGTCCTGTTGACAGCGGTGGGATCAGAAGATCCCACTACTAGCCAAATGTGGGCCACTTCCACCACTGCAAGACATGCCAATGGGTGGCAGGGGGGGTGGGAGGAGGGCGATGGAAATCCCACCCCATGGTTTCCCTGGGCTTTTGAACTCTCTGGCTCTTCCCTCTGCCTTAACAGGTCTGGCAGTGCTGATTTACCATCCATTTTCAGCATAGCAATACAGCTTTAATGTTTTTTTAATGGTGCTGCAGGAATAAATATTTTCTCTTCCCTAACGTATCGGGGACTTGGCGATGCTAAAGGAAATCTTTTGAACAAATTGGTTTAGTCAGCCAGTTGCTTTCCTGAGCTTGGAGAATCAAATTGAAGCTGATTTTCTTTTTGCTTTGACTTTCTTTAAATCTTTTTCAGTTCACGTTCAGTCACCACGTGTTACAGCTTTGTCTCTGGATTTGTGCTGCAGCTCATTAAAACAATCAGTCTGCCAGTGCCGCTTGAATATTGCACCAAATTTAAAAGCTTTTCTTCTTAGAGTTAGTTCCCCCTTTTGCCATCTGACCAGGTCCTTTGACTCTGCGTTTGATCGGGTCTTATAACAAACCTCCACGTGCTCTGATGGAGTCATTTCGTGCTGTAGAGTGGATCTTACTTCTGCCCTTCAGACTCCACACCAGTAGTGGACCTTCTTAGGTGATCACTTAAACAGTGTATTTGAGGTCTTCAAGTTAGATGCTTCACTTAGGTCAGACTGAAATTTCTTAATTCTTCATAATTTGGGTGTCTTTCACCAGCTGCTACCATGTTGTAAAGCTGTACATTGTCTCATGAAGAGGTTTAGAGGCTTGTATGGTTGAACAATAACTTTTTATTGATAACACACAACAATATATAGGATACTGTCCTGATTGGCTGCTATCTCCATGTGGATTTTTATCAGATTCATTCTTACACTCCATTACTCCCATGTGACTCTTTACATCATAATGAGGGTGGTATTGTTTCCCCAGACCCATATTAACCCTGAATACTACAATATATAGGACTGGGAGATTAGAACAAAGGTAATTTACAGAACATTAGATTATAAAAGCACAGTATGACTCGCGCACAACTAATTCAAATTTGATTCGGCACCATATACGGAACTGGGATATACAGAATAAGCAGTTTGATAATGCAAATGATAAAACATTGTACCGGTTCAGGGCGGCAGAAGTTGGGAGCAATGTTCCACTTCAGCGATCAGTGCTGGGACCACTGCTGTTCACATTTTACATTAATGATTTGAACTTTGGAATCAAATAAAACATTTCTAAGTTTGTGGATGACAGCACATTTGTAGGAGATAGTTAACACAGAGGAGGACGGCACAATGGCAAGGACTACTGCCTCACAGCGCCAGGGACCAGGGTTCAATTTCTGGTTTGGGTCACTATCTGTGTTGAGTTTGCACATTCTCCCTGTGTCTGCGTGGGTTTCCTCTGGGTGCTCCGGTTTCCTCCCCCAGGTCAAAGATGTGCGGGTTAGGTGGATTGGCCATGCTAAATTGCCCCTTAGTGTCAGGGGGACTAACTAGGGTAAATGCATGGGGTTACGGGGATAGGTCCTGGGTCAGATTGTGGTCAGTGCAGGCTCGATGGGCCGAATGACCTCCTTCTGCACTGTAGGATTCTATGATTCTATGATTCAGAAAACTGCAACCAATTACAGGAGGACATTAATAAACTTGCAGAATGGGCAAATAATTGGCAAATGAAGTCCAACACAGGTAAATGTGAGGTAAAACATTCACATTCTTCCTACCAATAGTACTTGGAAAGTGTAGGTCTAGATGGGGTTGAGGAACAAAGTGATCTGGGAATACAAATATATCAATCACAAAAGATTATGTCTCACTAATGTTAGGAGAGTGAATGCCTGTACCTTCTTTGATTTATCTGATAGGCCGGCATCACTCTTTTCTGAATTTTGTCCAGTTACATAACATCGAAACATAGAAACCCTACAGTGCAGAAAGAGGCCATTTGGCCCATCGAGTCTGCACCGACCACAATCACACCCAGGCCCTACTCCATATCCCTACATATTTACCCGCTAATCCCTCTAACCTACACATCTCAGGACACTAAGGGGCAATTTTTAGCATGGCCAATCAACCTAACCCGCACATCTTTGGACTGTGGGAGGAAACCGGAGCACCCGGAGGAAACCCACGCAGACATGGGAAGAATGTGCAAACTCCACACAGACAGTGACCCAAGCCGGGAAACGAACCCAGATCCCTGGAGCTGTGAAGCAGCAGTGCTAACCACTGTGCTACCGTGCCGTCCAGTTGTCTACAGTGTTTTTGTCAAAGATGAGTGGGTCAATGCAGCAAAGACCCTGTGCCATCCTGCCAATGCCTGACACCACGAAGAAGCATTGGTTTGCAATAACGGACGACCAGGGACTAACAAAAATAGATGGTTGTTAACAACAACTGAGCAGCTCTTGCATGCTGTGCCTGCCCATGCTCCGGGAGAACTCCTGCCTACGTGATCCCTTTTGTACCCGTGTCATCCCAATGTCCATGTGAACATCTGGTCTACAGGAAGCAAAATAATGATACTGTACAATGACTTATAATTTGAAGCAACTGATGGTTAAATCTTGCAAAGTCAATCTGTTGGGAAGCACTGCCTCTCGTGCCTCTCAACTTAAAATTAGTCAGTTAACCCTTCACTGTTAGATATCACGCGTGCTATGATATTTACCCAACCTTGACTGTTGGATGTGCAGACGGTTCTTATTTCTGTTTAAATATTCCAAATAACCTTCAAGTTTTTTATTTTAAATGTTAGCAGGAAATTTGAATGACATTTTCTGAATAAAAAAATGGCAAAATTGAATGTTAGAGAAAGCTTGGGCACATTGAATATGCATTGGTTGTAAGGTTTTCCAAAATTACTCATAATAAATTCTATTTTAACAAGTTGTGCTGAAGAAGGCAATTTTGCAAGCTTTAAAATCAGTTTTTACTGATCTCCTTTGATGCACTCATTTTTTGGAGTGGTGATCAGCTAAGATTGATTTTCCATCTAAGTTGGAGACAAAAATGCCTTGAAATTTTCTCATTGTTTTCTTATTAGAAATCACATCTGGAGATCTACGTGAACCATCTTTGACGTCAGCGCATATATTGCATGCTATAATTGCACGTTTTCATTCTTTGACCCAGTTTTTGACTGGGTACAAAATGAAATCTCTTGTGAGTTGGAATTTTTTTTAAATGGGCTTGACTTCCTGAGGACTATTTTCTTTCCGTGACAGCAGATATCATTCTTTCACTTGTTGTTAAATGAGGAGAAGAGGAACGGGGCGCTGACACGTTCCCAGAAGCCCAACGATGCCAATGGAAGGCCGACTCGGGTCACAAGCCAAAGCATTCTTTCCTACAAACGCACATCACGACCATTCCCCCTCTGATAGCCTACAAATATTTTAAATATAGAATCATAGAATCCCTACAGTGCAGAAGGAGGCCATTCAGCCTATCAAGCCTGCACCTACTATAATTCCACACAAGCCCGATTCCCGTAACCCCACACTAGGGTCAATTTGGTATGGCCAATCAACATAACCCCACATCTTTGGAGTGCGGGAGGAAACGGGAGCACCCAGAGGAAACCCACGCAGACACGGGGAGAACATGCAGACTCCGCACAGACAGTGACCCGAGGCTGGAATTGAACCTGGGTCGCTGGCACTCTGAGGCAGCAGTGCCAACCACTGTGCCATCGTGTCACCCGTGTAAAGACATAGGGAAAATCCCACCTGAGGTCAATGGACCTTTGGAAGTTCCTATCCCACCCACTATGGTTCCCGTGGCAGGCAGGACGGGAAAGTTCCGCCCAGGTTCTCCCATTTTTAATGAAGCATTGCTACGGATTTCTGTCATCAATCCAGTGGAAATCTGGTGGAACCCAGAAAAAAACACCAGCAACCCGAATATGGCCTGTTTCCACCAATTCTGGAGCTTCCTTCTCAGCCTGACAAGGGACAGTGCTTTTACTCATCTACACAAGGACATCGATGTCAGGAATAAGCCCTCAAAACATAGTTTGAGGCAGAGATTTGTTCATTCGGACATTCCCATTTTCCAACATTAGTAAAAATATGGGGATTTTTTGGCACAGTGGTAGCGTCCGAATACCTCGAAGCCAGAATCTCTGGGTTCAGGCCCCAATTCAATATTTGATGGGCTAAGGGAATGCATGAAAAAACTTTGATGGGTATAATAAAGGAAAACTCAAGAGTTTTCTTAAATATATAAAGAGCAAGAGAATAACTAGGGAAAGAGTAAGGCCAAGATAAAAGCAAAATACTGCGGATGCTGGAATCTGAAACAAAAACAGAAAATGCTGGAAAATCTCAGCAGGTCTGACAGCATCTGTGGGGAGAGAATAGAGCTAACGTTTCAAGTCTAGATGACCTTTCATCAGAGTAGGGCCAGCTGTGGACCATATGGGTAATCTGTGTGGGGGTACAATCCTCAATGAACACTTTGCATCGGTCTTTACAATGCGAAATGATAACACAGGTGTGGACATCACGGTCAAAGACTGTAAAATACTAGAGGAAATTAACATAAAAGTTTATTTATTAGTCACAAGTAAGGTTTACATTAACACTGCAATGAAGTTACTGCGAAATTCCCCTCGTCGCCACAGTCTGGCGCCTGATCGGGTCAATGCACCTAACCAGCACATCTTTCAGCATGCGTGAGGAAACCGGAGCACCCGGAGGAAACCCACGCTGACATGGGGAGAACGTGCAAACTCCACACAGACAGTGACCCAAGCCAGGAATCGAACCCAGGTCCTTGGCGCGGTGAAGCAGCAGTGCTAACCATTGTGCTACTGTGCCATCTGCATAGAGAGAGAAAGGAGCTATAACCAGGTTTAGCAGGCTTCAAAATTGATAAATCCTCAGGCCCAGATGAAATGTATCCTGGGCTGTTGAGGAAGGCAAGGGAGGAGATATCAGGGGCATTGGCTGTAATTTTCAAATCCTCTCTGACCACAGGTAAGGTACCAGAGGACTGAAGGACTGCTAACATTGTCTCATTATTAAAAAAGGGAGGTAGGGATAGACCAGGAAATGATGGGCCAGTCAATCCAACCTCTGCGGTGGGGAAGTTACTCGAAAGAATTCTGAGCGGCAGAATATTTTGCACTTGGATAGAAACAGATTAATCAAGGATAGTCAGCATGGATTTGTTAAGGGAAGGTCGTGTTTGACAAATTTAATCATTTTTTGAGGTGGTAACCAGGAGTGTTGATTCGGGTAATGCATTTAATGTGGACTTTAGCTGGGCTTTTGATAAGGCCCCTCATGGCAGACTGGTCAAGAAAGTAAGGGCCCATGGGATCCAGGGCAAAGTGTCACACTAGATCCAAAATTGGCTGAGAGGCAGGAAGTAGAGGGTGATGATAAAGAGATATTCCTGTGACTGGAAGTCTGTTTCCAATGGTGTTTCACAGGGTTCATTGCTGGGCCCTTGCTATTTGTGGTGCACATTGATGATTTGGATTTGAATGTAGGGGCTATGATCAAGAAGTTTGTGGATGACATGAAAATTGGTAGGGTAGTAAATAGTGAGCAAGATAGCTGTAGACTGCAGGAAGATATCAATGGACTGATCAGGTGGGCAGATCAGTGACAAATGGAATTCAACCCGGAAACGTGTGAGGTAATGCACTTGGGGAGGGCTAACAAGAAAAGGGATTGCACTATGAAGGTAGGACCCTGGAAAGTACTGAAGATCAGAGGGACTTTGGAGTGCATATCCATAGATCCCTGAAGCTGGGAGGACAGGTAGATAAGGTAGTTAAGGCATATGGGATACTTGCCTTTATAAGCCCAGGCATAGATTACAAGAGCAGGGCGGTCATGCTGGAGCTGTATAAAATGCTGGTTAGGTCACAACTGGAGTATTGGTCACCACATTATAGGAAGCATGTGATTCGTTATGATTCAGTTTAGAAACTACGAAGTGTTCTATGGAGCCCGCCTGGATCATAAATTTTGCATCTTGAATTTGGCTTGGATAAGCATTTTAGGTTTCACTTCAGGTATGATTCAAAAAATCCATTAGGGAGATTTTATCAAACAAAGTTTATTTAAGAATATAGTTAACATGTATAGTAAGAATATTAGCAATAACTTCTAGCAATTAGAAACAACACCAAAACAACCACGATAATGTATAATCCTTAACAAATATAGGAGCTGTCCCAATCAAACCAATCCCATAAACAAGACCCTTCAAGTTTAATACAGAATAGACTAATGTTCACGTGATACTGGAATTGAGTCCTTTGGATGAAGTCTGCAGTTCTCTGGATAGACTCAGAACAGTTTGAAGTCAGAACAGCTTCCCAAAACACTAGGGACTCTCGGCAAACCCAAAACACCAGGGACTCTTGGCAAATCCCCAGCAGCAGATTCTCCCCTTCAGAAAGGCAAGACTTTGCTTTCAGATCACCAGCAGAATTTCCAAAACCGGGGAAAGAGAGAGACTTCCTTTCAGCTTGATGCCCCTTCTAAAAACTCAAAACTTAAACTAAACAGCAGCTCAAACTGAAAATGAAAAAACACCTATCACGTGACCTGCCAAAGTTATTTTTCCTACCAATGCAGAGTCATAAACAACCCAATAAAAATAAACAAACCCCCATTTAAGCAACAATAAAAGATTCCTCAAGACAAGTCGGTGCCATAATTACATCAGATAAAGCTGTGAGCATGAGTTTTTTAAAACATCTCTTAAAGGTGCACTAATGTCTCAGATTGCACTGGAGGGGGTGCAGAGGAGATCTACCAGGATGCTGCCTAGACTGGAGGGTTTGAACTATGAAGGGGAAATTGGACAGTCTGGGCTGTTTTCCTCAGAGCAGCGAAGGTTGAGCAGGGACCTGATAGAGATGAATATGATTTTGAGGGGCATAGTTTGGGTGGCTAGGAAGGCATTTTTTTCCAGTAGTAGAGGGATCAATAACCAGGGTGCATAGATTTAAGGTGAGGGGTAGAGGATTAAGAGGGGAATTGAAGAGAAAATCTTTTACCCAGAGGGTTGTGGGAGTCTGGAACTCACCACCTGAAAGGATAGTTGAGTCAGAATCTCTCGTAACATTTAAGAAATATTCAGATATTCACTTGCGTTGTCATAACCACCAGGGTTATGGGGCAATTGCTGAAAAATGGGATTAGTGTAGTCCAATCTGTGCTGACTGGCATGGACATGATGGGCTGAATGGCTTCCTTCTGTGCTGTAAATGTCTATGGATCTATGAATCTAAGAAAGTGCATTCACAATATATCCTAACAGGCTCAGTATCAACTTATAAATGCTTCCAACACTTGCCAATGGGCAGGTGGTAAAAATGGGACACTTCCCCGGTCAGCCATATGATCATAAAATCCCTATAGTGCAGAAGGAGGTCATTCGGCCCATCAAGCCTGCCCTTACAACAGTCCCACCCAGGCCCTATCCCCGTAACCCCATGTATTTACGCTGCTAATCCATTTGACATGAAGGGGCAATTTAGTTGGCCAATCAACCTAACCTGCATATCTTTGGAGCGTGGGAGAAAACTGGAGGACCTGGGGGAAACCCACGCAGGCACTGGGGGAATATACAAATTCCACACAGACAATGACCTGAGGCTGGAATTGAACCCAGGTCTCTGGCGCTGTGAAGCAGCAGTGCGAACCACTGTGCGACCCTTAACGTCACCATAGTCCCAGATGACCACAGGCTGCTGTCCCCTTTGAGAGTGATGGAAAGAAATTGGAGTTTCTACCATCGTTAGAATCATAGAAACCCTACAGCACAGAAAGAGGCCATTCGGCCCATCGAGTCTGCACCGACCACAATCCCACCCAGGCCCTACCTCCATATATTTACCCAGTAATCACTCTAACCTACCCATCTCAGGACACTAAGGGCAATTTTAGCATGGCCAATCAACCTAACCCGCACATTTTTGGGCTGTGGGAGGAAACCGGAGCACTGGAGGAAACCCACGCAGACACGAGGAAAATGTGCAAACTCCACACAGTGACCCAAGCCGGGAATCGAACCCAGGTCCCTGGAGCTGTGAAGCAGCAGTGCTAACCACTGTGCTACCGTGTCGCCCTAGCTTATCCCTAGCTTCAGGCTGAAACATTCATATTGTATGTAGCCAGAGCAATTTGGACGCCTTTGGGGGCTGGATGGCTCAGATGGCTGGAGGGTTACTATGGTTAAGCTTAGTCCTAATAGCACGGGGTTCATTCCCTGTTCTGGCTAGGGTGGGTTCAGCACTTGCTTCCTTGCCCTACCCATGGTGGTGGCCTGGGTCAGATCTGCCTTCAGGCAGAGAATTCCAGAACTAGAGGCGGTTGTAAAGATCCAGTAAATGACTGCAAGGTGACATGTTCAATAACATGTGAGCTTAAGCAAGGAGATCTCTGAAAATTAAAGAATTAAAAAGAAGAAAGGGAATGAAGGGATTTTGATGGATCCCCTGAAGAACCTCCCCCTCTCAATAATGATCTTCCAGCTGCAATGGTGCAGGTGTGTGCTGGAGATACACCCCAATGATACATATGCCAGCTGGCCTCACGTAGATTAAGTGCCTTACCACAGGAGCCCATGAAACCCATTAGGGTTTGTGCTGCATAGGTGCAGAGGCAGTATAAACTTCAGAATCGTGGTGCAAGGATATTTTGGATCAATTATTATATATTTTTTAAATCTAGAGTTTCAGTGAGAGTCCAATGTGAGCTCATTAAAAAAGGTGCCTGTGGCTCTGAAAATAATTGTGGATTGTTCATTTAGCTTGGCTGCTATTCTCAGGAAAACAATGACATTTACTGTGCAAAATTACTTTTAAATCCTGCCATTTCGGCAGCTAAGTGGTCACTGGAGAACATGATAGTAAACAGTTATCATGACAATGGCAAAAGTTATTTTTAAAGCATGCTAGAAGTTTCTTTTTATTATTTTATGGGATGTGGGTGTTGCTGGGTAGACCAGCATTGATTGCCCATTCCTACTTGCCCTTGAGAAGGTGATGGTGAGCTGCCTTCTTGAACTATTGTAGTCCCTGAGGTGTAGGTACATCCATGGTGCTGTTAGAGGTACTTTAAACCTGGATAGAGTCAGTGACTGGGTCCATGAGAAAGGGGATCGCAGAGATATTAATTGATTATTTTATTCCAATCTTTAATCTTGAAGTTGATGCTTACTTGTCAGCACTATTAAAAATAAAATTGTAAATGTTCAAATAGATGAAGATGTCATCTTAGCCAGACCTGGAAACTTTAAATGACCTCCTCTGACCTTAAATAGATTAACTCAGGACTGTTTGAACAAGGTCTACAAACTAATGAAAGGATGCAATTGGGTTCACACTGGCAAATTATTTCAATCTGTAATGTTGGGGAGGACCAGGTGCCAAGGATATCAATTGGGCAGAAGCAGTAGTTAGATCCTACCTGCTTCTCAGAAAATAACAGACCTGTGGAGTAGGCAACTAGCCTGGGTGCTGATTCACTGAGCACTAGTTTCCAGCCTGGGTCAGACATCCCATACTGGAAGACATAGGTACCAATCAATATATGGTGTCACAGTGGTTAGTACTGCTGCCTCACCGCGTCAGGGACCTGAGTTCATTTCTGGCTTTGGGTGACCATGTGGAGTTTGCATTTTCTCCCCGTGTCTGCATTTTCTCCCCGTGTCTGCATGGGTTTCCTCCGGGTGCTCCGGTTTCCTCCCACAGTCCAAAGATGTGCAGGTTAGATGAATTGGCCATGGTAAATTGCCCCTTAGCGTCCCAAGATGTGTAGATTAGTGGGGTAAATAGGTGGAGTTATGGGAATGGGACCTGGATGGGATGCCCTGTTGGAGAGTTGGTGCAGATTCGATGGGCCAAACGGCCCCCTTCTGTACTGTAGGGATTCTATGATTCGATGAATATCAGTCATGGTTAACTCCCTTTGATTATTTTCAGTCACCAGGAGGGGGCAGAGAGGAGTTTTCCAAATCTTTTTTCTATCATTAACCTTGGCCAGAATTCTCCCATCCCGCCCTCCCGCTGGAATTTTAGCGGGCGGGTTGCGGACAATGTGAAACCCCATTGACAGTTGGGCGGGATTTTCTGGCTTTTAGCCCAGCGCGACAGGAGAATTCCGCCCCTTAGGATTGTGATTTAGCTTTCCAATTCTCACAGGAGAATATATTGGCAGCTGAGGGGTAGGGAATCACTTGATGTGAGGCAATAGGCATCATAACTGTAAGGGACAGATTTGATAGACCAGCTTTTTTTTGTGTTTAATATTCAAACTGAACAACATATATACTTTTGCTGATTATTGTTTTGAATTTACCTCAGGTGTTTTGGGGAACTGACTTATCCCCCCAGCAATTTTTTACAACCTAAATAGAACCTGAAAAAATGCACAACACTGGTTTTTAAATTGGTAATAAGTACAGTGGAACATAACATTCTTCCATTCCAGGCACTTCGATTAAGCACTCCCAGGCCAGGCACAAACCTATTAGCTACAGAAAGAATCACTTTCTGTTCTGCCTCCATAATATATCTGACCCACAAATAGAACAATTTTCACTGAAGCAGTGTGACACATCCATTTATCACGTCAGGGCAGTATCAAATGCAGGGCAGTGGACTTCAAGTCATAAAAACCTGGATGAGTTTGGAAATGTCCAAATGCATTTCACGTGATCCTTACATCCAGCAGAGAGAGCATTCTATCAAGCTGATACTGATTGTGATTGAATAGAACCTTAGACCTGAACAAGTGTTGTACTAGTCCAATGAGGCACTGATACCAAAGAGGAGGAGATAAATTACTGCTTTTAACACTTGGGTGTAGATCATTGCCTGAGTGGGCTACAATGAGGAAAATTGAGTAAACTTTACTTTAAAGTTTATTTATTAGTCACAAGTAGGCTTATGTTAACACTGTAATGAACTTACTCTGAAAATTCGCCACACTCCAGCGCCTGTTCGGGTTACACTGAGGGAGAATTTAGCATGGCCAATGCACCTAACCAGCACATCTTTCGGATTGTGGGAGGAAACCGGAGCACCTGGAGGAAACCCACGCAGACACGGGGAGAACGCGCAGACTCTGCACAGACAGTGACCTGAGCTGGGAATTGAACCCGGGTCCCTGGCGGTGTGAGGCAGCAGTGTTACCTACTGTGCCACCCCATTATGTATCTGTAATGCAACTCATTCCACTTTTAGTCCCTTTTCCTATTTATGATCTTTTCGAAAAAATGCTAAAAACAAAGCTATCCACAATGAAAGGAGGAAATGCTCCAGATATCTCCTCCATGTCAGAAGTATTCAGTTGTGATGGGCAGGATTTAATAAAAATCATTCATGTGATGTGGACGTCATTGGCAGGGCCAGCATTTGCTGTCCATTTCTAATTGACATTGAACTGAGTGGTTTAGGAATGTGCTAGGCCATTTCAGTCTGGAGCCAGACCAGGTAAGGGTGGCAGATTTCCTTCCTTAAAAGACATTAGTGAACCAGATGGGCTTCATTGCCATCATTAGCCTAATTTAAGTTTCACCATCTGCCATGGTAGGATTTGAACCCAGGTCCCCAGAACATTACAATGGGCCTCTGGACTCCTAGCCCAGTGACAATACCACTACACCACCACCTCCTCTGCCTCAGTCTGATGCGGGTTCTCGCCCACTGGTCAGAGAAGCAGTGGGGAAATCCGCTCCACCCGCCAGCTCAGTCAGGGAGGCCAGACAATATTAAGTGCCAACAAAGAACAAAGAACAAAGAACAATACAGCACAGGAACAGGCCCTTCGGCCCTCCAAGCCCGCGCCGCTCCCCGGTCCAGGATTGAATCCTGAATCCAGGATCCCCGCCCAATTTTCCAGCCTATCTACATACCAATATCCTATCCACCGAGCTGTCCCTCACAGCTACGATGCTTTGTTCATTACAACCTATTAACTCACCCCCACCCCCCCATTCCAGACCATGTGATCTCCAGGGAGAGGCGAAAACCCAGAGTGAAAACCCCCAGGGCCAATATGGGGAAAAAAAAATCTGGGAAATTCCTCTCCGACCCCCTGAGGCGATCGAAACGAGTCCAGGAGATCACAATGGCCCTGATCGGAAAATGCTTCCCAACCCTAGTCATTTCCACTTCCACGAACACCATATGAATTCCCTGCCCCCGAGACAGGTTCCCAACTATCCGCAGTCTCGCTCTGTACTGGCACCAGCAAGATGATCATAGAATGAAGCCTTGAAACGAGAAACAAGGAACAATTAGCCCGCGCCGCTCCCTGGTCCAAACTAGACCACTCTTTTGTATCCCTCCATTCCCACTCCGTTCATATAGCTGTCTAGATAAGTCTTAAACGTTCCCAGTGTGTCCGCCTCCACCACCTTGCCCGGCAACACATTCCAGGCCCCCACGACCCTCTGTGTGAAATATGTTCTTCTGATATCTGTGTTAAACCTCCCCCCCTTCACCTTGAACCTATGACCCCTCGTGAACGTCACCACCGACCCGGGGAAAAGCTTCCCACCGTTCACCCTATCCATGCCTTTCATAGTTTTATACACCTCTATTAAGTCTCCCCTCATCCTCCGTCTTTCCAAGGAGAACAACCCCAGTTTCCCCAATCTCTCCTCATAACCAAGCCCCTCCATACCAGGCAACATCCTGGTAAACCTCCTCTGTACTCTCTCCAAAGCCTCCACGTCCTTCTGGTAGTGTGGCGACCAGAACTGGACGCAGTATTCCAAATGCGGCCGAACCAACGTTCTATACATCTGCAACATCAGACCCCAACTCTTATACTCTATGCCCCGTCCTATAAAGGCAAGCATGCCATATGCCTTCTTCACCACCTTCTCCACCTGTGACGTCACCTTCAAAGATCTGTGGACTTGCACACCCAGGTTCCTCTGCGTCTCTACACCCTTTATGGTTCTTCCATTTATCGTGTAGCTCCTCCCTACATTATTCCCACCAAAATGCATCACTTCGCATTTATCAGGATTGAACTCCATCTGCCATTTCCTTGCCCAAATTTCCAGCCTATCTATATCCTTCTGTAGCCTCTGACTATGTTCCTCACTGTCTGCAAGTCCTGCCAGTTTTGTGTCGTCTGCAAACTTACTGATCACCCCAGTTACTCCTTCTTCCAGATCATTTATATAACTCACAAACAGCAGAGGTCCCAATACAGAGCCCTGCGGTACACCACTAGTCACAGGCCTCCTGCCGGAAAAAGACCCTTCCACTACCACCCTCTGTCTTCTATGACCAAGCCAGTTCTCCACCCATCTAGCAACCTCCCCCTTTATCCCATGGGATCCAACCTTTTTCACTAGCCTACCATGAGGGACTTTGTCAAACGCTTTACTAAAGTCCATATAGACAACATCCACGGCCCTTCCTTCGTCAACCATTTTGGTCACTTCTTCAAAAAACACCACCAGGTTAGTGAGGCATGACCTCCCTCTCACAAAACCATGTTGACTATCGTTAATGAGTTTATTCCTTTCTAAATCCGCATACATCCTATCTTTAAGAATCTTCTCCAACAACTTCCCCACCACGGACGTCAAGCTCACCGGCCTATAATTACCCGGGTTATCCTTCCTACCCTTCTTAAATAATGGGACCACATTGGCTATCCTCCAATCCTCTGGGACCTCACCTGTGTCCAGTGACGAGACAAAGATTTGCGTCAGAGGCCCAACGATTTCACCTCTCGTCTCCCTGAGCAGCCTTGGATAGATTCCATCAGGCCCTGGGGATTTGTCAGTCTTTATATTCTCTAACAAACCTAACACTTCCTCCTTTGTAATGGAGATTTTCTCCAACGGTTCAACACTCCCCTCCGAGACACTCCCAGTCAACACATCCCTCTCCTTTGTGAATACCGACGCAAAGTATTCATTTAGGATCTCCCCTACCTCTTTGGGCTCCAAGCATAAGTCCCCACTTTTGTCCCTGAGAGGTCCGATTTTTTCCCTAACAACCCTTTTGTTCCTAACGTATGAATAAAATGCCTTGGGATTCTCCTTAATCCTGTCTGCCAAGAACATTTCGTGACCCCTTTTTGCTCTTCTAATTCCCCGTTTGAGTATTTTCCTACTTTCATTGTACTCCTCCAGAGCTCCCTCCGTTTTTAGCTGCTTGGACCTAACATACGCCTCTCTTTTCCTTTTGACCAGTCCCTCAATTTCCCTGGTTATCCACGGTTCTCTAATCCTACCCTTCCTATCCTTCTTTTTTACAGGCACATGCTTGTCCTGTAGCCCTAACAACTGTTCCTTAAAAGACTGCCACATACCAGATGTGGATTTACCCTCAAACAGCCTCTCCCAATCAAGAGCCCAAACATTGGGCTTTCCACTGGATTCAGGATCCCGATGGTGGAAGATCCTTCCACTGAAAGCTGGCAGTTCCTCATTCCCCTCGTAGCCACCAAGAGTGGTGGCAACATCCAGCAGTGTGCCCAACCGAAGCCCAGGAATGCCAAGGGACTGCAAGTCAATGGAGAGTAAGGGTGGAGTGGTGCTCACAGGGAGGGGGTTGTGGGAGGAGGAGGGGTCATAGGTGAAAGCGGGGGCAGCTTTCAGCTCCCTTCCCTTGAGGCCAGATTCCTTGATCCAGCAGAGAATGCCTGATGACAAGCGACCCCGACTTGAGGCTGTTGACAAACCTGACGGGGTTTCTTTGGGTGCCCTGAGGGGCACTCAAAAGCTGTACGACTTCCATATAAATCGCTCAGCCACCACCAAGCTATGGTTGGCATGAGGATAATGGGTGTCAATTGACTTCCTAACGAGCCTCATTGATATCCCACAGCTGGTGGCCAGGAATCTTGCATGAGCCCTCTGACTTAATCAGGGGAGATTTTACTGCTGCCAGGTGACTGATCTGAGTCCTCGCCTACTATTAAGTGGGACTGGCACCATGTTTCCTACCACAATGACTGGATTACATAGCCCAGTGAGTCTCACCCCCTCTCACAATGCCCTGGGATATTTGAGATTTCCCAAGGCAAACAACTCTGGGCCTCTGCCTACAGTGCCTTGATATCCAATTCATGTGTGTGTTTCTCTGAATTTATTCCCACCTGCTCACTACTTTCCACCATCTGTTCGAACTGGAAACCTGCTTCCTCCTTGCTCTCCCTTCATCTGCCTTCTCTAAATGAGTGTCTATTACTGCCTCAATGTTTCCTTTGCTCTGATTTGTTTTAAATGTAGTTAGTTCCTCCTGTACCGGCTTTTATTCTGGAAGAATCCGCAGCTATGTATCAAAGCGGCATTGTGGAACTCAAATCATACCACCAGCCATTAAAGAAAAAGTGAGCCCCAACGCAAACTGGAGGAACAGCACTTCATCTTCCGATTGGGCACTTTACAACCTTCCAGACTCAGCATTGAGTTCAACAACTTCAGAACAAGAACTCTCCCCTCCACCTTCATCACCCCTTTTCCATTTCTTTTTCTCTTCTTCTTTTCATCTCATTCATCCATTTTTATCATTCTTCTTTCTCACTTCCATTTTTCCGCTTCTCCATTCCAGCTCTCCTTCTTGCCCCCCCACCCCCCCCCCCCCCCCCCCAACTTTCAGGGCATCTGCCATAACTCTCAGGTAGTGCCTTACCCACCTGTACCTCTGTTCTTCATTCACCCATTCTGATCACTTAATGGCAGCTTTCTCAGTCTTCTGTACCCACATTTACATTCCCCTTGCTCCATTCCACTTCCTCCCCCCTCATAGTATAAATCTCTGCTGATTCTCTTTGCTCTCACCTCTGATGAAGGGTCGTCCAGACTCGAAGCGTTGGCTCTATTCTCTCCCCGCAGATGCTGTCAGACCTGCTAAGATTTTCCAGCATTTTCTGCTTTTGTTAACTTGCCTCCTGAGTTGTTGTGTTGAACCCCTTTCCCTGTTAGTACACCAGGGCCGGAATTTGCAGAAGCCCCCGCCAATCGAAGAGTTGCTGGGGAACACATCCCACCGACTCCAGCAGCCCCAAGGTCACATGACGCTCTAACAAACATCGATTAGCATTAGGTGGGACTTCCACCTCTCAGTCTCAAAGTCCTGCCTTTTAGAGTTGCCACTCAGTCAGGCTGGCTGGCAGATCTCCAGACCCTCTGGGCACAGCTCAAACTGACCTTATCGTTGTGTCTTCCCCCCTGAGCTTGGTCATTTACCCACCTGCCGAGAAATTGGTTGGGATAAGGCATCGTAGGTGGCCACTTCAGGGCCTTAATTGGGGCAAGGGTAGCTTCCTGTCTGAGGCATTACCTGCCCCAGCATAAACTCACTATCAGGTCGAGGGGCGGGGGGGGGGGGGGGGGGGTAGGAATCTGGAAGGAATTCCCTTCCATGTAATTTCATGCCACCCCACCTCCCAGAACAACAGTTTTCATTCCTTTATCTTTAAGTTCTGAGTCAACATTCTTATTTGAACACTGATGTTCCACAGCTACTCTTGATGTAGCATCTTTTGACATATATTGACTGTTGGCGTAATAAACTTTGCTTATGATTCCTTCATTAGCCGTATCATTTTGACAGTTTCTCACACACCACAGCTTCTAAACTGACATGTATTGCTTTGGATTACCTAATTTATATTGCAATCCATATAAGTACACAGTTTGCTACATTACTCCTAAAGACAACGTCTCAAAAGGACTCTATTAGTCACAGAATGCACATTTAGGTTTATGTATATGGGGTCAATTAAAGTCCAATTAAATATTCAGAACTGTGCAATTTAAAGCAGCTGGGTTATTTATAGATACAACTGCGTGTTGCTGCTGACATTTTTCAGTATTCACTGGACCTCCGTACCTCCTAACAATATTCACGCCATCAACACAAATCTAAAATTACTTTGGTAAGCTGGCATTTATATTTCCAAATGCTATCTCAATGGATTGTAATCTCTTCGTTCTACGGATGCAAATCCTCACTTAGCTTGAAAGCATTCTGCCATTGAAAGTCTGCTTCACGTCTGAACTCTCCTTTTCCTTTGTACTCTGCCTATCTTATCCGGAAAATCATTTCTAACTCTCAGTCAAAGGACTGTAAAACGTAATCACTTATGGCAAACTCCAGTCCTCTCTTAGCAGACGCTCTTTTTTCATTGATAATCTTGTACTGCCAGCAATATGTGAAGTGTTGTCTGTGAGGTTTTGCCTCTGAAAATCATAAGCTTCCCTTTCAGAGAATTATCTTGTGCGAGCAGAGTTGTCAAGAACCTTGGCTTCAAAAGCTGTTCAGTACAAATGCACTGTTTATTCTGTTTGGTTGATAATGTTGTTTGAAACCATTCTCCCTTTGCCAGCTGAAGGTGATCCATCTCTGCTTCTTTCCAATTCAATAAGATCATTATTTTATTCACGGATGAGTCCTTTGCCCTTGAGAAAGTGTTGGTGAGCTTCCTTCTTGAACAGTAATCCCAGCATTCAGAGCTGCCACCTGATGGAAGCTTCGTGAGTAGATGCAAATCAGGGTCAAGTCACACCTGGAGCTATTGGATCACCTGGGCCAGGTAAATACAGGGAATTCGGATAGAAGGAGCACTGTCTTCCAATGGAACTGGCCTGATCATCCACCCATTAATTCAGGGGGTGATTTTGAGCCCGCACTCTCCATCTGTGGGAAAGGCGGCATGCACTCAAAATCAGGAAAGCGAAATATTCAGAAACCTGCAAACATTGGCAAATGCAATACAGAGGAGACATAATTTCATTCTTAAATAAAATAGGGACCACTTAGATCATTTATGAGGCACAAAGAAACTTGGAATGAATGCTAAAATATAATAAAAACATGATATTGAGAGTGAAAGGGGGAAAGTTTAAAAGAGATGCAAGGGGAAAGCTTTTCACACAGAGGGTGGTGAATGCTTGGAACGCGCTGCCGAAAGAGGTGGTGGAAGCAGATTCTATAACAATGTTCAAGAGGCAACTGGATAGATACATGAATAGGCAGGGATTAGAGGGATATGGACCACATGGAGGGAAGAAAATATTAGATTAGAGAGGCATCAGTGTTCGCACGGACTTGTTGGGCCGAAGGGCCAGTTCCTGTGCTGTACTGTTCTTTGTTCTTTGATAAGCTGGAAATGCTCAGCAGGCCTGGCATATCCGTGGAGCAGGAAACAAAGTTAGTGTTTCAGGTCAGTGACCTTTCAGGTTTCCATCTTCTGCAATGTTCTGCCTTTCAATTATTGTTCAAATGTATCGCCCTTTTAATCATGCAGAAGGCACACCCCAAAATCTTTATAAACACGTTGTGACAAGATGTGAACAATTGATTTATTTGTGATTCTGTATTCATACAAACCTGATTTCACAAGATAACAATATAGACATAAAATTGATTACTGTGTCACCAGTGCAGAGCGAATAAATAAAACAACAGTCATTAACGTAAATGTTCTATAACATCTGGAAAGACCACATGCTGCTCATTTTAATGAATAAAAAGCAAAGGCTTGTAGAAAACGGCAGATACCTTCGAGCAAATAGTTGGGCAGAAATCTCATCAAAACATTTAATTTCAGAACTATGGATATCCAAAATGAATTGTGGGCTGTAATCTAACTGAGTGGATTAAATGGTTCATGTATAGATTAATGGAGTCTTGGAGGAAGTTACAGCTATTTCTAATTAAGAAGCTCAGATGGTTTATGCAGATGATAATGGATATCTGGGAGTGATTATATGAGTGTTATCTAATTGATATGTCCTGAGAAGTTCACTTCAGTTATGATTACTCAGGTTTAGTCAGAAGGAAACTCTGTTTCTCTCTCCACAGATGCTTTCAGACCTGCTGAGCTTTCCCAGCATTATTATGAGGAAATTATTTTTATTACTGGCTGTCTCATACACAATATAATAACAATTGGCTGAATAAAATTTTACCTTTTAAACACATTGGAAAAAGTGTGATGAAAATGTTATTTTAAAAACATTTGAGGTCGACTGTGGTAGTCTGGGAAACAGGCATGTGCGCGTGCTGATATAATTAAACTGAAGACAGTTGTCAACGAAGGAGAAAACATCAAAGAGGCTAGGGGTGAAAAGTAAAAAATAAAACGAATATGACCAAATTGAATGTTCCACAAGTAAACATATCACGGGCTAAAATTTGCATTAGGTGATAAGTAAGGGTTTGGCTTTCAATTGTGAACTTTCAAAGGGAACTAAAGGGTTTTACAACTTGGGAAAGGTCATAAGTAAACTTGGTAAAGATTATTAGGTTTATTTGACCTAAAGGTCAATAGAGAACATGAAATATTATTATATATTGAAGGCAGTTAAGTTCAGAGAGATATTGTGAACAATGGTTTTAGAGATGAAAGAGAGAAAACATATTTAAGGAAAGGTTGGGGGCTATCTTGAGGAGAGTGGCCATGTAAGATCCTGGAGAGTGCTTTTTGCTGGGTCAGAACTGTGAAAAGAAGCAAAGTGTAGTCTTCAACAATTCAGAAGAGTACCTGATATCTTCAGAATGTAGACTTTTGTTCTAAAGCTTTTGGAATTCTCCACAGCGGAGTGAGTGAGAGAAAGAGAAGCTTTGTGACATAGCTTCCCTGCAGCAACAGTGGGTGCGCTCTTGTAATATAACTGGATTTTTATAGATTAAGTAACTTTAGGGACTGTTGCCTAAGAGGGTGTTTATTTCCAAGCCTTTCTGGGCAAAATGTTCTGTAAGGCTAACATTAACTGTATAAATGTAATCTTGTGTATTTAAGTTTTCTTTTCTTTTGTTAATAAATGTTTTATTTTACTATTTAAAATCACTAAAGGTATCATTGGAGTTTGTGACTCTTGACTTCAGCACATGTATCTTCTTATAGTAAAATGCAAATTGAAAATTGTTGTGATAGCTTGCCAAGTTTCCCTTTGGGATTTGGTTAGCACGCCTTGTACCACCTGCCAGATCGTAACAGTAGACATTTGTTTTCTCTGCCTGAGCATTACTTATCACCTAAACAGAATCTAGAAAGTGAGACCTGATGGAATTGATCTCATGCCCTTGATAGAACCCACCAGATTTTCTTCTTCCATTTATTTCAATTTCAGTCTGTGCTGTCTGTTCTTATTGTCTTTTGGTTCTCAGATGTTGATAACAATCACACTTTAACTTTGTAAAGATCAGTAACTATTAGTGTCTAATTTTGCCATGTTGTCTGGTTCAAAAGAAGAACTAGATTGAATTGGTTATATACACATTATTTCAGTCTCTAGTGCAGCTGTGAAAAGTGGCCTCTGGAACACTCTAACATAACACATTAATTCCTAGTTATACCATCCCAGCTGATGTTAATACTAAACAAGTCAGATCCCAGAGTGAAACCTGGCTTGGACATGGGAAAGATGCTTCCATTAGTAGGAGAGACTAGGATCCGAGATCACAGCCTCAGATCCTTTAGGATCGAGATCAGGAGGGATTTCTTCAGCCAGAGGGTGGTGAATCCATGGAATTCATTGCCACAGAAGGCTGTGGAGGCCAGGGCATTGAGTATATTTAAGATAGTGGTAGAAAGGTTCTTGCTTGGTAAGGGGATCAAAGGTTATGGGGAAAAGATGGGAGAATGGGTTGACAAACTTATCAGATATGATTGAATGGTAGAGCAGACTTGATGGGCCGAATGGCCTAATTCTGCTCCTATTTCTTATGGTCTTGATAGATCCTAACTTTAGTTTTTTTATAAACTATGGAGGAAATTTACTGAACAAATTTGTAAGAATCTACTGATGAACTTTTAATATAAAGAATAACATTTTTATTGAACAAGAAAAATGAAATATATTGTACTAGCCAATAGATTGGAAAGATCTCAATATCAACAAGGCAAATGATTCAAAATCACACTATTCCTTCACACCAGCAACATCTTTATGGACACGGACAAATTCAGACAGATAAACAATTTACAATAATTATAACATTCAGGGTAAGTATGTGATATATGTGATTCAACAGGCAAACTGTGGTCAGACACACCACATGACAAAATAAATGACAGATGTGATTCCATGGATTTCTGAACAACGCACCCAGATGTTCATCCCATCTTGAGCCAACCAGTCTCCCTGAAATGTCATTTTGCTCATGAGGATTCCCTACCTCCAAGCTTGAAGAATTTGCTCTGTATTTCTAATCAAACGTCACTACCACTCAGACGGCTTCAACAAGGATCCATTTCCTTGTTGAAATTTCCAAGGGACAGATTGAACTGCTTATATAGACATTACTTAAGTCTTTGGTGCAGTTGTGAACTGTAGCCCCCGGAACACTTACACATAACACATTAGCTCCTCACTAAGTAATTCCGAGCTATTTACAAATATTTACAGATAACACAACAATATGTAATAGTCTGGCCGACCATTTACACAATTGTCTGAACAAACTCCATTTGCTCTAGGAACTGTATTGCACTGTGCATCTCTGAGATTATTTTGTTTTAATGAGGTATCCCACAACACCAGGTTAAAGTCCAACAGGTTTATTTGGTAGCATGAGCACGAGGTGAGTGGCCACACACCTGATGAAGGGGCAGCACTTCTAAAGCTCATGCTACCAAATAAACCTGTTGGACTTTAACCTGGTGTTGTGAGACTACTTACTGTGCCAACCCCAGTCCAACGTCGGCATCTCCACTTAATGAGATGTATAAGCTCTGAATTTCCTTTATGGTCATTGTCCAGGGACAATTTGGGTAGAACAGATCAGAAGTTAGCTTTGACATAATCACAACGTCCTCTCAGACCTAATTTAAATTATACGGGTGTGGAGGAACATGTGCAGTCATGCAGGAACCAGAAGTGTGGGGCTTCTGTCATGCTAGAGATAGTAGGCCCTTTTAAGAAACAAGCACAGTGTAAAATGTCCCATAAAAAGATAACATTTGGATCAGTCAGTGGCTAATGAATTTTAAAAAGTACTGAAAGCCATTTATGTCAGCCAGATGCTCTCATTTGCATTTATGTGGTTTATCAATAATTGAAATGTGCAATCACCTGTGAGCTTGCTGCTATGCCACTGTTGGATTTGCCAAAGCACCCCCATGCAATAATCTGGGGATCCCTGCAGTCTGCCGTGTAGTGAATGGTTAAAAAGTTGGTACCCTGGTGACAAGCAATAGCGGAAAAGAGAGAAAACAAATAAAGAATGCTGGTGCAGCAACAGAAAGAGCATGCTGACTTAACTTTGAATTTCTCCTTTTATTCAGTGTGCCATGCAATAATTATCTTGTCAGAGGGTGGGAGAAATTTTGTTCGGTGCTCGGCAAACAGTTAGAGGCTCAGGAGGTGAAAAGGCAGATTTGCTCCCCCTATATCATCCTCTAAATAAATTATATCAAAGAAAGGCAGATAGAATGCATTTAGGATAATACTGAACTGTGCCTGTATCACTCAGTTACATGACGAGGACTGTTCAGCATCAAAACTACTCTTTATTCAAGAAGCTAAGGATAAACATCTTTTCTGACAATTCCAGTCTATCACTTTAAGGCCAGACACTTTGAACTGGAAGTTCCGAAAGAAGTAAATCATTAGGTGACCATCCCGAATTGCGATGAATAGCTTGCTAGGCCATTTCAGAGGGTGGTTAAAATCCATATTACTGTGGATCTGGAGTCACGTGCAAGCCAGACCAGGCCAGACCAGCCTCATGGCAGATTTTCTTCCCTAAAGGGGAACCAGGTAGGTTTTTATGACAATTAATGGCAGCTTCATGGTCACCATTACTGAGACTAACTTTCAATTCCAGATTTGCTAAATAGAATTTAAATTCCACCAGTATGGTTTGATTTGCACGCTGTCCCCAGAGCATCAACCTGGGCCTCGAGGTTACTAATCTAGTGACATTACCGCCATGCAACTGTTCCTCCAGCCTCCTTTCTCTTTGAAAGTGTGATTTCCGTCCCAATCTGTGCCCGCCTTTCCTGCGGCTTCTTGTTTGAAGAGCTCAAATCAGGTTTCTGTCTTGCCACAGTACTGAAATGGTCCTTGTAAAAGTTGTAACTGGCAGCTAGTATGAGATCATGGCAAACTACCTCTCCTCATCTTTCTTGATCTGTTTGCAAACTATGGTAGAACGTTCCTGAATTACAAGGTTCTTGGGACTTGCCGTATGTTAGGGCAATGGCAGCAGAGTTTTAGATGAGTTCAAGTTTACAATTTGACTTTGTCTTCAAATATGACAAAAGAACAAAAGAAAAGTACAGGCCCTTCGGCCCTCCAAGCGTGTGCCTATCATGATGCCTGCTTAAACTAAAGCGGTATGCACTTATGGAGTCCATATCCTTCCATTCCCATCCTATTCAGGTATTCGTCTAGTTGCCCCTTAAATGCTGCTATCGTACCTGCTCCCACCACTTTCCCAGGCAGTGCGTTCCAGACATTTACCCCCCTCTGTGTAGAAAACCTGCCTTTCACATCTCCTCTAAACTTTTCCCCACGCTCCTTAAACCTATGTCCCCTAGTACTTGACTTTTCTACCCTAGGAAAGAGCATCTGACTATCCACGCTGTCCAAGCCACTCAATCTTGTAAACCTCTATCATGTCACCCCTCAACCTCCGTCATTCCAGTGAGAACAAACCGAATTTATCCAGCCTCTCCTCATAGCTAATACCCTCCAGACCAGGCAGTATCCTGGTAAACCTCTCCAAAGCATCCACCAATTTGCCTTGAGTTCAGAATCCAAGTAATTCGTGCAAATTAGAAGCAGCATGATTTCCAACGCCAATCCATGGAGTTTTCTATTGAAGATATGCCCAACCTGAGGTAACTCCTCAAATACGTGCTGGGAATCAAACTGGCATCTTCAAGGTAGCAAGGTGGCTTTGATCTGCAGACCTTTTTTTTATTCTTCAAAAGTTTGAAGTTATTGTCAGATGTAAGCACTTCAAAAAAAAAAGCTTAAAATATCTGGATTGTACCATACTGTGAGAACTTTGAGTTTTAACACTGACTTGAACAGCACACTGCGACACTAAAGCATGGGATGCCTTGATGTGATAAAGATCTGTATGATTCCTCGAATTTAACATTCTCACCCTCAGCATAAATACTTGCATAGACTCACCCCACTATCTCTGAAAACCTCTTCAACCTTACATCAACTGATTTTGGGCTTCTGTGTCCTAATTCTGCCTTCTACAAATCCCCTGCTTTGTTGCCAATGGCAGAGCCTCCATCTGCCTCCGCACTGATGTCTGGAACTCCCTTTCTAACCAGTTCCTCTCGGTGTCAGAGAAAAACAGTTGGAGGAGATTGACATGGTCAACCACATCAAAGGGTGCAGAGCTGGATGATGAGGGATAATGCACCATGATCACAGTCGCAGAGAACGCTATTTATGACTTTGATTAGAATTATTGGGTGGCAGGGGTGGAAACATATTTGAAGTCTTTCAAACAGGGTGTTGTAGGAAAGTTGGACATGGATTTTGGTGGTGACAACCTGTTCAAGGATGTTGAAATGGGAAGAAAGATTGGAGATAGGATGGGAGATTGCAAGAAGAAAGCCGGGTGGGGTATGCATCTTTCGAATGGTCGGGTGATGTGGCAGTTGTGAAGGGTAGGGGAAGTGCCTGAACAGAGGTGACCATTGAAAACGTTACTTAACTTGGGGGCCAGAAAGGGGAAGTAGTGTTTTGTATTTTGGTAAGATGGAGTTCAAGGGAGAAAAAGGTGTGTCTCTTAGATGAGATGACCTTGGAGATGGCAGATGGGAGGGAAATGAGCGAGAGAGAGCAAGACAGAGGTAGATTCAGAGTTAGAGTTGGTTAAGCTGGGAAAAGGTAGACATTGGAAAGATAAGGCACTGATGGCTGAAGAGAAAGCCTCAGTCTTAGGAAATATTTCTTCATTGTGGACCAAATATAAATAGAAGTTCTCATATTTATAGTTGTAAGCATAACTATCAAATTTCTTCATATTTATACTTGGGCTCCAACACCCCATATTCTGGACTTAAACACTCATATTACAAAAAATATATGCTTTTTTAAAATGCTCTAATCCTTCAAACACTACCTAATACCTCTCAGTTTGAATCTCAGTGATGTTTTGGAGACTCAGATGGAATGAGAGAATAATGGTGCCATATTTAATAAAGACTTCCTGCCACATCCAGTCATAAATGGTGACGGACAATTCAATTGGGTAGGAGGATCCACAAATATCCCCATCCTCAATGACGGTGGAGCCCAGCACATCATATATGATATGATATCTATATGATATCACGAAATGGCTGGTGGTATTGGGTACTGGAAAGACAATGGACCCTACAACATTTTGAAGACTTGTGATCCAGAATTAGCCTTGTTCCAGTACAACAGCTACAACAACAGCAGCAAAGGGGAAAATTGCTAAGGTAAGTCCTGTCTACAAAAAACAGGACAAACACAACCTGGCCAATTACTGCTGCATCAGTCTCCTTTTGATCATCAGTAAAATGATGCAAGGTGTCATCAACAGTGCTATCAAGCGGCACTTGCTCAGCAATAATTTGCTCACTGACACTCAGTTTGGGTTTTGCCAGAGCCACTCAGATACTGACTTCATTACAGTCTTGGTCCAAACATAAATAAAAGAACTGAACTCCAGAGGTGAGGTGAGAGTGACTGCCCTTGACATCAAAGTAGCATTTGACTGAATGTGGCATCAAGGAGTCCTTGCTAAGCTGAAGTCAATGGGAATCGAGAAAACTCTCCACTGGTTGGAGTCTTACCGAGCACAAAGGTTGTGGTGGTTGGAGGTCAATCATCTCAGCCCAGGACAACACTGCAGGTGTTCCTCCAGGTAGTGTCCTAGGCCCAGCCATCTTCAACTGCTTCAACAATGACCTTCCCTCTATCAGAAGCGGGAATGTTTGCAGAATACTTGCACAATGTTTAGCACCATTCACATCTCCTTAGATAATGAAGCAATCTTTGTCCATATGCAGCAAGACCTGGACATCTTTCAAGCTTGGACTTGCAGATAGTGAAGAACATTGTCAGAGGCTACAGAAGGCTATAGATAGGCTGGAAATTTGGGCAAAGAAATGGCAGATGGAGTTCAATCCAGATAAATGCAAAGTGATGCATTTTGGTAGAACTAACGTAGGGGGGAGCTATACGATAAATGGCAGAACCATAAAGGGTGTAGATACGCAGAGGGACCTGGGTGTGCAAGTCCACAGATCCTTGAAGGTGACGTCACAGGTGGAGAAGGTGGTGAATAAGGCATTTGGCATGCTTGCCTTTATAGGACGGGGCATAGAGTATAAAAGTTGGAGTCTGATGTTGCAGTTGTATAGAACGTTGGTTCAGCCGCATTTGGAATACTGCGCCCAGTTCTGGTCGCCACACTACCAGAAGGACATGGAGGCTTTAGAGAGAGTGCAGAGGAGGTTTACTAGGATGTTGCCTGGTATGGAAGGCTTAGTTATGAGGAGAGATTGGGTAAACTGGGGTTGTTCTCACTGGAAAGACGGAGGATGAGGGTGATCTAATAGAGGTGTATAAAATTATGAAAGGCATAGATAGGGTGAACGGTGGGAAGCTTTTTCCCAGGTCGGTGGTGACGTTCACGAGGGGTCATAGGTTCAAGATGAGGTGGGGGGGGAGGTTTAACACGGATATCAGAAGGACGTTTTTTACACAGAGGGTGGTGGGGGCCTGGAATGCGCTGCCAGGCAAGGTGGTGGAGGCGGACACACTGGGAACGTTTAAGACTTATCTAGATAGCCACATGAACGGAGTGGGAATGGAGGGATACAAAAGAATGGTCTAGTTTGGACCAGGGAGCGGCGTGGGTTTGGAGGGCCGGAGGGCCTGTTCCTGTGCTGTATTGTTCTTTGTTGGACTGATAATTGGCAAATAACATTTGCCCCCCACAAGTACTACACAATGACCACCTCCAACAAGTAAGAATCTAGCCGTCTCTCCTTGACATTACCATTGCTGAATCCCCCATTATCAACATCCTAGGGGTTACTACTGTCCAGATCCTGAACTGGACCAGCCAAATAAATACTTTGGCTACAAGACCAGGTCAGAGGCTGGTTAGTCTGTGGCGAGTAATTCATCTCCTGACTCCCCAAAGCCATCTACAAGACACAAGTCAGGAGTGTGATTGAGGTCTGGGTGAATTCAACTCCAAAAACTCTCGAAGCTCAACACCAGCCAGGATAAGGCAACCCACTTGATTGACACCCATCCACCATATACATTCACTCCTTCCACCGCTGACTTAGTGATAGCAGTGTGTACAATTTCCAAGATGCACTGCAGGAACTCATCAAGGCTCCTTCAAAAGCACACTCCAAAAACCCATGACCTTTACCACCTGGAAGGACAAGGACAGGTGTATGGGAACACCACCACCTGGAAGTTCTCCTCTAATTCACGTACCATCCTGACTTGGAACTATATTGCTGTTCCTTCACAGTCGCTGGACCTCCCTCACAGCACTGTGTGTGTGTGTGTGTGTGTGTGTGTGTGTGTGTGTGTGTGTACCTACAGCACTGTGTGTGTACCTACAGCACTGTGTGTGTGTGTACCTACAGCAGTGTGTGTGTGTGTGTGTACCTACAGCAGTGTGTATGTACCTACAGCACATGGACTTCAGCAGTTCAAGATTGCAATTCACCTTCTCAAGGGCAATTAGAAACAGGAAAAGAGTGCTGGTCTAGCCATGAATGAATAAAAAAAAAGATTGTCTCGTGTGTCTTTCAGAATCAGTCTTGTAAAAATAATATTGAAATGTGTAAAGACTTTTGGTAACTTGTACATTAAAGTGAGATTTTCAGTGTCTCTGGTTCATAAAGAGGCATCATTGTACAACTATTCTGTAAGGTCTGATGGTTTTAAATGCAACTCCAAAAGAAGAGTGATTATATCAAGAACAATACAATGTGGGATTAGTTATCAAATGTAGAATGAATTTTGAAACAGCTTTCAATATTTTTATTTTATTTCCAAATGGAAAATCACCATCCTCCCTCCAAAGCTATGCCAACACAGATGGGTACACTGTTTCCAAGATTGGGCAGTATCGTGCACTCCGGCTTCTGCTGTTCCCTAACTAAATAGATGGCAAATGGGTGATTCTGGGCACCATGTACTCCAATACCTCTGAAGGTCAGGGACTTATTGTGGAAAACAATCCTGGAGATTCTGAAACTGCAGGGTCAGTGCGGAGATCCATATGACAAGGACAGCAGATGGGAGCATCAAGTGTGGTGACCTCTGCCCAGTTTCTGATTCGTGCTCTCACTGAGGGCAAGCCCAAAGCAGGAAGACAATCTCACTGGTCATTTGCCTGGGTTCTGAGTCCGTGGTCCTAGGTCTTTGACAAAAGTATATTAACAATTAACATTAATGATTTTAATCGCTCCACCCCAGCAGTAAAAAGAAGATTGGTCTCTCCAAGTCATTATCACAGTGTTTCAAAAGAACATTCAGTTACAGCCAGTAATTGATAATCAGATCTGTAATGCTGAGCTGCCGGACCTGGCATACAGCACAGTTATCGAGAAAGAAGATTTTGTTAGTTGGCTCTGGTCACCATATTGCAGGAAGGACGTAATTGTTCTGGAGAGAGTGCAGAGGAGGTTTACAAAAATGTTGCCAGGACCAGAAAAGTGTAGCTATGAGGAGAGATCGGACAGGTTGGCGTTGTTTTCCAGTCCAGTCTTTCAAAGCCTGGTGCAGACATTGTCAAAACAAATCTCTGTCCTTATCAATTCTACTCACTGGCATTGCAAGGCCAGGCAAACTTTGCAATATCCAAGTTATTTACACGTTGTGATATCGCAAGGGGATATCACAAGGGGCTGGGGATCATGATAGGAAGAGTGGAGTTCACTCAGTTCAGTAGCTCACAGTTGTCCAAATACTCAGCAAAAATAGAAAAGAAATAAACACAGCTCGTTTAGCCTAATTTTACACACAACATATCCCTATTCAAACCTGGGCAGATTCCTTGATTTGATTTATTATTGTCACATGTATTAACATAGTGAAAAGTATTGTTTCTTGCGCACTATACAGACAAAATATACTGTTCATAGAGAAGGAAACGAGAGAGTGCAGAACATAGTGTTATAGTCATAGCTAGGGTATAAAGAAAAGTCAACTTAATGCAAGGCAAGTCCATTCAAAAGTCTGACAGCAGCCGGGAAGAAGCTGTTCTTGAGTCAGTTGGTACGTGACCTCAGACTTTTGTATCGTTTTCCAGATGGAAGAAGGTGGAAGAGAGAATGTCCAGGGTGCGTGGGGTCCTTAATTATGCTGGCTGCTTTGCCGAGGCAGCGGGAAGTGTAGACAGAGTCAATGGATGGGAGACTGGTTTGCGTGATGGATTGGGCTACATTCACCTTTTGTAGTTTCTTGCGGTCTTGGGCAGTGCAGTAGCCATACCAAGTTGTGATACAACCAGAAAGAATGCTTTCCATGATGCATCTGTAAAAGTTGGAGAGAGTCATAGCTGACATGCCAAATTTCCTTAGCCTTCTGAGAATGTAAAGGTCGGGGCAAACTTAACACAATCATAGAATCCTACAGTGCACGAGGCCATTTGGCCCCATCCAGTCTGCACCAACCACAATCCCACCCAGGCCCTATCCCCATAACTCTGTTTACCCTGCTAGTCCTCCTGACAGGAAGGGGCAATTTACCATGGCCAAACAACCTAACCCACACATCTTTGGACTGTGGCAGGAAACCAGAGCACCCGGAGGAAACCTATGCAGACAAAGGGAGAATGTGTAAACTCCACACAGACAGTCACCCAAGGCTGGAATTGAACCCACACACCTTGTACTGTGAGGCAGTAGTGCTACCCACTGCACCACCTAAATATATAACAGTGACAGTCCTTCAGAAGGGCAAGTCAGAGCCAAGATCAAAACATGGACAAAGAAGGCCAGATTACCACAGTTGGTTCTTATACAGTCCAAAATTCAATCCACTTCAGGATTTTCATACAAGTTCAAGTCAGCAACAAACAGTTAGGCACACAGCAAATGCTTCACCCACTAAGGCACCCTCCCCACATTCACCAAGTTGGCTTCTTTTCTTGAGGGCTCAGTGCTCTGCTTATATAGTCTAGCAAGGCAACTCAGCTGATCCCCGTTGTGCTGATTCCTGATAGGGGTTTTCCACATTCTGCCATGTGATCTCTGGTTGACTTCCTGTGGCCATCTTAGGAGGGGGAAACTAAAGAAACTGGAGAATATGATGAGAAAAGCATTGCCCTCCAGCACACAGTCCCTGGCCTCTTTTAAGGTCAAACCAAATAAAGAAACTCAAATTAAATCAGGACAAAGTAAAAGGGGCAGCTCCCCAAAAGGAGGGGGAACAGCCCGAACAAAAATCAAAGTACAAAGGAAACTTAAAAACATCAAATCATCATGTGATTATTAGGGTCAATAACGCACCCCAACCCCTGCGGTGCCCAATGGACGCGGAAGGTGTGGACACCGCATGCTCCCTCTCCAGGGACACCTGGCCGCGTACGTAGCCGCGGTAGAGGGGCAGACAGTCAGGATGGACGGCCTCCTCGATCGCCCGCTGCCTGGACCTGTAAATGGCGCGTTTCGCCAGGCCCAGGAGCAGGTTCACGATGAGGTTGCCATCCCGACCCACTCCTCTCCGCACCAGGTGTCCGTAGATCAAGAACGTGGGACTGAAGTGCAAACAAAACATTAATAAAATGTTCTTTAGGAAAACAAAAAGGGAGTGCAGCCTAAGACACAAAACATAGACATGGTCCACGGACTCCACAAAGCCACAGAAGGGGCAAGCTTCGGAGCCCGTGAACCAGTGAATCCTACGATTGTGCGGAACTGCTGCATGCATCACCCTCCACCCCAGGTCCCCGGTGTAATTGGGGGAGATCCCTCCATGGAGGGACCTCCACTGGGGACCTCCGCCGCCCGACGGGCAACAAGGCCCGCCAAGGTGTATCCGGGCGACAGGCGAGGACACGGTAGTGGAAGGTGACAGTGAATCACCTAGTTGCCACACTCCAGCACCTGTTCGGATACACTGAGGGAGAATTTAGCACCTGACCAGCACGTCTTTCAGACTGTGGGAGGAAACCGGAGGAAACTCACGCAGACACAGAGAGAATGTGCAGACTCCGCACAGACAGTTAGCCAAGCCGGGAATCGAACCCGAGTCCTTGGCGCTATTTGTACTGCCTTTGTGAAAGATAGATCTTCCCTCATTTGCAAAAGATCAGATAGGGTTTCATCCATGACCCCAATCACTATCCAATTGCGTGTTTATTCACATCTGAGGATCCCGTAGTTGCAATTCTCAATGAGTCTGTTCAGTTATTTATAAATAAATCCATGGATTTGCCTCTGTTTTTCCCTCCTCTTATTAAATTTCGCTCACTCAATGATGTGCGATTAATTCACTCGGGAGGCTGGATCGTACCCGGGAAATAAAGGCTTTTATTAGCAACAAGAATAGAGCATACTGCTTAACAATACAATCCCAGACTAAAGGGTCACTAGGAAGTGCAGTGACCTTTATACTCCTATAGGAAGGCGGAGCCAACCGGAGTGTACCACAGAACAATACCAACAGGTGGAACACCCCAACCCTAACCCCAACAGTAACAAGAGTAACATATGTACAAGTACCCATAGTGCTAACCATCTATGGTTCAGTACCCATAGTGGTAACCATCTATGGTTCACCACACTCAATGATCAAAATTTTCCGAACACTGAAGTTTGAATCGAATGCCTGGAAGACTTCTTAACATGAACTCAAAGCCTCATCGACACCCTGTTTTGCAATAACATTGTTTGCTATGGCCCCTACTGAGTAGCATGAAGTACTGACCTGATCCTTCTGTTCCGCCTTGTGTAAACCTAAAGCTATTCTGTATTTGGAGAATCATTTCCTGCAGTTGTCCCAGTGTTTAACTTTCAGTGCTTCAGATTGACTCTGGGACGAGCAACATAGGCCCTTACCACCTGCTCTGGATCTGTTGCTGCTTGTAGTTTGTGTACTCAGAGAGTCTGGACTCTGTCTGTCTACTGCACTTGTAGCACCCAAAATGCTCTGTTCTCATGTGAGTCTTCAAGATATTTTCTTCCTGTGATTTTTTCAGGGATTTGTAGCTTTTCCAGGGTCTTCTTTTAGAGTCTTCCTGTGTCTTTACCTTCTGTCTGCTGCCACCAGCACTACCACCTTGTTTCAGGTGGTGCACATAAATAGTTGACAGAAACCACCAGCTGCCACCAGTCTTGGGTCTGGGATCTAGATGGGGTTTCTTCAGGGTTTGTCAGTTACATAAGAATGCTACTGTAGATTGTTATTCTGGTGTATTTTCAGATGTACATGTATCTCAGAAGCTTGTATTTCAGTTTCCCACCAGATCTCCATCATGTGACATTGCATCACATTACGTCAGCAGTTACATCAATATCAGGTGCCCTTGATGTTAAACCTTTATTCAACAGATAACTGGCAGTCAATGTGAGGTGTGTAACCCTGAGAATCTGCATTAAGTGCCGCAAGAAATTCATTGATCGCACATGAGCAATCAAGATAAGTGCATATATCATCAAATATCACCAACTGCCCCATTAAGCATACACTGCTGAAAGCACTACACCTCCATCACTCAGCTACCAGCAATCACCATCTCTATCAATCTAACTTAACATCCGCGTGCTTCACCTCATGCTTACTTACTTAACACTGCTCCTAGCCACATCTCCCACACACTTTCACCTATTTAACAATGACAGCCATATCACTCAAAGGCATTGCTCCACATTCACTGACAGTTTCTTCCGAATTGCAGAACAAAGTGGTACATAACCAGAGATAACAGCATCCAT
Source organism: Mustelus asterias (assembly GCF_964213995.1). Lineage (NCBI taxonomy): Eukaryota > Metazoa > Chordata > Chondrichthyes > Carcharhiniformes > Triakidae > Mustelus > Mustelus asterias. The sequence goes on along the minus strand of NC_135803.1, from coordinate 27,114,522 downwards.
TGGCAGGGAACAGGCATGGCTGCATGTCCTTACCCCAGAGGAGGAGACTGCATTTTCCATCATTAGAACTGCCATGGCTGAGGCCATGGCCACTGAACATGACACTATTTGCATACTGAACCCACCTCCCCCACCCGCCCCCCCCCCATTATTTGCATACTGAACCCACCCTCCGCCCCCCCCCCCCCACCCCCCCCTCCCCGCCCCCCACCACTGCTTGCCCTCTGAGGTCCCACCATGCCCAAAAGCTCCACCTGCTTTGGCTTTCTTCCTGCAATCCCAGCAGCGCCCACTAATCAGCTCGGACGCTGCAAGGAGTGATGGAATCTTATTGACTGGCAGCCCAAAGGCAGGACTTCCTCCCGAGTGAGGGGCTGGAAGTCCCACTGTGCTCCCACAGTTCATCAATTTAGCCAGCTCGCAGGGTGTAATGGTGACGGGGCTGGCTGACAGAGAGCGAGTCGTCTTCTGGCCAACTTTACTTATGCGGAGGGTTGGATAAAATGCCCAGTGTCGCAATCTAAGTCCTTCTACCACCTTAGTGTTTGAATTGGTCTGTGTTCAAGTCTTTGGAACTGGCCAGTATTAATTTTATTTCGCCATTCAAGTTCAATTTATGCAGCCAAAAATCAGACATGTTATTTTTCATTCAGCTTGGCAGAATGTTTTTAATGAGTAATGCCTTTCTCTCTCAGCTTACTATTGCTCTCACCCTTGTTTGTGTTGGCATAGTGATTCTCCTCGCGGGAGGAGAAGCGGTTTGAAGGTAAGGATGTCGGATTTTCCAGCCGCGCACACCCCAAAACCAGAAAATCCCATCTGAGGTCAACGGACCTTTGAATGGTTCCCCCCCCCCGACCCCCTCCACACCCCCTTCCGCCCGCTACGATCCCTGTGGCAGGCGGGATGTGAAAATTCCCCCCAGGGGGTGTCCTATTTAAGATGCAGGTGAGGAGAAATTTCTTCTCCCTGAGGATCGTTTGGAGCTTTCTTCCAAAGAGAGCAGTGGCGTCTGGGTCATTAAAAATGTTCAAGGTTGTATGGGGGAGGAGGGTGGGCAGGTAGGAAAATGGAGTCAAGGTCAGATTAGCCATAATCTTATTGAATGGCAGAGCAGGTTCATGGCGGAAATAACTGACTCCTGCTCTGATTTCTTATCATCTAATTTTGCTATTGGACAAGCAACCCAAAGCTTATAACTTCAAATTCTGCCACGATCAATGATGGAACTGTATTCAATAAACAGAAAGTTAGGAAGAGGACTGTGCTATTCAGCCTTTCGAACTGCCCTGCCACTTAATTAATTCACGGCTGATTTGTACCTCAACTCCAATTTACTGATCTTCATTCCTTAACCCTCAATGTCGTTGCCTAATGAACTTCTATGGAAGTGAACCTGCCACCCGTATCTGGTCTAACTTACATGTGAAAGGTCCAGCAAACTATTCTAAAACTATAGACAAAGCAGAAAGTTCGCCATCATCTTCTCAAGTTAACCAGAAATGGGCAATAAATGCAGCCTTGTTCATGTCACTGACAACACAAGAAAGAAATCTCACTCCACTATTCCGCTGCAGGCAAGTAACCTACTCCAGAAACGTGCTCATGCTACTCTTTAAAGTTTATTTATTAGTGTCACAAGTAGGCTTACATTAACACTGCAATGAAATTACTGTGAAAATCCACTAGTCGCCACACTCTGGTGCCTGTTTGGGTGTGGAGATGCTGGCGTTGGACTGGGGTAAACACAGTAAGAAGTCTAACAACACCAGGTTAAAGTCCAACAAGTTTATTTGGTTCGGGTACACAGAGGGAGAATTTAGCATGGCCGATGCACCTAACCAGCACGTCATTTGGACTGTGGGAGGAAACTGGAGCACTCAGAGCAAACCTACACAGACACGGGGAGAACGTGCAGATTCCGCACAGGCAGTGACCCAAGCTGGCAATCGAATCTGGGTCTCTGGAGCTGGAGGCAGCAGTGCTAACCATTGTGCCACTGTGCCGCCCTCCAGTCAGCATTGTGCAAAAGTGTGCCATTATCATCCATCATATCATATTTCATCTTCCTGCCTGTAGGGCGCATAATTAATCTCTCCCGAATGGCAATGATGAAATCATTAACCCCACTTTGTACAGTTTTGTAACACAGCATATTTAAATGTAGAATCATAGAATCCTATGCTCCAAAGATGTTTAGGTTTGGTGGATTGGCCATACTAAATTGCCCCTTAGTGTCCCAAGGTGTACAGGTTAGGGGGATTAGCCATGTAAATGCATTATGAGTATATGAGGCTAGAGAGGGTGGTGGGCCTGGTTAGGATTCTCAGTCGGAGAGTCAGTGCAGACTTGATGGGCTGAATGGCCTCCATCTACACTGTAGGGATTCTATGATGTCCTTTTACTCACCTCCATGGCCGTTTATGGCTCCTATGGCAATTTAGTGCCAATTTATGCCAACGCAAGCTCTCCACCCTTTGTTCTTAAACCTACCATGCCAATTCATCCAGTATCAACCATGGGCAGACCTCAGGACCCATGCAGAGATGAGATAGAATGAAGTTCTAAGTAAGTATTGCAGAGTTCACTATTTTGAAAAAAATACTCAGCAAAAACACATTTACTAAATTTACATTCCTTCAATTACATAAAGTCTTATAACAAACATTTCATTCATGTACACACAATGCCTTATATAAACAAGGATTAAATTAATAGTCCTACTTCAAAGACTCTGTAACCTGTAGCTGTCAATTAAGCTGTGAAGTGGCAGGCACCCTGAAGTGATAATGGATGGTTGTGAAATCAGTCATCCAGCAGTAATCCAAATAGATTAAAACTGTTTCAAAATAAGGAGTTACCATTTAAAGTAGAGATGAGGCATTTTTCTCACCCAGAGGGACTGAAAAGGTAGGGGAAACAGAATCTTTCAATATTTTTAAGGCAGATGTAAATAGATTCTTGGTAAACAAGATGGTGATAGGTCATCAGGGGTAGGCAGGGTGCAGATCTGATGTTACTATCAGATCAGCCATGATCTTAATGGATAGCAGAGCAGGCTCAAGGGGCTGAATGTCTACTCTTGCTCCTTGTTCGCATGTTTGTATGTTCGTATGTTCATATGTTTGTATGTCTGTTCCAATGACCTGGCAGCAATGGGTTTATGCAAGTTTATGCACATTCAGGACTATTTTTAACAATTCCAAAGGGCATCTTACCTCTCCCAACCACGGTGGCACAGTGGTTAGCACTGCTGCCTCACAGTGCCAGGGACCCAGGTTCAATACCAGCATTGGGTCACTGTCTGTGTGGAGTTTGCACGTCCTTCCCGTGTCTGTGTGGGTTTCCTCCGGGTGCTCCGGATTCCTCCCACAGTCTGAAATATGTAGGAGAGATGGATTAACCATGGTAAAAGTGTGGAGTTATAGGGATAGGGTGGGGGAGGGGGCGTGGGTAAGATACTCTGTTAAACAGTTGGTGCAAGCTCGATGAGCTGAATGGCCTCTTCTGCACTGTAGGGATTCTATGACTCTATGAGAAAGGCGAAAGAAAGGGCCACTCTGCCCATCAGTTCCATCCCTTTCATAAGCCATTCAGCCTGATCAATAATGGACAGTAGTGGCTTCACAGCAAAGCCGTGAGTTTGTTCTTGTCCAATGTATATACATGGACACTTTCTAGCTGGTGTCACTGAATGGCAACTAAAGAGCAGGCTGATTTTCACTTTCTCCTCTGCCCTTCCCTCCCTCACGGCCCATGTTGAAGTTATCTAACCTGAGGACAGACTGAGGATCAAAGAAAGAAGCGGGTTTGAAAGCGCTTTTCTTTTTTTGCCCTCAGTTTTGACAATTTGTAGAGATAGAGGTACAGAATGTCACCAATGCACCTACAATCATATATCTGCTGAAGGTATCTTGAAAGACAGCAATCATGATCAATAACCATGTGTCTTTAATAACATGAATCTTAGATTTCAGTTGAATGTTCTCTGGAGTTTATGGAAATACTGTATGATAATGAAAACTGATGGAGTGGAAAATCGAACTTTCTAGATGGAGATGGCTCTGTGCCACATTTGATGTTTCTTGTTGAAACAGAAGCGCCATTGCTTCTACACCAGAGGGCTGTCCACTTCATTAGTAGCATCTATGGTTGATCATAAACTCCATTAATCCTTAATAAAAAGTCTTCAGTATTAGTCCTCTATTTTATATAGAACAGTGTTATTTGGTTCTATTCCATATTCAGTATCACTAATCTTGTCAGTCACAGTGTCAGAAATTTAATTTAGTTAAGAGGATATAATTGTTCCTAGCCTGATCACTTCACACTCGCGACTGAAAGCCACCTTTCACAGACAGCAGTCAAACAGGTCAACTTAATTTCTTTCATTAGATGTATTTGAGCTGTAACATGGTTGTATAATGTTCAGGGAAACAGCTATAATTAAAATCATCTAATCTTGGGTTCCAACTGGCAATAAATATATGGATTATGATATAATCTTAATCCCCCTCCCAAAATGACTTACCTAATCATGCCTAGATATCTATTATGCTCTAAACAAACCATCTAACCACTGAGATTAACTTGCAGATGAAACTTCCTCTCAATTACCAGTTGTCTTATATGTAAAACGTATTTGAACACCTGAAGTTAAATTATTGTCTGCATTCTGGAGAGGTTCTGCTATTCTCCATTGCTCAGAGAAAGAAAGCAGTTAATTGAACCCGATCAATATTCGTTCATGGGACATGGGCATCGCTGGTTGGGCCAGCATCTATTGCATCTAGACGATTGGTCTAGTTGGACCAAGGAGCGGCACAGGCTTGGAGGGCCGAAGGGCCTGTTTCCTGTGCTGTACTGTTCTTTGTTCTTTGTTCTTTGTTCTATCCCTGAGGGCATTTGAGAATCAACCACATTGCTGTGGATCTGGAGTCACATGTAGGCCAGTCACGGTAAGGACGACAGATTCCCTTCCCGAAAGGACATTTGTGAATCAGATGGGTTTTTACAATAATTGATTTCATGGTCATCATTAGACTTTTAATTCTAGATGTTTATTGAATTCAAATTTCACCATCTGCCATGGTGAGATTTGAACCCGGTTCCCAGAACATTAACCTGGATCTCTGGATTATTAGATCAGCAACAATGCCATTACGCCATTGCCTTCCCTATCAGCAGCTCCCTTAGCCACCTGAAACCAGTAAGCTTTGTTTATATGGTTTTTCTTGAGTATTCAAGAGGCACTTTAGGTGAATGGGATCAAAGGTTAAGGGGGAAGAGTAGGATTAGGCTATTGAGTTGGACGATCAGCCATGATAGTAATGAATGGCGGAGCAGGCTCGAAGGGCCAAATAGCCTCCTCCTGCTCCTATCTTCTATGTTTCTATGTTTTGCCAGCTCTGTCATGAAGTTCTGCAGAAAACAAAGTTCAGTTTGAAAGTTACGGAAGTTTTTGTTTTGCACATCGCCTGGATCAAAAGAAACCAACTGATTTTTAATGAAGATTTTCCTTATGGGCTTTATGAAATTCTCTCCATTTATTTGTCGATGAAGTCGGACTCTGCTGTCTGATTTCTGAATCCTGCTGTTTGATTTACAGGAAGGATTCACATTCATGCAGGAAGGTTAGTGACACGAGTACATAGTAGCATCTTTCGGAAATTGGTATTTGAAGTGATAACCTTTATTAACTGCATAATTTACAGGATTAAAGTGGCATTTCTTTAAAGAAGCTGCCCTTCCAACTCCAACTGGTGCATCCAACAGTGATTTTTTTTTGATTGCTATTTGAAAGTGCAATTTTAATGAAGGTAAATATATTAATAGTCCATAATTAAAGAGCCGAAAATTAGTGCAATTTGAAGAAACTGAGTTACTTTTTTTAGGAAGCTGCATTAAAGGACTTCTCTGTGGATTTCAGAAGATGGTTATTACCACAGCTGCAGCTGAGAGCCCAGATGGGCAACCTACTCCCATTCCTCTGCCAATTGCTTTCTGAAGCTGACAGTTTGTATTAATGTATAAGAAGTCTCTCTTCAACGTTCCCTTTCTTCAATGAGCAGGACTTACACTGCTACGGCAGAGATCATTTAAGATAATACTGGAAGTGATACCTTGGCTTCCTGGTTGCATTACGTTGCAGCAGGTTGAGGTTCAAGCCCCACTTCATAGCTTGAGTACATCATTTAGACTGATATTATAGCACTAGCTGTGGGACTCACTTTGACATGTGGTCATATGTAGATAGAAATTCTCACAGCACTGTTTAAAAATGTGCAAGGGCATTCTCCCAAAGCCCTGGCTATTATTTATCCCTCACGCCATATAGAATCATAAAATCATAGAAACCCCACAGTGCAGAAAAGGCCATTTGGCCCACTGAGTCCGTACTGACCACAATCCCACGCAGGTCCTATTCCCATAACCCCAAGTACTTACCCTGCTAATCACCTGACACTAAGGCTCAATTTAACATGGCCAATCAGCCTAACCCACATATTTTTAGGACCTTGGGTGGAAATTGGAGTACCCAGAGGAAACCCATACAGACACGGGAAGAATGTGCAGACTCCACGTGACTCGAGGCCGGAGTTGAATCCAGGTCCCTGGCGCTGTGAGGCAGCAGTGCTAACCACTGCACTACCGTGCCGCCCTCATATACACTCAAAACAGATTGACTGGTCACTTACCCCTTTGCTCTTTCTGGGAGAGGTCTGTACAAAAAAAAGCCACTGTATTTGACAACAAAACAACAGCGACTGCAAAAAGGTACCTTTGAAATACAAGTCTTTCTTTCTTTTAAGCTATTACCAACATAAAACTGGAGCCCCAGATTACTATGACATTCTGGATTTTTTTTGTCTTTTTGGCCCCTTGGTTGCAATATTAATCCCCAATCAACAAGTTATACACAAATTATACAATGTCATGAAGATGTGCTTTATACCAAATAATGACTTTTAATCCACCAGATGGAAACCTGAATTGAACTTGTGAAAAACAGAGTTTATAAAAACACAAATACTGAAGTGACCTGAATTCACGGCCCAGGATGGCTAACCCCAGTCTCCATTGCTATACGTTCCACATTTAAATTCATTGGGGGAGAATCAGTTTGTTTGCAAAACCCACCAAAGACGGTGACTTCCTGGGGGCACTCACACAATCTGGGGACGATTCTCCCAAAAGTGCTGAATTGGTGGGAAAACTGTTCTAGATCACGACTGTTTTCTCAGTTCAACTTCACACTCGAATCTCCCCATTCAGTGCAATGCAGAGGTCCCAATCGTGAATATCATTAAAAACCCGGGGAGCAGGGCCATTACGCACCGGAGTCTGACAGTTCCAGAACTCTGCGCATGCGCAGTGGTCCCGATCTGTCAGTCTCCCTGTTTGCTGGCCAGCCCAGGACCCCCAGCAGTGCTGCCCCTCCACTGCCCCCATAGCTTGATCACGGCCCCCACAACAATTCCCAGGCCAGCCCTAACCCCCCGCCCTCCGTGAAGCGTCCCAATGTCCAGCCCCCCGCACCCAGCAGTGGCGATGCCCCCAAACCCCTCATCCCAACTGACCCCCCCCGACCCCCCCCTCCCCGGGGTCAGACCCCCCATGGGAGGCAGACCCCCCGGCAGACTACCCCTCCCCCCAGCCCACCCCAATTACTGCCCTCCCTCCAGCCCAGGCCGATCCCCATGCAGAGTGGCAGCGGGAACCCCCACCCACACCAATTGTCCCTAGGCAGGACGGCACGGTAGCACAGTGGTTAGCACTGCTGCTTCACAGTGCCAAGGACCCGGGTTCAATTCTCAGTTAGGTCACTATCTGTGTGGAGTTTGCATGTTCTCCCCATGCCTGCGTGTGTTTCCTCTGGGTGCTCTGATTTCCTCCCACATTCTGAAAGACGTGCTGGTTAGGTGCATTGGCCCGAGCAGGTGCCAGATTATGGTGACTAGGGGAATTTCACAGTAACTTTGTTGCAGTGTTAATGTAAACCTTACTTGTGACTAATAAATAAACTTTAAACTTTTAGGCCCCGCCCACAACAGACCCCACTCCCTTGGCACTGCCCGATGCCTGATGGGCAGTGCCAAGGTGCCCCCAGGCATGGGCCCTTTGCCCCTTGGGCAGGGCCAGGGGGCACAGGCTGGCACTGCCGGGATGCCCATGCCCAAGGGGCACTACCCCTGCCGCCAGACCCCCTAAAAGCCCCAATTGCCCTCCCTTCATTCCAGTGGGGTCTCCCACTAGTTCCCTAAACGTGGGGAGCTACTCTAAACCCCGCCGGAATGAAGTACTCCTGGCAGGATGGGAGATTCAATCAGGACCCGAAAGGTCCCGATAATGAAAAGGAAAACATATTTAAACTACATTAAAAAAGGATTTCAAATCACTTACCTCTCTTCCTGCCAGTTTCCAGCGTGGTCTGGACTCCGACTGTTCTCCGGCTCTGGGAGATGCGCATGAGTTCCCGGCGCATACGCAAATCCCAGAAAAAGGCCGGTGACGCACATCTTCCAGCCCGACCCACCATAAAAGTTGTCGGTCGCGATGGGAGAATTGCCCCCCCTGTTTCATTAGCAAGGCATCTATGGCAAACACCTGAGGGATTCAACTGTTGGAGATGGGCCATTAAGATGAATCTCTTGGACAATGTTACCGTGGTTACGCTAGCTTCCGGGCATGAGCTAATCAAGTCACCTTTTGGACATGTGGACAATGTAGGCAGTTGGAGAAGGACGGTCATATGACAAGCCAACCCTTTATATATTTGAAGCACATGTTTTCTCAGCAGAACTGATGACAAGCAGGTCGATCCTGCCTCCTTTTACCTGATAAGCTATGAGCCTGTTCACTGACTATGATCATCCAGGGATGTGCAGCGGCAGACAGAGATTCCCGTCTCCCGACTGTCTCCTCTTTTACCTCTAAACCTCTCCTTTCCCACCCTGTAATCTGCAATCGTGTGTGTATGCGTGCATGCATGTGTGCGTGTATGTGTGTATATGTGTATGTGTGTATGTGTGCGTGCTTGGGTGCGCGTGTGTGTGTGTGCTGTGTGTGTATGTGATGTGTGTGTATGTCTGTGTGTGTGTGTGTGTGGTATGTGTGTGTGTGTGTGCTTGGGTGAGTGTGTGTATGTGTGTGTGGTGTGTGTGTGCATGCGTGCTTGGGTGTGTGTGTGTGTTGTGTGTGTGTGCATGTGTGCTTGGGTGTGTGTGTGTGTGTGGTGTGTGTGTGTATGTGCGTTTTACTTAGGTTTAAGTATAATAGCTTGATTTAATAGGTTATAATAGGTTATAATATTGATTATAATAGATTGAAGGTTTAGGTTGATTGGCCATGCTAAATTGCCCCTTAGTGTCAGGTGGATTTGTAGGGTAGATAAATGGGGTTACAGGAATAGGACCTGGATGGGATTGTGGTCGGTGCAGATTCGATGGGCCGAATGCCCTCCTTCTGCACTGTAGGATTCTATGATTCTATAATAAAGCTAACTTCTTTCTTTCTTTACCTTATGAAAACCTGCGTTACTGGTTATTTTGTGATCATAGCATGGCAGCGGTTAAGTGCTCATTGAATTGGTAAGTATATACTTTCCAAACAAAATACCTGTTACGGTCAAGTGAGGAGCGAGCAAAGAGAGGAGCCCTTCTCACCTGGTGATAACAAGAAAAACAACTCATCGAGAAAAAGCAAAGTATTGCTGATGCTTGAAATCTGAAATAGGAAGGGAAAATGTTGAAAGCACTTAAGTCAGGCAGCATTGCTGAAAAAAAGGAAAATAAGTGAAAGTTCGGGTGCCATGTGCTGTCAGAGCCAAATGAAACTTGTTATCAGAGATGGACAGTTATTTAGAAACATTCTGCATATGTTTTCAGTAATAGTGGAGTCGAGTTGTAATTAAAGAACTATCAGTATGGTACTGATCTCCACGAGACTCCAGTGAATAGAAAAACAATTAATGAGATAGGTGAGTAAATACATTATAAATTGAGTATGTTGTATCTTCCCTTTATATGAGGAAAGAAAGAAAGATTCACACTTATGTGGTGCCTCAGGGCGTCCCAAAGCTAATCAAGTACTTTTTGAACCATTGGAATGAAGGAAATGTGGCAGCCAATTTTGCACTTGGCAAGGATTTGCAAACAGTGATAAGGTAATGATCAGATAATCTCTTGTTTAGTGATGCCAGCTGAAGGGTAAATGTGTGGTCAGGACACCGGGGAGAACACTGCTACTTTTCTTCACAGTAGTGCCATGGAATCTATTGTTCCAGCTGAGAGGGTGGCCACAGCCTCAGCTTAACATGTTACCTGAAAGATGGCATGTCCAATAGAGTCATGCATGTCAGTTTAGATTTTGTGCTCAAGTCCCTGGAGTGGGGCTTGAACTTTCCAACTCAGCGGTGAGAGTGTCACATTAATAAGGTACTTGAGTGTCATGCGCACAAGTTAATCCATTGAGTTCCTCCTTAAGATCTGGCACCCCAAGAGCTTCAGCAAATGGGAACATAACTTTACCATCCCCAACACCTCCTGCTCACTTCTACGCTCTGTGCTAACGCATCTCCTCATCTTGATTTCCCTGGCGGAGTGTAATGTTATGGCACGGCATGACAAGCTGCCCAAATTCCAAAGGGAAACTTGGAATAAGCTGCCACAGTGGTTTGCAATTTGTATATTATGAGGAATTACCTGAAGTCAAGATAAGTAATCAGCAAACAATTGATGATGATTTTAAATAGTAAATTTAAACATTTGTTAAACTAAAGAAAAAATGAAAAATAACATTTTGAAGATACAATAACACATTTACACAGTTAACAGTACTTAACAAACATTTCCTAAAATATATTGATTAAATTAAACTCAGAGCAAAACCCTCTTTTGATGGCAACATTCCTTATAGATTTTCTAATTCACAAAATGTTCCAGTAACATTATCACACAACACCCTGCTGCTGTTAGGGGAGATCTTACACAGACTCTTCTCTAGGTAATGTTAGAAATTTAGAAGAGGATACGACTAGTAGGAAGGAACTTAAGAGGGAAATTAGAAGAGCAAGAAGGGGTCATAAGAAGGCATTGGCAGACAGGATAAAGGAAAACCCCAAGGCATTCTACAGGTATGTTAAGAGCAAGAGGATAAGATGTGAAGGAGTAGGACCTATCAAATGTGACAGTGGGAAAGTCTGTATAGAACCGGTAGAAATGGCAGAGGTACTCAATGATACTTTGCTTCAGTATTCACAGTGGAAAAGGATCTTGGTAGTTGCAGTGCAGACTTGCAGTGGACTGAGAAGATTGAGCATGTGGACATTAGGAAAGAGGATGTGTTGGAGCTTTTGAAAAGCATCAAGTTAGATAAATCGCCTGGACCGGATGGGATGTACCCCAGGTAACTGTGGGAGGCGAGGGAAGAGATTGCTGAGCCTCTGGCGATGATCCTTGCGTCATCAATGGAGACGGGAGAGGTTCCGGAGGATTGGAGGATTGCCGATGTGATTCCGTTATTCAAGAAAGGGAGAAGCGATAGCCCGGGTAATTATAGACCGGTGAGTCTAACCTCAGTGGTTGGTAAATTGATGGAGAAGATCCTGAGAAGCAGGATTTATGAACATCTGGAGAGGAATAGTATGATCAGAAATAGCCAGCATGGCTTTGTCCAAGGCAGATCATGCCTTACGAGCCTAATCGAATTTTTTGAAGATGTAACTAGACACATAGACGAGGGAAGAGCGGTAGATGTAGTTTATATGGATTTCAGCATGGCGTTTGATAAGGTGCCCCATGCAAGGCTCATTGAGAAAGTGAAGGGGCATGGGATACAAGGGGACATAGCTTTGTGGATTCAGAACTGGCTTGCCCACAGAAGGCAAAGAGTGGTTGTAGATGGGTCTTTTTCAGCATGGAGGTCGGTCACCAGTGGAGTGCCCCAGGGATCTGTTCTGGGACCCTTGCTCTTTGTGAGTTTTATAAATGACCTGGATGAGGAAGTGGAAGGATGGGTTGGCAAGTTTGCTGATGACACAAAGGTTGGTGGGGTTTTGGATAGTGTAGAGGGATGTCAGCAGTTGCAACGAGACATAGATAAGATGCAAGACTGGACGGAGAAGTGGCAGATGGACTTCAACCCAGATAAGTGTGTGGTGGTTCATTTTGGCAGGTCGAATAGGATGATATCGCAAAAAAAAATACAAACTCTCAGTTTCTTCACACAAACAACCCAACATCTCCTGGTACACTTTTTTCTACCCTGCTTGCTACATCCTCAAAGAACTTTAAATACATTTTTCAAACACAATTTTCCTTTCACAGAACCATGTTGACTCTACCTGATTGTATTATGACTTGCTAGATGTCCTGCGACTACTTCCTTAATAATGGATTCTAGCATTTTCCCAGTGACATGTTAGACTAACTGGCCTATATTTTCCTGCTTTCCGACCCCCACCTTTCTTTAATGGCGGTGTTATATTTGCAATTTTACAATCCATTTCCAGAATATAGGGAAATTTAGAAAATTATGACCAATGCTATTGACGAGGACAAATCATTTTTAGAACATTCTCCAGCCAGAAGTATTACCCAAAGCAGCTTGGAGTTGATGCTAAATCATCAAAAGCTGAGAGGAAATGAGAAACAAACTTGCTGAATTATGCAAGGATGCCAAGATAGGTGCATTCAAATTTTGCATAATTTAATAATGTTTCTCTATGATGCATCTTAATTAAGCTTCAGTTTAAGACTGTTGTAGAATCACAGGGGAACAGTGCACAACACTCTGCCAACTATTTATTTACTTTTTAAATGCAAAGGAGGCAAAGGCCATCAATTCCGCCACAACTGCTTTGTGAATTATTATTGGGACTCTATAGACCTTGACCTCTAACCGACAGCTGCCCGTCTTGTCTGGATGCATCATGCTGGAGTATCAGATTAAAACAATCACAATACTGCCTTCACAACTTCATTGTCCCACTGGTCCCCAGATACTCTGAAGTTCTGCCCAGTCAGCAGGAGCTTGCACTGATGGTGAAAATGCTCTTTGAGGTGACACCAAGATGGTAACATAAATCTTCTGCCCTCAAGTGTGTACTGACATGTCACATGGTATACAGTCCCAGGCTGGTGGCATTGGAGTGTGTCTTCATCAATCTCCTGGCATGTGAGCACATTCATCTGTCAATGAAACAGGGAAAAAGAGAGAGCCCGAGAGAGAAACAGACAGATGGAGATAGAGAAAAATAGAGAGACAGAGAATGATCGGGATAAATCGAGAGAGAGAGAGACATACAGAGAGAGAAAGAAATGGAGAGAGAGAGAGACAGAGAGACTGAGATAGAGTCAGAGAAAAAAATCAGAGACAGAGAGAGCCGATCAGAGAGAGGGAGAGATAGACAGAGATAAAGATAGAGAGATAGAGGTAGAGAGATAGAGTTCACTTACATTGTTGCCCAAAGTCAAATATTTTTCCCAAGGAATGAAATTTAATTTCAGTAGGGGTCTAAAACAGATGCCAACAAATCAATTGGCTGTTATACACCACAGTCAACTTTCCATGCCATTGACATCAATTGATAGGGAAATTGAATGGAACATGTTTTCTTAAAGGAGTGATAACCAGAATTCTCTTGAATGTAATATTTAATTAAAAATGGGGTCTACCTTGAAGTAAGCATAGACAACCAGGATATTCCTTCACCTCTATATGAACTAAAGATGGTTATTTATTGGAAAACAATTTCACAAGTTACTGAAAGCCTTTCAAATTTGAATCCCACCTTCATCAGGATCAATGTCCGTACATTAATAATTAATCCTGAAAGGTAAGATCTCTATCAGCTATCTCTCCTGAAAGATGTATGAGTTGATGACAGAGGCTCCATTTAAAAGATTAAGTTACATTCTGTGCTGAGAAAGCCATAAGTCTCAAGATAGAAAAAGGGAATAAAATGCTCTTTGTGTGTAACACAGTGTACTTATAAATAATGGTGATTAAAGCAATCGAATAACAAAGGCCAAAGTGTCCCTGAAGCCAAATAACTTATCAGTTAATATTCATCATTGCTTTTGTTTGCTGAATAGCTGAAGAACTCAATGTTCCCTGGATCAATTTTCATTAATATCCACCAATGTGTTTGACTGGGCTCCCCTGTAACAAAATCAATATTATGGCAGGAAAAAAACCAGTTTGCAATGAAAATAAATAGCTCCAGAGTCAATCAATCTGTATCAGGAACATAGCTGACACACTCTGTTTAGAAGCAGAAGAAAAATGAAACTTACACTGAAAAAAAAGTAGACCGTATAATATGTGTCAACTTGAAATGATTACAAACTAATTGTACAGCCCAGACGTTTGTGGGATCTATTCAGATTGCATGAGTAGTTAATTCCGACCTCTATTGTACATGAAATGTGTATGTTAAGTCAAGTTGATTTGCTGCACAGTTAAGCCCATAAATAAATATAAGAGAGGCATAACCAACTGGAAGTAAGAATGGCAATAACTTTTGTTGGATCTCCCCACCCATTATGCACATGTTATTTATTTCCAGTCAATGTTTGGACCAGCACAGGAAATTCCAACCACCAACCCATGATAACCCATGTTCCCACTCACTACCCTTTGCTCTCAACCCCTCCAGGCCATCTCACCTAGTATCCACCATGGGCAAACATCAGGATTTATGCTGACATAAAATAATGTATCTATTGATGATGGCATTATTTAAAATAAAACATACTAATTAATTAAAAAAATCAATATGTTGACATTCCTTCAACTAATCTCTCATGAAAACAAAAATGTCTATTTTATAACTAGCTTGCACTGCCAATCAAACTGATTACTTAACAGGCACCCATCCCACTGTTGTGATGTTAGGTTGTAAAATCAGCCATGCACCTCAAATCCCATAATGATAACCTTCAGGCTTATGTCAGCAGAGTAAAATATCAAGCACTGATGTTTTTAAACTCCATGTTTAAAAAAAAATTAAAGCCCAGCAGGATTAAATCTCTTGAAAGTTCAAATAGCTTCTGACAATTCCAATGAGTTTATGCACTTTTTACACACAAATCATGTCTAATTTCAATAATCTCCAGGGGTGCCTTACCGACCTCAAAGGGTGCCTTAACTATCCTAAAGATGTCCCAAGATCATATTCAAAGCAATACCTTCTCCAAAGGCATAACTTGTCTATCCAAATTAATCCATCAAGTTCAGAGCAGCTCTTACCTGGATTAATGTGCACACATCAGGTTTCATACTCCTGGCTACCAAAATCCCACTTTGATCCCAGCTGATGATTTAAATGACCAACTGCCTTCACAAACGATGGCAGTATAAACCCCCACCCAAGTCCATTCCTGTCCCCATGAAGTGTTGCATTCAGGGGTGTGACTTAGAAATTTCAGGCTCACCTGTCATTTTTGCTATGATGGAGAACCTCTCCATGGACTAACAATGGACTGGAGATTCTGTGCATAAAAGTGTAAAAATAAGCCCAGCAACTACCTGCCAGTTAGTTTAACTTCAGTGGTGGGAAACCTACAGGAACAATAACCCAGGTGAAAATTAATAGTTGCCTGGACAAATGTGTGTTAATTCAAGAGAGTCAGGATGGACGTCTTAAAAGAAAATCATGTTTAACTAACTTATTGGAGTTTTTTGAGGACGCAACAGAAAAGGTTGATGAGGGTAATGCTGTCGACGAGGTATAATTGGACTTTCAAAAGGCATTTGATACAATACCACACAACAGACACGTGAGCAAAGTTATAGCTCATGGAACAAAAGGGTCAGTACACCATGAATAAAAAATTGGCTGAGTGACAGGAAACAAGAGGGTAGTGGCTCATGGATGTTTGTTGAGCTGGAGGGAGGTTTGTAGTTGAGTTCCCCAAGGGTCAGTGTTGGGGCCATTGTTTTCCCTGATATACTAGATTAATGACCTATAACTTGGTGTACAGGGCACAATTTCAAAGTTTGCATATGATACAAAATTGGAAGCATTGTGAACTGTGAAGAGGATAATCTAGAACCTAGGCAAGCTGATGGAATGGGTGGACTGGTGGCAGAAGAAATACAATGTGGAGAAATGTTCATTGATTCATTTTGTAGGAAGAACATGGCAAGGCAATCTAAAATAAAGAGTAAAATTCTAAAGTGGGTGCAGGTGCAGAGGGACAATGGTTACGTTTGTGAGAAATCAGTGAAGGTGGTAGGACAGGTTGAGAGTGCGGTGAATAAAGCGCACTGTATCCGAGGTTTTATTAATAAGGGCACAGAGTACAACAGCAAGGAGGTTATATTGAACTTGTATAAGATGCCATTTCAGCCTCAGCTGGAGTATTGCACCCAATTCTGGGCAGGACGTGAAGGCAATGGGGAGAATTCAGCAAAGACTCTCTCACTCTCTCTCTCTGTTTTTCTCTCTCTGTCTCGCTGTCTATCTCTCTCTGTCTATCTTTCTCTTTCTCTCTCTCTGTCTATCTCTCTCTATCTCTCTCCCTCTTTCTCTCTCTCTCTCTCTGTCTATCTATCTCTCTCTATCTCTCTCTGTCTCTCTCTGCACTATAAGGATTCAAGGATTCAGTCTAACCAATTCTCCCTCTCTCACAGGGACATTGGAAATTGGATTCAAGAACAGGCGTAGGCCATTAAACCCTTCTTTTTATCATTGTCTCTCCAACTCTCTCCATCTCTATCCATCTAAGGGGCGGCATGGAGATACAATGGTTAGCCCTGCTGCCTCACAGCGCCAGGGACCCGGGTTCAATTCCGGCCTCAGGTCACTGTCTGTTTGGAGTTTGCATGTTCTCCCCATGTCTGCGTGGGTTTCCTCCAGGTGCTCTGGCTTCCTCTCACAGTCCAAAGATATGCGGGTTAGATTGATTGGCCATGCTAAATTGTCCCTTAGCATCAGGGGGACTAGCTAGGGTAAATATGAGGGGTTACGGCATAGGGCCTGGGTGAAATTGTGGTCGGTGCAGCCTTAATGGGCCGAATGGCCTCCTTCTGCACTGTAGGGATTCTATGGATTCTATGATTTATGAGAATGGTTCCAGGTGTGAGGAACTTCAATTATGAGAATAGATTGGAGAAGCTAGAACTATTTTCCTTAGAGAAAAGAAGGCTTAGAGGAGATTTGATAGAGGTATTCAAACTCACGATGGGTCAGAACAGAGTAGATAGAGAGAAATAATTCCCACTTGCGTAAGGGTTGAGAATGCGAGGGCTCAGATTTAAAGTTAAAGAACCAATAGTGACATGAGAAAAAACCTTTTCACATAGTGAGTGGTAAAGGTCTGGATTGCATTGCCTAAGAGTGTGGTGGAGGCATGTTCAACTGAAGCATTCAAAAGTCAATTAGTCTGTTATCTGAAAGTGCAGAGTTATGGGGAGAAAGTGGGAGAGTGGAACTAAGTGGATTGTTAATTCAAATAGCCAATGCAGACACAATGGGCTTAATGTTCTTCTGCATTGTAACATTCCTGTGATTTTGTAATTCTGCTGTGCTGCTGTCAGATCTGGTGCCAAACTCCACCACTGTCAAGGCAATGACTGTTGATGCCAAGGCAATTACAACACAGCTTTTATAATTTGAGTTCATTGACTACCAAAGGAATGAGTGATATTGGACTGGATAAAAGCAATTTACTGCGGATGCTGGAATCTGAAACCTAAACAGAAAACGCTGGAAAATCTCAGCAGGTCTGGCAGTATCTGTAAGGAGAGAAAAGAGCTGATGTTTCGAGTCCAGATGACCCTTTGTCAAAGCTGGACTGGGTTTAGAATGTACTTTGGCGAGAGTGAGAGAGTCAGTAAAATGGAAAGAAAGAGCAGGCAAAAGTGAAAATCCTGAGCTATTTCCTTTTCATCTGCTTCATCAATAAAGACTCAAGGATTAGGAGAGCAGTCAGTCATAGGCTCTTGAGCTTGCTCTACCGTCTGACACAATTATGGCTGATCTTCTGTCTCAACACAACTTTCTTGCCCACTCTCCATATTCCTTAATTCCCTATAGGTCAAAAATCTATTATTCTCAGTCTTAAATAATGGATCTTTCACAACCTTCTGGGGTAGAGAATTCCATGAATTTACAATCCTCTGAGTGAACAAATTATCTCAAGCCTAAATGATTAACAGGGTAGATACTGAGAGGATGATTCCCTTTGTGGGGGAACCTCGAACTAGGAGGCATAAGGGGTCTCCCATTTAAGATGCAGATGAGGAGAAATTTCTTCTCTCAGAACATCCTTAATCTTTGGAATTCTCTCGCCCAGACAGCAGTGGAACCTGGGTCATTGAACATATACAAGGCTGAGTTAAATAGATTTTTGATTTATTAGGAAGTCAAGCTTTAGGGGAAACAGGCAAGAAGGTTGAGTTGAGGCCACGTTCAGATAAGTCAGGATCTTCCTGAATGGCACAGCAGGCTCGAATGGCCGAATGGTCTGCTTCTGCTTTTTTAATATTATAATGCTCTGATCACCCCTTATGCTAATGTTTTCTAGATTTCAGTCAGGAGAAACAACCTCTCAATGTCTGCCTTGGCAGGCTCCTTCAGACTCCTCTTTGGCTCAATGAGACTACCTCTCATTCTTCTGAACTCCAGCGAGAATAGAGCCAGTGAGAGAATAAATCCAGTTTACTCTGCCGCTCGTCATAGCACAATCCTCTCATTCCAGGAACTAATCTAATGATCCTTCACTCCACAGCCTCTTTGGTAAGTATCGTCTTCCTTAGATGTGGAGACCCAAACCGTGCACAGTACCCCTGTGTGGTCTCATCAAAACTGTACACAATGGCGGCAATACTTCTTTACTCTTCTACTCCAATCCTGTTGCAAAAAGGCCCACATATCATTTGCCTTTTTAATTGCTTGCTATTGATTGATTACCTGCATGCTAACTTTGTGTTCCTTGTACAAGTACACCCAAGTCTCTCTGAACATCAACATTTACAAGTTCCACTCCTTTAAGAAAATTCAGCTTTTCTATTCTTACGACAAAGTGAACTACCTCACACTTCTCCACATTATATTCCATTTGTCACCTTGTTGCCCAGTCACTGAACCTGTCCATATCTCTTTGCAGCCTTTTTGTATCCTCCCACAGCTTACATTCCCATCTAACTTTGTATTGTCAGCAAAATTAGATACATTACTCTCACTGAAGTCATTAATATAGATTGTAAATAACTGAGCCCCAGAACTGGTTCTTGTGGCACTCCACTATTCACTGTTTGCCAACTTGAAAATTACTCTCTACTTCCACTTTTTGCTTCTTGTCCACTTACCACTCTTCCATGCGTGCTGATATTTGCCATCTCTTAGATCTATAAAGGGTCACTTTCCTCTTACATTGCTCCTCCTAAAGTATTTTGATGATGCTATTTGAAAAATGGGCTGCCCTACAGACAACTGGAAGCAAACACAATGAAATTATCACTTACTTTTTAAATGTTTAATTACCTTACTTTTATCAATCTGCTGACTAAAATGGACTGCCCTTTAAACTGCTGCTGATTCAACTTATTCCTCCTCCTGAGCTACTGACTCGGAGCTTGTGAGTGACCGAGCTCCCAATTAGAGGTGTTATTCATGCTGATGGCTCATCTGCAAAACACAGATCCAAATCTTGGCTAATGTCAGAAATGTAGACGGTATCAGCACACCAACAATTGGTGCATGCTAATTGCATACACCCCATCTGAGACCAGAGCGAAGAAGCTACACCAACAACTCTCTCAGTAGAAACGCTTGCACAAAGAACCACAGCACTATAAGGTGAAAGTGATTCGCAGGCTCCACAACTGAATGAAATTAAAACAATACAGCACTGTGATGCATCATTTTTGAATTTTACTATCCCACCATTGCACATATGCACGAATATTTCTGAGCTCATCTGTACTTTATTGCATTTCAGTTTACTTGTACTTAGCAATGTTTATTTGGCTAACTGGTGACTTCTGCAAGGTTACCAAGAACAATTCCGCATCACTTGACTAATTATTTCTGTTCAATGTGTTGAGTATTCTTGATTGAAAATATGGTACACTGCATCTTTAACACATGGTCATTTTGACATATTGGTAGGTTGCAATATCTGATTAGGTAGAACCTGTATTTTCAGTGCTACGGTTCCTGATTTAGATCCAAAATGTGTTCACACCACATGCACAGACTCCTGGTGCAGGCTGTGACAAACTCCATTTGGGTAGATTGTTGGCACGGATGCTGGGAACATGTATCAGAAGCATTTTCAGGTTAATAGGTTTAAGGTGCGAGGGGCAAAATTTAAAGGAAATGCACGAGGCAAGTGTTTTACACAGAGGGTGGTGAGTGCCTGGAACTCGCTGCCAGGGGGGAGGTAGTGGAAGCAGATACAATAGTGACTTTTAAGGGACATCTGGACAAATACATGAATAGAATGGGAATAGAGGGATATGGTCCCCGGAAGGGTAGTTTTAGTTCAATCGGGCAGCATGGTCGATGCAGGTTTGGAGGGCCGAAGGGCCTGTTCCTACGCTGTAATTATCTTTGTTCTTTGTTCTTAATTACTGATTGATTCACACTGGCTGTTGCTGAGTTTGTAGAAGTGCTTGGATTTATATCTGTTATTAAAAGTCGGCGATGGTGACAGTGGTATGACACATGGTAAAGGACTTGGTGCTCACTTCAAGGGTTCTGTTCAGACAACTTCACCCCAGTAATGAGTGCAAGAATTTCTAATCCCTTGGTCTGTAGCATGGCAGGGGGAATGAGCAGAGTGCGTGTTGTGGTAGACCTTTAAGTGGTTGTTTTCTGTATACATCACGAGAGGGGAGATGAAGCAACATATCATGTGATTCAGACTTGGGCCGGGATTTTTGCTCCTGAGGTGGTGTGAAATTTATTGCCCCACTTTGGGTAGAAGTGGCCCACACTGTGGGATCTTTGTTCTAGGTGTGGGGTGGTGAGGGGTGGGGGAGGCGGGGGGGGGGGGGGGGGGCGTAGGGTAGGGTAGCGTCAGGTCCTATGGCTCCAAAATGATTTGGAGGGAGACACAGAGGCTGCAGAGTGTATAGGCAGGCTGGTTAAAAGGTTCATATTGGTTCTCAAGGACTTTGTACACTTTTGTTTTTCAATATTATACCCTTTAGCCTTTAGCTTCTCAACCCTCAGCCCCCCCACACCATCCCACACCCCATCCATGCTATCCCACTCCCATACCAACTCCCAATGTTCTCCTCATACCTTGACTGCCAACCTATGACCCCCCAGAAACCCTAATGACCCCTCATAGTGTTCATGCTAACTCATGACTCCCTGATTCATGCTCATGGCCCCTTTTAGCCCTTATGTCAATTTAGTGTGAATTCATGCACTTCCCACCCAGCATCTTTTTCCCTTCCACCCTCCATACCAATTCACCTAATATCCAGCTGAGCCAGACCTCAGGAGCCATGCCGAGATGAAATAAAATAACGTTCTCAATATCTATTACAGACTCTACTACATATAAAAAGCACTCTCACTGATAAAACCCCATTTAATACATTAAAATCCCTGCAAATGTTTAATTCATTATGAATGCAACATTTTTATTCATAAACCACATCAAAGACAGCTAACCCTTTAATAATCTTTTAGAACTGTCAATCAAACTGTGAACTTATAGCCCCCTGACTGTGATAATGACAGGTTATGGAAGCAATCAAACAGTAATAATGATAGAATGAAAGGACTTAAGGGTATGTCAACAAACAACTATTGAATCTTCAAACACCATTTTTTCAACTCAGGGACATAGGCAGACTTTTTTCTTCAAAATTTAAAGGGCCAGTGATTTAAATAATTTGAAAGCTTGACAGTTCCACAGACTTTATATGCCTTTTATAAACATTTATGTCTTCTCCAAAATAATCTCAAATGATAAGTCCCTTGCACCACCAAAAATGGGGTTTATGTGATTTAAGTTTTGAGTTTAAGTTTATTTATTAGTGTCACAAGTAGGCTTACATTAACACTGTAATGAAGTTACTGTGAAAGTCCCCCAGTTGCCACACTCCAGCGCCTATTCGGGTACACAGAGGGAGAGTTTAGCATGGCCAATGCACCTGACCAGCACACCTTTTGGACTGTGGGAGGAAACCAGAGCACCTGGAGGAAATCAGACATGGGGAGAAGGCGCAGACTCTGCACAGACAGTGACCCAAGCCAGGAAGCAAACTTGAGTCCCTGGGGCTGTGAGCCAGCAGTGCTAACCATTGTCCCACTGTGCATTTCAGCACTAAGTTCAAATTACATGGCTAATTTCTGGTTCCTGTTCACCCATCTTGTTCACGTTCTTCCACTGGAAAAAATCGATCTCTTGGAAATGGGGACTGGACTTCCAGATCCAGAACCTTGGCACCATTTTGAATAAGGCATGGGGTCTTCACAATTCCACAAAAATCTAAGCCTCAGCCTCAAATTGTTCTGAGCAACCTAGATGTGTGTACCAAGTTCCTGAACTGGTAATACTGCTAGCAACTTCTCAAATGCTTAATAAATAATCCTACGTGTTTTTGTATTAACCAATCCCTTCTGATAGCTGGACCTTGGTATTTATCAAGTAAGCATAGTAAGAAAGCAAAACACAACAGGGAGGATAAGCTGCTTGAAGAAGGGGGCAGAGGTGAAGGAGAGAGAGGAGGACTCTCAGCAAGAAATCATATCTGTCCAGCATCCTAAGGTAGCAATTCTCCTATTTAAAACTAAGCCAGGAACAATGTGCAACATCTCTGTTTCACTAATAGGTACAGTAAGAAGTCTCACAACACCAGGTTAAAGTCCAACAGGTTTATTTGGTAGTATGAGCTTTCGGAGCGCTGCTCCATCATCAGGTGAGTAGCCAGCTTCTTCTCCCTCAATGTGAGCTGACGTACTCAAGCCATACCAGTCTTGGCAGAAGTCATGAGGTCTTTATTTTGTCACAGTTCACTGTACAATCATAGAATCTTACATTGCAGAAGGAGGCCATTCAGCCCATCAAGTCTGTAGTGTCCACGATCCCACCCAGGCCCTACCCCCACAACCCTATGCATTTACCCTAGCTAGTCCCCCTGGCACTAAGGGGCAATTTAGCATGGCTAATCCTCCTAACCTGCAACCGTCGGACTTTGGGAGGAAACCAGAGCACTCAGAGGAAACCCACGCAGGCACAAGGAGAATGTGCAAATTCCACACACACACAGACCCAAGCCGAGAATCGAACTGGGTCCCTGGAGCTGTGAGGCAGCAATGCTAACCACTGTGCCACCGTGCCACTCTCATAGCTTTTGAGCCACCAGGGGAGATAAGGAGGTGGTTAAATGGAGACTATTTGGTGGAATGTGTATGACAAGAGCCTCTGGAAATGTCATTAATCAGACCATTGGAGTGATTAAGCAATGGTTCCACTGTTTGGATTAATTTTCAGAGCTCTCCAGGGTGTACGTCATGATTTGTCATGATCCTCTGCCTCTGCGTAACTTTGCCACCATCAGATAGCTACAGGTATATGTTGAGCAGCAGACGGAGAGAGACCCAGCACATCCCATTTCTGCAGGCTGACTGCGATCAGCTAAATGGACTGTAGTACCAGTGAACATAACTCCCATCTCCCATTCGCCAACAGTCCCATACTGTATGTTCCCTCTGTTATTGGTCATCACAGTAATGAAGTAAAAGCCACAACAATATCAACTGTTGAAAATAACATTATCAAACAAACCTTCAAATACTATTGTGCACTCCCTTAGTCTTCCATGTATCTTTACCTGGTCAAATACTCCTACACCATTGATTGCAGCACATCTGGTTAGATGACTGCTGATGTTCAATGGCTTTGCAAGAAGACTAGCTGGCCCCTGAAGGCCCACTGTGGGCTGTACTATCCCAACATGGGCGGCAGGAGTCTGGGCCGACAGGAAATAGCAAGGACACTTGTGAGTGGCAAAGGGAGAACATGAATGCTGTTATCCGGAGATAACAGCAGGCTCGAGCTCCATGGACCCGGTGCCACTTCCCTGGGGTAGAGCTTCAGCAAACATAGCAATCTGTTACAGCCCCTCTGAACACTGATATCTGCAGCAATGATGGCAGCAGTCAGCCTTGTAACAATCTGAACTTCCACTGCAGTATGACTTTAGCCTGTGCTGTAACATGAGCTGAGACATCAGCTACCAAATGCTGCACCGTGATCAGCTCCACAAGTGCTATCGTGGAGTTCTATTCCATAAAGGATGGATCCAAGCTCTGTGCAAAGCACTGTGCTAATTTGTGCCACGACTCCTCTATGCCTCTTGACATTTATCATTGACTTTCTGCCGCGACTGCCAATGTACCAAATGCTTCAGTGTGAACCCATCAGCCTCTTTTTGTTGACTATCCCATTGACATCCTCATTTGAGTTGCCTGCAGCAGAACACATGTGCTCTGCCTCCAGCAAACTGGCATGTGTTACCCTTTCAACCCCCTGCCTGCAGGCCATTCATGCCCTGTATCTCATCACATGGAGGTGCTGCCTCTAAGTTAGCCACTAAAATACGTGTAGTGTCAATATCTGAGCTGATGGCTTTGATCGTTAATGTAGGGTTTTTTATCATCAATCTTCTTCCTCTACCATTTCTTGCTCCTGCTCCACTCAGGGAGATTTATGTGATTGCTACTGAATCAATGTTTGGTGTAAAACTGCCCATTCATAAGAGTTTACATGAAGTAGCATTGTCACGTGGTAGGGGTTAGACTATTATGCAATGGTCTATTCCTTCTGCAATAAGGTAGACACACAAGAATATTAGAGCAGCATTGGGCCAGGTAGTTGTAATTTGCTGTGTTAGGATTTGTATAAAGTAAGCTGCTATACAAGTGAAACATTAATTACAGTTATTTTTGGCATGAGAATTATAAAATTACTTAATTTTGGCTTTTACTGCATATCTATTTGATAAAATTACAACATCCATCTTATTCAAGCTTATTTTACAATGCCCAGTGTTATTCTTGGCAAAAGGTAATCACATTCCAAATTCAATCAGTTAGTTCTGCCTTTCTGGAATGGGGATTCAAATTGACATTCAATCTTCTTAAAACAAAAAACTCCCTGCATAATACGTCAGTCTAAACAGTCTGCAAAAAAAAAACCTGAAACAATTGTCTGGTCTTCAAGTCACCAAATCTCATTGGTGTTGCAATCTCTGTCAAAATAGATACTCGGAGAACATAATCAATCATTAGGAAAATAAAATTCCATCCGTAGAACAGACCTGTGGATGTGGTGTATCTGGATTTCCAGAAGGCATTTGACAAGGCACTGCACCAAAGACTGCTACATAAGATAAAGGTGCACGGTGTTATGGGTAATATATTAGCATGGATAGAGGATTGGTTAACTAACAGAAAGCAAAGTGTGGGGGTAAATGGGTGTTTTTCTGGTTGGCGATCAGTGACTAGTGGTGTGCTTCAGGGATCAGTGTTGGGACCACAATTGTTTACGATTTACATAGATGATTTGGAGTTGAGGACCAAGCGTAGTGTGTCAAAATTCGCTGGTTTGCAGGTGCATCAGGTAATTAAGAAGGCAAATGGAATTTTGTCCTTCATCACTGGAGGGATGGAGTTTAAAAACAGCGAAATTATGTTGCAGCTGTATAAGGTGCTGGTGAGGCCACACCTGGAGTACTGTGTACAGTTTTGGTCTCCTTACTTGAGAAAGGATATACTGGCACTGGAGGGGGTGCAGAGGCGATTCACTAGGTTGATTCTGGAGTTGAGAGGGTTGGCTTATGAGGACAGACTGAGTAGACTGGGGCTATACTCATTGGAATTCAGAAGAATGAGGGGAGATCTGGGCCCTCGAGCCTGCTCCGCCATTCAATAAGATCATGGCTGATCTTTTCGTGGACACAGCTCCACTTACCCGCCTGCTCACCATAACCCTTAATTCCTTTACTGTTCAAAAATTTATCTATCCTTGCCTTAAAAACATTCAATGAGGTAGCCTCAACTGCCTCACTGGGCAGGGAATTCCGCAGATTCACAACCCTTTGTGTGAAGAAATTCCTCCTCAACTCAGTCCTAAATCTGCTCCCCCTTATTTTGAGGCCATGCCCCCTAGTTCTACTTTCACCCGCCAGTGGAAACAATTTCTCTGCTTCTATCTTATCTAATCCCTTCATAATCTTATATGTTTCTATGAGATCTCCCCTCATTCATAGAATCATAGAATTCTTCTGAATTCCAATGAGGATAGCCCCAGTCTACTCAGTCTCTCCTCATAAGCCAACCCTCTCAACTCCAGAATCAACCTAGTGAATCTCCTCTGCACCCCCTCCAGTGCCAGTATATCCTTTCTCAAGGAGATCAAAACTGTACACAGTACTCTAGATGTGGCCTCACCAGCATCCTATACAGCTGCAACATAACATCGCCCTTACTACTCTCTTTACTCAGAGAGTAGTAAGGGCGTGGAATGCCCTGCTTGCAGCAGTGGTGGACTCGTCAACGTTGAGAGCGTTCAAGTGGTTATTGGATAAACATATGGATGATATTGGAATAGTGTAGATTAGAGGGGCTTTAGATTGGTACCACTGGTCGGCGCAACATCGAGGGCCGAAGGGCCTGTACTGCGCTGTAATGTTCTATGTTCTATGTTCTATCGCTGTTTTTAAACTCCATCCTTCTAGCAATGAAGGACAAAATTCCATTTGCCTTCTTAATTACCTGCTGCACCTGCAAACCAACCCCTTGAGATTCCTGTGCAAGGACACCCAGGTCCCTCGGCACAGCAGCATGCTGCAATTTTTTACCATTTAAATAATAATCCATTTTGCTGTTGTTCCTACCAAAATGGATGAGCTCACATTTACCAACATTGTACTCCATCTGCCAGACCCTCGCCCACTCACCTAGACTATCTATATCCCTTTGCAGACTTTCAGCGTCCTCTGCACACTTTGCTCTGCCACCCATCTTAGTGTCATCTGCGAATTTTGACACACTACACTTGGTCCCCAACTCCAAGTCATGTGTGTAAATCATAAACAATTGTGGTCCCAACATTGATCCCTGAAGCACACCAGTAGTCACTGATCGCCAACCAGTAAAACACCCATTTACCCCCACTCTTTGCTTTCTGTTAGTTAACCAATCCTCTATCCATGCCCTTACATTACTAATTCCTCTCACAGTCCAAAGATGTGTGGGTTAGGTTGATTGGCCATGCAAAATTGACCGCAGTATCGGGGGGGTTAGCAGGGTAAATACGTGGGGTTACGGGAATAGGGCCTGGGTGTGCTTGTGGTCGGTGCAGACTCAATGGGCCAAATGACCTCCTTCTGCACTGTCGGGATTCTATGAAAAGTAGAATGAGGAAGCAAAAGATGATCATTACAAGATATTCCAAATACTTTCTCAGCTTTGGAAACTCCTCCCCATCTTAATGAGCAATTGATATGCCATTGCATACAAGGCTTTGGACCTAGTGCTGGAAAATGGGATTAGAATAGATCGGTGATGGCCAGCACAAGTACAATGGATCGAAGAGCCTTTTCTGTGCTGTAAAAATCTAACACTCTGTGAAGGTTGGCAACATTGGCTCTGTGAGATCCAGAGATGAGCACAATGGAACGACTAACAGGTTATTTTGGCTTGCAGTTTCAAAGTTTTAATCCTGGATGTGGCGAGCTTCAAAGGTGATAGTTAAGCCTGTGGATCGTCTATCCATCCGCAAACCTCAGCAATCCCTGGCTCACAGCAATGCCCCCATTGTAATCAGAAAGCAGTTCTCATCCCAAAACAAGGACCAGGCACCAAGAAAAGACGCTGAAAGGAAAATGGCTTCTAAATAATGGAATGTGGGGGAAAAAGAATGGAATGATGCTTCTCGTCGCTCTGTCTTCCCTTCAGATTGGTCTCCAGTCCCATTGTGGCAGCACCTCGCCTTACCCTGTGCTTACCTCCACAAGCTAATGCACTTTAGGACATAAGTGGTGCTATATAAATGCAAGTTATTTATGTCTATGTATGTAATGGTGGAGGTGCTGATAAAAATATATCAATACAGTATTGGTTATTGGCAGACAGTTAAGGGAGTAGATCAAAATATTAGCAGAGTTTTTCAATATATTGCTGAAGTGCTCAAAACAATGTTCATCAGCATTTGAATGCAAAGTATCCAAGTTTTCATGAGTTGTTTGGAATTGCCTGAGTTACAGATGAATGTGAATATGCGACTGTGATATACACTGTACAGGTGACAGAGTAAAAATGTGGAGGACAAGATTCAGAGGTTCTAATTAAAGTCATTAAATGCCAATGATGTGGGAAGAGAAACAGGATGCTGTCTCTGAAGTGAAAGATTCAATTAGACACTCAGAAGACATTCAAGGCTTTGGTGAAACTGCTCTTCCCTTATAATTGTAGCATGCGTACCAGTCATCAAGCATTATTGTGTTACAGTTACCCATTTAGCAGTCATGTCGCTCAATCCACCCATATTAAGCCTTGAAAAACTTGTCAATTTCCTGTTAAATTTCGCCTTCTATATATCACTAATTGTACTGTGCCGATGGAAAAAAAGTGCTTTGTTTTGATTGGCCTGTTCCCCTGCCACTTACAAAGGCCAAGTGTTGAGAAATTTAAAGGAATCCTTTTTGTAGAATTTGGATAGTCTCAGTTCTGGAAGTAGCCTGCACATGAAATGGCTACCACATAGAAGGAGGTGATGGCCTAGTGGTATTATCGTAATCCAGAAACTCAGCTAATGTTCTGGGGACCCGGGTTCAAATCCCATCACGGCAGGTGGTAGAATTTGAATTCAATTTTAAAAAAGCAGGAATTAAGTATCTGCTGATGATCACGAAACCATTGTCAGAAAAACCCATCTGGTTCACTAATGTCCTTTGGGGAAGGAAATCTGCCATCCTCACCTGGTCTGGCCTACATGTGACTCCAGAGCCACAGCAATGTGGTTGACTATCGACTGCCCTCCAAGGACAACTAGGAATGGGCAATAAATACTGGCCAGCCAGTGATGCCCATGTCCCATGAATGAATAAAAAAAAGGAGGTCTGTTGAGTCTATGCTAGTCCTTTACAAGAGGAATTTAGCTGATCCCACTGCCTCGCCTTTTCCCCTTCGCCCTGATTTTTTTTCCCTTGATGCCGCACATGGCTCTGACATTCCTTTGAATTAGTCTCCAGTCCCATTGTAACAGCACCTCACCTTTCCCTGTGCTTCACTCCACAAACTAGCTGGCATGTTTGCATTTTGGGAGACCTTCAGGACATTGATCCAATTCCTTTTTGCAAGTGTTAAGAGGCTATCCCCTATACTTTTAATAATATGATCTCCCAACTTTCAACTGACTGTACATTTTGCAATTTGAACTGAGACAGAGCAAACTGCTTAATGCAAGGCTGCATTCCAAGGTGAAGATAAGAAAGCAACAAAGCACCATCAGGGAAGTGTGAAGGGAGAGACATTTGCTATAATTCAGACACTCATCAAAACTCATAACCATCTAAGGAAGGAGCATTACAAATGCAAAGTACTGGAAGTTGAAATAATGGCCGCGATTCTTCCAAAAGTGCTGAATTTATGGGAGAACTGTTCTAAATCCCAACTATTCTGTCAGTTCAGCTTCTCACCTGAATCTCCGCACTCTGTGCACTGAAGAGGTCCCAGTCATGAATATCATTAAAAACCCAGGGGGCGGAGCCTAGTCACGCTAGAGTTTGACAGTTCTGGAGTTCTGCGCATGCGCAATGGCCCCAAACTGTCATACTCCTGTTTGCTGGCCAGCTCAATCGCCGCCCCGCACCCCCCCCCCCCCCCCCCCCCAGCCTGTCGCAATCGCTGCCCTCCCTCTATCCCAGACCAATCCTGTCTGCAGAATGGCAGCAAGACTCCCCACTCCCATAGGCCCCACGCACATTAGGCCCCACCCCCTTGGCACTGCCCAATGCCCGATGGGCAGTGCCAAGGTGCCCCCAGGCATGGGCACTTTGCCCCTTGGGCAGTGCCAGGGGCACAGGCTGGCATTGTCAGGATGTCCATGGCCAGGGGGCACCACCCCCCCACTGCCCGACCACGCGGGGGACGCCAATTGCCCCCCTTTCATTCCAGCGGGGTCTCCCGCTAATTCCCCGAATTTGGGGAGCTAGTCTGAACCCCACCACAATGAAGTACTCCTAGAGGGGTGGGAGATTCAATCGGGACCTGAAAGATGTGCATGCGTTCCCGGCACACGCGCAAATTCCTGTTCAAGGCCACAGACCCGCACCTCCCACCACAACCCGACAAAAAAGTTGCGGATCGCGATGGGAGAATCACGGCCAATGATTCACATATTCAAACCCACCCTCCCCACTGCCAATCAGCCACACAACTCCTCCCTGACAACTTGACCACCCCCTCACCACACAACCACCACTGACCACCCAACCCACTCCTCTGACCACCTTCACTCATTTAACTTACACACTGGCCTTCTCCCCAGCTTCTAGAAGTGGCTGGGACTTTTAACCTTATCTGGTTAATGGCAGCTGGTGCATGAACAGTGGACATGAATTCACTTCCCCAGATGCCAGTACCTGCACTGGGAGGAGTGCGGAGTTTCTGTGCCGGGGTTGGAAGAATGAGCGAGAAATGTGAAGCTGGGAAGTTCTGGCTCTATATTGTATCAGAATGTAATACTGCTAATAAACTGCAGATGATGGATTATGGTAATTTGAATTTAGAAATACTGGTACACAATACAGTGGGTATATGTAATGGACAGCTTCAGGGAAAAGGATATTAGGGGAATTCTGGAGCATCCTGTACACTCAGGACATCTCATCTGACTTTCCATCCATCTTGAATAGATAATCATTTGGGAAACATTGAGCTCTGCCTGTTTAAATTCCCATTATGGACTCTAATCTGTGAAAAAAACTCTACAGCAGGAACAGTAATGAGTAAAAATTGTACATGGATACGGTAAGATGGACATAGGAAATAACCCTGTGACATTAATACAGCAAAGGATAATTTACTTAATAATATTACTTGGGATGTCTATGTGCTAACCTCAGATCTTTCAAGAGAATAATAGAACAATACACCAGAAAAGACAATTTGCATTGACAGACCGATCCAATTAGTTCCACTTGTCATGTTCTAGTATATTATGAACTTTTCATCAATACTTCATATTTTTAAAAACCACAAAAGGTCGCCAAAGGATGGCAGCCCAAGGATTCTTGTGGATTGAAATACTCCCCTGTCTCAAAAAGTGTTCAAAAGGAACTTTCCAGAATAATGACGATTCCATGCCTTTCTGGAAATTAATTCAAAAGGGCCATTTCAAATTGAATGAGTCATTCAGATACAAAGACCCTGACTGACTCAAACTCTCAAGGTGTGAAGGTCATCACACAGGATGCATATTCAACCTAGCCACACGAACTTATTTTGAAAAAGGACTTGTAACTTGTCACATGGTGAGACAGTCATGTATCTTTCCTGCTTTCAAACAGAAAACAAGCTGTTCTAGAGACAGCAATCCATCAATCAGCCAGAGAACCAGTTGCACATCAATCAAGCAGCCAAGATAATAAGCAGCCATCCCCTGAACGTGGAAGAAAGCTTCTCCTCAATCTATTCCAAGTTCAAATTCCCCCTGAGACCCAATCTCCTGGAAAGTTGACCACAAGAGTCTTTGCAGCTGACCTAAAATTCTCTTTTTCACAAGATCTTCACTTCAACCAAATGCATCAACTCATCTAAGAAATGACAGGCCTGCTACAAAAGAGACTGAGGCGATTAAGCTGTAATTGTTTTACAGCTCAATCATTTGTATCTAATCCTTGTGCGAGTGACAGTGTGCACGTGCTGATTGAGTGAAATGTCTCTGAGGCAAATATGTGATAATTAATAGCCTTCCTTGTTTCTTAAATTAAAAAGAAAGCTTTCTAAAGCAATTATTTAAGGGACAATCCCTTTGAGGGTAAGAAAAAACACATCCCTCACATACAAAATGTAGTGATCATGGGCAGTATAAAAAAGCATAGGGGAGGATTTCTGGTTACAGAGACGGCCTGCTATTGGCAATTGGACGGATCTTCTGGTCCCACAGCATTTTCCACGGCTCACCCATCTGCCACCAGGGAACACCGTGGGCCTGATTTTACCATTTTCGTTCTAAGTGCTGAATCTGGGTGTAATTCAGATCCGACTTGGAAATTTGCTTTCAGGCGCCCCCATCAGCACTTAGTCTGAAAAAAATCACGGGTCCGAATCGCACTGTGGGCGGGGCAAAGCGCGCCTGAAACAATTGGAGCTCTGAACTGTGCATGCGCAGTTAGAAAAAATTTGAAAAAGGGCGCCCGTGTC